>NC_091133.1:13029014-14229014 GCF_040183065.1 Periplaneta americana | reverse complement strand
TGGCATATGGTCGGAGTCGAGAGCGTTTAAGATAGGTATTTCACCACTGATTAAATGCAGACTTAGGCTGAATGTGAAAGTCTCCAACCAACTGTAAATATATAATAATAGCCGATGAAATGGCAATCAAAGAAAGGTTGCTATATGATAGAGCGAGTGATAAGTTTTTCGGCGTTGTCAATGCTGAGGGGATTTATGATGAATATATTGGCCTTAATCCTATTTTAGCAAACAAATTACTCTGTCTGTCAATCAAATACAGCATCCCAGCAGCTTATTTTCTTGTCAAGAGTTTACAGGGTCCTGACCTTTTTCTATTAACTGAAAAAGTAATCAGAGCTGTAGAAGACAGTGGCTTTCATGTCTTAAGATTAGTGACAGATAACCATAGAACCAACCATTCTATGTTTAAACACTTTGGAACTAGTGTTCAGCATTCCTGCTATCCGCAGAGACAACTTTATCTAAGTTTCGATTATTGTCACATCATAAAAAGTGAGAGGTGGCAATTTCTGGATAGTGAAATGGCTGATAGCAAAGGGATAATAAGTTCAAAATACTTGAAGGAGATTTATCGTCTGCACAAAGATTTGACTGTTAAGCCAGTTCGATATTTGACAAGAAAACATATAGAACCGACCTCTTTCGAGAAGATGAATGTTCTTTCTGCTATTCAGATTTTCTCTCCTGCGGTGATAGCCACAATAGAATTCATGAAGGACAATCGCACTCGATTTGTCACTAATTTGAATTTTTCAGATGCCACTTCAACAATAAATTTCCTCAAATGCAGTTATAAATTTTTTTACAGTGCACGATGTAAGTGACAAAACTAAAACGGCAAAACAATGCTGAATTTATGCATTTCTATGCAACAAATAAAGAAAGACTACAATGGTTGAAAGAAGATTTCTGTGACTATGTAGTGAACATTCAAATTGAATCTAAACGAGCCAATTTGAAAGGACTAAAAAAGGAAACGGCTGAAGTTCTTTTGTTCACTGCTAATTCCATGATTTAGTATGTAGTGCACCTCCTTGACAATGGTTTTTTTACGTCCTCACCAGAAGATTCTCTAGCGATCATGTGGAAGCTTTATTTAGTGCTGTCAGAATGGGTGGTGGAAGCAATGACATGATTGACGTACGTACGGCAGCATTCGCAATCAAAAAATGGTCAAATCTGGGCTCATGACACTTTAGCAATTTGTCGCCAACAATATATATGATTATTGTTGGAAATCCATAAACTCAGAAGGCAACAGTGCTGTCAATGGGGACGTAAATCATTGTTCCGACCATGTTCACCCTGATCACGTACTGTTTATTTTGAACAAACTTCGTTCCTGATTGTAGGATAGATATCAACTTACAAACAGTTTCACAAGTAGTGGTATGTGGATATTTAGTGCGCGTGATAGAAGAAAGAGTGAATTGCGACATGTGCATCAGCAATATTTCCATGCCTAAGGCATCGACACCATTAATGGACATAATTCGTCACCAGGACAGAGGAGGACTTAAGTATCCTAAACAATGCTTTGTAGGTTGAATCAAACACCTGCAGGAATTTGTTGAAGCTGCTGTACCTTATTGTAAAAGGTCCAGCTGCTTAGTGCAAACTATTTCTACTTACGTCACTTTTCTGCTAACGCAGTGCACATTGCTCATATGTGGGGAACAAATTCACCAACAGATAATCAGTGAGTTCCTGGTGCTGAAATTTGTTAGACCTTTGGTAATTAACATAGGAAACAGTAGAACGCAAAAAGTGTCCCGTTCTCTTTGCCATTCAAAACCTTCGCCCAGAAAGGTTCTGAAGTTATAAATTGGGGTTCTTGGTCTTCAGGAATCTTCATTATATTTACCAGGTAAAATTTTACATCAACGTAAAGTTTAGATACACAAATATGATCTAATTAAAAGTTAAAACACAAAATACTTATGTGCAATATATATATAGTTGACATGCGGCGTTCGGTCCTGTCATCTATGATGTCACTGGCTATGCGAAAACGTTAGCATAGAGAAGGCAGTTTATCGATAGGGACGGTAGTGGTATATCAACGAGTTAGAAAGAGAAGAATATAGAGTGGCCATGTTGTCCTGTACAGCGCTCTTTGCGGTGCCACCGCGAAACACGGCAGATATGAACTAAGCGCCCACCGTTGTAAAAATTCGTCTGCTTACAATATACGGAGACAAGAACTACGAAAAAATAAAGAAAAAAACATGCCTGTTGTATGTGCTGCATATAACTGCAATGTCAAAAGGAAAAAGACAACTGATATATCATATTTCATGTGAATTTTATGAAGTTAAGTCCATAGTTTTGTTAATTAGCAGCATTTTTTTTTCATGCATAAATGTGTAACAACGCCCGGCATAAGATGTGGTTTGTACAGTATTATTCTTTTCTTGCAGATTCCCTTTGAAAAAAAATGATCTGTTGAAACAGTGGATAATAAATATGAAACAAGACAAATGGTGTCTCTCCGAGTTGTTAATTTCTAGAAGTTCTTTCAGTACTCCATAAAAGCATTTGTTCATAACTTGTGATGCAGTTTCACACAACCTATTTTTCAAGTCCCTAAATTATTTACTGTAGTTTTGGTGAACTGCATTTTCTTGAAAAAATAAATGAAATTAACACTGTCCTCTTATATCATATGCTTTAAGTGTCGTAGGTGAGGATCTGGAAATCATGTTGTTCTGTAAATGTGCTGGAAAACCAGCAATTGTTTCTACTGCCTTGTCAATAATTGCCTCCCACTCCTTGTCATGTACATATATTTGTCTTCTGAATGTGGAGAGCATAGGAAGCTGTGTTTCGTGGGATGCCATTTAACCCTTGTCGTGTTTTTTACCCACTGATATAACAAATCTTTGTTTTCTAAAGGAAAAATGTAGGTTTCTCTGTTATATATACCTAAGGTATATGCCATGAAGGCACTTGGGGGCATGGACGTAGAGACCCATGCTTTCCATGACCTCGGCACTAGAATGAGGTGGTGTGGTCGGCACCACGCTCTGACCGCCTTTTACCCCCGGGAAAGACCCGGTACTCAATTTTATAGGAGGCTGAGTGAACCTCGGGGCCGTTCTGAAAGTTTGGCAACGAGAAAAAATCCTGTCACCACCTGGGATCGAACCCCGGACCTTCCAGTCCGTAGCCAGCTGCTCTACCAACTGAGCTACCCGGCCGCCCCGTTATATATACCTAAAGCGTAAGTAATTGCAGTATATTATTTTATTATTATATTTGTAATTATTGAAAAGCGTTTTTCTCTTACATTTAATATGTAATTAATATATTTTCTGAAGAAAAAATCTTTAAGTGTTGAGTGTTGAACAAAATTATGTAATATCCTTTATTTCTGTTCCTTGTGTCAGTCCTGCTTATAGAGAATACGACGAGCTGTAGCTTATAAAAGTAGACCTATTTCGAAGACAAACGATAACCCAAATAAATGGTTCACTAGTAATGTACTTAAATTAAATACGGATAAAACCACTACAATTCTGTTTCAGACCCAGTGAAAAACAAATAGCAATAAAATATTAAAATTGTATTTCGACACTGGCAGCCTTTATTTCTGCTCCTTGTGTCCTTACTGCTTATAGAAGAAGACGAAGAGCTGTGGCTTATAAGAAGTAGGCCTATTTCAAAGACATACTATTAATCAAATAAATGGTTCACTAGTAATAAAGTTAAACTAAATACGGATAAAACCGCTACAATTCCGCTTCAAACCCAGTAATAGCAATAAAATATCAAAATTGTATTTCGACACTCGCATCCCAAATAACGCAAAACTTTTGGGTAGGCCGTACTGTTGTTAGTATTTTGACTGGATGGACATGAAAGAACATAATTGAGCACCTAAATGTAATAATGGGGTAAGTATGAATATATTTCGTAACTACTTACCCCATTATTGCACGTGGGTGCTCAATTATACACCAATAATAATCTGTGGTGCCACAGCCTTTGAAAGGCTCAGGCAGACCAGCCGGCTGTTGGCCTCACGTTCACATTTCGATAATTACGAGTATACTCTACTGTAACAAAAAAAAAATACTGAAAGCGTGTTTGGTCATGTTTTACCCAAGTTACAAGCTTGGAGGTAATAGTTGTTTACTACAGTTAGAGTTAGGACCTACTTTCATTCTATATCTTATGGTATAATAAATAGTTTTGCAACGTGTAGAGACTGGGGAAACAATTTAATAAAATCATCCGAATCATACTCGTTCATTTTATAGGCAATTTTGCGGGTCGCATTTAAAAGAACCTAGGAATATTAACATTTTCTTCACTATATTTGCTAGGACTTCTTGTCATACGTACATGACAATTTTGCTTAGGTTATTCTTTTAAGCTTTCCTTCTAGGACTAGCTCAAGTGTTTTGAATTTAGCGTACATAAGTTCTTTATTTTAGATTAAGTTACTAGTACATATTTGACGAAATACTAGGTTTTACCACTTCAATTTAACTGATTTGTGCAAACGAAATTTTGACAGTTGGCGATTGCAATGTTACTTATCGCCACGCCCACTTTGTTTTGGGCGCTTAAGTTAATGGCGGACGGTCGTTCAACATGGCCACACATGGCGACGCAATGGCCACTCTATATCTCTCTCTTTCTAACTCGTTGTGGTATATACCACAGTCTAATAGATACAGTCACGCAACTCATACGTATAAAATATGCCAACATTTGACAGCTGGCGCGACAAGTAGCCCTCTAGCGCCAGGCAAGTTAAAAGTGTGCATACGACATATGATAACATATAAGAAAATGTGTTTTGCGTAATTTATTTCATATTTTTATGCTATAAAATAAGTGTATATGGTTCTTATTAATTCTACTTTAGAATCCTGGAAGAATTTCACACGCAGTTAATCTACAAATTTCAGAAGCTGGGAATAAACGTAATTCTTTCTTCTCCTTACAACTGAATCATGGCCCTGATCACGTATCATGCTTTCAAATAATATAATTGTTCGTTGCGTGGTCGATTAATTCAATTCATTCCTAAATATATTTATGAATCATTGGAACTTTGTATTTCCTGTGAGAAGAGTAAAAATTAGTAGCTTCAAAATTGTAGGGAATATCTCGTAGGATACAACGCGTGGTGAACTCCTCTCCCTATTTCCTGAGAAATTAACTACTTTCCATACCGAAAATTGGGGTAAACTCGGCCTCTGAGGTAAACTTAAAAATATAGAAAAGGGGAGGATTTAAACATTAATATGAAGTTCATTATTTTTCCATTTCTTAAGAACCGGTATTTCCTTTATTATTTTGAGTCACAAATAATGCTGATGTTATGGTTTACATTTTTATGGCAAGTTTACCGTATTTTACATTACATTACAGTTTTCACACATAATGCCTAATTTTAACATATCCTACCTATATAATACGTAATTTACATGCACTTTCTGTTAATATGACGTAGGTGAGAACAAATAAATGAACACACAATTATGTTGAAAAAATTGTAACTTCAACTCAGAAAATGTAGGCCTAATTTTATTTTCAGAGCAGAAGTGGTGTAAGTCAAAAATGGGTAATGAGGGGTTAAAGTAAACATTCTGTAAAATACAGTGCAAAGCGGCGGTTAATATTGAATGTATTTAAACTATTAATAGTCAGTGAATAGCACGAAGGATACCACATTAATTGCTACTTTGCGCTGCATTTTACAGAATTTTTATTTTAAACCTCATTACCTGATTTTGACTTACACACTTCTGCACTGAACGGCTCAAATAATCACTGGTAATGTAAAATCAACACCAATAACAGTCATGCAAATTATTACAGAAAAGATTGCTTTTTATATTAAATTTAAAAGGCTCTTTTATTTCTTGAGAACATAATACATCTGACACATGAATCTACACCAACACATCAGAAATTTATCGACACAGTCTGGATTTATTCAAGAAGTGAATATTTTGCAAAACGATTACTATACTCCATGAATTCTTGCAAAATTAACACCATGATCCCTACTTGAATGCTATATAACATTCAACTTTAGAAAAATACAAAAAAAAAAAAACAGGAATACAAAAATTATGGAATTACCTGCATTAAAAACTGTAGATATATTATCCAAAATCGGAATGGTTACACATTTACACATATGATCTCTGCAAAAAAAAAAAATAATATACTGTAACAGATATTTACTTTGTTTTTATTTAAACTGTCCTTCCTGACATACAAATAGGTAACTGATTAGTAATAAAATAATGTTTTATAGAACACAAACGTAGGCTACCTACAACGTGGATTATTGGTTATGACTGAGTTATGGTTTTCTCTTGGACTTTAGGGAATCTGAAGAACGACAAATTCGGAGATTTAAACTTGTTGTTACTGCAAGTTTCGTCATTGCACACATTGCCTTTATTCCGACGCATGATTAAAATGTTATTATAACATCTCGCATGTCTTTAAAGCACGTGGTGGCTGTATCAACCCTATGACCAATGCCTCGCCTGCCGCTTGGGCGCTAGTGTCGCGAATGTTGGCTAAAAAAGTGTTGAAGTTGCGCGACAGTATATATTAGAGTGTGGTATATAACAAGTCTCTACACTGCCGGCTGCGCAGAAGATACGACTGGACCAACGAGTTAGAAAGAGAAAGATATAGAGTGGTCATTGCGCCGCCATGTTTGAAGAAAATTGAACGCCCGTCGGTAATGAACTTATGCGCCCAAAACAAAGTGATAACTGACATTAGAATCGTCAGCTGTCTTAATTTCGTTTGCATAAATCAGTTAAACTGAAGTGAAAAAGCCTAGCATTTCGTCAAATACGTGCTAGGAACTTAATCTAAACTTATGTACGCTAAATTTAAAACACTTGAGCTATTCCTAGAAGGAATGCTTAAAAGAATAACCTAAGCAAAATTGTCATGTAGTATGACAAGAAGTCCTAACAAATATACTAATATTCCTAGGTTCTTTTAAATGCGACCTGCAAGATTGCCTATAAAATGAACGAGTATGATTCGGATGATTTTATTAAATTGTTTTCCCAGTCTCTACACGTTCCAAAACTATTTACTATACCATTAGATACAGAATGAAAGTAGGCCCTATCTGTAGTAAACAACCTTTATCTCCAAGCTTGTAACGTGGGTGAAACATGACAAAACACGCTTTCATTTTTTTGTTACAGTAAAGTATAATTATTATCGAAATGTGAACGTGAGGCCAATAGCCGGCTGGTCTGTCTGAGCCTTTCAACGGCTGTGGCACCACAGATAATTATTAGTGTATAATTGAGCACCCACGTACAATAATGGGGTAAGTAGTTACGAAATATATTCATACTTACCCTATTATTTCACGTGGGTGCTCAATTATGTTCTTTCATGTCCTTCCAGTCAAAATACTAACAACAATACGACCTATCCCAAAGTTCTGCGTTATTTTGGATGCGAGTGTCGAAATACAATATTAATATTTTATTGCTATTACTAGGTTTGAAACGGAATTGTAGCGGTTTTATCCGTATTTAGTTTAACTTTATTACTAGTGAATTATTTATTTGATTAATCGTTTGTCTTCGAAATAGGCCTACTTATAAGCTACAGCTCATCATCTTCTTGTATAAGCAGTAAGGACAGAAGGAGCAGAAATAAAGGATGCCGGTGTCGAAATACAGTTTTAATATTGTATTGTTATTTGTTTTTCACTGGGTCTGAAACGGAATTGTATTGGTTTTATCCGTATTTACTTTAAGTACATTACCAGTGAACCATTTATTTTGTTTATGCCGGACGTTGTTACACATTTAAGCATGAAAAAAATGCTGCTAATTAACAAAACTATGGACTTAACTTCATAAAATTTACATGAAATATGATATATCAGTTGTCTTTTTCCTTTTGACATTGCAGTTATATGCAGCACACACAACAGGCATGTTATTTCTTCGTTTTTTTGTACTTCTTACCTCCGTTATACAACATTGTAAGCAGACGAATTTTTACAAAGGTGGGCGCTTAACTCAGATCTGCCGTGTTTCGCGGTGGCACCGCAAAGTGCGCTGTACAGGACAACATGGCCACTCTATAGTCTTCTCTTTCTAACTCGTTGGACTGGACCCAAATTGAACCGATCGCTCGCCGCCATCTTGGGGCCGTGACGATAGCGGACGGAAAGCAATGCCGATAGAACGAAATCGTAAAACAAACTAAGACTTATTACTTTACAACATAAAAACAACCAAACATGAGCCTAAGAGTAACAAGGATAAAGACAAATTTAAATAGTAAAACGTAATTACCTGCATTCTTGTGGTATAACATCAAATAATCAAAGATATTAATCCTGCAACTGTCAGTCAATAATCTTCGTCGTCTTTATGACTTGGGAGTATTTCTATTTACATAATTCATCATATCCGTAGGATGGGCTTCCTGAAATATATTTCAATAACCGAGTGAGAACATTAACTTAATCTTGCACATTGTGTGCATCTTGCTGTCGTGAAAATAGCGGACGAAAAGTAATGCTGATAGAACGCAACCGCAAAAGACACTAAGATTTATTACTACACTATAAAAAACAACCAAATATAAGCTAAAAGAGTAATAAGGATAAAAACAAATATAAACAGTGAAACGCAATCACCTGCATTCCTGTAGTAGTCTACAACAGCAAATAATTGGAGAAACTGGAACTGTCAGTCAGTAATCGTCATCTTTGTGAACAACAAATGTTATGCTAAAACTGTCAATTAAGAATTCTTGTCTTCGTGATTAGGCCTATTCATATTTACGCAATTCATCAAATCTGTACCGATGGAGTTCCTGAAATATTTCATTAATCGAGTTAGGACATTAACTTAATCTTGCACACTGTGTGCATTTTGCTTAGGCCTAATAATAAATATTTCAATAAACAAGGAAATACATCAACTGCTATTATTAAATCGAATATGTGCAAGAACGTCAAAATATTGTAACTAGACCATATCTAGATAATATGAAAATACTTAACCAGATTTATTTTCCACTCACCTATT
Organism: Periplaneta americana; assembly: GCF_040183065.1. Classification (NCBI taxonomy): domain Eukaryota; kingdom Metazoa; phylum Arthropoda; class Insecta; order Blattodea; family Blattidae; genus Periplaneta; species Periplaneta americana. The sequence goes on along the minus strand of NC_091133.1, from coordinate 14,219,955 downwards.
GATTCATAAATAAAATTGATTTAGTATGCAGTTGTATGCAGCACAAGAGCACACGATGATTTCACTTATAACATGATTAAAATACTATATAAACACTATATGTATAGGCCTTATATGTAGCACAATAGTATGCCTACATGTGCGATTCATTTAAACTATATAAACACTATACACACACACTATTGATTACATTAATACGCACTTACTCCTAACACATTCAATAATGCTGAATAACCTTCTATGTTATTTCAAATTAAGCGGAATTGTGATGTAAACATATTGTAGTCACATGACTCTCTGCCCCAAGATGGAGATGCGCGAAAGTGTTCAATTTTTGGTCGAGGAACAGCGCTCGTAGTGAGTCTAGGTTAAACCACAGTCTAATATATACAGTCGCGCACCTTCAACACTTTTTTTGCCAACATTCACGACACTAGCGCTCAAGCGGCAGGCAAGGCACTGGTTATAGGGTTGATACCACAGTCTAATACTTACAGTCACGCAACTCATACCTATAGAATATGCCAACATTTGACAGCTGGCGCGACAGTAGCACTCTAGCGGCAGGCAAGTTAACAGTGTGCACACAACATAAGATAACACATCTGAAAACGGCTTTTGCGTAATTTATTTTATATTTTTATGCTATACAGTAAGTGTATATGTTCTTATTACTTTTACTTTAGAATCCTAAAAGAATTTCACACCCAGTTAATCTACAAGTTTCAGAAGCTGGGAATAAACGCAATTCTTTCTGCTCCTTACAACTGAATCTTGGCCCTGATCACGTATCATGCTTTGAAATAATATAATTGTTCGTACGTGGACGGTTAATTCAATTCATTCCTAAATATATTTATGAATCATTGGAACTCTATATTTACTGTGAGAAGAGTCAAAATTAGTAGCTTCAAAATTGTAGGCCATATCTAGTAGGGTACATCGCGTGGTGAACTCCTCTCCCTATTTCCTGAGAAATTAACTATTTTCCATACCACAAATTGGGGTAAACTCGGCCGCTGAGGTAAACTTGAAAATAAAAAGGGGGGATTTAAACCTTGATATGACATTTATTAATGAAGTTCATTATTTTTCCATTTCTTAAGAACCGGTATTTCCTTTATTATTTTGACTCACAAATAGTGCTGATATTATGGTGTAAATTTTTATGGAAAGTTTACCGCATTTTACATTACATTTCCAGTTTTTACACATCAGCTTAATTTTAACTTATCCTACCTATATAATACGTAATTTACACGCACTTACTGTTAATATGACGCAAGTGAGAACAAATAAATGAACACAATTTTGTTGAAAAAGTTGTAACTTCAATAGTAACTCCGAAAATGTAGGCCTACTTTTATTTTCTGAGCAGAAGTGGTGTAAATAAAAAAATTGGTAATGAGGGTTAAAGTAAACATTCTGTAAAATACAGCGCAAAGTAGCAGTTAATATTGAATTTATTTAAACTAGTAGTAGTCAGTGAATAGCACGAAATCATATTAATTGCTACTTTGCGCTGTATTTTGCAGAATTTTACTTTAACCCTCATTACCTAATTTTGACTTACACAACTTGTGCTCTGAACGGCTCAAATAATCACCGGGAATGTAAAATCAACACCAATAACAGATAACAGTCATGCAAATTATTACAGAAAAGATTGCTTTTTATATTAAATTTAAAAAGGCTCTTTTATTTCTTGAGATCTTAATACGTCTGCCACATGAATCTACACCAACACATCAGAAATTTTTTCGACACAGTCCGGATTTATTCAAGAAGTGAATATTTCGCAAAAGGATTACAATACTCCATGAATTCTTGAAAAATTAACACCATGGTCCCTACTTGAATACAATATAAAATTCAACTTCTGAAAAATATGAAGAAATAAACACGAATACAAAAATTATGGAATTACTTGCATTAAAAACTCTAGATACATTATCCAAAATCGGAATGGTTACACATTTACACATATGATCTCTGCAAAAAAATAATATACTGTAACAGGTATCTACTTTTAAATACAAATAGGTAACTGATAACTAACAAATGTTTTATAGAACACAATACGTAGGCTACCTACAACGTGCATTATTGGTTATGACTGATTTATGATTTTCTCTTGGTCTTTAGGGAATCTGAAGAACGACAAATTCGGAGATTTAAACTTGTCGTTACTGCAATTTTCGTCATTGCACACATTGCCTTTGTTCCGACGCATGATTAAAACGTTTGTAACATCTCGCATCCCTTTAAAGCACGTGCTGGCTGAACGACATTGTATCAACCCTATTACCAGTCCTTGCTTGCCGCTTGGGCGCTAGTGTCGCGAATGTTGGCAAAAAAAAGTGTTGAAGGTGCGCGACTGTAAATATTAGACTGTGGTTGATACAGCCAGCACGTGCTTTAAAGTTATGCGAGATGTTATAATAACGTTTTAATCATGCGTCGGAATAAAGGCAATGTGTGCAACGACGAAAATTGCAGTAACAACAAATTTAAATCTCCGAATTTGTCGTTCTTCAGATTCCCTAAAGACCAAGAGAAAATCATAACTCAGTCATAACCTATAATCCACGCTGTAGGTAGCCTACGTTTGTGTTCTATAAAACATTTATTAGTTATCAGTTACCTATTTGTATGTCAGGAAGGAGAGTTTAAATAAAAACAAAGTAAATACCTGTTACAGTATATTATTGTTTTTTGCAGAGATCATATGTGTAAATGTGTAACCATTCCGATTTTGGATAATGTATCTACAGTTTTTAATGCAAGTAATTCCATAATTTTTGTATTCGTGTTTTTTTTTCTTTATATTTTTCAAAAGTTGAATGTTATATAGCATTCAAGTAGGGATTATGGTGTTAATTTTTTCAAGAATTCATGGCGTATTATAATCGTTTTGCAAAATATTCACTTCTTGAATAAATCCAGACTGTGTCGATAAATTTCTGATGTGTTGGTGTAGATTCATGTATCAGATGTATTAAGTTCTCAAGAAATGAAAGAGCCTTTTAAATTTAATATAAAAAGCAATCTTTTCTGTAATAATTTGCATGACTGTTATTGGTGTTGATTTTACATTACCAGTGATTATTTGAGCCGTTCAGTGCAGAAGTGTGTAAGTCAAAATCAGGTAATGAGGTTTAAAATAAAAATTCTGTAAAATACAGCGCAAAGTAGCAATTAATATGGTATCCTTCGTGCTATTCACTGACTATTAATAGTTTAAATACATTCAATATTAACCGCCGCTTTGCACTGTATTTTACAGAATGTTTACTTTAACCCCTCATTACCCATTTTTGACTTACACCACTTCTGCTCTGAAAATAAAATTAGGCCTACATTTTCTGAGTTGAAGTTACAATTTTTTCAACATAATTGTGTGTTTATTTATTTGTTCTCACCTACGTCATATTAACAGAAAGTGCATGTAAATTACGTATTATATAGGTAGGATATGTTAAAATTAGGCATTATGTGTGAAAACTGTAATGTAATGTAAAATACGGTAAACTTTCCATAAAAATTTAAACTATAATATCAGCACTATTAGCGACTCAAAATAATAATAAAAAAAAATTGAAAAAATAATTAACTTCATAAATCAATGTCTGTCAAATTAAGGTTTAAATCTTCCCCTTTTTATTTTTAAGTTTACCTCAGAGGCCGAGTTTACCCCAATTTTCGGTATGGAAAGTAGTTAATTTCTCAGGAAATAGGGAGAGGAGTTCACCACGCGATGTACCCTACGAGATATGCCCTACAATTTTGACTCTTCTCACAGTAAATATAGAGTTCCAATGGTTTATTAATATATTTAGGAATGAATTGAATTAACCGCCCACGTACAAACAATTATATTATTTCAAACCATGATACGTGATCAGGGCCAAGATTCAGTAGTAAGGAGCAGAAAGAATTACGTTTATTCCCAGCTTCTGAAACTTGTAGATTAACTGCGTGTGAAATTCTTCCAGGATTCTAAAGTAGAATTAGTAAGAACCATATACACTTATTGTAGTGCATAAAAATATAAAATAAATTACGCAAAACTCGTTTTCTGATGTTTTATCATATGTAGTATTCACTCTTTTAACTTGCCTGCCGCTAGAGGGCTACTGTCGCGCCAGCTGTCAAATGTTGGCATATTTTATACGTATGGGTTGCGTGACTGTGTCTATTAGACTGTGGTTAAACTATAAAACGTCTATGGTATATACAAGCTGGCGAATCAACGAGTTAGAAAGAGAACATAGAGCAATCATTCCGCCGCCATGCCTGAAGAAAATTAAACGACCGTCCGCCATTAGCTTATGCGCCCAAACAAAGTGGGTGTGGCGATAAATAAGGTTGGAATCATCAAGATATCAAAATTTCGTTTGCATAAATCAGTTAATCAGAAGTGGAAAAACCTAGTATTTAGTCAAATACGTAATAGGCCTAGTAACTTAATATAAAATAAAGAAATTAAATACGCTAAATTTAAAATACTTGAGCTATTCTTAGAAGGAAAGCATAAAAGAATCACCTAAGCAAAATTGTCATGTACACTTACCGGCAAAAAGAGCGAGCCGCTGACAATTTCTAAGTTCCAGAGACATACTGTAACATTGCGCATGCTCGTCTCGTCAAAGCCGTAGTTCACATGGTAACACATAATTAAACCATTTAAATTTGCTGCATTTTGTTTAAGAGTCTAAAATATGTAATAAAATCGAATGGCGGGTTGATTCTAGATAGTACATCAGGGCCCTTGAAGACTGTAATTATAATAAAATTGATAAATACAAAAACAACCGGAGCGAAAATGAACAGAAAAACCACGTATTATGCCGAACCAATATTAATAGTCACAGTAGCGTAAGTCGTTACGGCGTTGGTCTATTGAACAAGTTGATAATAGTAGCTGAAGATTCGAATCTCCCCCAATATTTTTTTTATTATTAATTACAAATTTTCCGTCATATGTGTCTCGCAAAGCTATAATTATGTGACGATATTTATTAGAATATGCCCAAACTCTAATAAATAATAAACCTCCCTCTTTCTTTCAAGCAATACTGCTATCTGTTAATACAACGTTCTGTCTCGTCATTTAGCTTGAAGATGGCACAGAAACAGTAACTCATTGCCCTGGTTCGCATAGGTTATTCTGCGTATGCTACTCTCCGACAGGGCTTCGATTGGAGAAATGTCATTTTCTCCGACGAGGCAATTGTCTCCAATAGCAACGATAGTACTGCCCTAGTTTATTGTATGAATGACCACAAATACGATGAACGCTTTGTGAGACGAATTAACAAGTCGGATTGCGTGAGGGTCGCGTGTTGGGGTGGATGTCATACGATGGAGCAGGACTTCTGGAACGCGTCCACGGGCGGTTTACGGCAGAAGTCTACGAACACATTTCGGCAAATGTAATGATGCCTTCCGCCCGAAAACGATATCTAGAAGGAACACTTTTCTTCCAGGAGGATAATCATCCGATACATACCGCCAACTGGATTCAAAGATGGTTTACGAGGAAGCGTGATGTCGACCCAGTCGACTGACCTCCAAATTAACCAGATATGAATCCGATTCAAAATATGTGGGCTACTGTCAAAAGGATCCTACACTCTTAATTGGGCAGAACAACCACCCGTTCGGACACCTGAGGAATTGTGGGAGAGTTCTAGATGCGTGGGAGGAGATGGCCAAGAATTTAGACATGTTCCATAATCTTGTGGACTCCACGCCGCGCAGAATGAGGGCAGTTGTTGACGCAGGTGGTTTGTGGACGAGATATTAATCCCCACCACAGGCCTTGTTTTGTTAATATAAAAAAATTATTGTTTGTTTTTGTTAATTTAATTATTTATTGTGTTTTTTGTATGCGTCCAGTTTTTTAGGATGTGAAACAAGTATTTTGTTTATACAGGTCAGGTCTCGCCTATTAATAGCTCACAGCTGATGGGCAATAATATTTTTACAAGGCAGGTATATCGAAGTTTGTTAACAAATGCCATTTCACATTTAAACTAATAAATTAAGCGAAAGATAAAATAAAAAAAATAATAATTTTACCGTACCGGGAGGCGAACTCACAACTTCTGGTATGGATGTCAGACTTCTTACCACTGGGCCACACACTGCTCGTAAGGTTTACTACCTTATAGACGGACGACTTTCAATGAAAAGACACCACAGCAATGCCTTGCAGTGGGTTAATGTTTATACGAGTGAACCGCGCTATAGAACTTAGCATTTCTATCGACCAAGAGTCGGCCCATTCTTTATGCCGCTAAGTGTCCATATGACAAGAAGTCCTAGAACATATACTGAAGAAAATGTTAATATTCCTAGGTTCTTTTAAATGCGACCTGCAAGATTGCCTATAAAATGAACGAGTATGATTCGGCACCTTGCAAAATTATGTACCGGTATTATACAGTAAGATATAGAATGAAAGAAGGCCCTAAATGTAGTAAACAATTATCTCCAAGCATAGACGGAGTTATGGGGTGGCACAGGGGAGCACTGCCCCCAAACATGTATGAACTCTTTCTCTTATTAGCGTTAGAAAATATTGAATTCCGAAGACCTTTCTTCTTTTGTTTATGATTAAGTTTCTGTGCTTAAATTGACGAATTAAGGTCTTCAAATTATGTGTCTGAACTATAATATTATGTATTTTAAATTTTTGAATGTATAAGAATTTCTCCATGTATTGTGGGTCCTATCACAACGGCATGGCGCGTCCTCAGGTTGCGGATCGAGAAGACGGCCTCCAGATATGGGGGTAGCTGTGAATATATTGCAAAAGCAGTCGCGGACAGCCGATGACGGGTGGTCCTCCAGCTTGGGGGTTGGGCGAAGGGCTAACAAGCCCTCACCGTAAAAACAGCTTGTTACGAATCCTTCAAATAAGCCTCGTATGGGACTGATTCTCTGGCACGACCACAGCAGAGTAATTTGGTTTTGAGATTTGGTACTTGGAATGTTGCAAGTCTATATAGAACAGGAGGGGTAACATTAGTAGCAAAAGAACTAACTAGATATAGAATAGACTTTGTGGGAGTAAAGAAGGTTAGGTTAGATGGGAACGGATAACACAAATAGGAGATTATTTGTTGTATTATGGGGAAGGAAACGATAATCACCAATTAGGAACAGGATTTTTTATTCATAAAAGAATAAAATCAGCAGTAAAAAAGGTCGAATTTATCAGTGTTAGGTTATCGTATTCAGTACTTAAGGGTAGATGGTGCGATATCGTAGTTATAAATGCTCATGCATATACGGAAGAGAAAGACAACCATATAAAGGATAGCTTCTACGAGGAATAGGAACGCACTTTTGATCAGTTACCTAGATATCAAATTGATATTTTATTGGGGTATTTCAATCCTAAATTAGGACGGGAGGATATTTTTAATCCGGATATTGGAAAAGAGAGCCTACACATAACTAGTAATGACAATGGAGTTAGCTTAGTCAACTTTGCCACATCAAAAACTTTAATTGTCAAAAGTACAACATTCCTCTATAGGTGTATAGTTCCAAAACCCGACATTTGCTTTCTAAGTGGTTTAGAGAAAAAAGCCAAAAAAACTATCTGTAGTATTTCCAGTGTTTAGATGTGCAGGAAATTTTTATAATAGTCTTTAATAGTAAAGCTGAGGATAAAATTACATGTTTGAACTAAAAGTGTGTATTTTTGTAAGAGTTATTAGATTATTAAATATGAACATGTCGTGTTTTGGAACTAACTATTGCATATGTCGGATTTTGGAACTAACAATAAAATATATGTCGGATTTTGGAACTAACAATAACATTTATGTCGGATTTTGGAAATTCTAATAACATTATTTCCCATAAATAATCCACATTTTATACTAAAAAGCTATTAATTTTATTGAATCCATGGAATGTAATAAATCAGTATTCATTAAGTATGAGGTCTCGCCCACCTCATTGAATATTACACGTCTACTATGAAGTAGCCAATGTGTATTATTACCATTTAATACGAGAAAAATTCGTACCGGCTCCGGAAATCGAAAGAGAGAGGTTCGGCCGGCGCCGTGGATCTTGTCCCGGCATAGCTCAGTTGGAAAGAGCGCTCAGCGCGCAGAGCTGAGAGGTCCTGGGTTCGATTCCCGGTACCGGTATGATTTTTTTTTTCGTATTAAATGGCAAGAATGTAATAAGCAATTGTCATTTATATATATATATATATATATATATATATATATATATATATATATATCATCAGAATATTATATTTAACCTTCATTAAGTGCACATTTTAAATCCTGAAATTCTCTTCTCCCTGTGGTTCACAGATAGTCAATCTTCTTCATCCTCATCCTCGTTATAAATACGGTCTGTAATATTCTTGCAATATTCCAAAGTTTCCATTCTCTGCAGTCATTTTAAACATTTCTTTAAGTAATTGTTAACATTACTTAGTTCTTCCTTATAGATTATGCATGTGTTTTTGTGCAAGTGCGATTTTTCCATCCAGAGCACGTTTTCCCCTTTTTCAAAATCCTTTGTACAAATTTACAATTCTTCTATAGTTTTGTTCACCCCTTATCACAACTCAATTTTTTATTCCCTTATCTTAATTCTTTTACAGAATTTTAGTTTGAAATGCTAGCCATTTGGTGGCTTCAAAACAGTTTGTATATTCGTTTTCCACTCATAAACTGGACAGTCTGTACTTAACTTGTTTATGGTGTCATTGTTGACGATATTGCAGTAATCTTCGGATTTCATAATGTTCATCTTCTTTGCCTCCTTCTCAATTCCATAAAAAATTCTATCCGTTGGTATGGAGGAAATGGAGTGACTCATTGTACCTAATTTTTCGATGAAGTCTTTCATAGCATATCACTTTATTTCACATTTCTTGCTACATGTATCCTCTTCTCTTCTTTTTTTTTACTTGCGGAAGTCCAATTTTTAAATGCCACTTAAATACAAGTCCCACCCAATTCTTTGATACTTGCAAGATTTTTAAGAAAGTTTGTCGGTAAACTGGTAGAACACGACCTGCTCCCATCCCCTGATGTCTCACTGTTCTGTTAACAAAATATACTTTAGGATAATCAGCTGTTGTGTATTCAGTATGAATTCATCTTGAACCAACTTATTACGGACGCTGTAAAACACTTTGTAAAAGTGGTTGATATCACGCTGAGTTAGGAAACTTCATTGGTTTATGGGAAAAGTTTTGAGTTCTGAGAGAGTAGCTACCAATAATCAATACAAAAAATTATCAAATACAGCAAGCATCGCACAATCACTGTAAAGACAAACATTACAGTTAACATAAAACTTAACTTCCTATCCCTTTTCTATGTTTTGTCTAGTTCTTTGTATCACCGACTCTCCTTCTTCCACGCCCAGGCTCTGAAGGCGAAATCTGTATGTGAGATTCTATGAAAATTTTACTTCTATAAGAAGCTCACACAACACGTCAACACGTTGTAAAAATCTGCACAGCTCTGAAGTACCAATATAATGAAGCATATTCTTATTCAGCTAAAGTTCCATTGTCAATTTTCCCAGTAAGTTCCGTGCACTGAAGAATTATGATATTCTAAAAGAAATCACACACTTTCTTTATCTTGAGCAAAGATGTCGCCTTCTGAAACGTTACTGGCCTTCATAGTTCACACAATGGCAGTGTAAATGTCGGACTTTGGAATAAACTGCATATGTCGAGTTTTGGAACAATACCTTAACAAAATAAGTCGGGTTTTGGAAAAAACTCCATATTTTAAAGCTTGATTTATGTTAGAAATATCGAGTTTTTGAGGATGAAATAGTGTTTTTCCAATGTATTTCAACCCAAAGATATAAGAAATGATCGTAACTCATTTTTCATAAAAATGGCAGATGTCGACTTTTGGAACTATACACCTCAATTTACTTGGACTTCTCCAGATGAATTGACACATAACCAGATAGATCACATCTTGATAGATAAAAGAAGAATTACTAGCATAGCAGACATTCTATCCTTCAGGGGGGCAGACTGAAATCCTGACCACTATTTGGTAATTGGAGAACTAAGAGAAATACTATCTGTAGCCAAGAGAGTAGAGCAACAAGTTAATATTAGAAGATTCAATATTCCGAAATTAAAGGACGACGAAACTAAGCAACATTATCAGGTCGAAATTTCAAATAGGTTTGCTGTATTAGCAAGTTCCGACGAAGTTGAGGAAGAGTTAGATGTTAATAGCATGTGCGAAAATATCTGAGATAATATCAAAATTGCAGCTGAATAGAGCATAGGTTATTACGAAACTAAGAAAAAGGAACAGTGGTTTGATGAAGATTGTTGCATGGTAGTAGAAAGAAGGAAACAGGCAAAATTGAAATTCTTACAGGATCCATTTGAGGGGAATAGAGATTATTATTTCAATAAAAGACGGGAAGCAAACCGTACGCTTGGAAATAAAGAGAGAGATTACTTGAAGGAACAACTGAATGAGATAGAAACAAATAGTAAAAATAAAAACATTAGAGATTTATATAAGCTCATAAAGGAATTCAAGAATGGATATCAGGCAAGGGTGAACGTGATCAAGGATGAGAATGGTGACTTGCTTGCAGACGCTCATTCAATCCTGAACAGATGGAAGAACTATTTTGGACAAGTACCGTATTAAATATACATAGGCCAAATAGAACTGATCGGGTCGAAAATGAAATATGAACTGCTGAGCCATTTATACCCGAACCCACACTTTCTGAAGTCGAAATTGCGATAGAAAATCTGAAAAATTTTAAGCCTCCAGGTATCGATCAAATTCGAGCAGAATTAATACAAGAGGGCGGAAGCGCATTGTGTAACGAATTTTATAAGCTTGCACTTGCTATTTGAGAAAAGGAAATTGTACCAGAACATAATCGTACCTATCTTTAAGAAGGGGGACAAGACTAACTGTAGTAACTTTCGAGGGATATCATTTTTGTGGACGTCGTACAAAATTTTGTCCAATATTCTTTTGAGAAGATTAACTCCATATGTAGAGGAAACTATTTGGGATCATGAGTGTGGTTTTAGGCGTAATAGATCAACTATTATCAGATATTTTGTATTCGACAGATAATGGAGAAAAATGGGAGTATAAGGGTACAGTGCATCAGTTAGTCATAGATGTCAAAAAGGCATACGACTCGGTTAACAGAGAAGTTTTATATGATATTCTTATTGAATTTGGTATTCCTAAGAAACTAGTTCGATTAATTAAAGTGTGTCTCAGTGAAACGTACAGCAGAGTTCGTATAGGTCAGCTTCTGTCAGATGCGTTTCCAACTCACTGTGGGCTAAAGCAAGGAGATGCACTATCATCTTTACTTTTTAACTTTGCTCTAGAGTATGCCATTAGGAATGTCCAGTATAAGAGAGAGGGTTTGGAATTGAACTGGTTACATCAGCTTCTTGTCTATGCAGATGACGTGAATATGTTAGGAGAAAATTCACAAACGATTACGGAAAACACGGGAATTTTACAGAGATAGGTTTGGAAGTAAATGCCGAAAAGGCAAAGTATATGATTATGTCTCGTGACGAGAATATTGTACGAAATGGAAAGATAAAAATTGCAAATTTATCTTTTGATAAAGAGGCGGAGAAGTTCAAATATCTTAGAGCAACAGTAACAAATATAAATGATACCCGGGAGGAAATTAAACACAGAATAAATATGAGAAATGCCTCTTAATATTCGGTTGAGAAACTTTTATGATCCAGTCTGCTGTCAAAAAATCTGAAAGTTAAAATTTATAAAACAGTCATATTACCGGTTTTTCTTTATGGTTGGACTCTCACTTTGAGAGAGGAACATAGGTTAAAGGTGTTTGAGAATAAGGTGCTTAGGAAAATATTTGGGGCTAAGAGGGATGAAGTTACAGGAGAATGGAGAAAGTTACACAACACAGAACTGCACGCATTGTATTCTTCACGGGCTTATGTGAGGTCGGCAATGAACCTCCGGGTTCCTTAAAAGCCAGTAAGTAAGTAAGTAAGTAAGTAAGTAAGTAAGTAAGTAAGTAAGTAAGTAAGTAAGTAAGTAAGTGAGTAAAATAAGTAAGAATATCTGTACCTCATTTAAGGATGGAGGCACTGTAATGTTTCTCATGTGTTAGAAGTCTACAGGTACTCAGGCTACCACGTGGAGAAAAATATGAATAATATAGCCTACTGAACAACAATGCAGAAAAAAGAAAAGTGATCCTGGAATAATGTATAAACTTAAAGACGAGATTAAATAAAATAATTAGAGTTTACATTTCATATGATATCTTCAGGAAAGCTTAATATAATATAGTTTCAGTTAGCACTGTTACATGTTTTTATTGATGTACAGTATAGCCTACCCTATATTGTATTCCTGTACGAGAGAGAAAAGAGAGAGATTGTTTTAAATTATGCCCTATTATAATTTGTATTAGATCTACAGTTCAAGCCTAACAGTAAACAATTCGGTTCGAAATATCGCGGATATGGATGTAACACTGTGATAAACATGCCCCCCGAAAATATCTATATTAAATAATCATATTCCTACATACAGTACTGTACCACGATCAAACTATAACGTGGGAAAGAGGTACTGTACATTATGTCCCCCTCCCCCACTCCCATGGAAACGGTTCTCTCTCCGCCTATGCTTCCAAGTTTGTAACTTCGGTAGAACATGACCAAATACGCTTTCAGTTTTCTTTTTGTTACAGTATAATTATGGAAAAGTGAACATGAGCCCAACAGCCGGCTGGTTTCTCTGAGCCCTTCAAGGGCTGTGGGACCACAGATGATGATGATGATGATGACTATTATTATTATTATTATTATTATTATTATTATTATTATTATTATTATTATTATTATTATTATTATTATTATTATTATCATTAGTAGTAGTAGTAGTAGTAGTAGTAGTAGTAGTAGTAGTAGTAGTAGTAGTAGTAGTAATAGTAATAATAGTGTATAATTGAGCACCCACGTGAAATAATGGTGTAAGTAGGCTAGTTACAAAATACATTCATACTTACCCCATTATTGCACTGGGTGCTCAATTATGTTCTTTCATGTCCTTCCAGTCAAAATACTAACAACAATACAGCCTATCCGAAAGTTCTGCGGAATTTTGGATGCGAGTGTCGAAATATAATTTTAATATTTCATTGCAATTATTTTTTCACTGGGTTTGAAACGGAATTGTAGCAAACTGGTTTTATCCGTATTTAGTTTAAGTCCATTGCCATTGAACCATTTATTTGCTTTATCGTTTGTCTTCGAAATAGGCCTACATTTTATAAGCTTTTTTACTTTTAGTTGGTTATTTAACGGCGCTGTATCAACTACTAGGTTATTTAGCGTCGATGAAATTGGTGATAGCAAGATGGTATTTGGAGAGATGAGGCCGCGGATTCGCCATAGATTATTCTGCATTCACAGTACGGTTGGGGACAACCTCGGAAAAAACCCAACCAGGTAATCAGCCCAAGCGGGGATCGAATCCGGGCCCGAACGCAACTTCAGACCGACAGGCAAGTGCCTTAACCGACTGAGCCACGTCGGTGGCTTTTATAAGCTACAGCACATCGTCTTCTTCTATAAGCAGTAAGGAAGGACACAAAAAGTGTCGTGAACACAAAAAGCTATTCTCGGAAGGACAGATTTTGTCTCATTTCATATTTATTACCCTCTGTTTTACTAGTTCCTAGTTTTTAAGAGAATATGCAAGAAAAGAAAAATACTGTAGTACACATGGTATGTATGCCGGGCTTTGTTACATATTTACGCATGAAAAAAAATACTGCTTATTAACAAATCTATGGACTTAACTTCATAAAATTTACCTCAAATATGATATATCAGTTGTCTTTTTCCTTTCGATATTGCAGTTATATGTAGCACACACAGCAGGTATATATATATACAGGGTGTTTAAAACATACGGGGAATAATTTCAGGTATGTATTTCCCACATGTAGACAATCAAAATAGTTCATTACAACATGTGTCCGGAAATGCTTCATTTCCGAGTTATGGCCTTCACAACATTGAAATTCACCGGAACGTTTTTCTTTCCGCAGGTCGTTGTCATTACAGAAGAAGTTCAAAATGTCCACCTCCTGCTTGAATACAGACCTCACATCGATGTCTCATTGACCTGCGAACACGATCCCAAACTCCTCAGAACAAGCCACAATTCGATTCCGAAGGGATTCCAAATCAGGCACCGGAGACGAATAAACCAATGATTTTAAATGGCCCCACAAGTAGAAATCGAGAGGGTTCAGATCAGGTGAGCGTGGAGGCCAAGCAATTGGGCCACCTCTACCTATCTATCGATCAGGAAACCTTCAATCCAAGTACCGGCGAGCCGTACGACTGAAGTGTGCAGGAGCGCCATCATGTGTTGACGATTGATCAGTGGAGTGTCTTCTAAAACATGAGGTATGGTGTTTTCCAGGAAGTTTGTGTACGCCTGCCCCGTAAGTCTGTTTACAAGTACATGGAGTCCAACTAATCGATCACCAATGATACCGGCCCACATGTTGAGGGAGAACCGCACCTGGTGATGAGATGGAACAGTTGCACGTGGGTTTTCATATGCCCATACATGCTGATTGTGGAAATTTGTGTGAACTGTGCTTCATCTGTAAATAATACTAAGGCTTTCGGATTTACACCACAGTGCTGCAAGAACCACTGACAGAACCTAACTCGTGCAGGGTAATCTGCTGGTGACAGGGCCTGTACACGTTGCAAATGATAAGGATACAATTGATACTCTTTCAACAGTCTCCAGATAGTCGTATAAGGAACATTGACTTGCAACGCTACCCTTCGTGTGCTGATAGAAGGAGTCATGTTCACAGCCTCCAGAATCTCCTCCTGTACTTCTGGAGTTGTAGATCTTGGCCGTCCCCTTCCCAAACCAGGAGAGTTAAATTTTCCATACTCGCACAGACGGTAATGGAGACGTACAAATGTCTTCCGATCTGGACATTGTCGCTGTGGGTACCTCTCCTGGTACAAACGACGAGCCAGCGCAGCATTGCCGTCCGCCTTATCGAACATGAAGTGTATCTCTGCCAGCTCTTGATTTGAATACATGTCGCACAGTCTAACGCCTACACAACACTGAATGTAACCTCCGCCTCGGAATGAACTGTCAGAGTGCCCTCTTAATGTTTCCTTTGACGGCAAAGATCTGCGGAAAGAAAAACGTTCCGGTGAATTTCAATGTTGTGAAGGCCATAACTCGGAAATAAAGCATTTCCGGACACATGTTGTAATGAACTATTTTGATTGTCTACATGTGGGAAATAAGTACCTGAAATTATGCGCAATATTTTTTAAATACTCTGTATGTATATATATTCGTAGCTCTTACCTCTGTATACACAACGTTGTAAGCAGACACATTTTTACAACGGCGGGCGCTTACTTCATATCTGCCGTGTTTCGTGGTGGTACCGCAAAGAGCGCTGTACAGGACAAATTGGCCGCACTATATTGAGTCATGACAATTTCTACATCTAATTTCGCCTCGCAGTTCTATTAAATGATGAACAGTTCCATTACTAAGCATTGTGTATCGTGAAAATTCTTTGATTAATTTTGTATTACTGATCGAGTACGATGATTATAAACATGCCAAGCATATTACAGTTTTATTTGAGATTTATTGATGACTTGTTAACTTTCAAAAGGAGTTGTGGTGTCTTTTTCGATACCAGGCAAATTATATACTCCTGATATTCTTTAATCATTGCTTTCTTTCGCTAAATCTTCTGTGTGCCTTTTTCTTTTGTCAAGCTTAATCCATTCGCTGTGTCATTGACCAGCAGGTACCGTTATTTATTTCCAATAATAGCTAAAATATTCAATGGAATCCTTTTCGACCCCACAACTTTATGTGTGTATCTGCACCTTGTGAATGTACAACCAACGAGTTTTCATTGTGGAGTATGGCTACTAATGCGCGTAAAAGTGTATCAGTGTTCCATTCTGGTCTCCTACGCTTTGTAAACAGTATTGTAGATGAAAGTGAAGGCAGTGATGCGAGTGAATGTGAAGTCGAAAATGAACTGGACTATAATTCCGAACATGACACGGAATCAGAACAAGATTATGACTCGGATGGAGTGGATGAAGGTGTAAACCAACCAAATGGTGTTTCATTGAATTTCTATGGTAAGGATGCGTACAAATGGACGGCTACCGAACCTAATAGAAACAGAACACCAGCACACAATATTGTAATAAAAGTTCCTACATTGAAAGGAAAAGCTAAAAATTTAGGGAATTCGTGCAATCCTTCACAGGCATGGGAATGTTTATTTACAGAAGACATGATTACAGAAATTGTTGTACACACAAATGAGAAAATTAGTTCCTACAGAGCAAATTTTTCTTATACAACTCGTACAGAATTGAGAGACACTAATGTAGTAGAGTTGAGGGCATATTTTCGGGTTCCTATATTACAAAGCAGTTTTGAAATCAAACCGTGAAAGCCTCGAGTCCATGTTTGCAACTGATGGTACTGGAAGGGATATTTTACGTGCCATTCCTTCTGTCAGGCGAACATTCATTTTGATATATTGGTTGCTTTTTGATGATTTTGCAACACGAGCAACAAGGAAGGAAATTGATCCATGTGCAACAGTGTCGTATATTTTTCAAAAAATGGTTGAAAACTCCCAGGCTTGCTATAATAATGTTCTTATGCCTCTGTAGATGAGATGCTAGAAGGTTTCCGTGGCCGCTGAAAATTTAGGTTTTACATGGCTAGTAAGTCGGAGAAATATGGGCTGAAAATTATGACCTTGTCTGATGCTAACACTAATTATCTCTTGAATGCATATATATATATATATATATACGAGTATATGCTGGGAAAGACAGTGATGGGATAGGTCTGATTGCACAAGAAAAAAACGCTGTAGAAACCAAGACAATCAGTACTGAGATTAGTGAAGACTATTTGTTGAAATAACATAAATATTATAGCTGACAATTACTTCACTTCCATGGAGTTAGTTTCCGAACTCAAAGAACGTAAACTAACTTATTTAGGGACGATGCGAAAAACAAGAAAGACATTCCACTGGAATTTCAGACAAACAGGAAACGTAAAGTAGGCTCAACTGAATATGGTTTCCAAAATAACCGAAATTAATTTCTCACGTGTCTAAGACAGGTGAGTCTGGGACTTGCATCTTCTGCAATTTTTTTAGTATCGTTAGAATGGTAAACTTGGGTAATAAATCCTAACTGGGTTCAAACTATGGGCTATTAGTATTCCGGTAGGAAAGATTGTAATATTAAACATTCTGCAATTTCTCAGGAAATTCATGTCTGTAAACTACAAGGATTGAACACAGAATACAATATCCTGACTGAGTTCAAACTTAGGCCTGTTACTATTTGGTCTATGAACGTTACGTTTGCAAATAATAAAGAATATTTTTAATTTTCTGCCCTTCATACACACATTATTGACTTATAAGTGTACCAGATTCGAACTCAGGAAATAATGCTCTCATTGACGTCAAACTATCGATGTTTACTTTGATACTCTTGTTATTTATGCTAATTTTCACATTTTCCCTGCGATTCCTTTGTAGGCCTACAGTTAATCATGTGGGCCCATTATATATGTACGGAACCCGAACTCAGCATATAATGGACTCTTACTTGGTTCGAAATATTGAATTGATACAGTCAAAATGAAAACTGACCAACTGACCTTTTTTTTTTTTTTTTTTTTTCAAAATTGAGATAGTGATGCCATCTGGTTTTTAATGTAGTTCTCTATCGTTTACGATGAGAAAAAATGACCATATCTCGACTCTAAACATGAAATCTAAGCATATGAAACGGTATGGCAATGGAAAAACTGACCAGGAACTTCGTACATATATTGAGTTATTAAAACATATTTCCGGCAACGGCATGTCCCCGGGTATGAAGGTAATCCAGCTTTCCATCACGTTTCTTGTATTCCGTGCAACGACCAACAAATGTTTCCACTCATCTTCTGTATGTTTGTACCAGTGGCGGCTCCTGCATATTTCTTAAGAGGAGGAAAGAAATTAACAGCACTAAATGACACCTTCTTGAATTAAACATGCTACAAATTAGCCTACATGCATACATGTAAGACCAGGTAGTGTTGGGGTTTGGCTTCCCTTCAGTATAGCAATAATCAGTTCTTGTAAACTGAGTTTCCTAAATTGTCCAAAATATATTATGATTTCACTTCCATTCATTGTTGAATAATTCCACAAATTAACAATTACAAGGAAATTCACAACCTCGTAGCATTTTTCGAGCACACTACAGCATCACACGTGTTGGAAGAGACTAGCTACTAACACGTAACCTGAACCGTTTTACGGAAATGGTAATGGGAATGAGAAATAATCTGAGGAAAGCGAGAACACTGCACCCACCCACGTGGTCTGTGTTGCCACGTACATTTTACAAGTTCAGTATCACATACTTTTGAAGAATGTCAGTTCTTGTAAAGTCATACTATCATTATTGTTCAAAGCTGCCGGTGGCCGATTAATTTTTTATGTTAAAAATGATGTAGTTTGGCGTACCTACTTTCAGTTTCAAATATATTTGTGCAAAACTGACAACTTGGTTGTTGCCCTGTCTAGTAAACAATGAATAGAAGTGAATTTCAGGGGCCAACTACGTAGAACTACTTCCTCTTTGTTTTACATAAACCCGACTTTAACTTTCAAATGTCCACGAAAGTTTCAAACCATGAATAGTAGCCTATATAAAGTGCAATGAATAATATTTTTTATTTATAATTGAAAAAGAAAGTTTACATGGTGTCTTTCATAGCTTTGGGTTAAAACTGTTTTTGTTGTGTCTCCTCCTAGATGACGTGTTATAGTCCGGTTGAATTCAACATCGTTAGGTGGCAGCGGTAGCGAGCTTGCTGCACGACCAGTCGGTTTCTATTTCCCCTCCCATGACTAATTCAGAGGAGGACCTCCTCCCTCTCCGTTCATTTACTTGCTTTAAAACTCTGCTTCTTTCTCTGGCCGCTAGTGCGCTGTTGTCTATGTGTGTTAACTGCAGTAGAGGAGGAATGGAGTGTCTTTCCTCCACACAAACAATCTCGCATTTTTCTCACAGTTTTCTACAGCACATGAGCGCGCGTCGTTTACAACTCGATCAACCGAGTTTTTCTTATAGCTGTGAACTTAAAAATTATCGAATCTTCCTCGAATTTCAAGGTACATATTTTATTTGGTATTTAGTTTCAAAAAAAAGAAAATGTGAGGAGGACGTTCCTCCCTTCCCTCCCCCGAGGAACCGCCACTAGTTTGTACTTTCGACTCTTCTTTCTACGAGATCCGCCACTTTCTTGATCCTGAATTTTCAGATGTACTTCAGTCACTTCATTTTACAATTTTTCTAGGAATGTGTATATGGACAGGTGCGATTTTCTTCCAAGATGATTAAGTCTGCAATGCCAACACTCTACTGCAGCGGTTCCCAAATTGTGAGTCGCGACCCCCAAGTGTGTTGTGTAAGGGATTGTGAGGGATCGCGAAATGATTTACAAAATAAGTAAAAAAGTTTTCTTATTACCATTTATCTTGTATTTGGAAACAAACATACACAACATTAAACATAAGAATAAAAAATGATTCAGTAGTTATAAAGTTATATATATATATATATATATATATATATATAATTAATGCGATTAATATGCCTGTTTTTCACAAATTAGCTTCTCAAATCTGGACTCAGCATTCCATACACATACAGTGATATCATTTTTAAGTTAAAGGAGATTTCTCACATTTGCTTTGATGACAATCATAGACGAGAAACTCATTTTACATCAATACGAGGTTGCAATATTTAACAATTTAAGAATTAAGTATTTTTGCAAGGTCGAAGTATCCTTGCACTTTTTGATCCAAAATTGGTCTACGTTCTGGGAAAGAAAGAATAATTTAAACATTCCAACTTCAGGTACATATTTAAATGAGATCTTCCTTCACAGTTTCTAAAATTTCAGCCAATTGAACACAACTGCCTAAAACGGATTCTCTATCTTTATGATTGTGGTAATCGTTTTTTGTTTCTTCCGGAATATAGGCTACTCGAAAAGTTGTTAAAACTTCGTTGCATGTCCGCAAAAACACAGTATTCGCTATCATAATATGTAGCGAAATATTCCATGAGATCTGTAATACACTGGAAAGAATCAAATATCTGTTTTTGTCAAATGATATTGACCAGAAATCAAGTTTCTTTGTAAAAAGTTAACTTTATCTCTGGCTGTTATAATGTTAACATATTGGCTTTGCAAACTATTATTCAAACCGCATTCAATCAATTTTTATAAAAGGACGGGGCTAATAGTTTTTTTTATCCACCGGTCGACGGACTGAGCTTGTTCTCAAGTGATATACACAATAACACAAACTTTTAGACAAGCATCAGTGTTGCTTTTGAAGAAAAGAAGCTTAAAATAGAATGATAGAAATCTACAAATATCATATATATACTTTTAAACAGTATATATAATAAAAATGAAGGGTACACGGGAAAAACGAACAATGTCACATTTCCATTAAAGGTGAGATAGTGATCTATTTCAGTATATTACTGCAAAATTTATTGATGTTTCTACATGAAATGAAGGAAATGATTAGTGTATCCGTGGTTTTAATTCTCTTTTACCACTTTTGGTAAAAATAAGACTAAAGTTTGTAGTAATACTGTGAATTAGATAAAGACATCACCTTTAACAGCATTGTGACATTGTTCGTTTTTCCCGTGTACCCTTCAAATGGCCAAATGGACTGAGTGAGTTTTGGGATCATATTCTTCAATTGGAAAATAGGTTTGAATATATTCCGGTTTCTCGTCTTGTTCTGTTCTTAACTGTAGAACCCTTTTCAGCACGTTACCCTAAGAAAGCCATCTTCCATGTGATAAAAAATAGTTTCATAAAATAAACCCATACCGTCACAAATTATGCTGAAAATACGAGTTTGCAACGCCCTTTCTTTGATGAAAATTATCATTTTTTATTGAACTATTACCGCAGCGCAACGGTGGTAATGGTTTGAAGTACTTACTTACTGGCTTTTAAGGAACCCGGAGGTTCATTGCCTCCCTCACATAAACCCACCATTGGTCCCTATTATGAGCAAGATTAATCCAGTCTCTATCCTCATATCCCACCTATCTCAAATACATTTAATATTATCCTCCCATCTACGTCTCGGCCTCACAAAAGTTTTTTTCCCTACGGCCTCCCAACTAACAATCTATATGCATTTCTGGATTCGCCCATACGTGCTACATGCCATGCCCATTTCAAACGTCTGGATTTAATGTTCCTAATTATGTCAGGTGAAGAATACAATGCGTACAGTTCTGTATTGTGTAACTTTCTCCATTCTCATGTAATTTCATCCCCCTTAGCCCCAAATATTTTCCAAAGCATCTTATTCTCAATCGTCCTTAACCTATGTTCCTCTCTCAAAGTTAGAGTCCAAGTTTCACAACAATAAAGAACAACCGGTAATATAACTGTTTTATAAATTCTAACGTTCATATTTTTTAACAGTAGACTGGATGATAAAATCTTCTCAACCGAATAATAATAGGCATTTCCCATATTTATTCTGTGTTTAATTTCTTCCCGAGTATCATTTATATTTGTTATTGTTACTCCCAAGCATTTGAATTTTTCCACCTCTTCAAAGGATAAATTTCAAATTTTTAGATTTCCATTTCGTACAATATTCTCGTCACGAGACTTTGTCTTTTCGAGATTTACTTAGAAACCTATATCTTTACTTGTTTCAAGTAAAATTCCAGTATTTTCCCTAATCATTTGTGGATTTTTTCCTAACATATTCACGTCATTCGCATAGACAAGTAGCTGATGTAACCCGTTGAATTCCAAACCCTCTCTGTTATCCTAGACTCTCCTAATTGCATACTCTAGAGCAAAGTTAAAAGTAAAGGTGATAGTACATTTCCTAGGTTTAGCCGACAGTGAATTGGAAACACATCTGATAGAAACTGACCTATACGAACTCTGCTGTACGTTTCACTGAGACACATTTTCATTAATCGAACTATTTTCTTGGGAATAACAAATTCAATAAGAATATCATACAAAACTTCTCTCTTAGCCGAGTCATACGCCTTTTTGATATCTATGAATAATGATGCACTGTACCCTTATACTCCAATTTGTACTCCATTATCTGTGTAATACAAAATATCTGATCATAGTTGATCTATTACGCCTAAAACCACACTGATAATCCCCAATAATTTCATCTACATATGGAGTTAATCTTCTCAAAAGAATATTGTACAGAATTTTGTACGACATCAACAAAAGTGATATTCCTCGAAAGATACTACAGTTAGTCTTGTCCCCCTTCTTAAAGATAGGTACGATTATGGACTCCTTCCGTTGTTCTGGTAAATTTCCTCTCCCCAAATAGGAAGTAAAAGCTTATAAATTTCGTTAGATAAAGCGCTTCCACCCTCTTATATTAATTCTGCTGGAATTTGATCGATGTCTGAAGAATTATAAATTTTCAGATTTCCTATCGCAATTTCGACTTCAGAAAGTGTGGGTTCGGGTATAATGGCTCAGCAGTTTGTATTTCTATTTCGTCCCGATCATTTCTATTTGGCCTATGTATATTTAGTAGTTGCCCAAAATAGTTTTTCCATCTGTTCAGGATTGAATGAGAGTCTGCAAGCAAGTTACTCTTCTCATCCTTGATCACGTTTACATTTGCCTGATAACCATTCTTAATTTCCTTTATTCCCTTATATAAATCTCTAATGTTTTTATCTTTACTAACCGTTGAGTTTATGAGTGATAGGTTATCGTTTTTAGTACTTAAGGATAGATGGTGCGATATCGTAGTTATAAATGCTCACGCCCGTATAGAAGAGAAAGACGACAATATAAAGGATAGCTTCTATGAGGAATTGGAATACATTTTTGATCAGTTATCTAGATATCACATGAAAAGTTTACTAGGAGATTTCAATGCTAAAGTAGGACGGGAGGATATTTTTAAACCGACTATTAGAAAAGAGAGCCTACACGTAACTAGTAATGATAATGGAATTAGGTTAGTGAACTTAGCCACATCAAAAAATTTAATTGTCAAAAGTACAACATTCCCCCATAAGGTTATACATAAATATACTTGGACTTCTCCAGATGGATTTACACATAACCAGATAGATCACATCTTAATAGATAAAAGAAGACATACTAGTGTAGTAGACATTCGAACCTTCAGGGGAGCAGACTGTAATTCTGAGCATTATTTGGTAATTGGAGAAGTAATAGAAAGACTATCAGTAGCCAAGCGAGAAGAGGAACATGTTAATATTAGAAGATTTAATATTCCGAAATTAAAGGACGACGAAACTAAGCAACATTATCAGGTCGATATTTCAAATAGGTTTGCCGTATTAGTAAGTTTCTACGAAGTTGAGGAAGAGTTAGATGTTAATAGCATGTAGGAAAATATCAGGAATAATATCAAAATTGCAGCTGAACAGAACATAGGTTATTATGAAACTAAGAAAAAGAAACCGTGGCTTGATGAAGATTGTTGAATGGTCGTAGAAAGAAGGAAGCAGGCAAAATTGAAATTATTACAGGAACCAGTTGAGGCGAATAGAGATAATTATTTGAATGGTTTTAAGTAAAATGATGTGTATCTAATGTTTCGTGTAATTGTTGTATCATATATAGTTGAATTTAGTCATAATTAGGGTGGTACCCACTGTTTTTGATTAAAATTAGAATTATTTTCGATTTTGCAAGGATTTATATTCTTCGACTGGGATTTAGTACCGGTACGGCATTGGGGAGGGATCGCAAATGAAAGTCTCGTCAAAAGTGGGTAGCGCCTTTATAAAGTTCGAGAGCCCCTGTTCTACTGGATTTATGGTTCGAGGGAACATAGCCACTACACGGTTGTAACAATTCCAAACTCTTGATGGGAATATAGGTGTTTTGTATCCTCGTCTTCTTCGCCGACCTCTTATGTAATTTTCATTGACATACTCCAATATAGAGTCAAGCAATAGATTTAAGGATTCTCGAAGCTGGTTTTTAATTTTGCGTATTCCATAAAAACTTGACTTCTTATTTAAATGCAAGGTAAACTTCAAAGTTTTGTAAATAGGTGAAACCTACTCGTGTGCGGATGGGACCGTCCTCTATCAGGGGCTGAGACAAATGATCCGCATGTCAATATCTGATTTACGAATGCTACCTAGGTCACCTATCGGACTTGAATATCGCGCATATAGGGCGCACAATGGCCAAAGGATTCCTCACGAAGTATAGGTACCCATTCTATGTCTAGCCTCGTCAAACCATCACCATAGAGCTTCTTTAGAAAACAAATTAAATTTTACGTAAACATATGCTCTGTCAGATGATGTTCAAAATACTATGGGATGCATTTATAAATGTTCTCGATGACCTAACTCGTGCAAGATTAGTCGCAAAAAATATTTTGTTTCCATAAAAATATTACTTTCTAAATACAAGTTTAGACATAGGTATTTGAGCTGTTGTCCAAAATACCCTAATACAATTTGAACTGCAATTGTGCGTTACAGTAGAAACACTTGTATAGGCCTATATATTTATTTTTATGTTTTTATTAACATTATGTGCAATGATGTTACAGAGTAAATGTGTATATATTTAATACCTAATACATATTAATTAATTACATGTTTGTGATTTGTGTGAAGTTTATGCAGCAAACAATCCATATTTACTTTAAGTCCAGGAGTTGACCTAATGCATATCATATTATTTATTACAGAAAGTATTATGTACTTTATTCGTATCGGATATTAAATGTTATGAATAAAGGTATGTATATGTTTATCGTGTTTGATGATAAAACAAATGGATGCAACGGATGGGTTTAGATAACCTTTACATTGTAAGTACACAGTAACTGAGGCAAGAAGGAAGACACAATTTATTTTAACTACATTTATGCGTTACTTTAAAAAAATTGTATAGGTCTTTATATATTTACATTTATGTTTTCCATTAAGCTATTCTTCGACTCTAGAAATGTCAGAGTTCCTCAAAATTTGATAAATAATGTTTTTGCCTCATCAGGAAGCACGTTTCTTCTAGTTTTAAACATTTATAACTTGTACCCATTATCTCAATAGTTTCATAATAATAATAATAATAATAATAATAATAATAATAATAATAATGATAATAATAATAATGTACTATACCTAATAGATGGTTCCAAGTATTTATTTGAGAAACAATTAACCAACAATATCGAAAAATGGCAATTTGTGTTGCGATCCTGCAAAGCGATTCTTTAAGTTAATGGAAGCAACCAAGTTATAGAACGACATGCTGGGTTTGCACTGAAAGACCTGTCATTTGCAGAACACTGTGTGTGTGTGTTTGTGCGCGCGCATGCACAATCATGATAAAGCATATGCAGCAATACTAAACAGGCAAGTTCTTAGTAACAAGCTTAAAAAAAAAAAACTTTTAGATGACCTTGTGAAAGAACCTGTAAATTATTACACAGTGAACTTAACAAAAGTTATTTGCAACACTTAATAAACATGATACCGAGTTAATTAGGAAAAAAACATGCACTGTGCTAGAAGACTATTGCAACCAACGATTCCGAAAAGTTTAACTTAAGATCATAGAGAATTGCAAGGTATGTTATTGAAACTATTCAAAATGAAAATTTTTGCTTGTTAATGAAGATGATAAACACATTGTTGTATTTCCAGCCATACTCAATTTGAAATATTTATGCAGTGTGGATAAAATATTCTTAGATGGAACGTTTAAATGTGCTCCAAAGATGTTCACTCAACTTTTGACTGTTCATGGTCTTCGTAACCACCACTACTTGTCCCTTGCATTTTGTTTATTACGAGGAACGTCTTTAAAGAACATATCGACACTTTGAGAAGCTTGGTGATCGAATGTAATAAACTGAACTTGCTATTAGTCATTTAACCCTAAAGGAGTGTATATGGAGTTTGAAAAGGCTATACACAGTGTCATGTCGACTTATGGCCAGATATTCAAATGTAATTCATTTAGGATAAAGTTGAAAGCATATATCCAGGAAGTAGGTTTAACACCAGAATACAAGAACAATACAGATATTGGAGCATATCTTATGTGCTCTTTTGGCCTTCAATTTCTGTCACCGCAAGAAATAGACGACTGTTTCAGAGATGATTTAATGAGATCAAAGAGTGCAGAAACTTACAGATAACATACTAGAAAAACATATTAAATCTGGTGCTGCTTTTCCACGAATAATATGATCTGAATTCAAACGAACAGTCGAAAGAAGAATAAACAGCTGTGAATCATTTCATGCAAAGTTGAACCATTTATTCTATACAACTCATCCTAACACTTTTCAAAATACAGAGGCATTAAAAATCCAGATTGACACATACATCGATATTAGGAGTCCAGCAAGAGAGACGAGAAATGTCATACTGATAAAGGGGGAATTTATACGAAAGAAGATGAACGACAAAATTTCAAATTCAATCAGTAGACCTGACTACACAAAGGCACTGTCTTAAAAATTTCTGCCGAAGACACGAGAGTATTAGTAGGCTAATAGTGATTGTGCATCTTCTTACGTACATTTTTAACCATACCTTACGGTAGTCATAAGCCTACATAAAATGGAAAGGAAAATGTTTCATGCTCTGAGACTCAACTAGTACAACCCTTCTTTCCACTCGGGATTTAACTATTAGGCCTACTGCTTACTCCACATTTCGGGACCTAAGTAGTAAACAATTCTGACCCAACTAGTAAAACCCCAATAATTTTCTGTCGCTAAATTTTACATTTCTATCATAAACTTCAAATGAAAACACAAAAAGTTTTGTTAGTTCTTTGTGAATAATGTGTATTTTCTTTCGGTGCTTCTCGACCATCTTCTTTTTTTTTTCAATACGCCCTTTCACCATTCATCACGCTGTCATTCCCCCTGTCATTCAGAAATAATTCATATATTAAAATTGAAAACACTTTATTTCATCTATTAAAGCAAATACATGTATCTCATTTATTTGTATTTATAGTCCTCATTTCCCCCTAAAAGCATGAAAATTCCCCATCCTGGTTTAAATTATATGAGTGCGCCGTGCATTTTAAATTCCCTATACATTTCAGAGCGCCACATTTTGAAGAAGATTGGAAAACACTGGTATATAGTATAGTGTATTGATTCTAGTTTATTAATTTGCCATTGCTTTCAAGGACAACCCTTAAATGTGGGTTCCGTAGGAAGTGGTAAGCCATTCTGTTACTCGCAGTGCTCATGGAAGTCCTCCAGTTTGAGACCCGTCTTCTTGAGAGCGGCTTTAGAGGCTTTCAGACTGTCTTCCGATGGGGGATACAGCCTGTACGCGATCCATACTATAGCTATGAAACAAAATAATAATTATTATTATAGTCTAATATGAACAATATTAAACGCAACAGCAATAACTTGAGCTGGTGCCAGGAAATGGAAAGGAGTATAGCAATGGCAAAGGCAGATTTTAATATAAAAAGTGGCATATTCTGCGGACTTCCGGAAAAAGAATTAAGGAAGGGACTAGTGAATTGCTTTGTGTAGATTGTGGTATTGTATGGGGGCAGAAACATGGACATTACGGCCAAGAGAAGAGAAGCGACTAGAAGCGTTTGCAAAGTGGATATGGAGAAGAATTAAGTGTGTGAAATGGACAGACAGAATAAGAAATGAAGCTGTGTTGGAAAGAGTGGGTGAAGATAGAATGATGATGAAATTGGTAGAGAGGAGAGAAAATAATTGGTTGGGTTACTGACTGAGAAGAAACTGTCTAACTGGAATGAATGGTCAACTCGAGGAAAGTTTGGGGCAGAAGAAGATGTCAGATGATAGATGACATTAAGATATATGGATCATATATGGAGACCAAGAAAAAGATAGAATATAGGAAAAAATGGAGGAAGCTAGGTTTTCAGTGAAAGATCTGCTCTTGGGCAGAACACTGAATGAATGAATCTTACATTTCCACAAAATTAATAAGAGAGTATTAATAATAATAATAATAATAATAATAATAATAATAATAATAATAATAATAATATATTCAACTTTCTTAACAAGAAGTAGCCTATAAATATACAATTTTCATACTTGGAACTCGTCACATGATATATTTTACTGTATACCCTGCAGTAACTAAAATACAGCAATATAAAAAAGAATAATAAATCTATCATGTTGCAACAGATATTTGAACTCGTAAAAAGAATCGCTACACTAACTACGACTTCCTTTTATTGTTAACAGAGCTGATTTATATATTTCACTTTGGTTATCTTAGTTTTATGAATATTCTGTGTATTAATATTTTCAAAATTATACAGGTTAGATTTTTAAGTATGATTATTAAGTGTCATAAGTATGATTATTAAGTGTCAAGTCATACCTTAATACCTTAAAATTACTTTCCAAGACCTTTCATCTTTCGCAGCCGTTCAAATCAATTACAGGTAAAAAAAAAAACGTTTTTATATGTAAGCCTATTGCTTCTTAAAAGAAAAGTATGAACACTTCAATCTGCTTACATAATGGTGAGTACCATTTGATTATTTCTAATAAGTACTTAAGATAAATAAAGTAAGTAGGCCTACCTGCACAAGTAAAGTAAGTTTTTAAAACAACGATCAACGTCGTCATAACCATCATCGTCATCATGGCATACACAAGAGTTTACTTCGCCCACAAGTTAATCATCTATCTAAAGTACTTACGCTCATTCTTCAGTGCTGTCGGACATCCACCAGCAATAACGTATCCTTTGTCTTCGTCCCAAGCTAGGATGTGGTAAATTCCCGAATACCCGCTCAACTCGGTTGCTGCAAACAGACAAGTCAGTGGACGCTGGATAAGGAACACACCATAGTAACAGTTTTCGTATTTCTCAAATTAGAGGGTGATTTACGAAGTATGATCCACGCTTAGGGTAAAATTCTATAGGGCATTTTAAGCAAAAAAAGCCATATGGCCGTAGGTTCGAAGATGAATTACGGCTTTTCAAATCCTAAGACAGTAGAAGCGGTTGAGCAGAATTAAAGATCGTGAGTTAAACAGAAATCAAGCATACCTGAGTCCGATAACAGATTCCAAAATATTTCTTTTCTACTTCAACGTATTTGACCGCACAGATGTGAATAGCGCACGCAGAATTTCATAACTCGGCACGGCTTGTGAACGCGGCTGCATTCACAACATGTGCAAGTGATCGTTCTCTTGTTTGTACGAGGGTAGTTCCGAAAATAATAGTAGGCTATATCTTCGGAAGTAATGTCACTGCGTGTCATGTGACTGCAAGCGTCCGGAACGCACATGCACAGGAGTAGACTGTAACAAGAGATTTCTGAAGAGTTTATGGTGACACCATTAAGCTTGTGTGACTATGAATGAGAGACGTGCGTTACAGAACAGGACGAAAGAGGAGGTTAGGGCGGTTGTCCGCTATGAATGGCCACTTGGCACGGGTGGTACGAAAATCCATATGCGTCTTTTTTATGTGTTTAGTCCGGACGTGATGTAGGAGCAAATGGTTCGACGATGGTGTCAGCAGTTCTGTGATAGGCGTGAGTGTGGCAAACGAACAACTGCCTAGACGTCCAGAGACATCGACTACAGAGATGAACGTCGTACACAAATGCGTTAACAGCGCGTTCCACTTCGTCGTTGCTGCTGTAATGATGTCCAGACAGCTCCCCCTTTAAGGCTGAGAACAAGTGGAAATCAAGGAGCGAGGGAAGATCCATGCGAACCTCTTCAGAACAGTTGCTGTTGCTGACGCCGTGTGCGGTCTTGCAATGTCATGAAGAAGCATAATACCCGACGACAGAAATTCCGGCCTCTTTCGTAGAATAGTAGCTTTCAACCTGCTCATTGTATCGTTGGAAATTCACCCTCTCTTCACGAAGGAAATCTAACAAAAGAACTCTGTTTGCTCACAAAAGACAATCAATTTTCGTTCCGCATTGTTACGGGGACGAGAGTTAGGTCCATCACCATAATCCGGAGACAAAATGTGCCTTCATGTAATGGAAACATATAATATCCCAGGTCAAGAAGAGGTTCAAAATGACCCCGTCTGCCGGCAAGGTCATGTTGACTGTCTCTTGGGACGCAAAGTGAGTTCTTTTGCTAGACTTCCTTCGTGAAAGGACGGTGACTGTCCAACGATACAATGAGCCAGTTGAAAGCTATATTCGACGAAAGAGACCGGAACTGTTGTTGTCGAGTATTGTGCTTCTTCATGACAACGCAAGAACCCACAAGGCGGCAGCAACAGCAACTCTTCTGGAGAGGTTCCGTTTGCAAAGCATGGATCATCCCCTCTACAGACCTGAATTCGCGCCCAGTGACTATGACTTGTACTCAGCTTTGAAGGGGGACCTGTCTGGACACCATACAGCAGCGACGACGAAGTGAAACGCGATGTTACCGCATTTCTGTTCAACGTTCATTGTAGTCGATGTCCCTGGACGTCCAGGCCCCTGTTCGTCTGTTTCACTGTCACGTCCATCACAGAACTGCTAACACCATCGCCGAACCATTTGCTCCGACATCACGTCCAGACCACACACCTCAAAAAGCCGCATATGGATTGTCGTACCACTCGTGTCATGTGGCCATTCATAGCGGACAACCGCCCTAAGCTCCTCTTTCGTCCAGTTCTGTAACGCACGTCTCTCAGCCATTGTGACGCAAACTCTAATAGTGTGGGCATACACTCCGCAGAAGTCCCTTGCTTCAGTCTACTCCTGTGCATGTGCGGTCCGGAAGGTGCGATCACATGACACTCAGTGACACACGAATGTCCTTGAACTGCAAACGATACAATTTCCTCTTGCGTATATTACTTCCGAAGATACAAATATCCACACCTGTGGAGTAACGGTTAGCGCGTCTAGCCGCGGAACCAGGTGGCCCGGGTTCGATTCCCGGTCGGAGCAAGTTACCTGGGTGAGGTTTTTTTCCGGGAATTTCTCTCAACCCAATATGAGCAAATGCTGGGTAACTTTCGGTGTTGGACCTCGGACTCATTTCACCGGTATTATCACCTTCATCTCATTCAGACGCTAAATAACCTAAGCTGTTGATAAAGCGTCGTAAAATAACCCACTAAAATAAAAAATGAAAAAGATACAAATACGCGAAACATATTTTCGGAACTACTCTCGTACTTTCGTACTTTCGTCTAATATACAAGGTAAACTGCTGTGTACAAGAAAATAAGGGGCTGAACCATCCTGTTGATAATACATACATTGCTTGGTCTATAAAGAGACATCTTACAATGTAAGATTGCGAAATGCTGATGTTCAGCCTACTCACAGCCGCGTCTATGTTTCAAGTGCTAGAACGCATGAATGGAAGATCATTCCATCCATGCGGCCCGGATTCGAACCTCTCCCAGGCTTATATGAAATTTGTGATGAACAAAGTAGACAGTGAAGAAATTTATTCTCGGGGTACTCCCGTTTTCCTTTATCATTCTACCAAAACTCTCCAACTCCCTGTCATTTAATCTATCATCTTGGGGATAGTATGGGTTTCCGATGCTCATACACGAAGTTCTTGGAGTTCCGGGCTAATCAGGTAATCGTATGCGGATGGCACCTGTCTCTATGAGGGGTTGAGACAGGATGGTCCACCTGTCAGCGTCGGATGGTAAGGGAGAGCTTGAGGTTCCGGGACCCAGACTCTTAACAGACTAGACTATTCGTCAATGGAAAGGAACCTGCTTCTTGTCAGGGGGCTGAGGCAGGATGGCCTACCTGCCAGCGTCGGATTTACGAATGTCACCTAGATCTCCTGTCGGACTTAGCCCAGTAATTTGAACACAGAATAAAGTCCTGTTGAAACAAATTCCGTGGTTACGAACTCAGAATAGTGAATTATTCGAAGGATATCTTCCGAATAAATTATGTCATGTTTTCGGTCGATTTAAAACTGTTATCCACAAAATAAGTATTTATAAATTGGCAGGAGCATTAGGTATAAGTCTTTCTGATAGTAAAGATAAATTACTGTATATTGCATTTTTGAGAACGCGGAAACAAAAGAGAATAGCTAAGGAAGAGACCTCATCTATCAAAGGAGTGTAACTATGGAGACTTTCTTGTGAGATTCAGACTGAAAAGGACACTGCTTTAAGCGTGTCGAAATTAATCTCCAACTCACGAAAGACAATAAAAATAATTCAGATTGTCATCATTCTACAGAAATTGTAGTTTTCTATATAATTGAAATTAAATTTGAAGAACATTCATTAGGCATTATTGTAATATAATATTATCAGTATTAGACCTACGTTTAGTATTTCTGTAGGTAATTGTCTGGCCATTAAATAATGTAACTGTAGACTTCTAACCGTTTAGTTAGAAGATCACATTGTTTTTTTGCCCCCCCCCCCTGCAACAGGTAGAAAGAAGAGTTTCGTAAAATCACAGCTTTCATTGTGGGCACTAGATATAGTGAACATCGCGTACATAGCGTATCGTTCTGTGTGGCCTCAGCATTAAGTTATGTTCTATATTATAGTTTTGATTTTCAATTACTTTCAATTTACTCGTTTGTCTTTAATAAATTTTGCAGACAATGTACCGGTCGTGACAGTAAGTTCAGAATTATTTTAACAATTACTAATAGACTATTGTGAACTCACTTTATAAACAAAACACCGTCTACAAATACAACACGGTACTGGATTTATGCTACAGTTTGCTCTTCCACGAATAGTTATTTCAACATTATTTTATTTCGCGATTATACAACTAAGTCATAGACAATCATCGCATATAAAGGCCGCACAATGGGCCAAGAGCGTGCCTAAATGTAAGGACTCGTCCGTCCCGGGTCCAGGCCAGTCAGCTAGGCCTAATTCTCGACTGCTGATGTCACCAGATTCAGCCTATCCTAACCCTCCCTCCGTACTTGATATCATAACGGAAGCACATTTCTCTTAGTACAGGCCCCACTGTTTGTATTAAGACGCAAAAAGTTACAAGTCTGGTTTCACAATACGACATAAGGATTTTTATAAATAAATAAAAAACTAATGATTATTGTAGGTATCCACGTTCGTATGACATTTTCAGCTCAAAATGACCTATATAATGATTCCAAAGCGTGGGTAATATTTTGAGAATCGCATTATATGCAATACATAAGTTTACGAAATTAAATTTTTGTTTTGCGGCACAGGATTAAACAAGTCTCTAAACAAAATTTTGGTGTGCTGAATTGAAATCTGGTTACACTACTTTTTCGTATCACGTATGGGACATTTGTCACGAGGATAATATGTAATATATAGTAGATTTAAATTTTTTGGTTCACTTTAAAATGCGCAAATCACTGCAAAACATTGTAAAATCTCAACTGTAGATACTGGTGCAACAATATGAAATTAATCACAAAATTCCAAACATACCTTAGGAAAATTATTTTTTCTTTCTCTTCCTAATGAAGGCTTATATCTTATTAAACACCATCAGTACTTGGCCATAATGGAGACATCCCACCGTGCCTGGTATAGATCAAAGAACCCCGTTGTGCCACTAGCTTAGATTTTCTGCGCAATTTTCATCATGATTTATGTGAAGCAAAATTTTTGTCCTGATCTAATTTGATTTTAAAGTAGGACAGATATTAACTCTTTATGAATGGCTTAGTGTTTGATTTCTGCTGCTTTATGACTTAACACCTATATACGTAACAAAAATTGCTTGGATTGTTCACACAGCATCTATTTATAGCACTTCAACTAGCCTTCTTTTCCATATATAAAATTCACAACACAATACACGTTCAAAACAGAGCCATGACACGAGATTTAAGTTGTAGTCTACTGGGGATGGGGAAAAAAGGTTCCTGCTGTTATACTGTAGGAAAGGATTTATTGTTATCGACTCTTCAGTATTTTTATTACCGGTACTTAATATATGGAAACACTAGGACCGGATATGGATGTGAGGTAGTTTCACGAGAAGAACCTACCCTCAATTAAAGAAATACAATTGAAAACAGAGATAGAGAGTGGTAAAACCTGCTACCAAATGATGGGACAAGTTTACACAATTTAATACACCATGTTACAAATCGGACGCGCAGCGATTCTAATACTAGAATGTCGAACTCTCAATTATGTTGTGCAAATCTAGTCTTTCAGGTGAAGCTCCCTGTAAAGCAGATTTGAATAATTTCAAGGGAAAAATTGTTCCGGGGCCGGGTATCGATCCCGGGACCTCTGGTTGAACGTACCAGCGCTCTACCACTGAGCTACCCGGGAACGTAGCTCAGTGGTAGAGCGCTGGTACGTTCAACCAGAGGTCCCGGGATCGATACCCGGCCCCGGAACAATTTTTCCCTTGAAATTATTCAAATCTGCTTTACAGGGAGCTTTACCTGAAAGACTAGATTTGCATAATATATACGTTACTCTGTACGTTAACAGAAAACCACAATTCCAAGTCACACAGAGATTGTGTGCACTCGTTGTGGGTCTCTGGCGTTTCGTCAGCCCACGCGAATTGTGTGGATATAAAGGGAAAAGTTGAGGCGGTGTCGGGTGGAGTTCCCGGGTAGCTCAGTGGTAGAGCGCTGGTACGTTCAACCAGAGGTCCCGGGATCGATACCCGGCCCCGGGACAATTTTTCCCTTGAAATTATTCGAATCTCAATTATGTGTTAAATACAGAATTGTGCATATCTATATTATACACAAAATCTAGTATTAATTTGGAAATGACAGCATTTCATTTTACCTGGGTATGATATAAAATATTCCGTGCCGCAAATTCGTCGCATTTTAGAGATATATCTACGTATCAATAATTCCTCGTCGTGATATTCGTAAGTAATGTAAATTAACAAGAATAGCCTATATAAAAATATGACGTCTACAGCTCTACCAACTGCAGAAAATTTGTTAACTTACGGCTATTTAAGAACGTCATCTTTATATTGCGATCTTCATCGAGCTGCACTGAAGCGTTGGAGATGAGAATCTCACCGTTCCTGCAAACAAATGAACCTCAATTGAATAACTTCACCCAGTATTTGATCATATTTCGAGCGAAATAATTCAAAGTGGTGGAAAAGGGGAGCCATAACGAGACAAGAATGTGTGCTTTAACTTCTAGTGTGTAATTTGATTCCACAATTCTTAAGGATTACCGACAATTTTATTCTCAAAATTTAAGGCACACGTAACCTCACATAGAACTTCAATGCTTTCGTTGAACTGACGTCCTATAAAACTTCAGTATTATAAATTTCTTTATTTTGGAGGTGCTATGCCAACAAAATTCTTCAGTGAAGAATTTCTCATTGCCCCTCTATTATAAAACATAGGTATTTTATTTTATTAACACTATTTATCGTTTTAAGATAGTACATTGAGATCAAGTGTAACGTACCAATAAAATTGATTTGAGAACCGCAGGAATGTATAGTGAGCAGAGTTGCCAAATGTGGCTACTTGTCGCCATTCTGGCGCCTTTTATGTTCCTTATGACGACAAAAATTTCCATTCGGCGACCTGGCTACTTTTCTGGCATCTTTAATGTTAAAATTATGAAACAAATTTATTTATTTTATTTTCACAAGACTGTGATCTCTTATAGGCCTACGTAATATTCTTCAGAACGCAAACATTCGTCAGTTATTGCAGTCCCGTTAATTTTCAAAAGTTGGTAGAGTAACTTTCAAGGTTCGTAGAAAACTTCCCAGGCTCTGGCAGGGGGATCTACAATGTGTATTATCTGTGACTTATAATGATGTTTAGTAACATAATTAAGTGGAATTAATGCAAATAACTTTATTACTTTAATGGATTTAATAAGTGGATTTTATTATCAATTAAATTTTTAGTTTAAAATGCATTAAATCCATTTCTATGTTTCATTTCTAAACTTCGATAATTTATAGAAACAATATTAAGCAGTAAGTCTTTCATTAATAATAGCGGGAATTCAGCGATTTAGCAGGCCAATTAGCAGATTCTTTCACTTGGTTGCTTCCTTTAACTGTGATAACAACGTTTATGTCAAAGATGCCGAAATATGAAAGGTGCAGAAAGTACAACAAGGAGTGGGGGAAATGGCTCTGGTCTAAAGATAATTTTTACTTACTTACTTACCCACCTACTTACTTATGGCTTTTAAGGAACCCGGAGGTTCATCGCCGCCCTCACCTAAGCCCGCCATCGGTTCCTATCCTGTGCAAGATTAATCCAGTTTCTATCATCATATTCCACCTCCCTCAAATCTATTTTAATAATATCCTCCCATCTACGTCTCGGCGTCCCCAAAGGTCTTTTTTCCTCCGGTCTCCCAACTAACACTATATTCTGGATTCGCTCATATGTGCTACATGACTTGCCCATCTCAAATGTCTGGATTTAATGTTCCTAACTATGTCAGGTGAAGAATACAATGCGTGCAATTCTGTGTTGTGTAACTTTCTCCATTCTCCTGTAACTTCATCCCTCTTAGCCCAAATATTTTCCTAAGAACCTTAATCTCAAACACCCTTAAACTGTTCCTGTCTCAAAGTGAGAGTCCAAATTTCACAACCATACAGAGCAAAAAGTAATATAACTGTTTTTTAAATTCTAACTTTCAGATTTATTAACAGCAGACTAGTTGATAAAAGCTTCTCAACCGAATAATAACACGCATTTCCCATATTTATTCTGCTATTAATTTCCTCCCGAGTGTCATTTATATTTGTTACTTTGCTCCAAGATATTTGAATTTTTCCACCTCCAATTTTTATATTTCCATTTCGTACAATATTCTGGTCGCGAGTCATAATCATATACTTTGTCTCCTCGGGATTTACTTCAAAACCTATCGCTTTACTTGCTTCAACTAGAATTTCCGTGTTTTCCCTATTCGTTTGTGGATTTTCTCCTAACATATTCACGTCATCCGTATAGACAAGAAGCCGACGTAACCCGTTCAATTCAAAACCCTAACCGTTATCCTGAACTTTTCTAATGGCATATTCTAGTGCGAAGTTAAAAAGTAAAGGTGATAGTGAATCTCCTTGCTTCAGCGCGCAGTGAATTGGAAAAGCATCAGATAGAAACTGGTGTAGGCCTATACGGAATCTGCTGTAAGTTTCACTGAGACACATTTTAATTAATCAAACTAGTTTCTTGGGAATACCAAATTCAATAAGAATATTATATAAAACTTCTCTCTTAACCGAGTCATATGCCCTTTTGAAATCTATGAATAAGTGATGCACTGCACCCTTATACTCCCATTTTTTCTCCATTATCTGTTGAATACAAAAAATCTTATCAATATTCGATCTATTATGCCTAAAATCGCACTAATTATCCCCAGTAATTTCATATACGTACGGAGTTAATCTTCTCAAAAGAAAATTGGGCAACATTTTGTACGACGTCAACAAAAGTGGAATTCCTCGAAATTCATCACAGTTAGTCTTGTCCCCCCTCTTAAAAATATATACAATTATGGACTCATTCCATTGTTCTGGTATAATTTTCTTTTCCAAAACAGCAAGTAAAAGTTTATAAATTTCGTTAGATAATGCCCTTCCACCCTCTTGTATTAATTCTGCTGGGATTTGATCGATACCTAGTTTAATTATAATTATATATTCAAACCTTATAATTCGATACCGGTATTTAGTCATAATTCAAAATCATTACCATTAGACTAGAGCCACATCTAACGCAGAAACTTAATATTTTCGGGCAGGCTTCAAGAGGCTACAGATTTTAAGAAAATTTCGAATGAACTAATTTGTAAAGTAAGTAATACTTGTAAACAAAAGAATACAGGTTGAGCAAACAGCAAAATGCAAGTACCAAAGATACACATCATAGCTGAATAATGCCATTTAATGATCCTGTATCTTTGAATTAAAATAATATTAACAATAAAATTATTACGAAGTTGTGAATTAATATAAATGGTTATGTTCATAATTACAATGTAGGTTTTTTTTTAAGTTTTTTATTCCTTTCACTATAACTTTCAGAGATAACTGGCCACTTTCTGACGCGTTGTTGGTGTATAGTTGGTGACATTGATATGAAATCATATGGCAACCCTGATAGTGAGAATCACGTAAGAGTAATTTCTAAAAGACTAATTTGGCCATCTCTTCAATGTTACTAACTAATACCACATGTCACCAAAGAGATTAAAATCACAATGCCATATATGATAATAATAATAATAATAATAATAATAATAATAATAATAATAATAATAATAATAATAATAATAACGATGTCTTGCTTATTTATTCATTTACCATACCTGATCTTTATCTTCAGAGATGTTTTCTAAATGGTTCAATAATTTTTGAAAGAGTATATTTTCCTCCTGGACCTCTCGCACATTATGTTGGAAATTAGTGGATTAGTATGATCTAATATTGAATTGTATTTTGTCTGACAACATGAAATTCATTGGTTTTACTAAACAATTTACGATTCAAGAGACCTAACCTAAAATTTGGTTGTTTTCGCTTATTTTTCGAGATAAAAATAGTTTTATATGAAACATTACATAACGTGTTTTGGGAAAGGCTTTGTTTTCATTTCCAATATGCTCAGTAAATTTATTACAGAAGTATTTGTGATAATAAAAGGTTGAAAGACTTAATTTTGTCCTTTAAATGCGTAGAAATTTG
The DNA here is from genome assembly GCF_040183065.1 of Periplaneta americana. Lineage (NCBI taxonomy): Eukaryota > Metazoa > Arthropoda > Insecta > Blattodea > Blattidae > Periplaneta > Periplaneta americana. The sequence continues at coordinate 14,181,079 of NC_091133.1, read as the reverse complement.
TTAGGAACAAATGTAACTTTTCGTTGTAAAAAGATATTTTACACTGTTACATTTGTTCGGTTCAAATTTCAACACAATTAAACCAGAAAACTGAAATATTATTTCAATCTTTTACCATCACAATAAACTATTTTAATTTGATTAAGCATATTGGGAATGCAATCAATGGCTTTTCCAAAGCATTCTATGAAATGTCTCAGATAAAACAATTATTTTTATTTCGAGGAGGAATCAAAAATAAGCAAAACTGTATTAAACATTTGTTTGTAATATCTCAAAGAATAATCCCCTGAAATTAATGACATTATCCAAGTTGGTGACCGGGGTGCAATAGTGGCGCTCGTGCCACTGTTGCCAACATAACTCCCTACAATCTCACTAACTATTCAACAAAAAGTGGCTAAATCTTTCCAAAGTTTGTTAAGAAATACTCAGAAATGTCGCTAAAAATTAATAATATATGTTACTAAATAAAAATAAGGAAAACATACATATGCGAAGAAAAATAAAAATTCCTTGTGAATAAATACATTGACACTACACTTTCTGGCAAATTGTTAGTGTGGAAATTTCCACCTAAGCGTTTGACTACAACTTTTTTTTTGTGAAATCTAACACTTTTAAAATATATATTAAAATATATTAAAACCAGCAAGAATTAGTCTCATTTACTTCACACGAACTGTTGGCACAAAATTCCAAAACTCAATTGCCACGGGTCTCGGTTCGGTTCGGTGTGGAAAATCTCCGCGTTACAGGAAAGAACCAAGATTAGATTTGCTGCAGCTCGCGACTCGTCACGTGTCAATCAAAGTTGCCACCGTTTATGGAGGTTGGAGCAGTAGTTGAGAGATCTAACCTGTGAGAATAATTGAATCAGCATCTTTCACCCCTGATCACTGATCATAAATATATGAGATCAGGGCCTTCACGTATGAATCATTAGACTACTCAGTCATGCACCCATGCCTCTTCTAAAACTAAGAAGTGCATGACTTCAGTTGAATGTTTTAACTCAAAAGAAACAAAAAATGGAAGAATATAAAAATCAGCAGAAAAGTCGCTAATCGTATTTTACAAAATTTGTCGCCGAGACTGATTCAAAATTCCCTAGATTTAGAGACTTATCGCTAAATATGGCAACACTGGCTCGTGCATTCCTTTCCGCACATTTATCGTATTCTCACCATTCAGGCATTTGAGTTCTCTAGTTTTCATTTCAATTTTTTTCTCTGCCGGCCACTATTGCATGCGGAACGCCCACCATATCATCACAGCCATTATCACCTCTCCATCCCCGCTGTTGATTTTGCTACGTCCGCCTACCTCACGGGACTTGTTAAGAATGTTTGATGGGGCTGCATTTTTCTTCCTATTCTAGTTCATTATATTCATTTTTAGGTTAAGTTCCGTAGGCTTATAACTCCCGTTTCACCAGCGGGAATCTATCCTATCTCCATGGTCCTGTCCCTCGGTTTCGATCACGACTTCCGAATTGTGTGGGGCGCCCAGCAACGAAGCAATAGTGGACCCTTCATACTGTCCCTATATGCAAGTTTAGGTGCCGAGCCCGGAACGTAGAGCCCCAATGGGGGACCGAGACGGTTTAGACGCTTCGGTGACCTACTCAGCTCGTTGGGGAGGATATATCGCGCCGACGTGTTACCGCTGACTAATGGGTGTCGCAGTGAAATCAAACACAAGTCCCCTGAAGCTCTGCGGTTTCGGATTATTCCGGCTTTGGTGGGCGAGGTCGGAGTTAGCCGGGTAGTCAGGCGGTTGTGTTCAGTGTAGAGTGGGGTTCCATAGGGGGGCCAGTTCAATATGTCTTAGCGCTCCTCTTCTCCTCTTTCGCAAAAACAAAAAAAAAAAAAAAAAAAAAAGAAATGAAAGTCAGCAAACGACAGTATACGACAAGTGGTCAAATGACGAACACTGCAATGGACTTGCACCCTGAGAAAGTAACAGTTGAAGTGCCGCCTCCAAAGTTTATTAGTATCACCTTGGATGGAACAGAAAAACTATGAAAATATCAGTCCATTTTATGTGAGACGCGCACTCGATGGACTCGGCAAGAACAGGAATGCATCTCAACTCCGCAACGGAAGTCTCCTCGTCGAGACTGCATCTGCGAAAGAGAGTGAGACGCTGTTTAGAGCAAAGTTGCTGTGGTCATAACCGAACAGAGTTGAACGACATTTGTCGCTGAACACCACGCGAGGAGTTGTGCATACTAATTCTCTCGACGGTATGCGTGATGAAGAAATCCAACTAGAGTTGGCGGAACAGTCCATGTCCAAGGTTTACCAATTATTGCGTAAGCGGGACGGACGGAGTGAACCCCTGTGCACAGTCTTTACGACCTTTGAAACTTCTCTCTTGCCAGAATACATCTTCGTCTGGTACGAGCGTGTCCCTGTACGTGCATATTACCGAACACAATGCAGTGCTTTAGGTGCCAACGGTTTGGATATACCCAAAAACGTTGCACTAAAGATGTCGTATGTGCAATTTGCGGCGGTGATGACCATGGGGATGCCCCATGTACCGGTACCTGGCACTGTGTGAATTGTTCTGGGCATCACGCCTCTAATTCCAAAAATTTGCCTAAAGTGTATGCTGGAGAAGACGATTCAAGAGCTGGAGTTCGGGAAAATGTTACACTCTTCGAGGCGCGTAAGCGTATTTTAGATAAAGAAAAGAAGGCAATAGATGCTTACACGTAAACGACATCTCTTCGAAATATTGAATTGAGATCGCTGCTCAGACATAGGTGGACGCTGTCACTGAGACTGCTGAGTCAGAAGACACGTTCCAAAAAATATCTCTGCCTGACGATAGTGAAAGATTCAAGACCTGGTAGATCACCACGAGGTCGCACTCCAAGTTCGGGTGACGGGTCGAGATACGCTCTCGATCCCGTCCCCGATCAAGATCACGATCAAGTGTGCGACGATCTGCAAGTGAGTTCCCACTGCAGTCGCAGTCAAAGGCACCAAATCATGGAAAAGATAAAAAGAGAAGATCTCCTGTGAAGCCACCATCATGATTTAGCTCCTCCTGATGACTGATATTGTACAGTGGAATGTGAACGGTGTACGTAGCAGATATACAGAACTACAACAATTGATCTATCATGAGAACTCTGCTATTATATGTCTTCAGGAGACACATCTCCGGCTTGAAAACTCCCTGAGTATCTCAGGATACTACGCTCACCTGACGACCATTTTGCCGGTATTCTGGTCAATGGAGGTTGTGCAATCCTACTCCGCCAAAGTATTTTTTCCTCTGCTCTTTTTAAATTCCACTAACTAACTTACGGTTCACTCTGTATATGTGTATGTAGAGAAAAGGATTAGATTAAATCATCGGCCCTCCAGTGAGGGTGACCATAAGGATCCTGGAACCAATGGCGGTTCCTCAAGGGAGGGAAGGGAGGAAAGTCCTCCTCACATTTTCCTTCTTTTGAAAGTAAATACCAAATAAAATATGTGCCTTGAAATTCAAGGAAGATTCGATAATTTTTAAGTTCACAGCTATAAGAAAACCTCGGTTAATCGAGTTTTAAACGATGCGCGCTCATGTGGTGCTAGAAAACTGTGAGAAAGATGCGAGATTGTTTGTGTGGAGGAAAGTCAATCCATTCCTCCTTTACTGCAGTAAGTACACATAGACAACAACGCACTAGCGGCCAGAGAAAGAAGCAGAGTTTTAAAGCGAGTAAATGAACGGAGAGGGAGGAGATCCTCCTCTGAATCAGCGCATGGGCGGGAAATAGAAACCGACTGGTCGTGCAGCAAGTTTGCTACCGCTGCCATCTAACGATCTTGCATTCAACCAGACCATAACACATTTAGAAGGAGACACAATAAAAACAGTTTTAACGCAACGCTATGAAAGACACCTTATAAACTTTTTTTTAAATTATAAATAAAAAAATATTATTCATTGCACTTTATATAAGCTACTATTCATTGTTTGAAACTTTCAAGTATATTTGAAAGTTAAAGTCGGGTTTATATAAAACAAAGAGGAAGTAGTTCTACGTTAGTATCACAGTTATTTTTGGCTCCTGAATTTCACTTCCATGCATTGTGTACTAGACAGGGCAACAGCCATGTTGTCAGTTTTTTACAAATATATTTGAAATTGAAAGTAGTACTCAAAACTACATTATTTTTAACATAAAAAATTAACTGGTCACCGGCAACTTTGAACAATAATGGTAGTATGACTTTACAAGAACTGATTTTCTTCAAAAGCATGTGATACTCAACTTTTAAAATGTACATGTGGCAACACAGACCACGTGGGTGGGTGCAGTGTTCTCGCTTTCGTTAGATTATTTCCCATTCCCATTTCCGCGGTTCCGATTACGTGTTAGTAGCTATAGTGTCTTCCAACACGTGTAATGCTGTAGTGTGCTCGAAAAATGCTGCGAGGTGAATTTCCTTGTAATTGTTAATTTGTGCAATTATTCAACAATGAACGGAAGTGAAAACATTATATATATTTTGGAAAATTTAGGAAACTCAGTTTACAAGAATAGATTTTTGCTATACAGAAGGATAGACCAACCCCAACACTACCTGGTCTTACATGATGCATGTTGGCTAATTGTAGCATGTTTCATTCAAGAAAGTGTCATTTCGTCCTGTTACCTTCTTTCCTCCTCATAAGAAATACGCAGGAGCCGCCTCTGCCTGGAACAGTTACATTTTTGGAGTCGATTATGTAAAAACACTAAATTTTGGATTTGGGATTCGCTTGATGCCAAAATGTCATATTGACAAAATTATCATTCTTGAAATTATAAATGATATTGATTGATATGTAAAGAGTCCCTAAGAATTCGTATGTATGTATTTATTAACACTACAATTGGGTATACACCCGGTGGCAGTGATATATAATATACAATAATTACAATTACATGAAATAAAATAAAATAAACGTAAATGATATAAAATAAAATAAACGTAAATGATATAAAATAAAATAAACGTAAATCTATAAATAGTAGTTGCAATAAACCTAGGACTATAAATAAAAACTATTCTATAATAACGCCTACGATAAGCAAAAGTAAATCTAACTTATAAGTACTTCTATTTCACCCAACTATTACCGATTTTAATAATTACATATCACCTTAATTAATTACATACCAACTTAATTACATATCACCTTAATTTATTTACATATCAACTAAATTACATATCATCTTAATTAACTACATATCAACTTAATTAATTATATATCAACTCAATTAGTTACATGACACAACTTAATTACACTGCACCTCCAATTACATTTTCAGTCTAATCTTCTCAACCTTTCCTTAAATGAATTGATTTTAAGAGGACCACCCTGAAAGATTGCCGCAGGTAAGCTGTTGCAGACTACTATTGTGCGGTTAACAAAGGAAAATTTTGCCACGTCCGTTCTTTGTTTTCTACATTTAAACTTACTAATATGATCAGCCCTTCCTAAGTATGATGGTGTTGCTAATCTAACATTGATATCGGTCCATCCTTTGTGTTCCATTTGTGCCTTGAACAATGCGGTGGGTCTGGTTTTTCGTCGCCTTGATTTGAGAAGATCCCACCCTAAATCTTTTACTATCTCCTCACCATGTCCCTTCCCCATTTTGATATTTTTGATGCCTTGCGTTGGACCTTTTCTATTGAATCAATTTGGTTTTGTCTGTACGGATCCCAACCTACTGCTCCATATTCCATAATTGGGCGAACAAGGGTTTTGTACGTTAATTCCTTTGACTTTCGGTTAGATTTCTTCAGAATACGCATAGAGAAATGTAGTGCTTTCCAGGCTTTCCTTGTGGTATTAGTGACTTGTTCCTCCCAACCCAGTGTCTTACTTAAATATGTACCTAGGTATTTACAAGTGTTCACTTGTGGCACCGATGTACCATTCAGCTGATATCCGAGACAAATTTCTTTATGCGTTCTACAGAAGGATATTGACTTATTTTTACTGATATTGATTTTCATTTTATTTTCTGTCGTCCAGGTTTCAGTAACTTTAAGATCGTTTTGTAAGGCGGCGATATCAGATTCATCATTAATTTGACTATATATTATACAGTCGTCCGCGAATAACCTTTTCTGAGACGTAGTATTTGTATATATATATATATATATATATATATATATATATATATATATATATATATAAGAAAAAATAGAGGTGCAAGGACCGCCCCTTGAGGCATGCCTGATGTTACATTTCCTAGTTCCGATATTTCTTTTCCTAGTCTGACTTTTTGGGTTCTGTTCTCTAAGAATTTATTTATCCATTTACTACTCGTTTATCTATTGGAAGCCTGTTTAGTTTCTCTAAAAGTTTTTCGTGACGCACTACGTCGAAATCGATTACAACTCCGTCTATTCTTCCCCCCTATCAACTTCATCGAATAAATTTTGTATTAAGGATGCGATTTGACTTTCGCAAGAGTATCCTGGTCTGAAGCCGTGTTGTTTTTTGTTCAGTCACTCGTTATTTTCTAAAATGTTGCGAATATATTGTGTTATTAGATGTTCCATTATTTTGCACATAACTGATGTGAGACTGACAGGTCTGTAATTGTTCGCATCGCATTTGTCTCCTGCTTTATATATGGGGATTATGATAGCCAATTTCCAGTCGTCTGGGATAGTACAATTATTTACTGATATATTAAAAATTCGTATTAAGTAGGGGATCATGGCTTCACCTCCTAACTTTATAATTTCTGTGGGAATATCGTCTGAACCGCGCGATTTTCGGTTTTGTAGTCTCTTTATTCTGTTCCGAACATCTTTAGCCGTTATTTCGAACATCTCTGTGCATTCACTTTCAGCGATTGTAATCTCTCTTTCCTTTTTATTGAAAATAGAAATAAATTTTGAGTTTAATAAGTCTGCTTTTTGTTTTCCCCTTAATTATTTGGTCATTAGTGTCTCTCAAAACTGGTATTAATTCCCAATTTCTCCTTCTTCTGCGCATGTAATTATAAAACCTACCCCAGTTATTTTCACCTTCTTTCAATAAATTTTGCAGGTAGTTCGCTTCTGCCTTTTTCTTTTCTCTTTCTGTTTCGTAAGGTCCTTGAATTTCTGGTAATTTTCTAAGCTCACATTCCTTTTGTTGTACGCTTGCCTAGCCTTTTTCTTAAGTTGTCTGACATATTTTGTATAATATTCCGGGTCTGAATTACTTTTCACTATTTTGTATGGCACGTATGTGAAGGTGGCCTCGGTTAACATTCGTTTAAAATTTTCCCATACTTGATCCATGTTTTTGCTATCGTTTAAGAATTTGTTATATTGATCTATAAGGTAACCTTGCAAACCGTTTATGTCTGCTTTGTTATACTGCCATATTTTCCTAGTTATATCTATTCGGACATTTGTCTGAAGCCAGTTTAGCATCGAGTTGAACACTGTTATGATCAATGATTCCAGGTAATAAGATATTTTGTATTTGAAAGACTTGGAATTTTAATTTCACTAAGAGTTGGTAGGTAGACTGGAAGGGAACCTCTCGCTCCAAATAACATACCTTTGATGAGGTAATGATTAACAGGTATGTTATATTTAGAAGAGAGGAAAGGTGGGCATGGTTTGTTTTTCCTTCTTGACCTCATCCGCTTGTGAGAGGTTTCTCTCAAAGCGGATGGTTTGATCTAATACTATGGCTTTATCCTTAACCCTGTCGATGACTATGATGTCCACGCGCCTGTTGGAATGTGCGGCCGAGATGCAATGAACCTCTCCATGAACCTCCAAACCAAGGTGTCTTAGGACTTCTGCAATACTTTTCCTCACTGTATGACGTCTGTTGTTCCGTAGCAGATCACTTTTCCTGCAGTATTTCAATACGTGACCAATAGTTTCTGTCTCGTTGCAGCCAGTATCCCTACAACGGGTTGTATTAAAGGATCTGCAGGGAACGGATCTTACAGGAAAAAGATTGCAAGAAAGCTTCACGCATTGACATAATTCAGATGTTGAAAGAGGTTTTTTGCTGGACATCCATGAATTTTCTTTAGAACATTCAGCATACATAATCACTCCTTTCCCTTTATGTGGCAGTTGACACCAAGCTCGGAAAGATTTAGTTCTTACAATTTATCTAAGTTTCCTCCCACTAGTCTTTGGAGGAAGAGACGATTTAGTAAAATTAAGTTTTCCAAGGGCCGCATTTTTCACTCCTTCAAGATTCCGTGTATGATATAAGTGTGGATCATGAAGAGGCTGAAGACGATTGCAGATATTAAAATGCTGTATACTGGCTTTCCATTCTACACACAGTACACCCAATCCACGAATTTTTTTAGATGAATATAACAAAGAATTTGGAGTGTCGTCTGGTAACATCATGATTTCTTTGACAGCATTTCTAGCTATTTTGTCAAGATCTCTCAAGACCCCGGTGGATAACTGATTTAAAGGCACACATTGTAAGAGATATATGAGACTAGGCTACACATATTCATTAATAAGTTTTAATTTCTGCTCAGATTTAAGTAATTTTGTTTGTACAAGGCCATTAGGATCAGATGTTAGATTTTTAACAATTCTATTTTTGTCAATTGAAATTTCATCAGTGGAATCAATGCCAAGATATTTAATACGTTCTTTTTTTATCTGTTACTGAATCAATTTTTGAACCTTGTAAAGTTGTAATTTTTCCCTGTGTTAATTTTCCTTTCTTTAGTACTACAGCTTTATTTCTTGAAGGATTAATTGTTAAACCCAACTCTGAGAGACTGCTCTCTGCCAAATTAAGCATTGTTGTTACATAATTTCTTTGTTTACTGATTAAAGTTATGTCATCAGCAAAAGCTAATGCAGATAAAGACGGCAGATTTTCTGATAAATAATTTGTATCTACGAGTATATTGTTCAGTGATTTCATGATCATGGTGGTAATGGTGAGCCTTGTGCTACTCCACATTTACTAGGTATAGATTTGGTGGTCTTCAAATTAGCCTGTACTTGTATTGCATTTTCTGGCAATAATGATTCAATAAGCCCATATAAATTGAATAACAATGATGATAATGGTGAGCATTATGCTACTCCACATTTAATATGTATGGCTTTTGTGGTCTTCAAATTAGCCTGTACTTGTATTGCATTGTCTGTCAACAATGATTCAATAAGGGCATATAAATTTTTCGGTATTCCAGAATACAGAAACGATCTTTTTGTATGCTCATGTCCAATGGAGTCAAATGCTTTAGATACCGCCATAAAAATAATGCAACAATCTCTTTCATTAGCTTTTGCGTGATGGAGACAGTCATTTACAAGAGAAGCATTTTCATGTGTTCCAGGTACAGATATGAACCCTCTCTGATGTGAACGAAGAGAAATGAAATTACGTTAAGTTTGATTCTAGAACCTGTTCTATTATCCTTCTTATTACGGAAAAAATTGTAATAGGTTTCCATTATGCAATGTTATTTGTGTCTCCGTCTTTATGTATTAATATCATTCTTCCTTTTCTTAACCGAGTAAATACATATGAAAAATGTAGCATTGCTCTAGTAAGCAACGTGAGACATTTTGTGGTTTTTAAGTGTCTTAAGACACGAACAGTTATTCTGTTTGGCCCAGGTGATGTATCTTCCTTGATGTTATATAGAGCCTTATGAACTTCTTCTTCAGAAACTAAAATATCGAAAGGTGACTCAGCATTTGTAACCGTAAGAGAAAGTGGAGAATTATTGTTTTCTGTAGAAAAAATATTTTCAAAGTTCTCAGATATTGTTGTTATTGGAATTTTGCAAGGATGGCGTTTATTAATTTTGTTTAAAATTTTATGATCAATTTTCCGTCTTTGTTTATAAAAATTATACTGGACAAGCTCATATTCATAGCGTTCCCGATTTTTTTCTCTCTCCTTTTTTATTTCCGGACTGCATTTTTTGAAGATTTATAATTATTTCGGCAATTATTGTTTAATTTGCGGGCTTTATAATACTTAATAGCGGGATGTTGAGGTCCAGGCAGTTCTGGTATAAAAGTAATAAAGAATTTTAAAACTTCTGTAGTAAGTGTTTCAAATTCATCTTTAGTACCATTTAGTATGATTTGCGAAAGTTTATCTTCCCGTAATTTCAATGGACTAGAATTATTTCCGAATTATTAGAATCTCCACAGTTTTGAATTTCGTGTGGGCGTACATCTGATTCTGGATGATGTTCATCGATATAGATTTCACAATCATTAATAGTCCTAGAATTAATAAGATATTGTGCAGCAATCCTCTTTCGTCTGTTTTCCGAATGAGCTTTGCCAATATGAACATTAACACTCAAACTTGATTTACAAAGTTTTTTGCGAACTGGACACTGCAGTGCAAGATTATATTGCACATTCACATCTGGCATGATATATAATTAGATTCGTACAAGCATAAACTTCAAAACTGATATTAAACATTACTTTCAAAATCATAAACATACGTAATTTTCTATATGTAATAACATTTCTGTTGATAAACTCTCCATAGCAACCATAATGTTCGTTGACACAGTAATTGTAATGTAGTTTCAATTTTTTTTTTATTTTAGAAGTAGGTTATTTTACGACGCTTTATCAACATCTTAGGTTATTTTCTGAATGAGATGAAGATGATAATGCAGATGAAATGAGTCCGGGGTCCAGCACCGAAAGGTACTCAGCATTTGCTCATATTGGGTTGAGGGAAAACCCCGGAAAAAACTTCAACCATGTAACTTGCCCCGAATCTGGGCCACCTTGTTTCGCTGTCAGATGCGCTAACCGTCACTCCACAGATGTGGACTGTAGTTTTAAATCACACACAAAAAAGTAATATATATGTTTCAACACTTACTAAAAACACTGCTAATATTTGCAGAAATTCCATGCACAATATAGTCAAAATCAGAAATATAAATTTTGAAACCACTATTCAGGAAACTATAAAATATATTAAAATTAATTCACTATGAATATCAAAAGATATGCTTCTTTCCATGGTCTACCATAACGGTATGTAGTATATTCTGCTTATATTGCCTTATGTAACTAATCTTGACATATGTAACTGTCTACTTTATTTCATGTAATCTCTTAGGTCTCTACATCTATGTTCTTTTGTATTCTGTTTGTGTTCTATATATTTCATGCATACGATTCTTTGAAGAGAAGACGTTTCCAGGAAAATAAAATTATTACTGCTACTATTACGACTATGTACTGCATACATCATATGCGCAAATGAATAGAGGAAAGGAGAAGGATCTCATTCACAAAAAAGTCGGTTTAACCACACTGTCTGCAAGTACATTTGAAGGCCTTCAAGATAACCTATGAACAGTCGGACACTATAAAAGTATTTGTTAGATAATTGATACAATACAGTAGAGAAGGCAAGACCAAATCATGTGCCGTGACTATAACTTATAGTATTGAGGGGGAAGATAGGTTTTAGTCTGACAAGGAAACCTTAAACCGTGGCATGTTGAGATTGTTTTCCACACTTGGACACTGAAAGATTCTGTGAAGAAACGGCATTATGACAAAAAAAAATTGCCCATTTTCTGTACTGCTAGGCCCTTTTTCGCAAGTAACATTAACGGTTGAAATAAGTTGAGTAGCCTCATACTAGGTACACACGCACACACTTCGTCAGCACACGATGTTTACGTTGCACCGCAATAATGGGAAGGAACTTAGGGATGGAGCAGTATCGCTGAACTGTGTACTGGAAGTCATTCCTATATTATATTTATAAAATATTGTCACACTCGTCATTTTACATTTATAAAACGATACTATTAATATAAAACGAAATAATATGTTCATCTAGTAGACCCATAATGGACATCCACTAGAAAAAAATTTAAATTCAAATTATGGTTTATTTAACGACGCTCGCAACTGCAGAGGTTACATCAGCGTCGCTGGTGTGCCGGAATTTTGTCCCGCAGAAGTTCTTTTACATACCGATAAATCTACTCCCATGAGCCTGTCGCATTTAAACACACTTAAATGCCATCGACCTGGGCAGGAATCGAACCTGCAACCTCGAACACAGAAGGCCAGCGCTATACCGACTACGCTAACCAGGCCGACATATCCACTAGAAATGTTATAGTATGTTTTATTTAACGACGCTCGCAACTGCCGAGGTTATACCAGCGTCGTCGGTGTTATTTTATATGCCAGTAAATCTACTGACATGAGCCTGTCGCATTTAAGCACACTTAAATGCCATCGACCTGGCCTCGGATATAGAAGGCCAGCGCTTAACCTTCTGCGCCTACTAGGCCGACCATCCACTAGATGTCTGCATTCATACAGTGATACGAATGACCTAAATACACACGATAATTATTAAGAGTATGAAACAAAAAAATTAGAACAATGCTTTCTTATTGTGATATTTATGTATTTTCTTCTTTTTTCTTTTTTTTTTTTACTTTTTATTCTGTTATTTAATAAAATATCTTAACAGTACAGTATGTGGAATGCCCCCTGATCACGAATATGTAACTTACTCTTTCTGGGGGTACTAGCGTGTTTATATATAAAGAAATCAATATGTATCTTTGTTCTGGCAATAAAGTACTGTATTATTATTATTATTATTACTATTATTATTAATATTATTATTATCACTATTATTATTATTATTATTATTATTATTATTATTATTATTATTTATGTACGGTAGTAGTAACGTATATAAATTGTATGACATCTTTACATATTCATATACTCTACTATGAACAATCTTCAACTGAAAATGTGCTGTTGCTCTAACAGCTGACAATGAAGTTCCGGAACTTATAATACATTTGGAATAACTCTAGAAATAAAAAAAAACAATAGATAGGCGCAGACAGATTAACTATTTTAAAATTTATATTTTAATTTTATTTACCCCAATAGGAAGCTGCCATTGGAAACGAAGTACGCAAAGAAACAATAGAAAATATAGAAAGAAGAGAAAAATATGTGTAGGAGCCTACTTGTACAGTTTTGAAAACGAGTTTGAACATACAGTATAATGTCGTCTGTTGCTCTTCCCTCAATATCACAATGAAGGAAACAATTCTTAAGGCTTCACTTAAAACACATAAAAAGAATCTATCCATGCGTCCGGTGGTTGATAGTTTAAATTCCCCTAACCATAAAATTAATAGATTTCTACCGAAATATCTTAAGCAGATTTTAAGAATGGACAATAAATATTATTTTAGTAATTCTCAACAATTAATTGAATGATTACACCATCTGAAAATTAACAAATCCATAAAACTTGTTTCTTTAGATAATGAAAATCTTTATACCAATATTCCACTTGATGAAACTTTGCAAATCATTTCTGAGACATTACGAAAATTCAATACAGATGACAAAATCATTAACCAATTAATGTATTTACTTTCTGTTTGCACGAAACAAAATTATTTTTGTTTCGACAATAAATATTTCCTACAGACTCAAGGTGTAGCAATGGGCGACCCTCTTTCCGGCTTTCTAGCCGAAATATTTCTACAGAATTTAGAAGATAATCATATCGAAAGTCTATCTTCCAGACATAATATTATTTCCTACAGTAGATATGTTGATGATACATTGTTAGTTTTCAAAAGTCATGCTGACAGACAAGGAGGTATTTTGCATTCTTTTAAAAGCTTACATCCCAACTTGACATTCACTTTTGAACGCGAAACCAACAAATCCATTAATTTTCTAGATTTGAAAATCATAAGAAAATCTAATAGCTTTGACTACGATATTTATAGAAAGTCCACGAATACTACTCATACCATTCATAATCAATCTAGTCACCCTCAATCTCATAAACATAGCACGTTCACATTTCTAATTGATAGATTACCGAAAGTTCCTATTTCTAAGAAAAATTATCTTAAAGAATACAAATATATATATATTTATTTAGTATTTATTTATTTATTTAACCTGGTAGAGATAAGGCCGTCAGGCCTTCTCTGCCCCTCTACCAATAGAAAATGGTTTTAACAAGAAAATGATAGATAGACTTCTTTTCAAAAGAAAATCTCTCCTAAACAAGAAATCAGATACCACACTCACTGCTTTAACAGATAACAAAAAATCTAAACATTGGAATGTAATGTCTCTCTATAATAATGTGTCATATAAGTTACTTAACTTTCTGAAGAAAGAAAATGTAAAGGTCACCTTCAAAACTGGTAACAAACTTAATAACGTTATTCCTAATAATATTTGTAATTTTTATAAAAATGCTAGTGGTGGAGTATACATGCTACATTGTAAGAATTGTACATAGAAATATATTGGCCAAACTAAAAGAAATTTCAAAACTAGATATTCAGAACACAAAGTAGATTTTTGTCATAGACGTAATAGATCGAAATTCGCATCTCACTTAATAGAGAATAACCAAGAACTTCAAAAAATGCCAGATGTTTTACAAATTTTAAAACCTATTAACAACGGGAATACCAATTTAGTTGCAGAAGAATTTTATATAGCTAAATTTCTTGGTAATAATACTTCTTTACTTAATGAACAACTACCTAATCCTAATAACTCTTTATTCAAGTTGGGCAACAGGAGCTCTTCTTATTGCAACTCGTACCTCCTTCCACTTACATCATGATGTGGTACTTTTATATGTCAATGCACCAGTCAACACCACGCAACTGGCCATGAAACATCGGTTCTTCCTACAGGTTCAAATTCTGTAAGTTTTCTATTTATTAGATAACTTTCTTCTTTAGTCCGTATATTTTTACTTTCTTACTTAAACGTTTTTTATTTGATTATTACAGATTTATAACACGCTACCCATTTTTTGCGTCGTGATGACTGCTGCAACATTTTTACCCATTTTAACCTGGTTATCTTCATACTTCTACGCTGCACACATGTTCTTTTAGCCTTCTATTTAATGCATGGATTCTGTATTTTAACTTTTAGACTCTATATGAAGTTTAATCACTACAACCACTACGCCTTTAAGTGATTACATTACTTTGTGATTGTACAGTTATTCATGCAATACTGTTTTAATTAATCTCCTCCAATTTCACATCATGAAATTCATCATATTTTATATTTTGCCATTTACCTATGTCTTTATGCTTAAAGCATTATTTTATGCTAATAGACCTGAATATGCCGTTAATTGGCGAAAGCGCTAGTCATGTTTGATTGTGTAATGAACTAATGTAATTTTTGTATTATCTATTAGGTTAATAAGACAGTTATTGAAGGATTATTATACATATTTCCCTTATATGCTAACTTGTCGGACCAATATGCCTCTTAAAAAATGAACACAATAAGAAAACATTGTTTTGAAAATCATAGACTTGACACATTGTACGGGAAAGTAGGGTAAGAGTACGTACAATCTAAGAGTACGCACCCGCCGAATATTTTATGGTAGTTTCGATGTTGCCAAAACTGATTGTAATTATGTTTTGTGACTGAAGGAGGACAAGTTGGATGTGGTGCAAATCTCTCCGAGTTTCGTATAGTTGTTTTAAAGGTAAGAAATCTGCTTTTGCCCTCTGCGAACTTTTATCTCAATAATTTCGAAGGCATGTTGGGTCCGATAAGTATAATATAAGTATCAAATATATATGGGTTTTTACCGTCAAATTACTTATCAATAATCATGCTTTAAACCATTAGGGTATTACATGAAATGGTACATAAAAGCTGACAAACGTTTTCGCCATGAATATGGCATCCACAGGTCACATCGAAACGATAACACATGATGAACACTTAAAATTATCTGGTTTAAGACAATCGTTAAAATGTGTTAAAATTATATAATAGACAGTTCAAACATATGCCATTTAAAATTATATATTATGTGACATAAAGTTTAAAACCATACAAAACATAGAAAAACAAGCAATGTGCTAATAGACAAGTGCACAAATAAATCTAATATATTGTGAATTTTATTAGTAACAACAATGTACTGTTAATCTTAACTAATATTTACAAAGCACTATTTACAAATCAGAACTACCAGTTCTCAGTTCACAGTTCTTCTATCTCAGACACTCGAGTTCACAGTTCTTCTATCTCAGTCACTCGAGTTCACGGTATCTCGAACCACAGACCTTCAGAGACAGTTCACTGTACTCGAACTCGGGTCCCTCCAACTGCGGTCCACTGCACTCGAACTCAGGTCCCTCCAACTGCGGTCCACTGCACTCGAACTCAGGCCTTCGGATGCTGACGCAGATGCGGACGCACACTCGAGTCGAACTCCGGCTGGCTTGCTTGCTCTGGCTTTCTCACTGACTGAATAACTGAAAACTCTACAACAACTACTCTAGTTCGCTGGCGCCTGCTCTTTTATAGCAAAATCATAGTTGCGAGAACCTTCTACAGGTGTGTAGAGAATTATCTCAATATCTCTACATCGACATTTCTGGAAGGGCCGGGAAGGTCCGTTCCCCCTTCCCTCCGTAAGCAGCTGCGCGCGCGGACTCGTCGCGTGACGTAATACACCCTCTCTCTTCTCTCCACCGCGCGACGTCACACAATGTTCCGTGGAGCCTGTGCGATCTGCTTTCTTGCGGGACGCTGGTCGTGAGTTCGATTCTCACGTCGCTGTCACATTGCCCCCTCCTTAGGGCTGCTCGTCCCGGGCAGTCCCTTGGTAGGCGGCTAATCGGTCCAGATGCACCACCATCATCTTCCCTCGAGGTTGTCGCTGGATGCGGTACACCACGTCGTTTATCCGGGTCACCACGCGGTATGGTCCATCCCAGGCACGCTGCAGCTTTGGTGATTTCCCTTTGGTCCTGGTAGGTCGATACAGCCACACCAGGTCGCCCTCCTGGAATCCTGCAGAGTTGGCTAATCTGTCGTAGCGCACCTTCATCCTGTCGCTGGCCATCTTGAGGTGCTCTCTGGCCAGTTGGTGAATTCCATTCAACTTCTCGGTGAGTTCTGCCACATAGTCAGTCGCTGGCTGGTCGGCGCTGGGTGGCGTGCCAAACAGCAGATCACAGGGCAGGCGCAGCTCTCTCCCGAAGACCATGTTTGCCGGTGTCATCCCTGTTGTATCGTGGACCGAAGCTCTGTAGGCCAAGAGGAACAGTGGGACTCTGGCATCCCAGTCTCGTTGATGGTTGGACACCACCTTCCGCAGATGCTCTTCCAAGGTTTTTATGTAGCGTTCCACCATACCATCGGACTGTGGGTGGAGGGGAGTGGTCCTGGTTTTATGCACCCCCAGACGCTCGAACAATTCTCCCATCAGGTTGGATTCGAAGTTGCGCCCCTGATCGCTATGCGATTCCCGGGGCACCCCGAATCGGCAGATGAAGTTGTCAAGGAGCGCGTCGGCCACCGTCCAAGCCTCTTGGTTGGGAATCGCGTACACCTCTGGCCATTTTGTGAAGTAATCCATGGCGACTAGCAGGTAGCGGTTCCCGCGATCCGTGACCGGGAACGGTCCAGCAACGTCGATGGCGATCCTCTCAAAAGGAGCTCCCACGTTGTACTGCTGCATGGCTCCCCTGCTGCGGGTCCTTGGTCCGCGACTGGCTGCACAGGTGTCGCATCTTCGGCACCATTGTTCCGTGTCGGTTCTCTGATGCAACCAATAGAACCTCTGCCTTAACTTGTCCAGCGTCCTGTTGGCTCCCAGGTGGCCTCCAGTCACTCCAGCATGAGTCTCCTCCAGCACTTCCTTCACCTTGCTCCTGGGCAGGACAAGTTGTTCTATGCGGGTCCTTCCATCGGCCGACTCCCAAATCCTCTTCAGGATACCGTCCTTGACAGTGAAGGATTCCCACTGGGCCCAGTAGCTCTTGTAAGTGGTGCTACGGTTGGCGATATCGGCCCATACTGGTCTCTGGCCGGACTCCACATCACGTAGTAGCTGTCCAATATTTGGGTCCTCCAGCTGCTCCCTCCTTATGGCGGCGTTATCCCATCCTGGGCTCGGCTGGGCGGCAATTGCTCGGACTGCGTGGGCGCCATCCCGCTCTTCTACTTTCAGGCAGTGTTTGCAGCCATCCGGGCACGGACGTCGTGACAGGGCATCAGCGTTGGAATGTTTCTTCCCTTGTCGGTGTTCAGAGGTGAAGTTGTACTCCTGCAGACGTTGAACCCAACGGGCGGTCTGCCCCTCCAGATTCTTGAAGCCCAATAGCCAGGTGAGTGCAGAATGGTCTGTCCTCAGATGGAATTCCTGGCCATACAAATATTTGTGGAAGTGCTTCAGGGCTTCCACAATGGCAAGAAGTTCTCTACGCGTCACACAGTAGTTTCTCTCAGCCTTGGATAGTGTTCGGCTGAAGTAGGCAATCACCCTCTCTTGCCCGTCCTGTTCCTGAGAGAGTACTCCGCCGATGCCTACGTTGCTAGCGTCCGTGTCGAGCGTGAACTTCCTTCCAGGGATGGGATATCCCAGTACAGGAGCAGTGCAGAGCGCCTCTTTCAGCGACTGGAAGGATGACTCCGCCTCGTCTGTCCACTGGAATTGTCGTTTCTCCTCGGTCAGCTGGGTTAGAGGCTTAGCGATATTGGCGTACCCAGCTACGAACCTTCTGTAATAAGTGCAGAGGCCGAGAAAGCGGCGCAGCTCCTGCTTGTCCCTCGGTCTCGGCCATCCTCTGACGGCTTGTAGCTTCTCCGGGTCCGTGGCCACTCCGTTGGTCCCTACTACGTGTCCCAAGTAGTTGACCTTCTTCTGGAATAGATGACATTTCTTCGGGTTCAACTTCAGTCTGGCTTGTCGCAGTCTCTCGAACACTTTCCTCAGGTTCAACAGCTGCTCGCTGAAAGTCTTGCCCACCACGATGACGTCATCAAGGTACAGCAAACAGGTGTCGTATGTCAGGCCTCTCATTACGGACTCCATTAGTCTCTGGAATGTAGCCGGTGCGTTGCAGAGGCCGAACGGCATAACGGTGAACTGCCATAGTCCCTGGCCTGTAGAGAATGCCGTTTTCTCCTTGTCCTCAGGATGTAGCGCCACCTGCCAGTATCCTGACTTGAGATCCAACGTCGAGAACCACTCTGCTCCGGCCAGGGTGTCCAAGGTGTCGTCAATTCGTGGAAGCGGAAAGCAGTCCTTCTTAGTGACGTCATTCAGTCTTCTGTAGTCCACGCAGAAACGCAGGTCCCCATTCTTCTTCTTCACCAGCACTACAGGTGATGACCAAGGGCTGTCGGATTCCTCGATGACCCCTCTTGCTTTCATGCCCTCCAGTTGGCTGTCAATCTCCCTCTGTTTAGCTAGAGGGACGCGTCGAGGAGGTTGTCTGATTGGGCGAGCATTTCCGGTGTCGATGCGGTGCTGAACTTTCTCCGTTCTCCCGTAGTCGTTTTCAGACAGACTGAACACGTCTTGAAATTCTGTCAGTAGATCGTGGACTTGTCTTCTTTCTCTTTTGCTTAAATTCTCCGCCAATTCTCGAGCCAGCTCTCTTAGTGATGGGTGTA
Source organism: Periplaneta americana (assembly GCF_040183065.1). Taxonomy (NCBI): domain Eukaryota; kingdom Metazoa; phylum Arthropoda; class Insecta; order Blattodea; family Blattidae; genus Periplaneta; species Periplaneta americana. The sequence goes on along the minus strand of NC_091133.1, from coordinate 14,161,598 downwards.
GATCTGGACGTGGTCGGTGACACTCCTCGTTATCTGCCAGAGACGTCACAGACACCACCGGCTCGACGTTACCTAGTACAGTTCCGCTAGGCACCTCCTTGTCCCGATTGGTGACATTCAGGACCCTCACCGGTACCACCTTCTGATTCGGGAGTAGGGATCTGGCCACATAAACCCCATCTATCGGAGTTGTTTGCGAATCGAGGAGCAGGTTTCTCTTAGGTTGTCCGTCCAGTCTTGCCGTCACCACCATCTCGCAGCCTGCCGGGATTGTCACATGATTCTCCAGGGTGAGTCTGCTGGCCATGGGTTGGTCTTCGACGTCCCTCAGGAACACTTCATCCTGACCAAAACGCAGGATACGGCGCCTGACGTCCACCGTTGCATCGAAGATCCGCATGGCGTCGAGTCCCAGGATGACGTCTTCAGTGATGTTGGCGACGAACACCCACATCTCCAGTCTCCTCTTTCCCAATGTCAGATCCAGGAAAACCTCCTTTTGGATGGGCAGGTTCTCGCCTGAGGCAGTACGTAGCTCATACCGGCGCAGCGGCGTCCTCCCAGGTAGGTCACGCACGACTTCCGGTCTGGCGATAGTGAGCGACGCCCCGGTGTCTACCAGTACTCTGCATGGGCGGCCTCTTATCCATCCGTCAGCAATCAGCCCATCGTCGCATCGGCCCCTTTTAGTTTTCCTGTTTGTGACCAGATCGGTCACAGTCCCTCCTCAGGTGTCCAGGCTCGCCGCAGGACCAGCAGGTGGGCACTCCTCGTCTTCGTCGCTCGGGTGATTTCGGTTGACGTTCCTCGACGTCGGCCGCCGCGACGCTCCTAATCCGGTGCGATGCCGAGACGTTCGCCGTCAACTTGGCTGCCTCCATCCTGAGGGCCGCCGCCAGAGCTGCATTGATGGTGCGATGCTCTGCCAGGAGTAGCTGTTGCTTTATTTCCGGGTCTCGAACTCCGCTGCCGAAGGTGTAGGCCGCCTCTCCAGCGATGAAGTCATTAGGTAGGCCCCTGAGCGCCTTATGGGCCAGTTGTTCCACCGCCATCGCGAATTCTTGCAGGGACTCGCCTGACTGTTGGACCCTCGTTTTTAGTTGGGTCCTAAATGCTGCAGCAAGTTGATGGTCACCATAACGTCCCTCCAGGGCCGCCATTATCTCAGCGGCTGTCCCATCTTCTGGCACGCTGTGAAGAATCTCCGACGCCTGTCCCTGAAGCGCGGCCAGCAGCTGAGTGGTTTTCTCTGCTGGCGTCCACCCATTGTGCTCTGCGATGGCCTCGAACTGGCGACGGAATATCGCCCAAGACGTCGTACCGTCGAATTTTGGCGTCTTGACGTTGTAATGTCTGGCTGAAGGCGATGGTTCCCCAGGGCCACTATATGAGGTCCTCCATTCTGTCGCCGATCTTTCCACGGCCCGTTGAACTTCCTCGGCAATTATCTGTTTCTGTTCTTTAGCCTGGCGATCCACCAACGCGAGGATGTGCTTGTTTTCTTCAGCATGTCGGTCCATCAACGTGAGTATGTGCTTGTTTTCCTCGGCGTGTTTGTCCATCACCTCACTCGTCTTGTCCAGCAACTCGCTCGTCTGCTCTTGACGACGCTCGAGATCGCGGATTTTGCCGTCGAAATGGTCTACCTCCTGTCTCAATTCGGTTACTGTCTCGTTTATAGTTGTAAAATTCTTGTTTAGGTTGTCAAGATCGGCTTTGAGTTCGTCTTTCACGATGGCGACAATTCCATCTACGTGGGTTGAAACGCTTTCAATTTGCGTAGTGACGTCATCTTTTACTCCGCTGATGTCGCCTTTCACTCCGCTTATGTCGCCTTTCACTCCGCTTATGTCGCCTTTCACTCCACTTATGTCGCCTTTCACATCACTTATGTCGTTCTTAACCTCACTGATGTGCATCTTCAGTTCTGCTTTCATTTCTGCGATGGCTTGCTGGATCTGCTGTAGGTTCTCCATTGTCGATAATATCCCACTTCTGACACCAATGTGAATTTTATTAGTAACAACAATGTACTGTTAATCTTAACTAATATTTACAAAGCACTATTTACAAATCAGAACTACCAGTTCTCAGTTCACAGTTCTTCTATCTCAGTCACTCGAGTTCACAGTTCTTCTATCTCAGTCACTCGAGTTCACGGTATCTCGAACCACAGACCTTCAGAGACAGTTCACTGTACTCGAACTCGGGTCCCTCCAACTGCGGTCCACTGCACTCGAACTCAGGCCTTCGGATGCTGACGCAGATGCGGACGCACACTCGAGTCGAACTCCGGCTGGCTTGCTTGCTCTGGCTTTCTCACTGACTGAATAACTGAAAACTCTACAACAACTACTCTAGTTCGCTGGCGCCTGCTCTTTTATAGCAAAATCATAGTTGCGAGAACCTTCTACAGGTGTGTAGAGAATTATCTCAATATCTCTACATCGACATTTCTGGAAGGGCCGGGAAGGTCCGTTCCCCCTTCCCTCCGTAAGCAGCTGCGCGCGCGGACTCGTCGCGTGACGTAATACACCCTCTCTCTTCTCTCCACCGCGCGACGTCACTCAATGTTCCGTGGAGCCTGTGCGATCTGCTTTCTTGCGGGACGCTGGTCGTGAGTTCGATTCTCACGTCGCTGTCACAATATAAAAGTGAATGTGGGTATGTATGTATGTATGTTCCCTATACAAATCTACACGCTTTGACCAATATGTACCAAAGTTTACACATTTAACCTTCATAACCAGGAGAAGAACATAGGCTATAGTAAAATTGTTAAAATGAACGTTAAATTAATTAAAATAGTAAAAAATAAAAATAAATACGATCAATCATTCATGCATAATACTAAAATGCAATCTTCTATAGTCAATTGTTCTTTATTATTGTCTGTTGTATTCAACATCGACTTTCATGAGGCCATGGAAAAAGCAAAACGATATAAAATAACATTGTAGATACATCATGAAGGCCAAAATCTAGACCATTCATGCAATAAGTATCCTTATGCAGTCCAGAACCGTATTATGTGTTTCTCGAGACAGTTGTAGATAGTGATCAGACTGTGTTTTATCAAACTGAATTCTTAAATTCTTTGAAATCACAAGGATTGTCAACACATAATTTAATACTTAATATTGAATCACCAATAATACTATTGCGAAATATTGATCCACAAGAATTATGCAATGGAACAGAAATTGGTGTGAAAAAACTCACGACAAACGTAATAGAAGTGACAGTATTAACTGACAAAACGAAAGGAAAAGATGTTTTTATCCCACATATGTAGCTCAGTTGGTAGAGCAGCTGGCTACGGACTGGAAGGTCCGGGGTTCGATCCCAGATGTTGACAGGATTTTTTCTCGTTCCCAAACTTCCAGAACGGCCCCGAGGTTCACCCAGCCTCCTATAAAATTGAGTACCGGGGGTAAAAGGCGGTCAGAGCGTGGTGCCGACCACACCACCTCATTCTAGTGCCGAGGTCATGGAAAGCATGGGGCTCTACTTCCATGCCCCCCCAAATGCCTTCATGGCATGTTACGGGGATACCTTTTACCTTTTTATTCTTATGATAGGCAGTAACATGTCATTCGATTTTAAGCAACTGCCATTTCAGTGCAACTAGCATTCGTAATGACCGTAGTAAAATAAAGCTCAAGGATAGTCGCTCAAAGTTGCAGACATTCACTTAAATCTCCGTGTTTTTCACATTGTCAATAATTGCGTAACTTGTTTTCGCGTGAGCACACCTAAACATATATACACATTTATACAAAAAACGGAAAACGAATTGTATGCATATGAATGAGAATTTTGTCATGTTCCCAATGTAGGCCTAGTATGTGAATAACGTAAGCCCACTGAAAATGAGACATTAATTTACATTTTCTTTATTTTTGTTCATTTGAATTGATTGGAATGCCGATATTTTAAATCCAAGATTTGGACGGCTATCATTTCGATATACTACTTAATTCTAAAATGTATATCTTTCAAAATATTATTGCCCATGTCCAATAATGTGTTATTGCGAAATTTTATCTGTGTAATCAGGTTGCCAGTGTAGTATGTCAAGCGTTGTGGAAAGAACGGCCACTTCATTTTCTATAACATATGTCTCTCAGAATATTATTATTTATCCTGAACAATGACTTCTTGCAAAATTATACTCTATCTGCATTCTGTATATAAAATAAAAGTAATATATTTAATATGTTCTGAATTTGTTAGATATAATATCTCATGTAATATTTAAAAGGTCCACACCTTTGGAGTAACGGTCAGCGCGTCTGGCTGCGAAACCAGGTAGCCCGGGTTCGATTCCCGATCGGGAAAAGTTACCTGGTTGAGTTTCTTTTTTGCCTCAAGCCAATATGAACAAATGCTGGGTAACTTTCGGTGCTGGATCCCGGACTCATTTCACCGGCATTATCACCTTCATAAAATTCAGACGCTAAATAACCTAGATGTTGATATAGCGTCGTAAAATAACCCAATAAAATAAATAGATATTTAAAAAAAGCCGGGTATGATATAAGCGGGCGTACAGCTGTCAAGGGGTACAAAATATTCCAATATAAATTGAATTACATATGTATATATTGATTCTTTGGTACGACCGACAGATAAATTTAGGCTCACGATGACACCCCAACGATTCAGACTGGGAACATGAGAATTCTCTAATTACCATCAGCTATCTCTGAAGTTCAAGTGAAAGCACACATAGACTTGAAATTACGTGAAATGTATGTCAGCACAGCTTCAGTTAAATGTACAGATCTTATAATTATTTTTTCTCTGCCTCTGTACAACGTCACATTTGTGGCGGGGAGGAAAGGAGACAGCAGAAAAATTAATGGTGTTTAATATTCTGACGGCCACGACTAAGATAAAGCACTTGAAATTTAGCGGTAACTGACCGGCAGAGATAAATAAACAAAACAAATAAATATATAAATTTAAAACAAAGTTGAACGTCAGGCACATGGTGAAATATTTTCTTTTCGGTGCCCGATCTACAATTGTTTTAAATTTAGTTAAACCTGGCAAGCATTTGGCTAAGGAGTATTAATTCATGTAGGCTAAGTGAAGTTAAGTAAAGATTCATCTTTATGTGCGAGGAAAGTTTAGTAAAACAATTCGTTTTGGTTGTCTATAGTTGGGTTTCCGAAATTTCCGAAAATTTAACAACCAGTTCATTTGAAAACAGAAGCAGAAAGGAAAACTCGGGCAACGCCGGGTACTTTCAGCTAGTAACATAATAATTTGTGCCCGCCTGTATCTGAAAATTCCCAAATTTTTATGTTATTTATTTGTACACTTATCTATTAGCACATTGCTTGTTTTTCTATGTTTTGTGTGCTTTCAAACAGGGGCGGCTCGTCCATAAGAGCGGCGGAGCTGCAGCACTCCCTGCTTTGACAGGAAAATAAAAATAATATTTATTTTAATTTGTAGAAGAATTGTTACAGCTTTTACTGGTAAATTGCTTTATATTTCATCTGGCCGGGAATATGTACTATTATCTTATGCATTATCTTTTTGCGCGTCGACTATATTGGAATTGACACTCCATTCAAAGTCGTCCTGGGATCTGCAGGGTGGGACAGCTCGTAAACGAGTGTCTCTTGCTTGGTCAGGGGGTAGAGAGGTGAAGGGAAGCAAAGGGAAACTGCCGCTGTTTAAAACCCATATTTCGCTGCAGTGGCTTGCAGAGCCAGGCTACAAAGGGAAGATCTTTTCTCCCCTCCCACACCGCTATTGTAATGCTCCGTCAAATGGATTCTCTATTCCCTTGAAAGTTAATGAGAAAATTTTTATTTTGTTTTCACATACTTATTGTTGTAGAATCTTATCGAGTTAATATAACGAAATTAATATTCTCTTTTGCCTTATTATTACGTATATATCCAGCCTCCAGCAGAACCTAATATTTGCCTTAACTCAAAATGATTGCACGAGTAGAATCCTTTTGATATAGCACGTAAAATACGAAAGAGACTTCTTTTCCAGTTTTAGAACATTGTTGACCATCAGTATATCTGAGTGTTGCTTTGGTGTGACGTCTTAGTACCGTAACTTAACCAGTGCAAATTTGCAAGCATGAGTGTGTGTGAATTACAGAATATTAATTTTATTTTTCTCAACTTTCCTCTGGGGAGAAGATTGATGTAATGAAGCGAAATTAAAGGGTCATCCGTTATCCGACTTAAATCTTACTCAAGCGTCATTCAGCCGAAATAGTGCATATATGTTAGGAAGTATAACAATGAAATTTACGATAAGCATTTGTGGTTACGTGGATGTGAACAAAAAAAAATCTGTATTTTGTTTTCCTTGCCTCCTCTTCGGTGGTGATGCTGCATGGACTAGGAGTGGTGTGACACATTTAGGACATTTGCTCCTAAAAGGCAAAATGCACGTATCTTCGCAGTTTCACCTGAAAAATGTTGTTTCATTGGCTATGTTAGGCAAAACTAATATTGCTGTGCAACTAAGTGAAACGAACAACAAACATTCTCAAACATAATCAAGAAGTGAGAAAAAATCGTGAAATTATTTTAAAAAAACATTGATTGTATCAAATTTTGTGGCCAATATGAACTTCCCCTTAGGGGACATGATGAAAAAACGATTCGAAGAACCCTGGTGTATTTCGTGGGTTCCTACAGTTCGCGAGTAATCTAAATGAGCCTCTCAAAAATCATTTGTAACATCCCACTGTTGAAAGGTAATTCTAAGACAATTCAGAATGCACTGGTAGATTGCAAGTGGAGTGTCTGCCGATCTGAAATTCAGACTGAAATCGATGGTATTAGTTTTTTTTAGCTATTAGCAAATGATGCCACAGACATCTTCCAACTAAGTCATGAAGTTTTGGTTTTTCGATATGGAGTGCATTTATTTTTGTCCTATACTTATTAGTAATGGTATCAAGAGTGAAATTTGTATATACCAAAATCTACTGCAGCTCTCCCAATCCACAAGTTCACGAGCCGCCACTGGTTTTAAACTTTATGTTACATACATACTTTTAAATGGCATATGTTTGAACTGCCTATTATATCATTTTTTAACACATTTTAAACCAGATAATTTTAAAAGTTCATCATATGTTATCATTTCGATGTGACCTGAGGATGCCATATTCATGGCGAAAACGTTTGTCAGCTTTTATGTACCATTTCATGTAATACCCTAATGGTTTAAAGCATGATTATTGATAAGTAATTTGACGGTAATAAACCCATATATATATATATATATATATATATATATATATATATATATATATATATATATATATATATTTGATACTTTTATCTCAATGTTATTAGTATTCATGTCACTAGAGTAATAGGCGAATAGTTATCAGTTCCATCATAATATTAAAATACGGCTGGGTACTGTTAATTAAGCATGAACTACCACTCCAAGATGTGAGCAGCCAGGAATCAGTACTGTCAATTGTTAATACGTTATGAGTAGGCTACGCGCCCAAGAGTTCTCATACGTACACTTAGATTCGAAAGCAGCTACAGTACGACTCAGTTTTATAGAGATAATATGTCAACTTACATTTGCTTATCTTATATTAGTTAAAATGATTATTGTATGTTATTTAATATTTTATTTAGATATATATATATATCCTATTTATTGCAATCCTAGTTTATTACTAGTATTATTATTATTATTATTATTATTATTATTATTATTATTATTATTATTTGTAATTTCAGTGGAGTTCAAAGAATTAGGACACAATGGAGAAATATAAAAGGAAATCCAATAGAAAGTTGGTTTTTACGGAAGTAATGACGGAGCATATAAAGGAAATTCTAGGTAGAGGTGAGAGCAAAAGTTCCATTGCACAGGTTTTAAAATATAAACGAGGACAACATCATTGCTTGTCCTCTGTGTTCTGAAGAGTAAACGGAACCTCCTGATTGCGACTGGATAAAATGTGACCAATGTAATTGCATCCACGTGTTGAACTGCGTCTTAATGGGGTGGAGTTGCAATATACAGACACTGCGAGACTTTTGGGCCTTAGCCTTGATTATAAATTGATGTGGGAGGTGCATATACGTGATTTGAGAAGGTGTTGCGAGAAATCCTTAAATATTTTACGCCTTTTGTCAGGGTTTTGCTGGGGTGTAGACCGTACAGTGCTTTTACGCCTTTACCGAGCTCTTATCCGATCAAAGCTGGATTATGGCTGTTTTATTTATGTCTCAGCAAATAAATCTAAATTAGGTATTTTAGACACAATCCATCACCATGGGACACGACTTTCTACAGGGGCCTTCCGAACTAGTCGGATAGCGAGCCCGTATTGCGAAGCAGGTGATCTATCCCTGTATCGGCGACGTAATATCTTGATGTGCTCATTTATGCTGTTAAGCTTCGCACGCAGCCTGAGCACAATTCTTACGACTCCTTTCACCATTCTACTCTTAACGGCCGATTCAGTGAAAATCCGCGGAGATTTCGCCCAGCAGGTGTGCGGTTTCGAGAACTGCTCTCTGAGCTCGACATCCATTTACCATCAGTTCGCACACTAGAGTATACCACCGTGGATTAATTATGCGACGTCCCATGTTTGATGTAAGTCTGAGCCGATGTTTCAAGAATTTTACACCAGCTTTTGTTTATAGACTTCGTTTTAGTGAACTTTTATCAAGATATCCAAATTATTCATTAGTTTTTACTGACGGATCCCGGATAAATGATTATTTTGGTTGTTCCTTCGTTAGAAATGGAGAGGTATTTAAATAAGACTGAGCCATTATACTAGTGTTTTTACCGCTGAACTCTATGGTTTGTACAGAGCTTTATCGTTTTTAATTAGGCAACCCCGGGGCAGATTCCTTATCTGTTCCGACTATTTAAGTGTCATTCAGTCCTTGCAGTCTTTTAATTTTGATGATCCGCTTGTCTTAAGAACTCAGGAGCTGTTCCACACTCTCCTTAGCTCTGATTATGAGAATGGAGTAGTGTGGATTCCTGGTCATGTAGGGATCCCAGGAAATGAGGCCGCTGATGCTGCAGCCAGGGCTGGTGCACTGAATGGCTCTCTGGTATATTGGCGCGATAAGTGGCAGGACATTCGAAACTCCTTGAAATATAAAATATGGTGCCAATGGGAAGGAGAATGATCTCCACAAGAGGGAAACAAATTACGAAATATAAATAATACTGTTCGAGTTTGGGATTCGTCCACAAGAGCGTCACGAGACGAGGAGATTTTACTCACCCCGTTGAGGATTGGCCACTGTCATCCGACACATGGCCATGTCCTACATGGCGAGCCTCAGCCGGAGTGTAATATGTGTCGTGTTCTACTTACGGTGGAACATTTTTATTGCATTGCAGAAAATATGACCGTGTCCGCCGGCAATATGGAATTCGGCCGACACTACGTGAAGTTCTTGGAAATGACTTTAATTGTACAAATGCAGTTCTGAGATTTTTTTTATCGAATACAGGACTGGATAAGGTGATTTATTTTTTATTGACCCGTTTTAGTTATCCTCCGGACCCTTTACATCTGGAGGTTACATTATTTGTTTTATATTTGATTTACATTGTTGACATTTCGGACTTTATACATCCGAATATTTTATAAAATTTTATTGTTTTTGAAATGTGATACACAATTTATCTCTGGTGACCTTAGTTTTATTATTTTATTTGTTCGTTTTGAATACCACCTAGGGTCGTAGAATTGCTCACTTTTATGATTCTGTGCAAATCACCTTGTGTATACTGCATTTGTGTACCTCGTTTTACCGTGACAACGCTTTTTATTTCATTTAGCACTCTGATTATTATATTATTTAGCCTATGTCTTTGTTTTATTAAGAATTTTAGATAAGGGCGCAAATAGCCATAGTAGCTGACGCGCCCTTTTTAAACCCTACTACTACTACTAGTGACCAATGTAATAATTGGTAGCATGAACACTGCACAAATTACAGTGGACGTGGGTTATTTGTTCGTGATGACTGTGAATAAATTTGATTTGTTAAAGTTAGTTGCGATCTTTGTGTCTGTTTGTTTACTTTTTGTTCTTGTTGCTAAAATCTATCATCAGCTAAGTTATTTAATTAACCATAACGTTTGAATTCATCTCTATTGACAGAAGAAACAGACTGATGATATGCAAATAATAGTTAAAATAAATATAGTCTATGCATATTCTTGAACTTTACTACTGGGTGCTCTTAGACCATATGTCGTCTAAGAGTTCGCATTTTTAGTACCTAATGTAATTAATTAATTGAAGACGAACTTAATATTATTTTAAGATTTTTAAATGTCCATGTTTTTGGAAACATTCTTCTATTTTCTGTAAAAATTTCACATGTATTAACTAAACTACTAAGCAACTAGAGCTCAAAATCCAAAAAGTGCGTACTCTTACCCTACTTTTCCCTAATTAATATCAACAGAAACACTGAAGAAGGGATATATTATTCCGAAACGCGGTTGTTCAAGAAAGAGAATAAGTTGATAGGTGTATAGAAAGTCAATAAAAAGCCGTTTCTTTAACATTTCCCTCACGAAAATATTTAATAGCAAGTCGAAGGATATTTAATGGATTCAATGATATGAAGACACAATAAAACATGCATAGATCCACATTAGTATAAGACAGATTGGAATCTTATACTGGCTGAAATAAATATTTTCATGCACGCTTTTGCTAGCAGAGTGTCTGATACGATAAGCTAGCTGCTATAACATCCACACAGAAAGGGTGGGAGGGAGGGAGAGAGAGCTTCAGCTCTCGGAAAGCTAACCATACGAGTACAGCCATTGGGCTGCTACTCAAGCGATTTTCAATATTTTTACACCTCATTTTGAGGACTTTGTAATTCACATAATGTACCAATTTTCTGGTATTCGCTCTTTCACTCCAGCATCTTTTTTTCTACGAAAATTGAATAAAATCTACAACATGGCAGATTTTTTAAGATTTCTTTGTGAGATCAACTTCTGTGTCGGTAGATTCGTATAATATTAACCATAATGAAATAAACTCTCCTTTTCATAGCTAACTCTTTTCCTCTCACACAGCTCACATGCCAGGTCTCGCCTCTTCATCTATATATACCTGCAAAAATTTCTTGTAGCCACAAAGAGATTTTCTTATATTGTTATAAGACCATTGTTTCCAGAGCGCACGTGCCACGTTATGACGCTAACTCAAATATAAGGAAGAAGTTACGATAGTATCCACGAGGGGGAAGAATCCAACAGTGATATGGCTGGTATTCCATATCCCCTCTACAGTTTCACATATCCATTTCCTCTACTTTATTAACGAAAAAATTAACGTTCTCATAACATTTTATAAAAGCTTAAACTTACAACGATTGTCACACAGTCTTGCTTCAGTTAAAATAATTCTAAATAAATATATTGTTTCAAATCTGTTACTCCCTATCTTAAGGAAACAGGTGTATAAAATTTACTTTTCAAAACCATATAGGGTAAACTAGGGTCTGTTGGACAGTCGGGCATATTGGACACTCCGTAGTTTAACGTGTTACCACGCCACTTGTGGGCACCACATTCAGCTAGAAGTCAATGACGGAAGTAGCCCCACTCGTGCCTACTTCCGTCATTGACTTCTAGCAGAATGTGGTGCCCACAAGTGGCGTGGTAACACGTTAAAGTACAGAGTGTCCAACATGTCCGACTGTCCAACAGACCCTAGTTTACCCTATCTAAATTTCTTTCACTAAAAGTCACTTGACATATCACACACATAGTTTTTTTGGGGGAAATCCCTATGATTGCATGCTATGGCTATATAGGAATTAAGCTAAAATGGAATTAGAATAAATTAAATATTTTGTTACGAGATTTTTTGTGTGTGATGAATGGTATGAAATAAGCTATGAATTACAGGTAATCTTATAATAATAATAATAATAATAGTAATAATAATAATAATAATAATAATAATAATAATAATAATAATAATGCTTTAGAATACAATATACTATTAAGAGGACAAGAATAAATTTGTTTTAGCCACACACTATTAATATTATTAACTAATATACTGTATAAAATCATAGGAGAATATTTCGTAAATATAGTATTCCTATTGCTATTTATCTATTTGTATGTGAGTAACACTAACTTGTATTAGTGACCATGATGAAGTACAATATTGAATAACATTAGTTTTTAAAGTAATGTAATCCCCATGTATAATAAACTCTTCCATGTATATTATATATATATATAAACTGACTCCCCTTCTGTGTAAGAATGCACTTACATTTCATTTATTGTTTTCCACAGACCCTATAAAACTGCTTGAAATGCGATTCTACAAGCAGATGCATCAAGTACCATCACCGTGATCCGAAGTGCACTTAGAATATATTCGCTGTTCACGAGTGCGGTCACTTATTTTGACAGTTGTACATTTCTGCTACTAAGAGCATTCCAGGACCCGTACACTCGATTTTATTACGCGTTGAAACCACCGCTATAAAATTTAAAAATTATGGCTAATGTAAAAAAAAAAACACAAATTACGATATATTGCAATGAATTTACACATACACTAATTATGGCTCACATTTCTCAACATGTCTGCCAAATGCAAGCGACGGACAATTTTCTCGTGAACTGTCGAGGGAATTTCAGAAGTAACTATCTGTATCGTGTGCACAATTCTTACCCTAAATTTCGAGATGGTGCGAGGCTTGTCTGCAAACACATTAGCCTTAACGAATCCCCATAAAAAGAAATCCACGGGAGTTAAGTCTTGAGATCGTGGCGGCCAAGCAATTGGAAACACCTCGTAAAGCAAGTTTCGAACATCCAGTACATAATAGGGAGGACCCGATCATTTGTTATACCAATGTAAACACGAATGCAATAGAAAGAGCGATTTCTGGTAGACACATTTTGTGACTAGATCGACTTCTGGCGGGCAACAGGTAACTAAGTCGAGTGTTTGGCAGCAGGAAAGATTCTTACTAGCTGAAATGTGCAACATACACAAAAATCGTAAAAATCAGTCAATTTTTCGAGTTATCAGGTACTTATAAAAGAACCCGTATACATTACTAATAAAAACTATAAATGGGGATCACAGTTACATGTGTGAGCTGAATAAATTGTTTTCCATATATTGAAGGTATAATTTGCATCTCAGGAAGGCGTATGAAGGGAGAAACCATAGTCAACTGCTAAAAGAGAAAAGCTAATTGGTTGCCGTGGCAACAACATTTTAATAATTAAATGACATGCTTCATTTAATATCTTAAAAATTAGTTGCTATCAGTTTTGTTTTTCATCATATTTCGGCAACAAATTTCCAATGTTGAAATATGGTTCAGGAAACAGATTCAAGAAAATTCCTTAAAAAGTTTATAGGATTTGTGAAACTCACTTTGGTGATTTGTAAGTAGCTAATTTGTGGGAATTTCCGTTGGATATCGGTGTGTAGTTGTCCATCCAGCATCGACCCACTTCTTGGGAGAAACTCTTGGGTTTCAAGTACTTCACCTTCCAGGTCCCATTAGTGAACTGTTAACATAAAGATTACATATCCTATGTTGAGTTCTTTTTATGTTACTTTGAACCTCGGAAGATTCAGAGCTATTTAAAGAGAATTATCTGTTATGTTCCTCCACTAAGGAAGTGCTGCATCATGTTGAACGATTATACTGGACTGTATGTGCAAGCTGTAGAAATATGTATTCTTCTAGCATGTCTAGGTACGGAGGTGCTGTAAAAGTAAGCTCAATGCAAAAGACAGGTCGAATTATCATATCTTGCATAAGAGCACTACATTATACATTTGTTTATGAATGTCTCGGATATGCTTCATGACTAGAGTTGGGGGGCAATTACCGGACAGGTTCTATTTCCGGACACTCGTAACGTTTTGTCATTTTGTGCTTATAAAGAATCCCTTACGCATTCGTTTGGCTAGTCTATAGAAAGCAATAACATTCTAGGGCTGATTGCGATACATGGCATTGAGATTGTGTGTGAAATCCGAGCTCCAGATAGCTGAAAGGGAGCGAATGTTATTAGAATGTCTTTATATTTTGTCCTGTTGTAATATTGAGCGAGAATTGATTGTCTGTTAAAGAGATAACATTGTTTTACGAAAGGCTTATTATGCTTTCATTCTGAAGAATAAGCTTTTGACAATTGTTAGGTGGTGCAAATTTCTTATTTAAAGTTCGGGACACTTTTGATCGGGAATTTTGGATAATTAATACAATGGTCCTATTTCCGGACACACAAATGTTCCTAATCCCGGACAGAAACATTCCAATAAGTAATTCATTTTTATGATTTTTATATGTTGTTTGAAGAGTAAATATTCGAAGATAATTTATCAAACTATTCTGAATGAAATGGATCATTTCATTGGTGTTACAGACGCCAAAACTTCCTTTTAATGAGAGGCTGGAAAGTATCGTATGAGATGATATAAAAGAAGCAATGGAATAATATCGGAAAGGTTTATCTATAAGATTCGCAACAGAAAAGAATGCTTTGCCCGAGTTAAGTCGTTATAAACATATTTTGGGTGTCACTAGTTCTTGCACAGAACCTTTGATTTTCGTTCAAGGAAGAAACTTGGCCTGACTTTCTACTGAATATTTGTCTGAAGGAATTTTCTTGAACGCCAGCAAATGGTACAAACTGGCCTTCGAATATGCAGAGATCTCTGAATGTGATAACAAATTCAACAGTGAAGTAAGATGTGCAGGTAAGAAATTTATAAGAGGACTACTGAAAAAAACTAAAAGCCTTCCTATTAAGACTTCAAGGTTTTTCTATGTAGAGGGAAGAACAGAGGAGAGCAATATATACAATAAATCTGAAAAGATTTACAATGTCGAAGAGTCGAAGCTAAACAGTTAAACATAAGACGATCAAAAACCCTTGTGAACGCGGTGAGAAAGAAAGTTGCAATTAGCAGGTAGAGACACGAGCATGGGTATGTGAACTACGACACTATCCAGGTTTAATAGGCAGGGTGATACCGTCGTCGTTTGCCTATTATTTATTGCCTTCCGCAGAATACCCAGTTCCGTGTACGGAAGACATTCCTCCATTGCTCATGCCGGGGAATTGAACCACGGAACTTTGGATTGGAAAGCGCACACGTTATCCACATAGTCACAACAGCAGACTACATATCTACATTCTATCTTCTACAATTTACAAAAGAATCAGGACGAATAGGAATTTGGCGATAAGCAGGCCCTTGGATTGGCATTTACAATGACGAAGACTGGATACAAAAAGTTTGTGTTAGTTCCATCGGAAAAGAGCAGATTTCCTGCGGGAAATATAAATAAAAAAGTTATGGAATACAGTGATATGAAAAGTAAGAATCATTTTATTGTAATATACAACAGAAATTAATAATTTTAAATACTTTAAAACCTACTCTCCGGAAACAGGACACTTATAAGAAAATTGCTAGACAAATTTCAACATAAATTAAAAAAAATTGTAAGGTAACCGGGGGTAATAAGGCCCACCTAAGAAATAAAAGTTCTTATTTTGAACTGCAGACGTTTAGCAATTTTTTAATAATGAAATAGCATACTTTTGTAGTTAAGCTATAATACTTTACTTCAAAGAAATATTCAAACAGACATAGAGTATAAATGCTGTGAGCAGTGAAAATGAACATCATGTCGCTGGGCCTTACATCCTGCTATGACATATAATAAGGCCCACAATAAAGAATGTAAGTATTGAAAACAACTTGGACACACAAAGTCTTCAGTGTTTTTCTCAGTGAGACCTACACATTCATCGTGAAACCAACATTCACAAGAGACACACACATGCGTATTTGAAACAATTCTCTTCGCAGACGGAACACATCCGCGTCTCCTGGATGTTTACAGATCCTGAAGTTGATGGCTCATCAAATGCCCTTTCTTCATTAGAAATTGTCAATCTTTCGTTTGCTTGATTTTTTGCAAAAAACGATTAAGGTTCAGGTTCATAGTTTGAGCTTTATAGTTCAGGGACTTCTATGAACTTGTGGACGTTTACACGTGTTTATTTCATGGGCCTTATTTCCTGCTCCGTCACTTCGCGCCAATTTTAATTTATGGAGTGCTCATATGCTCATTAGCGAAAGTTTCACGATAGCCTCAAACTTCTTATGTTCAAACAATAACTTTCATTTAATATTATATTAATAACACATAGTAAAGCGATTAAATATGTGCTTACATTTTACAAAATTTTATAATGAAAGCAGAAATAATCACATATAACTTTGTTGCCGCCAGTCAGCTACACAAAGAACAAGAATCTCATATCTTTATATCTCACTCGAATGCAAGAAGAATTAGGTCTTAAGAGTTGTTGCAAATTTCAAATGTATGGTTCACTTAACAACGCTCGCAACTACAGAGGTTACATCAACGCCGCCGGTGTGCCGGAATTTTGTCCCGCAGGAGTTCTTTTACATGCCAGTAAATCTATTGACATGAGCCTGTTGCATTTAAACACACTTAAATGCCATCGACTTTGGCCGGGATCGAACCTGTAACCTCGAGCATAGAAAGCCAGCACTATACCAACTACGCTACCGAGGGCGACAAGAGTTGTTGCTTTCTTTTGCAAAAGTGTATAACAAATGGTAAAACTAGGTAGTGGACCTTATAACATGCTGGGCCTTAATACTCCCAGGTACATTATTTAAAATAATATTCGAATTAAAATAGTTGTGATAACAGTAACAAGATTTTTAAATTAAGAGAATGCGTTTCATTTGCTTGAAACAGTTACAAGGCACATAATTAGTGGAATTCTCTGAATTGTCCGCAAATAGGCCCTCCCACCCTATACATAGGATTTTGAGAGCCTCATACACATATATTGTGGCAGTTAACTTTCCAGGCAAATGAGTAATTAGCTCGTCACAACACTAACATGACTAAGAAAATCTTGTATTTCGTTAATGCTGTCTAGGATATCAATTGCAAATCCTTAGCAATGAAATTTGTCGGTTGGCCTGATTTCTTTAACAATTTATAATTTGCAGGAGTTAAAAGGGTAGAAGAGCATTATCTAGCGAAATTTATAAGCTTGTCTTTGCTATTTTGGAAAAGAAAATTGTACTAGATCAATGGAAAGACTCCATAATTCTACTTCTCTTCAAGAAGGGGATAAAGACTAACTGTAGTAACTTCCGCGGAATATAACTTTTGGTCTACACCTGTGGAGTAACGGTTAGCCCGGGTTCGATTCCCAGTCCGGGGAAGTTACCTGCTTGAGGTTCTTTCCGGGGTTTTCCCTCAACCCAATATGAGCAAAAGCTGAGTAACTTTTGGTGCTGGACCCCGAACTCAGTTCACCGGCATTATTACCTTCATCTCATTCAGACGCTAAATAACCTAAGACGTTGATAAAACGTCGTAAAATAAGCTACTAAAATGATATATATATATATATATATATATATATATATATATATATATATAACTTTTGTTGATTTCGTTCAAAATTTTGTCAAATATTCTTTTGAGAAGATATGTAGATGAAATTATTGAAGGGTGTCTAATTCGTATAGGTTTATTCATTAATTTATTTGAGGAAACTATCTCCAAAATTAAATCCCTTGAATAAAATCCAGCCAAAAATGGTATTCCACATAAAGCAAAATTAGAAATACATAACATTAAGATAGATATAACCGTTAATAATATAGAAATTAAAATCCAAGAAAATATCTATAATAAATAAAATGAAATCATAAATTCGTTAATAAAACTATATAATCAACCGACAAATTTAATTAGGATCATCAGTGTGGTTTTAGACGTAATATATCGACTATTGATCAGATTTTTTTTGTATTCGAGAGATATTACAGAAAAAATAGGAGTATAAACGTACTGTATACCAATTATTCTTAGATTTCAAAAAAGGCATATGAGTAGGTTAAGAGAGAAGCTTTATAAGTTATAATGTTATTGTGAATTTCGTATTCCAATGATATTAGATCGATTAATTAAAATGTGTCCAAATGAAACATACAGCAGAGTCCGTATGGGCCAGCTTCCGTCTATTGCTTTTCCAATTAACTGCGGGATAAAGAAAGGAGATACACTAGCATCTTTACTTTTTAACTTTTCCCTAAAAATATGCCATTAGGAAAGTCCAGGATAACAGAGGGAGTTTGGAATTGAACGAGTTACATCAGGTGCTTGTTTATACGGATGACGTGAATATGTTAGGAGAAAATCCACAAACTATTAGGGAAAACACTAGAATTTTACTTGAAGCAAGTAAAGAGACAAGTTTGGAGTCAACATCGAAAAGACAAAGTATATTATTATATTTCGTGACCAAATCATAATACGAAATGGTAAAATATAAGTAGGAAATTTAATATTTGAGCAACAATAACAAATATAAATGACATTCGGGAGGAAATTAAACGGAGAATAAATATGGGAGATGCCTGTTATTGTTCGGTTGAGAATCTTTTGTGATCCAGTCTGCTCTCAAAAAAGCTGGAAGTTAGAATTTATAAAACAGTTAAATTACTGTTTGTTCTGTATGGTTGTGAAACTGGACTCTCACTTTGAAAGAAGAACAGAAGTTAAGAGTGTTTGAGAACAAGATGGGATAAGAGGGATGAAGCTACAGGAGAATGAAGAAAGTTACACAATGCAGTACTGTACGCATTGTATTTTTCATCTGACATAATATTAGGAATATTAAATCCAGAAGTTTGAGATGGGCAGGGCATATAGCACGTATGGACGAAACCAGAAATGCATATAGAGCTGGGGACCGGAGGGAAAAAGACCTTTGGGGAGGCCGAGACGTAGCTGGAAGGATAATATAAAAATGAATTTGAGGCAGTTGGGATATGATGGTAGAGACTGAATTAATCTTCCTCAGGATAGGGACCGATGGCGGGCTTATGTGAGAACGGCATTGAACCCCGAGTTCTCTAAAAACCATCAGTACTGTAAGTAAGTAAAGTCTTATTTTGCATAATTTTCACATCGACTGACTCTAATCATCAGTACGATCCACAGCAGTTAAGAAATTATTTGAATTATTCTTTCCAAAAAGAACGATAAAAATTTCCTCGTGTCTTTCGTCATATTTTATAAACAATCAAAATCAGGGATCTTCTACATGGTCACTTTATATTATGAACCCAATGACATATACTCCTGGGACAAAACAGAATAAAAAAGAGCAGATTTTTTTTTTAAATCGGTAAGATTTTGAAATACACATCACAGTAGGAGCAAGGTTAATTAACAATATGAGGAATTTATGGACCAATTAATTTTATAAAAATCTCAATTGAAAACCATGATGTACTAAGTAATTTCTGGCTTACTGAACATCTGTGTATCTAACTTTTTTTTCCGACGCTACGAAAATTGCTTAACCTAATATTACGTGAAACCATTCAGACATAAATGAAACTGAAGCAACAGAGAAGAGATTTCTACGTTCACTTTGACTATACGATATACATTATTATGACTGAAAAGGTGAATACGAACTTCAGAAACGAGCTACACTTATATCATGAGAGGAAATAAAGCAAGTATTTTGTACACGTGAAATTGTTTTAAAATTAATGTACTTCATTCTCTACTTTTAACGTAGAAATGTTTGTATTGTAAACTGTTAATCATATTATCAGATTGTTATGATTATAATTAAGGATTCTTGTGCTCATGCAAGTATTTGTTTATAAGGATGTTTTATGTTTACTATTTTGTATGGGTCAATAAAATGACAATAAGTTAAAAAAAAAAAAAACAAGGAGGGAATACTTAAATATTATGCAATTACAGATCAATTGAATATACTCGTACTGTAGATTCCGAGTAACCTCATATTAAGATGAATAGATCAAATTAAAACATTTTCAATTCAAAACACACCAAACAGTCTGAACAGTGTCAAAGATTAGGAATGCTTCCTTGTAAATGACAAGAAACATAGCACGTTTTTAACGTGTAACGTTTTTTCTGCATATCACTCGACAAAATTCCTGACAAAAATTACCACATTGCCCCTACGGAAGATTCGTCGATGCTACGCGCAATGCATTAGTTCATTTATTCATTCATAGTCAAGGATATGCTTCTATTCTACTACAACACTGATCAAATGGAATGCGCAATCTGTATTTATTTTTATTATGGTAGTGGATCCATTTTCACTTGTTTTTATATTTTAATAGGTTATGTCAAGCATGGGGAATAGGAGACGAATTCGCTTATTGTTTTATTAACCCACACCACTTTCCAACAGGAGCGATATTCTTACTTCCTTCTTTGAAGTTCTGTTTGTACATAAGACGATACCAATGGCGGAACGCGATCTGATTATAACTATTTCGATCTATTTTCATTCAAATCCATAAGTTACTGCAAAACTGCACATAACTATATTATACTTTATTAAATGTAGGGGAGAGTCGGGTAGTATCGGACATCGGGTAATATTGGACAGTGAGTTTCTTTTATCTACCACACGATGATAATACCTGATTGACATGGTTACGTTTCTGTGATGTCGCAAAGAGAAACGTAACCATGTCATTCAGGTGCTACCATATGGTGGTAGATATAAGAAACGCACTGTCCGATACTACCTGATGTCCGATACTACCCGACTCTCCCCTAACCAAAATAATACTCTTTTACTATAGAACATAAAAATAATACTATTTTATTACGTAGCATAAAAATAACACTCTTTTATTACAGAAAATAAAAATAATACTCATTGTTACGGTTTTTACAACTTTCTGCATGACATTACCTAGACATCCTGCTTTAGCATATAATGCCTCTCTATGTATTATGCAGTGAATTGCAACTAATTTATCTGATGATTCATTAATGAATTTTAGAAATCGTCGTAATATAGCTACGAAGCCATTATGTTTCCCTATCACTACTGGTGCGCCATCTGTGGTTATATATATATATATATATATATATATATATATATATATATATAGTCGACCTGATTGACGAGTTGGTATAGCGCTGGCCTTCTATGCCTAAGATTGCGGGTTTGATCCCGGACCAGGTCGATGGCATTTAAGTGTGCTCATGTCAGTAGATTTACTGGCATGTAAAAGAACTCCTGCGGGACAAAATTCCGGTACATCCGGCGACGTTGATATAACCTCTGCAGTTGCGAGCGTCGTTAAATAAAACATAAGATCAAACATCTGTGGCTATACAAATAATTTTTTCTAGGATATTTCTATTTTATAACAACTTCAAAAACAGCTTCGAAAATATCATTTCCTCTTGTATTGCCTCTCAAAGGTACAAAATCAAGAAAATCTCCAAATATGTTGAGTTCAGAACCCACATCCCGTAGAAAAATGGCTGATTGCGCAGTGTCTTTTGTACCAGTGCTATCGTCGATAGCTGAAGAGTACCATATCAACTTTCTCGATTTTACTTTTTGCTGATCTTCAACTCTTCAGCCATTTCCGAAATTCTGTCTGTGATAGTTCGCCGAGAGAGACTTATTTACTTAAATACTTCATATTATAGCGATGTACCGAAGTGCATATGATATTTCCGTGCAGGAATTCTGCTTTATCACATGATGAAGGGTTGGTGGAGCAAAGAAAAATTCTCTCCGGCACCAGGATTTGAACCCGGGTTTTCAGCTCTACGTGCTAACGCTCTATCAATTAAGCCAAACCTGTTTCCAATTCCGATTCCAGAATGAATCCTTTCAGTTTAAGCTCCACTCAAATAACGTTTGTTCCTAAACAAACTGAAGTGGGGTCATGTCTAGTTTCCTTTAATTCTTGTAACTTTTTGAGACGGTTTGGGCGTATGGAGAAGAATATAGAAGGTATACTTTTAAATATGCGTACTTCGTAATATTTTAAAATCACAAACATTTTGTAAAAAAAAATACACATACAGTATATAATTAGACAGCCAAATATCTACTGTATATGACAACCACAGAGTGGAAAATGAAATAACAATTCAAATACACCTGAAAAAAAAAACATTGTTTACTGTAATCCTTCGCGTGAACAATATTAAAATGTCGTCACACATTAAACAGGGCACACTACTGCTCTTTCGAGCAGAACATACAAAATGTCTTATTATTATGATGGACACAAAAGTACTTTAGTTCCCAATCGAGTTTGAAAACACATTTATTTGCTTTATCACGAGACACGACTCCACCACTGATGCCCACTCAAATGTTATAAAATACATACTGGTGCTTTCCTAATAAAGATATACAAATCATGGTAATAGGTGAAAGGAGTTAAAAAACGGACAGAGAACAGGGAACTCAAAGAGGCACTCTTCCTCATGACTGGGTTATGTGTATCGCAGCATTCCTGAAATAAGCCACCCAGCCAACCGGAATGTCGTCTCTATACATAGACAATTCCCAAAATAACGATGACTTGCAAATTAATAAATGAATTATGTATTTTATGTTTCTTTATTTCATTGATTTATATCTTTATACAAATGGGGCGTGTTGAAAACGGTTACTGTGGATCAATGATTTCGGTGTCATATGGACTTGGTAAAGTTTCGCATGAAGAGTTTCTTCATGTGTAAAACTTAAGAAAATATGAAACTTAATTTTAATTTAATATACATATGTTATTCCTACAAAAATTGGCTTATTAATAGATGAGGGTAGTATAAAGACAGAAATAATTAATTTCACGAAGTGTAATTCTAAAGTATAGGATGCGCCATGAGTCACCATACCCTTAGATAGTTCTTACTTACTTACCTAATTCTAATGGATCTATGTGAGCTGCATCATTGTCTATGCAGAGATGGATACATCTCCAGGTCCTTTGTGACATTTTACGTAACTGCTTTGGTGTTATGTCTGCAAAGACAGCTGTCATAGCGTCTTTCAGTTCGTCGTTTGTTTCATACCGTCTACCACTTTTTCTTTTATATACCCTCACAGGCTGTTGTCCGGTGTTGTCAAGTCAGTTTCGATCTAGAGATTGCAAACTACACAGTTGCATTTTTTTTCCTGTGTGCTGCCTTTCGCGGACCCGAACAATCGCAGCCAACCGCTCTTCAAGCGAATAATTACTCGTATCTGCCATCAAGCTCACAATTTCACTATCATTATTCAACTGTTATTATCACTGCTACCAAATGTTTTGGTCATGATTATGAACTATCTTTTAGTATTGCCACACCCTTTTGTCACCAGATTTCATTAATTGGCAGGGCTGGCGCTTTCCGAACCATAACAAAAAGCTATGTCCGCACAAGTTGTGACTACTGGTGTTACAGCAACTCAGTAACTGTGTACGCTCATCACGGAGCACACAATCAGAGACCTGCAAGAGAGCGATGCTAAACGATATCTGAGATCGGTTTTACCGAATGCGCTTCGTGTGTAATCGCTCGAGCTCGGGTTTGGCCTGCGCTCGCTCGAGCTCGCCCGGGGGATCGCTCCCCCTGTCGGAACGAGCGCTCGCTTCAACCACTGTACGCGAAGCAGTAAGCTATAGTACTACGTTAGTACAGCATTGGTAAAAATCGAAAGAATTCATTTGATTATCAAAACCATTCGAAATAATAGAAATATTCACAATATCACTCGATTATTCATTGATTTTGCTTACCACCACAACAAGCCGTATGAAGTTACACAAAATATGTACTCGCATGACAGAATGTGTTCCATTTTAAGATAATGATAAGAGCTTCGAGTTCAGAATCATATGACACAAAAATAGAATGATAAGCTTCGAATGTTCTGTGTGGTTGTTGCGTACTGACTTTCTAACAGCCCCAGTATCTGACCCTGATCTTCATTAAATTAAACACCTGACCTACATGGCGATAAGAAAAAAGAGCGCTGCTCTCAGGCTATAGGCCTACGTATAGAATGAGTAATCAACATACTGCAATGTTATTGAACAATTCATTCATGCATTCGAATGATTTAATCCTACAATGGAATAATCATAGAAATCATTCGATTGTTTTCAACAATTATATATTTTAGTGGAAATTTAATTAATTACACATTTTTCTTTGTTTAGATTGAAAGAGCCTGAAATGATTTTCTGTATAAATATATTTCATTCCTACTCAGTTTAACATTTAACTTCAAAAACAAACTGAGACACAAATTTAATCGTAATAATATTGTAAATGCAAATTAAATGTTTGGTTATATTACTATAAAATGTATATAAAACCGAGAAATTACATTTAATACGTGATAACTAAAAATGTCTATCGAAGTATGAAATGCAAATAATAAACTAGTAGCGATATATTTTGTTTCATCTCGAACGTAATATGAACTTTACTCATATTAACGTGGGAATATTTTTATTTTTTATTTTAGTAGGTTATTTTACGACGCTTTATCAACAGCTTAGGTTACTTAGCGTCTGAATGAAATGAATGTGATAATGCCGGTGAAATGAGTCTGGGGTCCAGCACCGAAAGTTACCCAGCATTTGCTCGTACTGGGTTGAGGGAAAACGCCGGAAAAAAACGTTAACCAGGTAACTTGCCCCGACCGGGATTCGAACCCGGGCCACCTGGTTTCGCGCTGACCGTTACTCCACAGGTGTGGACAATCCTATGTACTTTAAGGTATTCTTATCCCTTACTTCTCCGAATTTAGTCCAAGCAGAGCTAGTAACTGCTTTCCCTTTTTTTCCACTACTCTGACTCTGCTGATTTAACTTTATTTTCGGCATATACTTTTGACATCGTGTCTTGTAATCTTTTACCATCAACAGAGACGGTGTCCGAGCCTCTGCTTGAAATCGACGTCGATAATATTGAATCATCTTCAACATTCGTTTTGATGAAACGTACTGATTAGACAAGCCTACATTCACCTACTGCTTACTGCTACCGGAAGAGCACTCATGAACACCGAGCGCTCGTCCTCAGACCCGATCGCTCGGTGTGTTGCCTTACTTCGTGATTTATCGGAAATATTCGTAGATGATCGCTATTCATTCCGTCAGTGCCTTCCTGGACTGATAACGATATCCCGCGCTCGCTCTCTTGCAGGTCTCTGGCACACATCCCCTATTACGAACATAGAGAGGCAGTGCGCTGTGTGTGAAGTTACAAGGTACCGGGTGTTCAATTGTTTTGTTCATGCACCTAAAAGAATGTGCTTCAACAGAAGCATACTGGACACAATTGTGAAAGAGTTGAACAGTGAGTACTTTTCAACAGATGGAGAACTAATTCAGTGTACAGTTTGTCATTCGTTATAAGAGGACGGTAACGAAGGTATATACAAGAGCACTGCAGTACAAAAACACATAAGGACAATGTTGCATTGATGGAACTCTTTTGGAATCCGGACAAATGAAACTCTCAGAAGCATTGAGACATGTAACAAAGTTGTCGGAAAACATTGCTTAAGCTACAGATGCAATAGGAATATGTGTAAAAAAATAAACTCACGACATTGCTTGAAAAAACTCAGGGTATGCAGTCATATGTGATATTAGAGACAAACTAGAAAGGATAGATGATTACGGCCTTCATAATTTGGAAATAAACAATGTAGAAAGATGATATTTCATTTTTCAAGTTTGCACCTACCACTTTTTCTGTCATTGAGAGAGCTTTCTCTGAATACAAAACTGTTTTTCACCCCTAATCGGAAGAGTTTTGCTTTGCATACATTAAAAATGTACATGACTGTGCAGTGGAACAGACAATCTATCACACAATGACCCTTTCCTATTTACATTTACAGATAGGCCTGCTTGTGTAAGAATATAATTTTAAATATGTTGTACATAGGTATGTAAATATGAGCATGTGTAAATATGAATAGGAATATGTGTAAATACATGTAGATATGTAGATGTGTAAATATGGAGATGTGTACATTTGTATGTATCTATATACGAAAATGTGTAAATATGTAAATAAATTTACATAAAATATAGTGGCTCCGTGTTTGACCCTTACTGCTTGGCATTTCAAGTTACTTGTTCTTAATATGTGTATTTGACGTTAAAAATAACTGTACGTATTTCAGAAACAGCTTGTAGTTTGCAGGAAGAGTTTGTTGTACAAGATTTGCTTGTATACACAGCTACTTGTAGCCATCCGCTGCTTTCTTTATCTGACCTGCTACTGCTACCATGCGTCAGTCTTCTATAGTAAATGTGTCACAAACCCTACGTCCAAGGGTCGGAAGGTTCCAGGCCTGTTAATTGATAATTCTACAGTACATTACATTGTATAATTATATCTAAGGACACGGTGACTTATGGCCCGGCCTGTACTAAGGCCCTGAACTGTGATTTTAAACTTCAAATAGATACAATAATTCTTTGTAACGGCATGTTTCTATGAATTACAATCACAACTCACTTTTATGTTCTTTTATGCATCGCCTTGTTGAAACTGCATTTGTGAACCTCGTTTTAACTTTGACAACGCTTTTTAGTTCTTTTAAGTATTCTGATTATTGTATCGTGTTTCTGTTTAGTGAAGGATTTTGGATAAGGGCGCAAATAGCCATACTAGCTGACGCACCCTCCCCACTAACTAACCCCACAATCACAACTCATTGTCGTCATATTGATGTGTAAATCGTTTCGACTATCAATTGAATCGGTCATTTCAAAAAGGTCATAGTCAAGAAACTGAAATTTTACAGGAGAAAGAAAAAACTATCTACAGCATAAACTACCTAATTTTTAATTCTCATACGACTGTCAATGACTAAAGCGTTATCGAGGAAAATATTGCATTATATATTTTTCATTTAAAATTTTTTGTTTGGCATAAAACACATTTTCAAAATCAATGACTCATGACCTTTTTGCAATGAACGTCCATATTTTACCAATTAATAAAATATATTTTTAGGAAATAATGTTCTAATTACATTAATTGTTTAATGCACCAATATACAATGAATCAGAAAACTTATTCATACTATTTTCATATTATACAGGGTGATTCACAAGGCTTTACCGTCCTTTACGGAGGTTATTGCTAAAGACATTTTGAACTAAAAATATCATATAATCATAGTTCCTATTCTCAATATTTTCAGAGTTAAACTAATTTAAATTTGTTTGTAAAATACGTTTTTTGTTTAGTTTGAAGGTAAAAGAATAATACAAATAGAAAATGAACCATTCAGAAGTAGCAGTTCTTTAATTAGCAAGTTTTATGAAGCTAAAAATGTGCTGTGAAGTCCTTAGTTGCTTCGTACAGACATCTTTTTCTATTTTTAACTAAAAAAAAATTACATTATTCTAACGCACTTATCACAACAGTTATTGCAAATCACACCATTTCCACCGACTTAATTATTTGCAGTTCAATTTTGCATCCTAATTTACAGTCTTGGAGAGTTTGCAACACATTTTTAAAGATGTCGCCGCACGCTTGTAAACGGCACTCGTCATGCTACGTAACTGCATACAGCTATTTGATTTCCGTAGCGCTCGCGCTGGCTGCTGACTGCACGCTGACCAAGATCACGCGTTCACAGCAATGCGTGCCAATAACGAAACGTAACTCTGTAAATATTGAGAATAGGACCCATGTTTATGTGATATTTTTTGCTTAGAATGTCTTCGGAAATAAGCTCCTTAAAGGATGGCAAATCCTCGTGAATCACCCTGTATAGCTGTATTTTATTTAGAACAAGAATGAACTCTAATGAAAATCTACACACTTTGGATAGAAGATAGATTGAGAAAGTAGTTTTTTATTTGTTTGTTTGTTTTTAGTCCTCCTGATCATTTTCAACTTCTTTTTCTCCTTGGCTTGGCCTTTCCTGAAGTTGATCGTAAAACTCTGTATACTCAGCTGGAATATATGTACTTCTTCACCTTAAGAATGTTCCCATTTTTTTTATTGATAGGCATCTGTTTTGAAGGATAAGCCAACTCTGTAGGAAGTACAGGATTCTTGTTGTAACTGTGAAGGAGATTGGATTTCTCTTTGCCGGCACCATCGATGAACTGTTAAGTTTTTATTTGACCAGGGCAGCTTGAGTTGTATTCAAACGCCATCCACTTAGAGAAAAAGACATTTTATGTATCTTGGGAATTTTTCCCATACTTGATTCAGAGAGAAAAGTCTTCTTGTAATAAACAGACCAATATCGCTTAAAGTCCACTACAGGCACAGCATCAATGGTTTCTACCGAGAATTTACATGGTACCTTTTTAATCATAACATATTCCTTACGTAGATAGACCTTATCATAACTTTTTATCAGTTTCTGTACAGTCCCAGAATGCCTGTCGTTTGGTAGGAAGCTGTGACTTCTTATTGGAAAGAGTAACGTTATATAATTTGGAATCACTTTGTTGTTACAATGGATAAACAAAAGCGGATCATTGTGTTGTTTTTATTTTGACCGGCGCACCTGTCAGACAATAGATGCAGCTCAGTTACATTCTGTTTCATTAGATGCAGAAGGAAATTCCACAGAAATTAACATACGTCATTTTCACCTTTGTGTGCTTCTTCTTCATGATATGCATAAAAATGTGAGAGATTAGTTTTTTGATTATGTATGCCAAACACATAATATATCAAATAAAAAATGTTCTATACAGGAATATTTGGCAGCGGCAAATTTTGCATAAAATCAAAGGTCAATCCACAAAAATTATTTCCTTTTAGTCTAAGTTCAGAAATTTTATTAATATTGGCATACCATTTTTTGGACCTTCTACGGTGAACCATCAATTCTGCTATTGCAGCTCGCTTGACACTACAAAATGGGTACTGTGTATTTTAGCTGGTAAAACTTGAAGAATCGGATTCTGACATCTTTCCACAACAAAATCTTACCTTCAAATATGGGTATTCAAGTTGAAATGAAAAGGATACAGGAAACACTATTAATTCCCGCGAATGAACATTTTGAATATAGACTACAGATTTAAAGTCAGTCATTGCAAAAAGGTCACGAGTCAAAGACTCATGACCTTTTTGCAAGAAGTGGAAATTTCAAGCTTCGATTTCAGGACCATTTGAAAGTATATTCATAATCTTCTTACATAGACTGGTCGGGCTACCCCTACAGCACAATGTTCAATGCATAACTCATTTTCGCAAAAAAGTTGACTCATGACCTTTTTGCAATGACCTATTCAATTGCATTGTTGTCTCGAGACTAGGCCTCATGGAATCAAATCAGGAAGCGATTATGAAGTAATTAATGAGAATTGAATTGAATCGAAATGCGGAAATGCGGAGATTATGAAGACAGAAATGAATATATATATACGTTCAAATAAAAATTGTTCAGATTTATATTCAATGAAGAATACCAGACATTTTGAAAGTTACTTGCTTCCATAATAGTGAAACATACTCTCTCTGAATGTTTTTTTTATGCCAAATACATTTCCTTGAACCTATCCGTCTGCAGTTCTTGAGTTTCAATGCGAAATCGCAAGTGACAATGTCAGGACGATCAGCGAGTTTTTCATGTAGGAGTAATGCAGTAGCTGTTTCAGGTCAATGCGGATAGTAGGTGAAAGCTCGGCCGTGGTGAAAGTTAAGAAAATGTAAGGTTTGTCATGTTTTGAACAAAAGACTTAGCATCTTGTTATAGCTGCTGCATGTTTCGTGAACTATCCTGAAATGTAGAGGGCAGAATCACTTTTTTCCACTAAGAGATTTTACTGATGTGATCAAGAGACTACAAAATCTTGTAGGCCTCTTATTTTATCAGTAAGTAATATCTTTTGGTCTTTTCTTAGGAATTGTAATTTTTGCACTTCCTCCAGACAATACTACTCTACCAAATACTGGATATTTTCTGTAATATAGGCTGTTGTGAGGAATCTATTGGTGAGATGCGGAAAAGGAGGCGAATGATATGGCAGTATTGTAGAATCTTATATGCGCCCTAAATAAAATTGTCCATCATAAATCGTTTGCAGTTTCAGTGTTTCATTCGTTGCTGCTTACGGGAAATAAACTTACTCATCACGGTAGCAAGAAGTGAGATGGCCTGCTATTTTCCCTACAACAAAATATGCTTGGCAGCGATCACAAATAATCTAATCGATTAAACCAAAGAAATATGAAATTAATTTTGATGTAGTGTAAAGATGCAGCTAAAATTGGAAGCATGACCCAATTACTATAAATAATCACACCGCCATTAAATATATGAAAAAGACTCACACCTCTCGATTAATAAGTATAAAAGTATTTCATTTTTGTTACCTTACGTAACTTTTATAGTTTTCAGAAACAACACACACACACACACACACACACACACACACACACACACACACACACACACACACACATATATATATATATATATATATATATATATATATATATATATATATATAGCCGTTACTCAGTAAATTATAGAACTGGAGATCTAATATAAAATTTTCTCTGCGTCTACTTACATAAAACCCCAAAAGGTTTCACTTTTATATAATCAGTATAGCATTATGTGCTGCATTAACTATAATAATATTTCATTTTTAATGGTAATAATGTCATCAAACACTTTTAAGTTTTGTAGTTCTTAATATCCAATTCGCTGTGAAATGTACGCTGGGCACTTGACATGAGGGATTTCTGTAGCCTTCTACGTCGTCTATGTGTGGATATTACAACCATATGGAAAACTGAATTTGCGAAAAAATGTGGCTTGTAGGGTTTCTGCAATTCGTGATTCAATTTTGGAAATTTTCAAAAGTTTCAAAAGAACACGTTTCTGAGAGTATTATCCTAATTTCAACTATCGAAGAGCTTCCTGCGAGGGTATGTGATTTTAATGGTAATAATGTCATCAAACATTCTTAAGTTTTGTAGTTCTGTACTCGGAAAACTACAGACCAGAGAATCAGACCTGTAAATTATTTTTTATATGTTATCAAAAAATTGCACAAGTGAAGATCGACATATTGGCATTATGATGTGAAAGAATCTGAGCCATTTGAACTATAACTATGTCCGCAATCCTTCGTGTAATAGTGTATTGTTTATTGTAGTGTGTGTTTTGTTTTATTCTGAAATACAATTAATTAGTTCTCAAAACTGACGAAAGATGGATTTTGGAAAATAGGAAAATGATCTAGGAAAATTGACATTTTATTGAAAACTACCATTTTTCTGAAAAAACTTTGGGTTCCAAGCTTCAAAATGAGGGGTCATTTATTAAAATGCGTTCAGCCGCTTTCCCGTAATTTCCATTACCAATTCAAATTATATACTTACTTACTTACTTACAAATGGCTTTTAAGGAACCTGAAGGTTCATTGCAACCCTCACATAAGCCCGCCATCGGTCCCTATCCTGTGCAAGATTAATCCAGTCTCTTATCATCATATCCCACCTCCCTCATATCCATTTTAATATTATCCTCCCATCTACGTCTCGGCCTCCCCAAAGTTCTTTTTCCCTCCGGTCTCCCAACTAACACTCTATATGCATTTCTGGATTCGCCCATACGTGCTACATGCCCTGCCCATATTCAAATTGTATATGTGTATATATATATATAACTTTTATTTGAAGTCCAAAACATCCTTGTAATCTTCATCACGCTCACAATAACAATCACGAACAGCACAACGTTACACCCAATTATAATAAGAATTCGATTAATACCCTCTGTAACTTTTTATTTTATTATTATGACATTTTACAGATAGACTTATAGAGTCGACATTTGAATAGTGAAATGCAGTACCTCCTCATGTAAAATTGGGTAAATTTTTCAGGAGGCACAAAAAACTGATCATCTTTAGAATGGTTCTTGCACTTTTGAAGTGACTACTATTTTATTAAAGCATAGTAATATGTTCTAGTGCTTGACATACATGAACTTTATTTTTTTTTAATATGTACTGGAAAAAAATCTTAATTGCCTGGACATGTGGAGTTTTTTCATTTCACTACTAGTAAAAATATTTTCATCTCTTCAAAACAATTTTCAAGTGAAGAAGACGGAAAAGGTAAATTTTATTGTCTTAAAATACAGAAACATACAAAAAGCAAAATTATGCGAATAGCATATTTAAATATCCGAATTCCATTAGTTATATAAAAACAAAGAACAGCAAAGTAAACATTTTTCTTTTCTTATTAGTTTCTAAAAAATTTTACATGACCTGAGTATGTAGTGTTCCTGGAAATTCCTACAATTCGCTGTGAAATGTACGCTGGGCACTTGATATGAGGGATTTCTGTAGCCTTCTACGTCGTCTATGTGTGGATATTACAACCATATGGAAAATTGAATTTGCCAAAAAATTGGCTTGTAGGGTTTCTGCAATTCGTGATTCAATTTTGGAAATATTCCAAAGTTTCAAAAGAACATGTTTCTGAGAGTATTATCCTAATTTCAATTATCGAAGAGCTTCCTGCGAGGGTATGTGATTTTTATGTAAAAGTAAATAGTCTTCTTTTTTACTTACTCTGTTATCCACTTTATCAACGATCTGCTTCCCCAAGTCACACTGCGAGGCAGCCGAGGCCAAACGGACTGCAAGACAGACCAACATCGTTAACAGAAACCCCTTCATCGCGTCTGGAACAGAAAGCAACCACAGCACAATTGAACTATATAAGACCCAGCTGCCGTTTATAAGCAGGCAGTTGTTGTAACCAAAGAACAAAGTCCAAGCTGTCAAAAACAAATGAATATGAATTTGAATTAAAGTTATTGCACTTATGCAGTTATCGGCGTCGTCATGTTAACGAATTAAGCCCACCACGAAACAGTTGAATTAATTTAGTATATTGTATGATTGAAAACTGAAAATTCTTTACATATTTTATAACCGAATTATCTGGCAAAAAACATAATGAATTGAAAATTCTTAAAATAAATTTACTCGAAACTGATTAACCTAGACTTCGTTCACTTTAACTCTGAACCATTAATTGGATATTATATCATCATTCTTATGTCAAAACCATGTTCTGGGAAAATGCACACTCATGCTTTTGACATAAGTGGGACGATGTCATAATTATCATGTGTCAAAATACTGTATAGCATCTAGAATTTACAATACAATTTATATTATAAGTCAGTGGTCGTCAGCACTTGCTGAAATGGGTAAAGGGTAAACAGAGCAACGTAATAATATGTTCCGTCGTGCAGCAGGAAGAGAGCGACAGAGAGCATACCCGCCAGCAGCTACGGCTGCACCATAGTGCATTCTCTTATCCGCGGGTGAAAGACGCTAGTCCGAGGGTGCACTGTGCTGATGACAGCTGTTATAAGTGATGATTCATTTTAATTATCGAATGTATCGATGTGTGCATTATCATGTATCGAATCCTCCCCTCAACACGAGTACCATTTCTTTGTATTATATTTTCTTGGCAACAAACTATTATTATAAGTTATTATTATTGTTATTATTATTATTATTATTATTTTTATTATTATTATTATTATTATTATTATTATTACTATTATTATTACTACTATTACTATGGCCATTATTACTATTTGATTATACTTAGTTATGTTGAAAGAGAAATATAATGAGACATTAAAAAGACACTTTAAAATATAATTGAATTAAGAAAATATTTTGAATTCACGTCGTGATTCTTATTGTGGTCATTGCCAATGTCCCTTAGTGGTCCTTATCGTTGTCATTCGCAGTGTCCTTGTAGGGTCCTTGTTGTGATCCTTATCGTGGTCATTGTCACATCCTTGTAGTATACTTTGGGTGATCATTTCCTAGTAATTTTCATTGTCTTTGTTTACCATGTCATCACCCTTTCCGTAGTCATTGTTATTGTACTTGTCGAGGTCTTTATCGTGATGTGTGGTTCTTGTCATGGCGCATATCGTGATCCATATCGTGGTCAATTTCGTTGCCCTTGTCTTGGTTTTGTCCTTGTCCTACCATGGTGTTTGATGTCTTTGTCATGGTCCTTATCACGGTGCTTTCGTGATCCTTGTGATCCTTATCGCAGTCCATGTAGTGATAAGTATCGTGATCCTTCTCCTGGTGCCTGTCGTTATGCATGTCGTGATCCTTATCGTGGTCCTTGTCTTTGTCATTTTCGTGACACTCATCGTCTTAGTGGTCCTTGTTTGTCTTTATGTTCCTTATCATGGTCCTTGTTGTCTTTTCGTGATCCTTATCATGGTCCTGATTATTGTAATGAGTCTTATCATTTTTCCTGTTGTCTTTTTCATGGTTCTTAACGTGGTATTTGTTGTCTTTGCCATGGTACTTATCGTGGTATTTGTTGTATCTGTCATGGTCCTTATTGTGGTCTTGGTTCTCATCATGTTTCTTTTATGGCCCTTGTGATCCATATCATGATCCTTGTAGTAATGGACCTTATCGTAATCCTTGTTGTGATCTTTATCATGGTCCTTATTTTGATCCTTACTGTTGCATTTGTCGTGGTTTATGTCGTGATTCTTGTCATGGTCCTTGTCGTAGTCCTTATAATAGTAGTTACTGTTGTCTTTGCCGTGGTCATTACCGTGGTTCTTGTTTTCTTTCTCATAACCCATATCATGGGCCTGGTTCTTTTCGTGATCATTATCGTGGTCCTTATCTTTGTCCTTTTAGTGTTCCTTGTTATCTTTCTCGTGGTCCTTGTGGGCTTTGTCATTGCTCTATATTTATGATTTCATAATAACATTGTTTCTTTCATCTACGATAAGTGACTTTCTTCCACACGGTTCCTTCCATATTTTCATAAAAGATCACGGGACGTAATCAGGGACCGGTAGAAGAAATGGACAGATCACTGACAACATATT
Source organism: Periplaneta americana (assembly GCF_040183065.1). Classification (NCBI taxonomy): domain Eukaryota; kingdom Metazoa; phylum Arthropoda; class Insecta; order Blattodea; family Blattidae; genus Periplaneta; species Periplaneta americana. The sequence goes on along the minus strand of NC_091133.1, from coordinate 14,126,780 downwards.
GACTTGTGTGTTTTTGGAATGGGGAAAAATACGCATTCACTGCCAGATGTCTTCCTGCATTGTTACGTTGATATCTTGTGAACTACGCTGAAGAACTTAGACTTTCGCATCGCCAAGAGTTGTCTCATTAATTTTTTCGGTAGCTGTACATACACATAAGGCTCATGAGATTGAACATATTATACCAATATTCATACATAATTTTTAACATATTTGATAAGTTTATTTCATTTAAACAATAATGTAACGAAAATATAACTTAGGATAATTAAATATTACAGTGAAGTGTATCTGAACTGAATATGCCCTACAAGAGCGAAAACTTTAACACAAATATTATGTTATACACTTAACGTGTTAATGTAAACTATCAATGTGATAAGTCATACTGTATTATATTTCACTATTTTATTATAATGCACTGTATTTGTATTTCAATATAAGTTAGATCAATAGGAGCAATCGCATAAGTTATGTGATAAAAGGAAGGCACGAAGGCAATTTTAGAACTTTGTAACTTAATCGTGTATCTGATCTATCATTAACAGAATGTATGACAAAACAAAAACATGTTAACGATTTTAGAAAATCAAAACAATTTGTAAATTTATTTACAATGTGTCTTTAAATGTCTGCTTATATTAATCACATTTTAATAATTTAAGTATTTCATCTTACAAATATATAACTGATTTAGATATTACAAAAGAAAAGAAAAAACTTTAACTTTAACTAAGACAAAATGAAAGCAGGAAAAAATTCATAAGTCAGAAGAATATCGGACTTATATCACCACCTCCACCACCACCACCACCACCACCACCACCACCACCACCACCACCACCACCATCACGAACCAATTTGGCATAGGTCCTCCAAGACCTCCGTGAAAGTCTTGAAAATGTTCCTGGTCTTCCCAACGTTGCAGCAGTTTTCTTAACTCTCTCTTACCAATAGGTTTATCTTATTATGTATATATATATATATATATATATATATATATATATATATACATATATGCGGTTTTACAATGTTAGTACATTTTTACGGAGCCCATGATTGCAATGATTACAATTGTATATATATATATATATATATATATATATATATATATATATATATATATATATATATATATATGGTTTTACAATGTTAGTACATTTTTACGGAGCCCATGATTGCAATGATTACAATTGTATACATATTTTAATAATATTCTTCTCCATTATTGTCTATCAAATTACAAATTTTCATCAATCTCTCAATGTTGGAAGTATTTCTATCATCCAAGTATCCGCTGGTCTTCCGTATTTTATGTGCCCTCGAACTAAATACGTACTTCTATCTTTAATTAAGAAATTAAAATATTATCTTTTTATTGACTAATCAGTAAGCTGACTCTTTTAATGGCCACAAAATTAATTCCCTTTCAGTGCACATTATGCTTTGAAATGTACTTAAGATCTGGTATATTTCATGCTAACCTTTTCCTGTTGTGTAACCAGTATGATAGCTGGTAATTTGTATTTGTAGCAAAATGGCTGGACGAGACAAAGTTATTTTGTTGACTGATGCAAATATTGTCCCTGCTCCTAGTAATATAATAGTTGTCGTAAGACGAACAGAAGCGTGGAAAGCTGGGAGAAGACCAAAAATAAAAAGAAGAGGTAAATTATTTGCTGATTACTCATGTCATTACTCTCCGTAAATAAATTTAATATTTAGTACGCTCAACACAACAAGTCTCTTACCTGAATCACGTATTAGAAAACATGTTACATTTCTTCGTGTCCTACTCCAATTATTTATGAACAAAATAAATATTACAGTATATTCAAAGCCATATTATTTGCTTTGGTTCTTTTGATTGTTTGAGACATTCCTCAAAAGGGCTCCCGACCCATCCAGATTGTGGTCATACTAAAGCAGTCGACAGTCCCAACCATGTTTTCAGTTGCTTCAAATTTAACATGCAAAATATAAGAAGATTCCTCAGGGTTCCTATAAGTCTGTTATCGAGAGTGAGGTATGCGAAAGGTAAGCAACTAAAAAGACATAGGCTAAATATCATAATTCTTGGGAAAGAGCCATGACCATTGATTACGTTATTCCATCATATCGTGTTGATAGTGGCAGTGTATTAATAAAGGTTTGTCAGAAAGCTTTTTTGAACATTTTTTTAATTTCAAAATTTCGAGTTCAACGCTTGTGCAGGAAAGTTTTCCTGATCAGAGATTCTCCTAAAGAATTGAGAGGAGGAGACCGTCGTTCAAAAAGAATGCAGGATAACATGATGCATGTAAAAAATTTCATTGAGTCCATAAAGACCGTTGATTCTCATTATTGCCGAGGAAAATAGATATCTTCCCAGTCACTTCTCAATAACACATTTTTGGAAAACTTACAATAACAGAGTTGAACCTGATAGTGAAATATGAATATGAATATTTTAGAAAAGTATTCGTTGAGAATTATATTGTTGGCTTTGGGTCTCCAGCAACAGAGCAATGATCCAAATGCACGGAATTGAGATAAAAAATTAGGATAGCAGTAGACTCACAAGAAAAAAGTGCACTGCGAGTGAATTTTGAAATTCGTAAGAGATCAGAAACAGTCTTTGAACTATTGAGAGAAGACAGTGACAATGCCATTACGTATTCTTTTGACAGCCAAAAGGCTCTAATCTTTCAAAAGATGATTGATGCCTATTTCCTACTGCAGTTTTACATAAACAACTTCGCAATGTACTTGGGCTCTTCGCTCTCTCAATGAACAACTGAAAACACATTTATATACATATGTGTCGACAGAAATGGAAGGTCAAAAAGGATCCAGTGAAATCGCTTCATGTATACGTCACAGATTGTCAAACACAGTCTACCCAAACATTGTTGACACCATCAGGTTATTTGCAGATGATGCCGGTGGGCAGAACAAAAACACCATCGTAATCACTGCACTGCTGAACAGAAGCACCAAAAAATATCAGAACTATTCTGTTGCACTTACCTATGCCTGGGCACTCCTACATACTCCCAGATAGGGAATTCGGTGCTATCGAAAGAAAGTGCGTAAAATTGAAAACATCATTAACCCCCAATGAGTACATAGAAATCTTCAAGGAGTCCGGCACTGGCACAAGGGTGGGGTTGGATTTTGAAATCCATGACCGGAAGACAGCAAAAGAGATGGCACTAAAGAAGTCTAGCAACTGGCATTTCCAGTTTTTTCCATGTAAAAGGTTTGTACTCCAAAGAGGAAGAAATAATGTTGGTTTGGTGCACGGGGAGGTGGCATACACAATAGATTTGGGCGTTCCTCGTTCAATAGCCAAGAAGGGCCAGCGAGTTGGAAATCTCTATCCACGGACAAAAGTAAATTATTTTCCTCTAAATCCAAATAAAGTGAAGGATGTTATAAAGCTACTAGAGAAGTACTAGCCACCGGCATAGCTCGGTCGGCTAAGGTGCTTGCCTGCCGATCCAGAATTGCTTTCGGGCGCGGATTCGATTTCCGCTTGGGTTGATTACATGGTTGGGTTTTTTCCGAGGTTTTCCCCAACCGTAAGGCAAATGTCAGGTAATCTATGGCGAATCCTTGGCTTCATCTCGCCAAATATAATTTCGCTATCACCAATTTAATCGACGCTAAATAACCTCGTAGTTGGTACAGCGTCGTTAAGTAACCAAGTGAAAAAAGAGAAGCACTGCGGGAACCAGTGAATGATGCTTGAATCACTCAGATACTATGTAAATCTCTTCTACATGAATGCTCAGGAAGGTGATGCCCCTTCTGATAATGCTGATGATAATGTCCTTGACATGGAACATGATTAAGACGAACCTATGGGAGATGATGTTTTGATTGTCGAAGGTGATTATGTTAGGTCATAAATTCTGTGAAGTACAAGTTCATAAAAATGTATACATCTGCGTATTATTTAATACTTATTACCTACATTATTTGTTTTCCATCTGTTTCTTCAATAAATAGGTACGTCTATAAAGTTTGATTCTGAAACGCAACTTTTCAAAATAATTTTATCTTAATTTTTATCAGTTTTCATTAAATATTGATCTACAATGCTTGTGGAAACTCAATGTTATGGTTCCTTGGTAGTATTAACACAAAAGCTGAAACCAAAAAGTCCATATTCTGAGCATAACAGTTTTTTGCTCCTCCTGAAAATGTTATGGTTTGAGAGTTGGTGAGTTTTGGAAATGAGTAACTCAATTGCAAGATACTTATTGTGAACCTTAGTTATCTCTTTTCTCATTCTAATACATCGTTATACAGTAAATAATATTGCAAATTATTTTGCAGACTTCGTAGCTTCTAGCGTTCTAGACGTATTTCACTGTTTTCTGAATCGTCTGAGTCTTGAATTCTTCAGACAATGTCAACGTGACGTGGAAGATTAAGTATTGTAATTATTTATATTTAACAGAATTTATTTCACTGTTTTCTGAATCGTCTCAGCCTTGAATTCTTCAGACATTGTCAACGTGACGTGAATAATTAAGTACTGTAATTATTTATATTTAACACAATTTATTTCACTGTTTTCTGAATCGTCTGAGCCTTGACTTATTGGTCTCTTCACTTATCAGGCAGAGTCAACGTGACGTGATACTTCATTCACATAAATACCGGCACGTCTGACAAGCAAACATTCTCATGGAGGCAGATAAAAATTTTAATTTTTTTCTTCCACCACGTTAATAATGTCAAAATAAGTGCTTGTACAAATTTTGGCCACTCAACCGCAATTAAGAGGCCGTCTAGAAAGTTGTTTATCCAGGGGGCGTTTACAGACAGAAAGCATAATTTCATGGAAAGATTTATTGAAACAGATACAGCAATTGTTGCGCTATTTTTCCATATATTCTCCATTGGAATTGAGACATTTAACTTAGATACCTCCGGGCGTCCGTATGTGAATGTTGATGGGCTACGTCTTGTAAATGAAACCCGTGTTCCTTCTCGTTCGTGAGTTGTGGCATTAGCCAGATTTGCTAAATCAACAGCTACCAGATCAATGGATTGGTTCTGCAACGGCCGCATAAAGCACCCTATGTATATGACCACCCTGTTCACCGGATACCACAGTGTGTGATTTTTTCTGTGGAGTTTCGTGAAGGACTATGTTTACATACCTCTACTTCCAATGACGTTGGGCGAAATGAGAAGGAGCATTAACAGCAATCAGGAATGTCACACAAGACATGCTTGAGAGGGTTTGGAAAGAATGGGATCACCGCCTGGACGTCTGCTGTGTTACACGTCGGGCTCACATCCAGTGCATTAAGATCAGTATAAAATTTCAAACTTCCCTCTTTCAAATAGTGGCAAGATCATGTATTTATGTTCAATATTGGTGAAAATATAGCCTTCTGAAAATTGTCCAAAAATTTGCAAACACGGTGAATTTTCGCTTATCAATTTTTAAGTGTAGTGTCTAATTCGACTTAAAATAATAGAAGAACGAAAGGATTTGATGGAATGGACTTCACACTGATGGCATTCGACTACGATTGCCATGGAAATGCTTATATCATAACAGATAAACTCCACAATGTAAACGGGGGGAGTCCGCATAGATAGCCTACATAACCAACTTTGTTTATTATAATTTATGGGGGTTGTAATTCATTAAAAAGTAATATAATTCAGTTGTACTTTGACATGGACGCGAAACAGGTGCGTGTGCAATATACATGTAACTAAAGAAAGTTTATACAAAGTCGGAATTATTCACATAAATATGGATAAATAGTAATAAAACTATTTACGGAACATTCTCGTGTGCTTGTATACTGTATACCAGTGAATTTGTATCCACACCCATAAGTAATAGCGTCTTTATCCTATGCAATTTATGTGGGATATGAAGTTCATTACCACACTCGTTTTTCTTATCTCACTCGTTTTCAGAAATAAATGATGTCATCAAGTGCATTTCAAAGTGTATTGAAACTAAGTAGCCTATAACAATATTACAACGTAGATCTAATAATTATTGCATTAACTTTAAGTGGTTAGCCTATGGGTTTTAAAGCTTGCTCTTCAATATCTGAAGGCAAACTTTCAGAATCACTCATCTTAAAACTTACAAATTACAAATTTGCAGTAAAAACAAAGTTTTGTTTATCGTAACATTGTGGTTGTTACGGAATTATAGCGTCACAATACATTATTTCATCTGCAACCTAGATAGTTAACTTCAATTTTGTGCTTCTCAGGGGAAAAAAAAAAAAAAAAAAAAAAAAAAAAAAAAAAAAAAAAAAAAAAAAAAAAAAAAAAATTTAAAACGTCAAATTATTTTTGCTTATTTTTTTGTTTTTGACTGGTGTAGATAAAATATTGCACAATACATGTGTGATAACGCAATATTAATGTACTTCCGTGGTTACACGACAAGAGTGTTGCGTGTATTAATAATGCTTTTATGTCAACTGTATCGTAAATAACTAGTATCTTTGGCGTTAATATTTTATAGTCAAGCATTTGTTTTCGTCTCTTCATGACAACAGAAACCCACAGAACTTATTACCATTGTCAAATGCATTAGAAGACTTACAACTCAATGTAGGCTTATACAATCGAGAGACTATTGAAATCATAAGGTTAGTCATTTTCAGCTGTAAAAAAATGAAACTACAGCTCAAGTTCTAGAACCAGATGGTTTTGCGAGTATCTATTATACCTTTATTATCATTATTATTATTATTATTATTATTATTATTATTATTATTATTATTATTATTATTATTATTATTATTATTATTATTATTTCAGCTTAGCCTATATTTATTTAACGACGCTCGCAACTGCCGAAGTTATATCAGCGTCGCCGGTGTGCCGGAATTTTGTCCTGCAGCTCTTTTACATGCCAATAAATCAACTGACATGAGCCAGTCGCATTTAAGCACATTTAAAAGTCATCGACCTGGCCCGAGATCTAACCCGCAACCTCGGGTATAGAAGGCCAGCGCTATACCAACTGTGCCAATCAGGCCGACTTTATTATTATTATTATTATTATTATTATTATTATTATTATTATTATTTTAGCTTGGCCTATATTTTATTTAACGACGCTCGCAACTGCCGAAGTTATATCAGCGTCGCCGGTGTGCCGGAATTTTGTCCCGCAGTTCTTTTACATGCCAGTAAATCTAGTGACATGAGCCTGTCGCATTTAAGCACACTTAAAAGCCATCGACCTGGCCCGGGATCGAACCCGCAACCTCGGGCATAGAAGGCCGGCGCTATACCAACTGTGCCAACCAGGCCGACTTTTTATTATTATTATTATTATTATTATTATTATTATTATTATTATTATTATTATTTTAGCTTGGCCTATATTTTATTTAACGACGCTCGCAACTGCCGAAGTTATATCAGCGTCGCCGGTGTGCCGGAATTTTGTCCCGCAGTTCTTTTACATGCCAGTAAATCTAGTGACATGAGCCTGTCGCATTTAAGCACACTTAAAAGCCATCGACCTGGCCCGGGATCGAACCTGCAACCTCGTGCATAGAAGGCCGGCGCTATACCAACTGTGCCAACCAGGCCGACTTTATTATTATTATTATTATTATTATTATTATTATTATTATTATTATTATTATTATTATTATTATTATTATTCCTTAAAATAGAGGGCGGAATGTTTTATCGCTTTCATGAAGTGTTGAACCACATAAGCTTGCTGGTTTAACATGTGCATATGAATATAATGGTTAAACAATTGAATATTAAACTGAAAACCATTGACAACACATCTCCTGTATTACCCGATTTGTTCACACATCAACGGCTAGTATCTTTAATATTCAAGCATAACAGGATCGTCAACATCTAATCATTGACCAGCTGAACAAAAGTGGCTGATATTCTTCTGGCTTATGAATAATTTCCTGCTTCCATTTTGTCTTACTTATATAGGCCTAATTTTCCTTTGTGTTAACATATTATTATTGTGTATTGCTCTTTTCGTTTTCTGATTGAGTAGAAGAGAAAGCCTTGCGGTCTTAACTCTGTCGGAATATATTATTATTATTATTATTATTATTATTATTATTATTACTATTATTATTACTATTATTATTATTATTATTATTATTATTATTATTATTATTATTATTATTATTATCACTATTATAGTTATTATTATTTCTTAAATTTTCAATCATAATGATTTGTCATATAAAAAATGAAAAACTTGTTTTATTAACATATTATAAACTTTCAAACATTTTCGACTTGTGGCAACATCAAGTCTTCTTTTGTTTTGCAATATTTAAATAGGCTAGACATTTGTGAGATGAAACAGTTAAAATGTTAAAATGTGGTAAATATAAACAGATATTTAAAAACATATTAAAAATAAATTTACAAAACGTTTTAATTGCCTAAATTTCGTCAACGTGTTATTGTTTTCTCATACATTCAACTGTTCATAATAGATCAGATACACGATTAAGTGGGTGTAGGGCATTTCGTAACAAGAAATTTCGTCACTGTTATAGTTTGTCATCTATTTTTCGTCATTAGTTTTGATCATAAAATATATTTTGTCATCATGTTTTTATCACTGTGGAGATTTTGTCACCTAACATATTTCGTCGTCATTTACATTTTGTCATCATATTTTTGGATACTGAAGGGATTTCGTCTTCAAAATAATACAGAAAATTACATTAGGCTGTTTTTGTTTTGAGTCCAAAACCATTACTGTACTTATAATAATTATTTTAATGCTCTGTATTAACATGGATTTTGAAGTTGCATACATTCATTGTTTTATGGAGTTTCAACCAAAATTTCCACTGAAGTTGTGACCTATGACAGGTAGGTAACCAAGGATGTTATCTTCCGTTGTATAGGCTTCATACCTATCGACAATTCGTACGATTCTGTTGCCGAAGGACCTGTATTTCTACTTTTTTCTGGGTGGATACTTACCTGCTTCTAATTTCTCAATATCCTGATGTATCTTTGCAGTCTCCTCCTGTAGCAACTCAACGACATGGTAAAGGGAGGGATGTGCTTTGCCAATTAAAGGATTGAAACATCTATGCCACGCTTCGCAAGTATTTGTTATTCTGGGCAGGTTTTCCCTGGCACGAATGTAACAAATCCATGTATTTGAAGGGAACATGGGCTGCTACCTACCTCTGCCACGTCTACGACCTATGACATAATTATCCTCAAGGTAATCGAAGATCCATAACATTTTCTTGGAGAATATCGAAAGCGTGAACTACATCATTCTCTGGTACAAAGGCCAATGCAACCTAGGAATGAAGCTGGCTTCTTAGTTCGGTGTTTTCTTCTTCAAGATATTCTCCTGATAGTTCCTCTGTTTGAATTAGTATCATCTTATATAGGCGTCATCAAGGGAAGCGACACGAAGGGGGGGGGGGAAAATTCTGGTGGCAATAGTGATGAGGAAATTAAATTGGTGACAAAATATGGTAGTGACAAAAGTGATTTGGTGACAAAATATGGTGGTGACAAAAGTGAATCGATGACAAAATTTGGAGTGACAAAATGTCGTATGTGGAGAAATCACCGGGTAATGAAAAATCAGTGAGGAAAATTCCGATTAAGTTAAAAGTTCTGACTACTGGTAGCCTATCTAAAAATCCACCAACGTGCCTTCCTCTTATCACATATGCAACTGTCCCTATTGATCTAATTCAGTGATATTTAATCTGTAGTACGCGTATCCACAGGTGCACGCGGGATTTTCTCAAGGAGTACGCATCCTATTTATTACGTATGTAAAAATGCTGACAAAGTAATTTTATTATTATACTTTTTGATAATTATTGCAGTTTACATATTTTGTTTCACAATATCAACTCTTATTTTTTTCTTCCTTCAATAACATTTTACATAAGTCGTTAATTTCTTTTATTACATCAATAAATGTTATATAATAATAATAATAATAATAATAATAATAATAATAATAATAATAATAATACATTTTAATTGGTTATTTTACGACGCTTTATCAACTGCTATGGTTATCTAGCGTCTGAATGACATGAAGGTGATAATGCCAGAAAAATGAATTTTGGGTCCAGTGCCAAAAGTTACCTAGAATTTGCTCGAAATGGGGTGAGTGAAAACCTCTAGAAAACCTCAAGCAGGTAACTTGTCCAAACCAGGATTTGAACATGGGTCCGCTCGCTTCGAGATCAGGCATGCTAACCGTTACTCCACATTGGTGGACTCATAATAATAATAATAATAATAATAATAATAATAATAATAATAATAATAATAATGATGATGATGATGAAACTGGATTCATCCACAAACAATATATTCGACTATTTTATTATACTACATTGTATTTGTACTTCAGTACTATTAGTTAGATCAATATTACAACATTGGCATACGTGAAAACACCAAGGCATGTTGATGGATGTTTAATAGTCAAAACTATGTAACTTAACCATGTAAAGGCTGCTTCACAATAAACCCGGAATGGAAACGAGAACGAGAACGGAAATAGTGTTAAATACATTTATTTTAACAAAGTCACAATTCTCTTAAGGCCGGTGTCATTTTCTAATTTAGTATATTAATCTACTGCAAAATTTATTGCTGTTCCTAATAAAAAAGTAAGAAAGGATGACTGTATCCGTGGTAATAAATTTCCTTTACCAGTTTTGATGAGATAACATTAAAATTTGCAGTAATATACTGAATTAGATGATGACATCATTAATGAATTAAATACTATTATAGTCACAATCATGCCATGGTATGAAAGAAAAATTTCACAACCTCGAGCGGGAATCGAACCTGCGACTACCTGGTCTCCGGTCAGGCGCTCTACCACTGAGCAGAACAGATCACATTGTCACATAATTGTGCCTACACCGATTTCACCTTTCTGATACTCCTACTTGTCTGTGGTGTAATAATCATGATGAAGATCTGGAACACATTCTTCTATACTGTCCAGCCATAATCCACAAAAGAAGTAAATTAAAATCATCAGTATCAGTTCCAGAAGACACATCTCTGCAGTATATATTATACAGACTACACCACAACTCTGGCTACTAGCAACAGGCGTCTATAATGAACACCGATCAAAATACTCCTAATTTGCTATGAAAAAGAACTGAACATACTACAGTGGACTATTAGTTGTCTTTATGTTGTCTGCAATCAAATGGATACATTAAGAAGATTGATTGATTGATTCTTTCGGTTATACAGACACATTTTTTGTTATAATATGATAATAAGAAAGCTCAAGTGCTATTAAGACAGAAATGTTTCAATGTTGTAAGCAATGTCCTTATTCTTGTTTTAAATAATATAAAAATACTGAAAACTCTTGCACAAAACTATTTTCGTGGCAAAATAATACAAGTGACTTTAGGGCTCTATTTTACCTAAACTGTTTTATAATAGATAATTTCTATTTGGAAGTTAAAAAATATAGGTACCAACATATACAACTGTAAATTTACAGCAACATAGTCCTGTAACAGATTTTTTAATTTCCGTTTCAACTTCAAAGTCACTTATCTCAAAACTTACTAAATGTCACTTGTATCACTTTGCTTCTGAGTGCCTCAAATATGGACTTAAAATGATGTAAAAATAGTATCTACGTTAAATATTAGTACAGTTTAATCAGACTAAACAAATAATAATATAATGGACGTAAATGATAAAAAATGACTATCTACGCTAAATATTAGTACAGTTTAATCAAACTAAACAAACAATAATATAATCAACGTAAATTATAAAAAATGACTATCTACGCTAAATATTAGTACAGTTTAATCAAATAAACAAACAATAATATAATCGACGTAAATGATAAAAAAAATGACTATCTATGCTAAATATTAATACAGTTTAATCAGACTAAACAAACAATAATATAATTGACGTAAATGACAAAAAATGACTATCTACGCTAAATATTAGTACAGTTTAATCAAACTAAACAAACAATATAATGGACGTAAATGATAAAAAATTACTGTCTACGTTAAATATTGTAACGTTTAATGAAACTAAACAAACAATATAATGGACGTAAATGATAAAAAATTACTATCTACGTTAAATATTAGTACAGTTTAATCAAACTAAACAAACAATATAATGGACGTAAATAAAAAAATGACTATTTACGTTAAATATTAGTACAGTTTAATCAAACAAAACCAAGAGTATATTGTGCTATTTTGTTATGTGAACTTCAGACAAAACATAATTTTTATTGCTTGTTAATATAACATTGGGTTACGAACATTTATTTCAAGTGCTGAAAAGTGAATCTTCTTCTATTGCAGACGTCTCCAAAAGTGTACTCGCGAGTAAGCCCCTGAACGGAACCGAAGCCAGTACGTAATGAGCGCGCTTCGCCTCACACGTCTCCACCTGTACTGCACTCAATGTTTATGCGTAAACGAAGAGCAGTGGCGGACTGCCATTATCGTTGTGTTGGTCGGCGTGTTCCACCTTTACACAATGCCTTCTAATCATGGACGTAATACATTCAAGGATGAATAGGAAGAGATTTTTTTTTTTTGAGTTAGTGGAAAGAATGTGAAATGCTTTAATTTGTTCGAAAATTCTTAAGGGTGTGTGAAAATTCAACATGCGACGACAATACTCGACTCTTCACAAAGAATATCATACAATTACAGGCATGTTGGACTTGTGAAAATAATTTATTTTGGGTCTATCTATATGACTGTTGGTTATACATAATAATCAGTACATTACAATACGTTTACACTCAGTTGCGCATGACAAACATATAGTTTTTCGTTTAATTTTAGGTGAAATGTGTAGGCCTACAAATATTTTGATAAATATAAAACAAGAAAATACAAACACAAATCACACACGTGTCTTCAGTCTTAAACAAAAAGCTTTTTGCTAGCTATGTTTTAGCTTGGAATATTTGAAAATCAATGAAACCCTTTACATGAGCATCATTTGTAAAATCGTGCATACAGGACGTTACTAAAAATACTGTGTCCAGAACAAAGTCAAAGTCAAAGTTTAAGAAAATTAAAATGTTTCCAATTACAGTTCGGAGAAGGAATTTCAAGACTGCAAATGTAATTGAATCTGAAGTCGAAACCACAATAGTTTGTAGCTTACTCACTTGCATTGCACGAAAGCACAGATAGAAATAACAAAGCTCACCTAGCCATTTTCATCCGAGGAGTTAATGAACATTTTACTGTGTCTGAATGTCTTCTAGATGTAATTACAAAATACAACTGGAGAAGATATTTTCCAGGCCCTGAAAGGCACCATAGAACAGAAGAGCTTGAATTTGCAATGGCTTGTGTCAATAGCAACAGACGGGGCTCCAGCTTCATAGTATGTCAAAATAATATATAAACGTATGATATTTCTTATTCTTTTAAAGTTATTATTCCCCACTGGTCGCTCCTATCTCTTGAATTACAAGTCTCTTCCCCTTTTCTAGCCTTACATCACACTGTGTTCGGCGGGCAGCATCGAGAGCACGAATGACGATACGCTTTTCGGAGACCTCTGTTCTATTGTCTCTGAGGACAGATTTATACTGACTGAAACTGCGTTAAACTGCGTTCAACAACAGAAGAAGTAGTCGATGCATATTTCAATTTCACAATGTCTCCTGAGAAAAAGTCCAAGTTAGCCTTCACTGTTGAATCACCTCTCATCACAGCAACGACCTTTCGTAGTTCTGCATCTGTAACTTCACCTAAAACACGAATGAGGTGATTCTCAGTACTATTTACAATTCCGAAGCTTTCAGAAAGTGACTCTCCGCGATTTTATGTTGAGTATATTTCTCAAGAAATTCCCTGAAGCTCTCATTTATTGTAGAAAGGAATGTCAGCAGAGATGAGAAAATGACACAGGTCGATGTTGAACTCGGACATTGCATTCAATGTTGTTGGTTCTGTTAAAAACAATATTTGTCTCTGCTTGGAATTTCGTTATTTGTTAGCCTGATGTTTACTGATTTGAATATTATGTTGCACCAGAACTTTTTTGTAGACTATACTGCATACTGACACAAATTACAACATAATATTTCATTGCTTCTTTATAAACTATCATCTTTAAATTCTGAAACGTAACCTCTTAATTTTAAAGTGGTTGAATGTGCTTCTTTTGACATATAACATAGTCTTAACTGAATGATTAACAGAACTGTACCAATTTCTATTCTGACTAGCATGTAACTGTGGAACTGCACATCTGTTTTCTGTTACCGGTACAAACTTCAAAATTAACATAATACAGTTTCTTAATGTGCTTTCCCATTGTTGAGAGGACTGTAAATTTTCAAATAACTCTGATTTTAAAGGAATTACTGAGAATGTTAAAAACTCTATTGTTAAGATGTATTTTAAAAAGTTAATGGAATTTTATTTAATTTAATTGTTGTTTTATATGAAATATGAAAAATATATGGGATTTAATTAAAATATGTACTAAACTTTGAAATATGAGGAAATATGGAAAATGAAAGAAGCATTTTTCATCCCTACACATTGTGAGACCTAATGGTAATGCAAATTATTGATATTAGCTTTATTAATAAATATGTATTTACATAGAAATCCTTCCCCTGATGATTACCAAATACTGCAAAAATTAAGCTTTGTTCAATCTTACAACGTAAATACGTAACTATTTTTTTGACACATCTAAATATGCTAGAAATATGAGCTTCAAAAACTTTATCGAATACAATATAGGCCTACAGAATGACCGGTAGGGGAGCTACTATGGCTATTTGGCCCTTATCTAAAATTCTTCACTAAACAGAAACACAAAACAATAATCAGAATACTTAAACTTAAAAGAAATAAAACGCATTGTCACGGTTAAACGAGGTTCACAAATGCAGTTTCAACAAGGTGATGCATAAAAAAACATAAAAGTGAACAGTTCTCAGATCCTAGCTAGTATTTAAAAAGAAACAATAAAAAAAAACAAATGCTACCAGAAATAAATTATCTGGCGCATTTATAAAATGCTCGGATGTAAACGGTCCGAATGTCAAGTTTGTTAAAAACATACACTTACAAATGGCTTCTAAGGAACCCACAGGTTCATTGCCACCATCACATAAGCCCACCATCGGTCCCTATCTTGTGCAAGATTAATCGAATCTCTATCACCATATCCCACCTCCCTCAAATCCATTTTAATATTATCCTCCCATCTACGTCTCGGCGTCCCCAAAGGTATTTTTCCCCCGGTCTCCCAACTAACACTCTATATTCTGGATTCGCCCATATGTGCTACATATCCTGCCCATCTCAAATGTCTGGATTTAATGTTCCTAACTATGTCAGGTGAAGAATACAATGCGTGCAATTCTGTGTTGTGTAACTTTCTCCATTCTCCTGTAACTTCATCCCTCTTAGCCCAAATATTTTCCTAAGAACCTTATTCTCGAACATCCTTAAACTGTGTTCCTCTCTCAAAGTGAGAGTCCAAGTTTCATAACCATACAGAGCAACCAGTAATATAACTGTTTTATAAATTCTATTTTTCAGATTTTATTAACAGCATACTAGATGATAAAAGCTTCTCCATCGAATAATAACAGGCATTTTTCATATTTATTCCGCGTTTAATTTCCTCTCGAATGTCATTTTTATTTGTTACTGTTGCTCCAAGATATTTGAATTTCTGAACCTCTTCGAACGATAAATCTCCAATTTTTATGTTTCCATTTCGTACTATATTCTCGTCACGAGACATAATCATATACTTTGTCTTTTTGGGATTTACTTCCAAACCTATCGCTTTACTTGCTTCAAGTAAAATTTCTGTTTTCCTTATCGTTAGTAATTTTTCTCTTAACATATTCACGTCATCAGCAAAGACAAGAAGCTGATATAACCCGTTCAATTCCAAACCCCGTCTGTTATCCTGAACTTTCCTAATTCTAGAGAGAAGTTAAAAAATGAAGGTGATAGTGAATATCCTTGCTTTATCCGCAGTGAATTGGAAAGGCATAAGATAGAAATTGGCCTATACGGACTCTGCTGTAAGTTTCAATAAGACACATTTTATTTAATCGAACTAGTTTCTTGGGAATACCAAATTCAATAAGAATATTATATAAAACTTCTCTCTTAACCGAGTCATAGTCTTATAAATAAGAATCAATTCCTTAAAAACCTAAACAGGCCCATCACAAAAAAGGCTGGTCCCCAATAAACCGAGAACGGAAACGACAACGAGAACGAGAACGGAAACACTGCTAAGATAAATGTATTTAAATGTGAGCATTCATAATTAACTTTCACGTTCCCGTTCCCGGGCTCCGGCAAACTTCTCGTTGATTGTGAATGCTCACATATAAATACATCTATTTCAACAACATTTCCGTTCTCGTTGTCGCTGTCGCCTCCGCTCCCTGTTCATTGTGAACAAGCCTTAAAGCTCAACGAAAGCACAAACGTTTTACAAAATTACAAATAACTGGAAACTTTTGAATTTCCTGTCACTTTTTAATTTGTTAAAATGTCCTTGCTTAGCAAAGTTTTATAAACATGACTTACATAATTTAATAAACACAATTAACACAATGATGTTGTAGTCACTTTATGGAATCAGTGAAACTGATCAAACATGGCAAAAAAAATCTCCTAATGTGATAATAGCAGCCCCAAACAAAATGGAATAAACGTGTCTAGAAACTGGGACGGTGAGAAACTTTAAACATGCCTAATTGCCTGAAACACTCGTCTCCTTCGTCATCCACAAACAAGACTTTTACCTGGTCCTTGAATCACTCTCATTTTAGAGGTTGTAGATGTAACATTGCAGGGTTGATAACTTGTCGACAGATCTAAGGGAAGGATCCTCCTGGCTAGAAGGGTGGAGATGAGTGAAAGAAAGAGAGAAGAGAAAAAGAAAAACTTTTTGCATTTGAAGGAGTAAAAAAATTCTCACCGCCCGCCATCGCTTCACAGTGAAGAACCTAATTCTAAGGCCCGGAATGTAAATTATCGGAGTTGTTAAAAACATATACTAAACAAAAGTAAACTCTGGATGTAAAGGGTCCCTAGGATAAGGAAAACGGGTTATTAAAAATTAAATCATCCTGTCAAGTCCTGTATTCGATAAAAATCTCAGAGCTGCATTTGTATAATTAAAATCATTTCCAAAAGCGTCACGTAGAGTCGGCCGAATTCAATATTGCCGACGGACTCGGTCATAATAATTATTTCTACAATGCAATAAAAATGTCCCACCGTAAGTGAACATGACATATATCACACTCCGGCTGAGGCTCTCCACGTAAGAGATGGCCATGTGTCAGATGACAGTGGCCAATCCTCAACTGGGTGAATAAAACCTCTTCGTCTCATGACGCTCTTGTGGACGAATCCCAAATTCGAACAATATTCTTTATTCTTCGTAATTTGTTTCCTTCTTGTGCAGACCGTTGTCCTTCCCATTGCCACCATATTGCATGTTTCAGGTAATTTTGAATATCCAGCCACCTCTCACGCCAATACACCTCAGATCCATTCAGCAGCTTTCCTTTGCTGCAGCATCCGCTGCCTCGTTATCAAGAATGTCAACATGACCCGGAGTCCACATTACTCCAATCCCATAATCAGAGGTTAGCAGAGTGTGGAAAAATTCCTAAGTTCCCAACACAAGCAGATCATCAGAATTCAAACGCTGCAGGCACTGAATGGCGCTTAAGGAGTCTGAGCAGATCAGGAATCTGCCATGGATTTGTCTAATTAAAAACAAGAAGGCTCCATAAAAAAGCATATTTTTCTGCTGTAAAAACACAAGTGTATTGCCTCAATTTATTTTTTAAATATCTGTCCATTTGCAACAAAGGAACAACCAACACAATCATTTACTCGGCATCCGTCAGTAAAAACTAATGAATAATTTGGAAAGTGATAAAAGTTTGCTAAAACGAAGTCTATAAACAAACGCTGGTGTAAAATTCTTAAAACTTAGGCTCAGACTTACATCAAACATGGGACGTCGCATAATCCATGGTGGAGTCGTCGTATATTTCAGTGTGCAAACTGTTGCCAGGCGGATGTCGAGCTCAGAGAGCAGTTCAAGCAACCACACAACTGCTGGACGAAGTGTCCATGGATTTTCACTGTATCTGCCATAAAGAGACAGATGGTAAAAAGAGTCGTAAGAATTGTGCTCTGGCTGTAAGCAGAGCTTAACAGCATACGAGCACAAGATCTTATGTCTCCGATACAGTGATGGTTCCGCCGCTTAGCAATACAGGCTCTCTATCCAACTAGTTCAGAAGGCCCCTGTAGCGAGTCGTATCCTGTGATGATGGATAGTGTCTAAGAGACGTAACTTGGATTTATTTGCTGAGCCATAAATAAAACAGTCATAACCAGCTTCGACCGGATAAGAGAATGATAAAGACGTAAAAGCACTATGCGGTCTGGAACCCAGTGAACCCCTGACAAAAGGCGTAATATGTTTAACGATTTTTCACAACGCCTTCTCAAAGCACGTATATGCGCCTCCCACGTTAATTTATAATCAAAGATAATGCCCAAAAATCTCGCAGTGTCTGTATACTGCAATCCACTTCATTAAGACGCAGTTTAGGATGTGGATGGAGTCCACGATAGTTATAGAAGTGGACACACTGCGTCTTTTGAGTGGAGAATTTAAAACGATTGCGAACCGACCACTCTGATAGCACGTTGATGACTAGTTGCAACTGTCGAACGATGGATGGAAGGTATCGGGAGCTTTAATATAAACTGAAGTCATCAACGTACAATAGAGAAGATACTCGGTGACCAACACAGTGGGCAATTCCATTGATCGCAATGCAGAAATGATGAACGCTTAATACAGACAACTGCGGAACGCCTTTTTCTTGAAGATGTTCATTAGAAAGGGTGGTGCCTATTCGAACTGGGAAATACCGTTCTGCCATGAACTTCGGAATAAACGTTGGGAGATTGCCACGAAGTCCCCAATCATGCACAATTTGCAGAATGCCATACCGCCATTTGGTATCGTAACCTTTCTCTAGATCAAAGAAGACCGCCACAGAAGTTCCTTCTCGAAGAATGCATCTCTAATGGCGGTCTCCAGCCGAAAAAGGTGGTCTGCAGCGGATCTGTGCTTACGAAAACCACATTTGTTATTAGATAATCGGTTTTCCGATTCGAGAACCCACGTAAGGTGTTTGCTGAGCATCTTTTCCATATTCTTGTATACGCAGCTTGTGAGACAAATTCGCCTGTAACTGCCAGGTTAAGAAGGATCCTTTCCCGGTTTCTGGACAGGGATTAAAATGGCGGAACACCAAGCAGATGGAAATACACCCTCTGTCCAGACTCTGTTGTATATTGACAGAAGAAAGAATTTTCCAGCTGGCGGAGGATGGCGAAGCATACGCTTATGGTTGTTATCAGGGCCAGGGGAGGTGTCAGGGGATATGTCTAGTGCAACCTCCAGCTCCTCGTATGTGAACGGTGTATTGTAATACTCTGTGTTATCTGATATAAAATTTAGCTTTCATTTTTCCGCAGCATCTTTGATTTTCAGAATTTCCGGGTCATAATTATTTGAGCTGCTTATCTGTGCAAACGAGCTAGAGAATGTTTCTGTAATTTCTATAAGACTGGTGGTCGTTACTCCATTATTCAGAATTCTCGGAATTACAGAACTACGTTTCCCCAATATTCGACGGACATTGTCCCATACGATGTTAGCTGGGACGTTCTTTTTCAATGAATTGACGTAGTTTGTCCAGAACGTCTTCTTAGCATCGCATACAGTGCGACGAGCTTTGGCTCGAGGACGTTTAAACTGGACAAAATTTTCTTGGTCGGATGGCGCTCAAATTGGCGTAAGGCACGTCTGCGGTCTCGGATTGCATCTCTGCAGGCATCCGTCCATCAGGGGACAGAAAAGCGTTTTGGCTTGCAGGACGACCTGGGGTTAGATAATTCCCCACATTTTATAACCACATTTGAGAAATGTTCCACTACGGAGTCCACACTTTCTTGTCGGTTATCATAGAATGATATGTACTACGAAAATCCGACCCAGTCCGCCTTTTTAATAACCCAGTTTGGAGAGCGAGATTCCGCAGGACGTAAGGCGGACATACTCATTCGATTCGAATTGCAGCCACTACCATGTAAATCGTGAATCACTGACCATTCGAAATGCGTAGACAAAACTGGGCTACAAATGGAGATATCTATCATGGAGTATATACCGTAAGCCAAGGAGAGATGTGTTCTTCCCCTTAATTCAGGGTAAAAAGATTGAGACGGGTACACACCTCTGCTATTTTATTTCCTCTGTCATCATCGGAATTTGAGACCCATTAGTGAGATGCATTGAAATTCCACACCTTTTCAAAATATACCTGGGAAGCGAATTGGAATCCCCCCACTACCAGAGAATGTCTTCAATATCATGCACTGTGAAAGGTGTGTCTGGGACATATAATCAGAGAATATTGAGAACTGTATGGAAGGTAAAGTTACTCTAGTGGCTATGCATTGATGTGGAGTGTTAATGTTGATAACAGAGGATACACCGTTCACATTCCACTGTACAATATCAGTCATAACTAGGAGCTAAATCATGTTGGTGGCTTCTCAGGGCATCTTCTCTTCCTATCCTTTCTATGATTTTGTGCGTTTGATTGGGACTGCTTAGTCTTCGACCGTGATGACTCACTCGCAGATCGTCGACCACCTGATCGTGACCTTGATCGAGGACGGGATCGAGAGCGGAATCTCGACCCGTCACCCGAACAAGGAGTGCGACGTCGCGGCGATCTACCAGGCCTTTAATCTTTTTCTTTCGCCAAAGCAGTGATCTTTTTTAGAACTTAAGGCCAAATATCAAGGCCACACGAGTCGTCTGACTCAGAAGTCTGAGTGGCAACGTCCACATACGTCTGGGTAGCGATTCCAATTCGCTTCCCAGGTATATTTGGAAGAGGTGGCGTTTGTGTGAAAGCATCAATTCCCTCTGTTGCTTTATTCAATACTGCTGCATAGGATTTTTCCGTCGCATAATTCTGTTGATCTAAAATACGCTTACGTTCCTCGAAAAACGTAATATTTTCCGAGACTCGGAGCCCTTGAATGTCCTATACCATATACTTCGAGCAATTTTTAGAATTTGCGGCGTGGTTCCCAGAACAGTTCACACAGTGCTAGGCGCAGGCACATGGGGAATCACCATGGTAAGCTCCGCCCCACTTTGCACATATGATGCTGTTAGAGCATAGTTTTTGCGTATGTCCGAACGGTTGGCACCTATACTACCGCATTGGGTTCGACACATACGCACGAACTGGGACACGCTAGTACCTGACAATGATGTATTCTGGTGGGATAGGCTTTTCGAAAGTCAAAAAGACAGTGCTCAGGGGAATAGTCTGTCCGTCCCGCTTACGTAATAAACGGTAAGCCTTGCACACAGACTGCTCCGTCAGATCTAGTTGGATCTATTCATCAGACATACTGTCCAGAGAATCCGTATGCACTACTCTCCGCTTGGTGTTCAGCGAGGAGTGCCGTTCGACTTTAATAGGGTAAGACCCCAGAAACTTGGCATTCAACAGCGTCTCACTCTGTTTCGGTTATATATTCTCGATGAAGAGACTGCCGTTACGGAGTCGAGTTGCATTTTTGACCTTCCCAACGAGTCCGTCGAGTGGGCGTCTCACGTAAAATGGACTGATGTGTTTCATTGTCTTTTCTGTTCGTCCAAGGTGATTCTAATAAACTTTGAAGGCGGCACTTTGACAGTTACTTTCTCAGGGTCCAATTCCATAGCAATTTTCGTCATAATGTGACCACCAGTCATATCCATTACTGTCTTCTGTTTTTTATAAGTTTTTTTGTGAGGGTGGGGAAGAGGAGCGCGAGGACATTTTGAACTGGCTCCCCTACGGAATCGTCGTCTTCAGCCTGTCACCGGGGGGGCGTAAGAAAAAACACCTAAAAATTCCTCTCGGTATGTGCCGGCCGTGTGGACCCCACTTCCCACAGCCCGATCCCAAGCAACCCACCTCATGTAAGGTACCCTTCAAACTGGACATTACACACCTAATGGCAAGTCTTACACCAGAGGCGTGTCGCATTTTTACGCCTCTACCACGGGAATAACCGCCCGTGGCTCCCACTCTACACTGAACGGAACCGCCGGACTACTCGGATAGCTCCGACCCACCCACCAAAGCCAGAGCAATCCGAGACCGCACGCAGCTTCAGGGGACTTGTGGTTGATTACACTGCAACACCCATAAGTCAGCGGTAACACGTCGGAGCGATATATTCTCCCCGGCGAGCAGAGTCTTCCACCTGGAAGTCTAAAGCGCCCCGGGCCCCCATTGTAGCTCTAAGTGAGTATACTTGACCTCTGGTCCGGGCTCGGCACCTAAACTTGCATATGCGCCCTGTCGGGCCGCACAAGTTGGAAGTCGCGCTCGAAACCGTGGGACAGGACCACGGGGATAGGAAAGATCCTTGCTGGTGACAGGGGAGTTATTAATCTAAGAACCTTAACCTAAGAATGAATATTATGAACTAGAAGAGGAAGAATAATGTAGTCCTCACCAGGCATTCTCAACAAATCCCGTCATGTAGGCGGACGTGGAAAGAACAAAACAGCGGGGATGGAGTGGTGAAAATGGCTGTGATGATGTGGTGGGCGTTCCACATGCAATCGTGGCCGGCGATGAAAAATACAGCGATGAAAATTTTGAGAGAAAGAAAAGGGCTGGGTGGTGATAAGGCGATTAATGTTCGAAAAGAAAAGCACGAGAGCCACCATTGCATCCCCCGGTCACCAACTTGGCGGAACCCACCTCGACCGGGATATATGGGTGTCGCAGTGTAATCAACTACAAGTCCCCTGAAACTCCGTGCGGTCTCGGATTGCTCAGAGTTTACACGAGTAGTCCGGCGGTTGTGAGTCCGGATCCACGGGCGGTTATTTCCGGGTAGGGGCATAAAAGTGCGACACGCCTCTGGTGTAAGACTTGCCATTATGTGTCTAATGTCCAGTTTGAATGGTAACTTGCGTGAGGTAGGTTGCTTCGGATGGTGTTGTGGTGCGGTCCTCATACCCGGCACAGACCGCTAAGAATTCTTAGGTGTCTATTTTTTTGCCCCCCCCCCATGGTGGGAGGCTAACGGCGACGGTTCTGTAGAAGGGTGGTCAGTTTAAATGTCCTCGAGCTCTTCTCCCCCTCCCACAGAAAAATCTAAAAAAACAAAAGACAGGAATAGACACGACTAGTGGTCATATGACGAACATTGCAATCGAATTAGACCCTGAGAAAGTAACTGTTAAAGTTCACCTTGGACGGAACAGAAAAGACTGTGAAAAACATCAGCCCATTTCACGTGAGACGCACACCCGACGGACTCGTTGGGAAGGTCAAAAACGGAATTCGACTATGCAACGGTAGTCTCATCATCGCTTCTATCTCCAAAACAGAGTGAGACGTTGTTGAAAGCGAAGTTGCTAGGTTCTTACCCTATTAAAGTCGAACGGGACTCCTCGCTGAACACCACGCGACACGTAGTGCATACGGATTCTCTGGACGGTTTGTCTAATGAAGAGATGCAACTAGAACTGACGGAGCAATCCGTGTCCAGGGCTTACGGTTTATTACGTAAGCGAGACGGATAGAATTCCCCAGAGCACTGCATTTTTGACGTTCGAAAAGTCTGTCCTACCAGAATACATACAAGTCAAGTACAAGCGTGTCCGAGTACGTGCATATGTCCCGAACCCAATGCGGAGCTTTAGTTGCCAAATGTTTGGACACACGCAAAAACGTTGTACGAACAACGTCGTATGTGCAAAGTGGGGCGGTGCTGACCATGGTAATGCCCCATGTGGCGGCGCCGAGGAATGTGTGAATTATTCAGGGGACCACGCCGCTAATTGTAAATTTTGCCGGAAGTATATGGTAGAGAAGAATATTCAAGAGCTCTGAATCCGAGAAAATATTTCGTGTTTTGAGGCGATTAAGTGTATTTTTTATGAACAGAGACATGCGACATAATGGTACTATGACTCAGTATTGAAAAGGGTAACAGAGGGAATTGACGCTTCCACATAAGCACCACCTATTGCAAATATACCTGGGAAAGTATTGAGATCGCTACCCAGACCTATGTGGACGTTGCCACTCAGACTGCTGAGTCAGATGATACGTGTGGTCTTGACATCAGAAGTTACGTTCCAAAAAAAATCACTACTGTGGCGACAGACGAAGACTCAAGGCCTGGTAGATCGCCGCGACGTCATACTCCTTGTTCGCGTGACGGGCCGAGATCACGCTCTCGATCCCGTCCTCGATCAAGATCACTATCAGGGTTACGACGATCTGCTAATGAGTCCCCACGATCGAGGGCTAAGCAGTCTCAGTCAAAGGCACCAAAGCATAGAAAGAATAGGAAGAGAAGATCCCCTGTGAAGCCCCACCATGATTTATCTCCTTTTGATGAGTAATGTTGTACAGTGGAATGTGAATGGTGTACGCAGCAGATATACAGAACTACAATTGATTTATCATGAGAATCCTGCTATTTTCTGTCTTCAGGAATTACACCTCCGGTCTGAAAACTTCCTAAGTATCTCGCGATACTATGAACACCGGTACGATCACCATGCCGGTATTCATTCCATCGGAGGTTGTGCCCTCCTACACCGCCAAAGAATATTTTCCTCTTTCATCAATATTACCACTCCTCATCAATGCATAGCAGCAACAATAACCCTTCCTAGCATTCAGTTTCCAACAGTCTGTATGTATATGCACCCAGTAATTCCTTTCACAGTAAACGAAATTCAACATATTCTCTCACACGTATCAGCTCCATATCTCTTAGTGGGGGATTTCAATGCATCCCACAACTATTGGGGCTCAAATTCCGATGATGACAGAGGAAATAAAATAGCTGAGGTATGTACCCGTCCAAAATCTAACTACCCTGAATTCAGGCGAAGCAACACACCTCTCCATGGCTTACGGGACATAACCCATGATAGATATATCCATTTGTAGCCCAGTTTTGTATACGCATTTTGAATGGTCTCTGATTCACGACCTACATGGTAGTGACCACTACACCATCCGAAAGGATATGTCTGCTTTATGTCCTGCGGAATCTCGCTCTCCAAACTGGGTTATTAAAAAGGCGGACTGGGTTGGATTTTCTCAGTCTATATCATTCGATGATAATGGACATGAAAGTGTGGACTGCGTAGAAGTCATTTTCTCAAATGTGGTTATAAAGTCTGCGGAATTATCTATCCCCCGGTCGTCCTGCAGCCAAAACGCCTCTCTGTCCCAAGATGCACGGATGCCTGAAGAGATGCAATCCGAGAACACAAACGTGCCTTACGCCAATTTGATCGCCATCGGACCCAAGAATATTTTGTCCAGTTTAAACGACTTCGAGCCAAAGCTCGACGCATTGTGTGCGATGCTAAGAAGACGCCTGTACAAACTATGTCAATTCATTGAAAAAGAACATCACAGCTAACACCGAAAGGGACAATGTCCGTCGAATAATGGAGAAACGTAGTTCTGTAATTCCGGGCGTAACCACCACCAGTCCCATAGAAATTTGTGAAATGTTTGCTACCACTTTTGTACAAATAAGTAGGTCAAGGAACTACACCACGGAATGTCTGAAAATAAAAATTCCTGCAGAGAAACGAGACCTAAATTTTAAATATGATAATATTGAAACTACAATGCACCGTTCACATCCGAGGAGCTGGAGGCTGCACTAGACACATCCTCTGACACCTCCCCTCGCCCTGACAATATCCATAACCCCATGCTTTGCCATTTTCCGCCAGGTGGAAAATCTTTTCTTCTGTCAATATACAACAGAATATGGACTGAGGATGAATTTGCATCTTCTTGGCTTTCCATCATTGTAATCCCAGTCCAGAAACTGCGAAAGGATCCTTCTTTACCTGGCAGTTATAGGCCAATTTGTCTCACCAGCTGCGTATGTAACGTTATGAAAAACATGATAAGCAACGCCTGATGTAGGTAATCGAATCGGAAAACCGATTATCTAATATCCAATGTGGTTTTCGTAAGAACAGACCAGCCGCAGACCATCTTGTTCTACTTGAGACTGCCATTAGAGATGCCTTCCTAAAGAATGATAATCTTTTGGCGGTCATCTTTGATTTAGAAAAGGCTTACCACATGACGGTATGGAATTCTGCCAACTCTACATGATTGGGGACTTCGTGGCAGTCTACCAAGGTTTATTGCGCGGTTCATGGCACAGCGGTATTTTCGAGTATGACTAGGCACCATACTTTCTAACGAACATCTCTTAGAAAACTGCGTTCCGCAGGGGTCTGTATAAAGCTTTCTTTTCTGCATTACGATCAAAGTTATTGCCCACTGTGGGGTTGACCGATTATTTTCCCTATTGTACGGTGATGACTTCAGTTTATATTTCAGCTCCCGATATCTTCCATTCATCTGTCGACAGTTGCAACTGGTCATCAACGTAATCTCAGAAAGAACTGTCCGCAATGTGTTGAAATTGTCGAATCTAAAAACGCAGTGTGTCTACTTCTACAACTACCGTGGACTCCATCCTCATTCTGAACTGCGTCTTAATGGAGTGGATTTGCAAAATACAGGCACTGCGAGATTTTTGGGCCTTATCTTTGATTATAAATTAACGTGGGAGGCGCATATACGTGACTTGAGAAGGCGTTGTGAAATATCATTATATATATTACGCTTTTTGTCATGGGTTGTCTGGGATGCAGACCGCATATTGCTTTTACGTCTTTATCGTGCTCTTATCCTGTTTTATTTATAGCTCAGCAAATAAATCGAAGTTACGTCTCTTAGACACTATCCATGATAATGTGATACGACTCGCTACAGGTACCTTTCGAACAAGTCGGATAGAGATCCTGTATTTCGAAGCAGGAGAGCCATTACTGTATCGGCGATGTAATGTCTTGTTATGCTCATATGCGTTTAAACTCCGCTTACAACCCGAGGAGAATTCTAACGACTCCTTTTACCATCTGTCTCTTTATGACCGATACAGTGAAAATCCACGGAGACTTGGCTCAGCAGGTGTGCGGTTTCATGAATTGCTCACTGAGCTCAACATCCGCCTGCGCACAGCTCGCACACTGGAATATATGACCTCTGCACCGTGGATTATGCGACGTCCCATGTTTGATGTAAGTCTGAGCCGAAGTTTAAGAATTTTACACCAGCTCTTGTTTATAGATTTCGTTGTAGTGAACTTTTATCACAGTTTCCAAATTCTTCATTAGTTTTTACTGACGGATCCCGAGAAAATGATTGTGTTAGTTGTTCCTTTGTTCCAAATGGACATATGTTTAAATATAAATTGAGCCAGTATAATAGTGTTTTTACCGCATGACTACATGCTTTTATTGTGCTTTATTGTTTTTAATTAGACAACTCCGGTACAGATTCCTTACCTTCTTCAGACTCTTTAAGCGCCATTCAGTCCCTGCAGCGTTTGAATTCTGATGATCCGTTTGTGTTGAGAACCCAGAAACTTTTCCACACTCTCCTGTCCTCTGATTATGAGATTGGAAAAGTGTTGACTCCGGGTCATGTTGGCATTACTGTTAACGAGGCAGCGGATTCTGCAGCAACAGACGGTGCTATGAATGGGTCTGAGTTGTATTAGCGTGAGTGGTTAGAAAATATTCAAAATTACTTGAAACATACAATATGGTGGCAATGGGAAAGACGATGGTCTGCACAAGAGAGAAACAAATTAACGAAGAATAAAGAATACTGTTCGCGTTTGTGATTCGTCCACAAGAGCGTCACAACACGAAGAGGTTTTACTCACCCAGTTGAGGATTGGCCACTGTCATCTGACACATGGCCATGTCCTACGTGGCGAGATTCAGCCGGAGTGTGATATATGCCATGTTCCCTTGCGGTGGAACATTTTTTATTGCATTGTAGAAAATATGATCGTGTCCGTTGGCAGTATGGAATTCGGCCGACTTTACGTGGCGCTCTTGGAAATGATTTTAATTGTACAAATACAGTTCTGAATACAGGACTTGACAGGGTGAGTTTGTTTTTATATTGACCTGTTATACTTATCCTCCGGACCCTTTACAGCCGTAGGTTACATTTGTTGTTGTTGTTATATATATATATATATATATATATATATATATATATATATATATATATATATATAATACACTTGACATTAGGACCTTTTACATCCGAGCATTTTAGATATGTGCCAGACAATTTGTTTCTGGTGGCATATTGATATTTTTTATTATTTTATTACTTATTTTTAAATACCAGCTAAGCTGTGTGATCTGCTCATTTTTATTATTTTCATACATAACCCTGTTGAAACTGGATTTGTTTGCTTCGTTTTAACCGCGGCAACGCTTTTTAGTTGTTTTAAGCATTCAGATTATTGTATTGTGTTCCTGTTTTGTGAAATATTTTAGATTAGGGGCGCAAACAGTCATAGTAGCTGACGCGCCCTTTTTAAGCCCCACTAACTAACTGATGGTGGCTATAGAGGGGATCTTCCCTTTTTATCTTTTCTATGAATAGATGTTTTTGGTGCGACTGCTTTGTCTTCGAATGTGGCGACTCACTTGCAGTTCGTGAGCGTGATCTCTACCCGCCACCCGATCTAGGACGTTTTTGGAACGTTTTTATGTTCTACCAGGCCTACAATCCTTCTCTGCTTTCACGGCTGCGATATTTCTAAGGACGTAAGTCCTGATATCAAGCCTCACGAGACATCTGACTCAGCAATCTGTGTGGCAGTGTCCACATATATCTTGGTTGTGCTCTCAATTCGCTTCCTAGGTATACTTGCAAGAAATGGCGTTTGCGTGGTTGCATCAATTCCCTCTGTTGCCGTTTGATATATTGAGGAATAAGACTATTGATCGAAAATACGGTTACGCTCCTCGCAAAAATAATATTTTCTCGGACTCGAAGCTCTTGAATATCCTTCTGTACCATATACTTCGAACAATTTTTAGAATTAGCGGCGTGTCCCTAGAACAATTCACTCAGTGCTCGGCGTCGGCACATGGAGAATCTCCATGGTCAGCACCGCCGCACTTTGCACATATAACAAAGATTTCGCGTATGTGCGAACTGTTGGCACCTCAAGCACCGCATTGGGTTTGGCACATACGCACGCACAGGAACACGCTCGTACCCGACAAACATGTATTCTGGCAAGAGAGACGTCTCAAAGGTCAGAAAGACTGTGCTCAGGGGTTCAGTCCGTCCGTCCCGCTTACGCAGTAAACGGTAAGCCTTGGCCCCGGACTGTTCCACCAGCCCTAATTGGATCTCTTCATCGGACATACCATCTAGAGGATCCGTATGCACATCTCGTCGCGTAGTGTTCAGCGAGCAGTGTCGCTTAACTCTGATGGGGTATATCCCCAACAACTTTCCTCTCAACAGCGCCCCATTCTGTTTTGCAGATGCAGTGTGAACGAAGAAATTGCCGTTGAGGAGTCGAGTTGCATTTCTGATCTTGCCCACGAGTCCATCGATTGTGCGTCCCACGTAAAAATGGACTGATGTTTTTCATGCTTTTTTCTAGGTTTCGTCCAAGATGATACTAATATACTATGGAAACGGCACTTTATCTGTCACTTTCTCAGGATCCAAGTCCATTACATTGTGCGTCATATGACCACCAGTCGCATTGTCTTTTCCTAACTTTGGTTTCTTATGTTTTTGTCTCTCTAATGGAGGAGAAGAGGAGCGCGAAGAGTCCATTTTGGAACTGGTCCCCGTACGGAACCGTCGGAATCATCCTGCCACCGGGGGGGGGGGGAGAGCATAAGAAAAAGACACCTAAAAAATCTTCTCGGTCTGTGCCGGCCATGGGGACCTCCCCACAGCCTGATCCCAAGCAACCCACCTCACGCAAGCTGGGCAATAAACACCTAACGGCAAGTCATACACCAGAGGCGAAACGCAATTTTATGCCCCTACCACGGGAGTAACCGCCTCAGTCTACACTGAACAATCCCAGGACTTTCCAGCTTCCACAACACGACTCGTAAAAAGCTCGCCCGACCATCTTAAGCCGAATAATCTGAGACCACAAAGCTTCAGGGGACTTGTGGTTCATTACATCGCGTACCCCATTCGTCAGCGGTAACACGTCGGAGCGATATATCCGTCCCAGCGAGCAGAGTCGGTCACCGGGGCTTCTAAATCGCCCAGGTCCCCATTGGGCCTCTACGTGAATGTACATGATTACTGGTCCGGGCTCCGCACATAGACTTTCAAATAGGGTCAGTGTGAAGGGTCCACTATTGCTTCGTTGCTGGCGCCCTGTTGGGCCACACGGTTCAGAAGTTGCGCTTGAATCCGTGGGAGAGGACCACGGAGATAGGAAATATCCCCGTTGTTGAGACGGGAGTGATAAGCCTAAGAAGCTTAACCTAAAAATGGGTATAATAACTAAAAGGGAAAGAAGACTGAAGCCTCATCAGCCATCTTTAACAATTCGCGTCATGGAGTCAGGTGTGGCAAAAGCTAACAGCGGGGATGGAGAGGTGGAAATGGCTGTTAAGATGTGGTGGTCGTTCCGCATGCAATGGTGGCCGGAGGTGAGAAGTAGAGTGATGGAAAAACGAGAGAACGAAAAGGAGTGGTTGGTGATAAGACGAAAAATGGCCGAAAAGTAGAGCACGAGAGACACAATTGCACCCTCCGGAGGAACTTGAGAAACCCACCTCGACCGTGGTAGGGCAGAGGGGGACACTTTTGAATAGATTACATTCTCACCTCAAAACACAATTTTCATTAAGTTGCCGGTATTGACAGCAGAAGGCAAACATTCTGATATACTGACCGTCATTTACCTTCCATTTAGTTCATTGGTGTGAAGTCAGTGGATGAACTTATGTCGAACTTTATAATTTAATTTAATGTTTACCAGAATGGACATTAAAAACATCGGACGTAATAATTGCAACAGAAACATTCCTTCTTGAACCAATCGACATCCCTGATTTCTATGGGATTCACGCACTTGCCAAACCAACAAGAGGCAGCCAGAACGGGGAGTCTCATACTTCCTCACAGGATTCTCAGGAAAACTAGAAGAGACATACAAGGAAGAAAACATGGTCATAGCTCAAACATCTATACTAATAATCATTGGACTATATATGAACTCCGACAGCTCAGCAGAAGATATCATGGAAAAACTATCAACTGCATTGTCAAAGATAAACAAAGACGCAAACATAATATTTGCCGGAGATCTTAATTGCAGATTTGACAAACCTAATAAAAAAAAACAGAAATCGTAATAGAAACTCTGTTGGAGGAAGGCTACTCGTTAATAAATCAAAAGGACGAAAAAATGTATTTTGGACACAATGGAGCCAGTACAATTAATTTAATATTCTACAAAGGAAGAGGTCTAAGCATCAAGAAGCATAGAGGACTCTGGACAACTGGTGCCGTAATCATCAGGAAACACATACCACTAGCAACGGGTATACTAGTCTCACGACCACTACAATCACAGCCGACACCTAGCGACACAAAGCTATCACGGAGATTAGGCATGGAGAAACTAACGACATGGAATACCGCAAAAGCAGAAGAGGTTGTCATGGAAGGAAAAACAGAGGAAGCCCTCGAACTCACCACGAAAATGATACTAGGCGCAGCCATGAAAAAACCAAACAGAAGAGCACAAAGGTGGTTTGATTCAGAGTGGTATATAAAGAGAAAAGAATCTCTAGCAGCATTACACAGGGTGAGGACAACACAAACAGAGAGGGAACACCAAATATATGCACACTGCAGAATGGAATAAAGCTGCTTCTGCGAAGGAAGGAAGATAGCTTCATAGAACAAGAGACCAAGAAGATGGCCGAAGAAGCGAGGAATGACTCTTTCATAGCGCTGAGGAGAAAAACAGTTACAAGAGCTAAAGAAATACCAATGGGTAAATGGAGTCACACTTTCGAAATCTACTAAACAGAAACAACATAGACATCGCTTGCATCAGGAACAGAGAGGAAGCAGAAGAGACGATAATAAGGCACAAAGATGGCGTCAAAATCACGACAACCCCAGAGGAAATAGAGGACATTATACAAAAGCAAAAAATAAAAAGCACCAGGCCCAGATGAAATCTGCACAGAACACATCAAAGATTCCCTCACTACACTGCTTCCATTATGGATCAATATCTTCAATAGATGCCTAACCTCAGGTATACCAAACAGCTGGAGGAGATCTATCATTAAAGTGTTTTACAAAGGAAAGTATGACACAAGTGACCTCAACGCTTACAGAGGTGTGGCACTCGAAAACAACCTCTTCAAGCTATATATGAAGAGAGTTACGAACAGGATGGAAGCAGAAGACACAATTCCTGAATGTCAATTTGGATTCACTCGAGGCAGAAACACACTACAGGCTGTAAGGTACTTAATGGGCGAAATAGAAGAAGCCCTATGTAAACCCAAATGGAAATATTTTACTGTGTTCATAGACTACACTAAGGCATTCGAATCCCTGAACAGAAAACTAGTGATACAAAAAATAAAGAACTTGATCGGCATAGAACACCCACTCGTCAACATAATAGAAAACGCTGTCCAATACAACTACATCGAAACAGACGATGGAGTTAGCAGATCAAAGACCATCACACAGACAAATGGAGTCCTACAAGGCGACCCCATAAGCCCTCTATTGTATAACATAATGACGGCAGACATTGTGAAGATACTCGAAAGAAAGGCAGTCACGGTATGCTTGACTTTTTAATATTGTTATCCGACAAAATGAAAACTTAGCTATCCTTCCTCTATATGTATTTAGTAAGATCGTTTCCGGTGTATCTAACTTTAGCTATTTTGGTGCGCATGCGGCGATCCACTTCCACCTCCTACTTGAATGTTCGACGGGAGGGGGATCGGCTTAGTGATCGCGGTTGGAACGAGAAAGTCAGTTGGGGACTGGCCGTGAGACGGATGATTTTGAGAAACCGGAATCAGCTCAGTTGCAAGGATCAACCAACCTAAATTTTGGTATCGGAATGTGATAAGTATACACCGGGAACTTGAGATTGTGGTTACGAGATGGGATATGAGTGGGTCGGTAGATTCTTTAAAAGATATGTAAAAAGGAAATTGCTGTTGAATGAGATAGTTTAGTCATTTGTTTGTTTTTTTCCTGAAGGTTTGCTGTTATTCTATATTAAGAGAGATTAAAAGTGTAGGGAGATGTTCTTGTGAGTATTTCATGGAAGTTTCTTGTTAATGCCTTTTTAAGAGAGTGATCAGAATTAGAGAAAATGTTCTTGTTATTGAGTGTTGAAGGGTTTCCTGCTAATTTTTAAATAGATAATTATAATAAAGTGAAGTATTGTAATTTTTGGAATTTATTTCCTTTTCTGAATTCATTCATTGGCTTAAATAGTGGTGTAGTGAGGCACCGTTACAAGACTTCAACCACATGAATCATGTATGCAGACGACATGGCCTTAGGATCTCCTAACCGAGGAGAGCTACAGGAAACCTTACTGGAACAAGATAGATGGGCAGAGGAAAGCCAACTGAGCATCAACATGCACAAGACCTGTCTGATGACATTCAAGAAGGGAGGGAGAACTTCACCAAAGGACATAGTGATACTACACAGCGAGCACAGATTCAAATATTTAGGTTTAATTCTACAAACGACAGGCAACTCGATCACTTGCCACAACCAGGAGAGGACAGCAGAGGCTACGAAAGCCATATATAGGATAAAGAACATAGCATCACTATCTCTAACGACAGCCACTAGTCTTTTCGACACGGTAATATCCCCAATAGTCACGTATGGACTGGATTTAATATGGGAAAAGCTTACTTAGAACGCATTGAGAAAGTGAAAGCACAGAGTGCCCTCAGAGTGGGAAAGTATGCACCACAGTCTAATAGATACAGTCACGCAACTCATACGTATAAAATATGCCAACATTTGACAGCTGGCGCGACAGTAGCCCTCTAGCGGCAGGCAAGTTAAAAGTGTGCACACGACTTATAACACATCAGAAAACAGGTTTTGCGTAGTTTATTTTATATTTTTATGCTATACAATAAGTGTATATGGTTCTTATTAATTCTACTTTAGAATCCTGGAAGAATTTCACACGCAGCTAATCTACAAGTTTCAGAAGCTGGGTATAAAAGTAATTCTTTCTGCTCCTTACAACTGAATCATGGCTCTGATCACGTATCATGGTTTGAAATAATATAATTGTTCGTGCGTGGTCGGTTAATTCATTCATTCCTAAATATATTTATGAATCATTGGAACTTTGTATTTCCTGTGGGAAGAGTAAAAATTAGTAGCTTCAGAATTGTAGGGCATATCTCGTAGGGTACATCGCGTGGTGAACTCCTCTCCCTATTTCCTGAGAAATTAACGATTTTGCATACCGCAAATTGGGGTAAACTTGAAAATAAAGAAAAGGGGAGGATTTAAACATTAATATGAAGTTCATTATTTTTCCATTTCTTAAGAACCTGTATTTCCTTTATTATTTTGAGTCACAAATAGCGCTGATGTTATGGTTTAAATTTTTATGGCAAGTTTACCGCATTTTACATTACATTTCCAGTTTTCACACATAATGCCTAAGTTTAACTTATCCTACCTATATAATACGTAATTTACATGCACTTACTGTTAATATGACGTAGGTGAGAACAAATAAATGAACACAAAATTTCGTTAAAAAAATTGTAACTTCAATTAACTCAGAAAATGTAGGCCTAATTTTATTTTCAGAGCAGAAGTGATGTAAGTCAAAAATGGGTAATTAGGGGTTAAAGTAAACATTCTGTAAAATACAGCGCAAAGTGGCAGGTAATATTGAATGTATTTAAACTATTAATAGTCGGTGAATAGAACGAAGGATATATTAATTGCTACTTTGAGCTGTATTTTACAGAATTCTTACTTTAAACCTCATTACCTGCTTTTGACTTACACCACTTCTGCACTGAACGGCTCAAATAATCACTGGGAATGTAAAATCAACACCAATAACAGTCATGCAAATTATTACAGAAAAGATTGCTTTTTATATTAAATTTAAAAAGGCTCTTTTATTTCTTGAGAACTTAATACGTCTGCCACATGAATCTACACTAACACATCAGAAATTTATCGACACAGTCTGGATTTATTCAAGAAGTGAATATTTTGCAAAAGGATTACTATACTCCAAGAATTCTTGCAAAATTAATACCATGATACCTACTTGTATGCTATATAACATTCAACTTTTTAAAAATATAAAGAAAAAAACAGGAATACAAAAATTATGGAATTACTTGCATTAAAAACTGTAGATATATTATCCAAAATCGGAATGGTTACACATTTACACATATGATCTCTGCAAAAAAATAATATACTGTAACAGGTATTTACTTTGTTTTTATTTAAACTGTTCTTCCTGACATACAAATAGGTAACCGATAACTAATAAATGTTTTATAGAACACAATACGTAGGCTATCTACAACGTGGATTATTGGTTATGACTGAGTTATGATTTTCTCTTGGTCTTTAGGGAATCTGAAGAACGACAAATTCGGAGATTTAAACTTGTTGTTACTGCAATTTTCGTCATTGCACACATTGCCTTTATTCCAACGCATGATTAAAACGTTATTATAACATCTCGCATCCCTTTAAAGCACGTGCTGGCTGTATCAACCCTATGACCAGTGCCTTGCCTGCCGCTTGGGCGCTAGTGTCGCGAATGTTGGCAAAAAAAAGTGTTGAAGTTGCGCGACTGTATAAGACTGTGGTATGCACCATCAAGATTAGCATACTGTTGGTGTCTGGTAACTTTGTCCGTGGAACAGAAGTAAACAAGTTAACGACGGGGGGAGGAGCGAGTGACTCACTAGGCAAGCTACTATCAGTGAAAAAAAACGTTTATCTTACCGTACTCATGCTGTGCTCAGTCGAAGTCTTCCTGGGAGGAGGAGGAACCGGACACATCTGAACTAGCTTCGTTGTCACTATCACTGTCGGTGTCCAGGTTGAATATTATGCTGTCTATTACATCTGGAACAATGCCATCTTTCTCCCAGTACTGTTTCTCGAGCGTTTCCACATGCCGACAAAAACCATCCCAGTCTTCTGCAGTAACATTTCGTATAGCGTCTATCGTAGTAGCATGTAACTTTTCTAATGACAAATCTGCCGTAACATTGCACTCTCTAATGAATCTTTTCATTTTAGACCAAACAAGTTCTAACGGATTTAGGTCACACATGTATGGGGGCAGACGAAGCACAGTGTGTCCGTAACCAGCTACAATGTTGTCAAACTTGAAAATTTTTTCTTTTGGCTTTAGTGGCTGAATTAAAGCGTACAACTCAGTTTTTCGCATGCCCTCATTACATTCTACGCCTTTCTTGTGTAACCACGATAGCATGTCCTGTTTCACAGAGTAAGGAGTCGGTGGTTTATCAATTTGGATGGAATGGTACGGTGCATTGTCCAATACAATTACAGATTGCGAAGGAAGATTCGGAATTAATTGTTGCATTGTCCATTTCTCAAAATGTTGACTGTTCATTTGTCCATGGTAATCCCCTGTTGTGCACCCAGCCTTGTATATGAGTTGAGCGTTGGGAAGAAACCCGTGTTTGCAACCTACATGCACTACTATGAGCCTGTCATTGGAATTGTAATTCGTCTGGATGCCCATTACGTCACTACTTTGCCAACATTTCCTAAATGTCAAATTACTGTCCACCCATGTTTCATCTATATAAAACACAGGGCGTCTTTCTTCGCAATACGCCTTCATTTTTACGAGATATTTTGCTCTCCATTCCACTATGTCTGGCCTCTCAATCAAAATTTTTCGCTTTGATTGACACCTCTTCCATTTAAAACTCATTGATTTTATTACCCGGCGTAAAGAAGCCTTGCCCCAAGGAAAATTGATTTTGCTTTTTACTATAGGAAGAAGCTTTGGAATAGTTGGGACCCTTTTCTCAGTAACATAAAAGTCTTGTATGACGTTTGTAATCACACACTTGTCGAAGTCATCAACGGATACGATATTACGGGAAATCACTCTTCTCTTCTCTCCAGGTGACTTCAGACGGTTGTCTGCATTGGTCTCCTTCCTTTCTTTATTTTCTTTTCTAATGTTCTTTATTGTAGAGTACGATACTCCAGCATACATAGCGGCCCTTTCGGTAGATTTAGGCAAAGACAGTAATAAATGCTTACGTGTTTTCTCTTCGTCACATTTCTCTATTATATTCGCAATTATTTCCCTCCCCTCGCTATGCACAACGGTATGTGGTTTTCGTAAAGCCATAGCACATTACGTTACACTATTTCACTACACTACACTATACAATAGTACACAGTACACTAATACACTAATACTGTAGTTTATAGTACACAGTAACAAGTACACTAACACACTAATACTGTAGCTTATAATGTCGCGTCCCGGGCTGCAGTCCCAAGATCGACGGACTCTCTTCAGAAACGTAGAATTCACAAGTAAGCAACGGGTCCGGGCGAGCCAATGCTTAAATAGGAAGCAACAGTCATTAAGAGGAGATACCTGGGGCGCAAGCATCCCTCACGCGTTGAGTTATGTGACATGTTCCCTTCAAGACATAAGAATCGTGAACAACAATTAGAGCATACAAGTTCCGATAAGTTATGACTAGCCCAGCCCGTCTGTGAGCTGTGAGGCAGCTTGAATTACCATTTGAATTACTTTCCAACCCTTTTCAAAGTTTCTCTACAAAAACTGAAATACTCTTCAAAACATGTGAATGCTCCTTAAAATGCCAGTTTCTGCGTTTGTAGCTAGTTCTTTTGCGTTTTGCAGCATTCTGCCGTAGCGTAGTGGAAGCTTTCTTCCGAGATGGAGTATGAAGCCAAAGTCACTTTGTGTGTGTTGTTAGTGTACATTATTACAATCACACACAATTATGCGCATGAGAAGAAAATTTATAGCAGTGCCATAAAGTTAACTTTTATTCCTTTGTCGATTTTACAACAGGCAATATTGTTCGTCAGTAACAATCGGAAGTATGGTGTGGGTGAAGGGTTTGCTGGAAGGCAAAGACCTAATTTCTCGTGGTTCTGTAGAAGGGTCATTCGGATTATACGACTGGTTAGACACGCTCTTCCCTTTTCAATACATGAATTTCTGCAGCATCTCCAAGTAAAAAGGAATTGTCAACATGACCCAAAACACAACTCAAAGAGGCAATCTGTTTGTAACATATTTGAGAGACCTGTCTTGTAAAAGAATTGTTTTTCTTTTCTTTTTTACCAAATGAAGTCGCTGTGAAGGGTTAACTAGAACGCTATTGTATAGATTTTATCATTGAAGGAAACCTTTGGTCGAAAATGAAAGAAAAAAATGTACTCTCAAAGAACGGTATTTTGGAAAGAGTACAAGTAAACACATCTATAATAAAAGTTCTCTTTTTCTTGGTTTTGCAGAATGCTTATTGGACGTTGCGGCAATTTAAACTTGACCCTTATATCCCAAAACACAATTCAAAGTGGAAATGTCTTTACAAACAATACTGATTTGTGAGGTCTGTCCTGCAAAAGAATTGTACGTTTTTTTACCAAACAAAATTGCTGTGAAGGGTTTGCTACAACGCTTTTGTATACATTTTATTATTGCAGAATTATTTAGGTCGAAATTGAAAGAAGAAAAATGTATGTACTTTTTAAAGAAAGATATTTCGAAGAGAGTTTAAAAATAGGGCAACTCAGCTGGACTATACATAAGCGAAGCAATAATAATACTGCAGCTTATAGTTACGTAGGTCTATACCCACTATTTGCGTAATCTCAGAGTCACAAGTCAACTTCATTGCACTGGAGCACATGTATTCTGAACAGATGTTACGCGACGTCTCCGAACTGTATTCTCAACAACTTCCTTCCTTCTCCCGTCCCCGCAGAGATGGTCGGGCCCCTCTGCGGCGGCCAGAGTTACCAGTCACATACAGTACGAACTGGCCAAGGAAACGTTTTACATAGTAGATCTAAGACTCAATCGGCCATCTACTGGAGCCAGCACCAAATTACTGGATCGAAGCACGGCCGACTTGATGTTCCCTTCGCTTTTTTGTATACGGCCTTCACAATAGTTATATTTTCCTGAAATTGGATAATTTCTCAATTCCACCACGAGGCGCTGTCTGCCAAGCTCTAGTGTCCACAGAAGAAATACTCAATATGAATTAAAATAAATTGATTAAAGAGTAATGATAACAATTATAAATAATAAATTAAAAAATAATAAATATTATTATTTTTAGTTCTGTTAATTATGATAAAAGCGTGTTTAAAAGCAGGCATAGTAACCTGTTCAGTTTAAGTAACATGATGGCAGAGACGTAATTTTGTAGTTCATTCACTGAGTAGCACCCCTAGGCTAAACTGCGATGTTTCAAAGTAATCACCTGGGTAATTATTTACCATAACCTGTACTGAGTTTTATAATTTCACTCACTGCACTGATACATTCCACTTGATATTGCAGATTCAAGAATCATAGTTTCAAGATTTTGCGACTCAGTGGATTATAAGCCGCATTCTTCGAAGGAACAAGCTTTTCAGTTAAAGCTGCTGCAATGTTATCTAGAAGCGGCCTAACAAATTTCACAGTAATGATATTAGCAAGTCAGTTTTGGTTGTCTTCATCACAAATTGGAATTGCAAGAGAGGGCATCTACACAGTAAACGGCTCAATTTCTGAACACATATTTTCTAATATATTCTTGTTTGGTACTCTCTTTCGATGATTAAACAGCTGATCTAGAATCAATTTTGCACGAATACTGCCTTCATCGGCATCTTTCCATACATTTTCGTGTTCTTTATGTAACGGATCTCTTTCAATTAGTTGGAGTTTTTCGGTTATTTTCGTTATCTCATCTTGCTTCTCTTGTAACACCTGATTAAGTTGTGCAATTTTCACATGCAATCTGTTAATTATTTCTTTTTAGCTCCACAAAGTTGAGAACGTCTGTTTGCGTCGCTTTATGGTCATTTTCAACTGGCAAGAAGGGAATGTCATTAACTGATGCTGTGCCACTCGGAACATCTTGTTCAAATAGTGAAAA
Organism: Periplaneta americana; assembly: GCF_040183065.1. Lineage (NCBI taxonomy): Eukaryota > Metazoa > Arthropoda > Insecta > Blattodea > Blattidae > Periplaneta > Periplaneta americana. The sequence continues at coordinate 14,086,514 of NC_091133.1, read as the reverse complement.
ACCAATATTACTAAAAGATTTGCGTTTCTTGGGTGGAGGCAGATCAGTTTTACTAACTGTTCGTCATGGTCTTTTGATATGTCACTTTATACCTAGGATAAGGGAATATTGTTGGCACAGCATTTGGTTTTAATAGTCTAAATTTCCCATTATTAAAGAACCTTCTTCTCTGAAATGTAAACTACAAACGACTGAAGATGGGGAGTTGCTTTAGGAACAAAGTCTCGGCGTGAAATCAATTTTAGGCATTTTCGCATCTTTCTCTTACTTACTTACTTATGGCTTTTAAGGAACCCGGAGGTTCATTGCCGCCCTCAGATAAGACCACCACTGGTCCCTATCCTGTGCAAGATTAATCCAGTCTCTATCATCGTATCCCACCTCCCTCAAATCAATTTTAATATTATCCTCCCATCTACGTCTCGGCCTCCCCAAAGGTCTTATTCCCTCTGGTCTCCCAACTAACACTCTATATGCATTTCTGAATTCGCCCATACATGCTAAATGCCCTGTCCATCTCAAACGTCTGGATTTAATGTTCCTAATTATGTCAGGTGAAGAATACAATGCATGCAGTTCTGCGTCATGTAACTTCCTCCATTCTCCTCTAATTCCATCGCTCTTAGCCCCAAATATTTTTCTAAGAACCTTATTCTCAAACACCCTTAATCTCTGTTCCTCTCTCAAAGTGAGAGTTCAAGTTTTACAACCATACAGAACAAGCGGTAATATAACTGTTCTTTTCTTTTTTATAGATTCTAACTTTCCGATTTTTTGACAGGAGACTAGATGACAAAATCTTCTCAACCCAATAATAAGAGGCATTTCTAATATTTATTCTGCGTTTAATTTTCTCCCGAGTGTCATTTATATTGTTACTGTTGCTCCAAGATATTTGAATTTTTGTCCAAACCTGAGAAGTAACGGTGAAACCAGGTGGCATGGGTTCGATTCCCGGGTGGGGCAAGTTACCTGGTTGAGGTTTTTCCCGATGTTTTCCCTCAACACAATATCAGCAAATGCTGAGTAACTTTCGGTGTTGGACCCCGGACTCATTTCACCGGCATTATCACCTTCATCTTATTCAGACGCTAAATAACCTAAGATGTTGATAAAGCGTTGTGAAATAACCTACTAAAATAAAATAAAATATTTGAATTTTTCTACCTATTCGAAGCATACAACTCCAATTGTTATAATATATCCAGTTCGTGCGATATTCTGGTCACGAAATATAATCATCTTTCCCTGTCACTCGGAAATTCGTGGAATGATATTGCTCCTCCACCTTTTTTTTCTACAAAATGGTACACAACAATACGTCATTTTGAATCATATCACAATAAACTCACGTACCAGTAAAAAGAAGCGCAATATTACTAATTATAATCGTACAAGAAATCATACACTTTCCTCAGTGGACCTTGGGATTCAGTGCCATATGGCGGGAATTTCATATTTTCTCGATTACAGCTTTAACACATGGATCAAAATGAATTGTCAAGGCCGGTAAAGGAGAAGCGAAGTGAGCATCAAGTCGGCCGTGATCGAAGAAGAGCGAAGAGATCGGAGATAAACATCGACTTCTAGGGGACGACGCAGGGATTGACCGCAACTGGACCAGAGACAATCAGGAGCAGAAACATATAATTACAAGATTAGCCATACACGGCTTCACCACAAAATTTACAGAAACAAGACATACCCCGAACACCGAATGCGTGTGTGAATGTGGGCAGAGATGCAAACAATATCCCATCACAGAATGCCGTGCAAGAACAAAATCGATCTCTGAGTAAAGTGAAGAATAACGAATACTCATTCGGGTGATCCCTCCATCATATTATTTGAATGGTTTTTCGCCAGAATGCGTACGAGAATGCACACTGAGCTCACTTGAACTTACAAAATATTTCCCACACACGTCACAGTTGTAAGGCTTCTCGCCAGAATGCGTAAGTGCATGTACTGTGATCTAACTCGAATATGCAAAACATTTACCACACATCGCATTTGAATGGCTTCTTGCCTGAATTCGTACGCGAATTCTCTCCGAGCTCACTCGAGATTACTGTGTAAATACCTAACTGTTTCTCCGCTTTGTTCCTTCTTCTATCGTAAATCTGGGATTCAGTTGTACTTTCTGACAAAATTCTCTGGGAGACAACTTTCAGATGTTGTGTACTTCACCTGTGGCGTTTCATTCCCACCAGTGCTGTAAACAAAAGATCCCTTTTGTGATAGTTACAAACATTGTCAAAAGAGAGGACATAGTCGTAAAATGCTGAATTATGAAAAACATTAGAATAATCCATAATAAATTCAGTTTGGAATATCGAACATATCTGCTGTTAGAAGTTGGATCGGCAGATTAAAGTAAAATACACATAGGGATATAATTGATGTATGTACATGAATTACTAACATCTGAATTAACTGAAATAGTTTGTGTCTGCCCATTTAGAAAATAATTATTTTCCAAACCTGAGAGCAAAAAACGCATTTCATCTGAGAAACTTCATATCAAAGTTGGACAACTCCACTTTTGCTTTTTTTTTTTTTTTTTTTTTTTTTTTTACAAGAAAGGCGAAAAACTTGATCCTTGGAAACCAATGTCACCGCTATACGTACATTTTTTTAAAACATTCTCATAGGTCATTGAAATATTTTTTTCTGTCTCAAAATATCATTAAAATTAATATTCAGCTCGAAATTTAAGTCTAAAAAGTGGAATTGTCCATGTCTGAAACTAGGTCATGGAGTTGTCTGTTTTTAAAATCAAATGAAGCCATATTTAAAGTTTTTATTGGGTTATTTTACGATGCTGTATCAACATCTAGGTTACTTAGCGCCTGAATGAAATGAAGCTGATAATGCCGGTGAAATGAGTCCGGGGTACAGCACCGAAAGTTACCCAGCATCTGCTCGTATTGGGTTGAGGGAAAACCCCCCGAAAAAATCTCAACCAGGTAATTTGCCCCGACCGGGATTCGAACCCGGGTCATCTGGTTGCGAGGCCAGACGCGCTGACCGTTACTCCACAGGCGTGGACTATTTAAAGTGGATTTGCGTGTTTTGGAATCCAAATGAAGCCATATTTAAAGTGAAATTGTCTTTTTTGAATCTTAGTCTCTTCCAACTCGATTTCAAAGCAAATTTACATAAAACAGTACCTATTCATTCTCAAACCGATTATATAAACAATCAGCCATGTTTGATTCGCGATACGTGATGGGAAAAATTGGTACGAATGTGGTCTTCTCATAGGCTACTGAAGGAATTGTCCTATTTTGATACCAAACCACAGTGGAGTTGTCTACATTTTTATTCAAAAGCGAACAATTAAGTGCTATTTTCGCTCTGTTCTGTCCGTTTTTGAACCCAAACAGTTCCAGAATCGTATTCAGCACATGAAATTCTATGAGAAACAATCAATATCTCGAAATAGCAAAAAAATGGAGTTGTCTAACTTTGATACTGTAACTTTGAAATTCAAAACAATAATGTTGTTTTTTTTTCTTACAACAATAACTCTTCACTTTCTACAATTTAATTTCACTCCCGTCAACAATGGGATTTCCACTCCACACAATATCACAGTATTCGTTATTGCACTCCACAGACGACAATGACAATTTACTTGGATTATTGAGAACAACAATGAACTGTTAATTTTAACTAATGTACACAAAGCACTATTTACAAATCAGAACTGTCAGTTCTCAGTTCACAGTTCGTTTGCCTTGGCTAGTTCTTCTAGCTCAGTCGCTCAAGTTCACAGTATTTCGAACCACAAACCTTCAGAGACAGTCCACTGAACCTCGAACTCAGGTCTCCCAACTGCGGTCCATTGCACTCGAACTCAGGGCTTCAAATGCTCACACAGCTGCGGACATACTCAAGTCGGACTCTGGTCTCGAAGCTGGCGTCACTGCTACACAAGACTGGCTGGCTTGCTGTTCACCGACTACAACACTGCAACTAACTAAACTGCTGCTCAGTCACTCGCGTGTCGTAATTTATAACCACACCATAGTTGCCAGAAAGTATGATTGCTCGAAATTTCCGCGGGTGTCCACTCTCGAATTGTCTGGATATCTCCCCTCTCTGCCGCGGTCGCTCTCTCTCCTCTCCTCCCCGCCACAGCACATGCCCCAGGAAGCAGATGCGCGCGCAACCCGCCCAAAACACGGCCGACCTAGTCCTTCTTCTGCCGGTCGTGAGATCGAATCGCTATTCGGTCCAGATGCACCACCATCATCTTCCCTCGGGGTTGTCGCTGGATGCGGTACACCACGTCGTTGATCCGGGTCACCACGCGGTATGGTCCATCCCAGGTACGCTGCAGCTTCGGTGATTTTCCTTTGATCCTGGTAGGTCGATACAGCCATACCAGGTCGCCCTCCTGGAGTCCTGCAGAGTTGGCTAATCTGTCGTAGCGCACTTCCATCCTGTCGCTGGCCAGCTTGAGGTGCTCTCTAGCCAGTTGGTGGACTCCATTCAACTTCTCGGTCAGTTCTGCCACGTAGTCAGTCGCTGGCTGATCAGCGCTGGGTGGGGTGCCAAACAGCAGATCACAGGGCAGGCGCAGCTCTCTCCCGAAGATCATGTTTGCCTGTGTCATCCCTGTTGTATCGTGGATCGAAGCTCTGTAGGCCAAGAGGAACAGTGGGACTCTGGCATCCCAGTCTCGCACCCCGAATCGGCAGATGAAGATATCAAGCAGCACGTCTGCCACCTTCGATGCCTCTTGGTTGGGAATGGCGTATACCTTTGGCCATTTTGTGAAGTAATCCATGGCGACTAGCAGGTAGCGGTTCCCTCGATCAGTAACCGGGAAAGGTCCAGCAACGTCGATGGTGATCCTCTCAAAAGGAGCTCCCACGTTGTACTGCTGCATGGCTCCCCTGCTGCGTGTCCTTGGTCCGCGACTGGCTGCACATGTGTCGCACTTTCGGCACCACACTTCTGTGTCGGTTCTCTGATGCAGCCAGTAGAATCTCTGCCTTAACTTGTCCAGCGTCTTGTTGGCTCCCAGGTGGCCTCCAGTCACTCCAGCATGAGTCTCCTCCAGCACTTCCTTCACCTTGCTACTAGGCGGGTCTTTCCATCGGCCGACTCCCAACTTCTCTTCAGGATACCGTCCTTGACAGTGAAGGATTCCCACTGGGCCCAGTAGCTCTTGTAAGTGGTGCTATGGTTGGCGATATCGGCCCATACTGGTCTCCGGCCAGACTCCACATCACGCAGTAGCTGTCCGATGTTTGGGTCCTCCAGCTGCTCCCTCCTTATGGCGGCGTTATCCCATCCTGGGCTCGGCTGGGCGGCAATTGCTCGGACTGCGTGGGCGCCATCCCGCTCTTCTACTTTCAGGCAGTGTCTGCAGCCATCCGGGCACGGGCGTCGTGATAAGGCATCAGCGTTGGAATGTTTCTTCCCTTGGCGTTGTTCGGAGGTGAAGTTGTGCAACTGCAGTCGTTGAACCCAACGGGCGGTCTGCCCTTCCAGATTCTTGAAGCCCAATAGCCAGGTGAGTGCAGAATGGTCTGCTCTGAGATGGAATTCCTGGCCATACAAATACTTGAGGAAATGCTTCAGGGCTTCCACAATGGCAAGAAGTTCTTTACTTGTAACACAGTAGTTTCTCTCAGCCTTGGATAGTGTTCGGCTGAAGTAGGCAATCACCCTCTCTTGCCCGTCCTGTTCCTGAGAGAGTACTCCCCCCGATGCCTACGTTGCTAGCGTCCGTGCCGAGCGTGAACTTCCTTCCAGGGATGGAATATCCCAGTACAGGAGCATTGCAGAGCGCCTGTTTCAGCAACTCGAAGGATGAATCCGCCTCGTCCGTCCTTAGGAAATGTCGTTTCTCCTCGGTCTGCTGGGTTAGAGGCTTAGCGATGTTGGCGTACCCAGCTACGAACCTTCTGTAATAAGTGCAGAGGCCGAGAAAGCGGCGCAACTCCTGTTTGTCCCACGATCTCGGCCATCCTCTGACGGCTTGTAGCTTCTCCGGGTCCGTGGTCCCTACTACGTGCCCTAGGTAGCTGACATTCTGGAACAGATAACATTTCTTTGGGTTCAACTTCAGCCTGGCTTGTCGTAGTCTCTCGAACACTTTCCTCAGTTTCGACAGTTGTTGGCCGAATGTCTTGCCGACTACGTTGACGTCATCAAAGTACGGCAAACAGGTGTTGTATGTCAGGCCCCTCATTACGGACTCCATTAGTCTCTGGAATGTAGCCGGGGCGTTGCAGAAGTCGAACGGCATAACGCTGAGCTGCCATAGTCTCTGGACTGTAGAGAATGCCGTTTTCTCCTTGTCCTCAGGATGTAGCGCCACCTGCCAGTATCCTGACTTCAGATCCAACGTCGGGAACTACTCTGCTCATGCCAGGGTGTCCAAGGTGTCGTCAATTCGTGGAAGGGGAAAGTAGTCCTTCTTGGTGACGTCATTCAGTCTTCTGTAGTCCACGCAGAAACGCAGGTCCCCATTCTTCTTCTTCACCAGTACCACAGGTGATGACCAAGGGCTGTCGGATTCCTCGATGACCCCTCTTGCTTTCATGCCCTCCAGTTGGCTGTCAATCTCCCTCTGTTTAGCTAAAGGGACGCGTCCAGGAGGTTGTCTGATTGGGACAGCATTTCCGGTGTCGATGCGGTGCTGAACGTTCTCCGTTCTCCCATAGTCGTTTTCAGACAGACTGAACACGTCCTGAAATTCTGTCAGTAGATCGTGGACTTGTCTTCTTTCTCCTTTGCTTAAATTCTCCGCCAATTCTCGAGCCAGCTCTTTCAGTGATGGTCTGGATCTGGTCGTGGTCGGTGACACTCCTCGTTATCTGCCAGAGCAGTCACAGACACTACCGTCTCGACGCTACCTAGTACAGTTCCACTAGGCACCTCCTTGTCCCGATTGGTGACATTGAGGACCCTCACCGGTACCACCTTCTTGTTCGAGAGTAGGGATCTGGCCACATAAACCCCATCTATCGGAGTTGTCTGCGAATCGAGGAGCAGGTTTCTCTTAGGCTGTCCGTCCAGTCTTGCCGTCACCACCATCTCGCAATGTGCTGGGATTGTCACTTGAATCTCCAAGGTGAGACTGCTGGCCATGGATTGGTCTTCGACGTCTCTCAGGAACACTTCATCCTGACCAAAACGGAGGATACGGCGCCGGACGTCCACCGTTGCATCGAAGATCCGCATGGCGTCGAGTCCCAGGATGAAGTCTTCAGTGATGTTCGCGAAGAACACCCATATCTCCAGTCTCCTCTTTCCCAAGGTAAAAATCCGGGAAAACCTCTTTCTGGATGGGCAGGCTTTCGCCTGAGGCAGTACGTAGCTCATATCGGCACAGCGGCGTCCTCCCAGGTAGGCCACGCACGACTTCCGGTCTGGCGATGGTGAGCGACGCCCGGTGTCCACCAGTACTCTGCATGGGCGGCCTCTTATCCATCCGTCAGCAATCAGCCCATCGTAGCATCTTCTGTTAACCGTCTTCAAGATCAGCCGAGGGGATGGTGATGACGGCGCCGACGTGTCCCTCATCGCATCGGTCCCTTTTAGTTTTCCAGTCTGTGACCAGATCGGTCACAGTCCCTCCTTAGGTGTCCAGGTTCGCCGCAGGACCAGCAGGTGGGCACTCCTCGTCTACGTCGCTCGGGTGACTTCGGTGGACGTTCCTCGACGTCGGCCGTTTCGACGCTCCTAATCCGGTGCGATGCCGAGACGTTCGCAGTCAAACTTGGCCGCCTCCATCCTGAGGGCCGCCGCCAGAGCTGCGTTGATGGTACGATGATCTGCCAAGAGTAGCTGTTGTCTGATTTCGGGGTCTCGAACTCCGCTGCCGAAGATGTAGGCCGCCTCTCCAGCGATGAAGTCAGTAGGTAGGCCCCTGTGGGCCTTATGGGCCAGTTCCACCGCCATTGCAAATTCTTGTAGGGACTCGCCTGACTGTTGGACCCTCGTTTTTAGTTGGGTCCTAAATGCTGCCGCAAGTTGATGGTCAACATAATGTCCCTCCAAGGCCGCCATTATCTCAGCGGCTGTCCCATCTTCTGGAACACTATGAAGAATCTCCGATGCCTGTCCCTGAAGCGCGGCCAGCAGCTGAGTAGTTTTCTCTGCCGGCGTCCACCCATTGTGCTCTGCGATGGCCTCGAACTGGCGACGGAAAATCGCCCAAGACGTCGTACCGTCGAACTTCGGCGTCTTGATGTTCTAATGTTTGGCTGAAGGTGATGGTTCCGCAGAGCCATTATATGGAGTTCTCAACTCTGTTGCCGCTTCTTGCATGGCACGTCGAACCTCCTCGGCAACTATCTGTTTATGTTCTCTAGCCTGGCGGTCCACCAACGCGAGGATGTGCTTGTTTTCTTCAGCATGTTGGTCCATTAACATACTAGTCTTATCCAGCAACTCACTCGTTTCCTCTTGACGACGTTCGAGAGCGCGAATTTTTCCGTCGAAATGGTCTACGTCCTGTCTTAGTTCGGCCACTGTCTCGTTTATAGTTGCAAAATTCTCATTTAGTCTGTCAAAATCGGCTTTAATTTCGTTTCTCACGATGGTAACTATTCCATCTACTTGGGCCGAAACGCTACCGATTTGAATAGCGACGTCACTTTTCATCTCATTTTTCACTTCACCTATGTCGTTCTTAACCTCACTAATGTGCTTGTTCATATCTGCTTTTGCTTCACTTATGTCGTTCTTCACTCTACTTATGTCGCTTTTCACCTCACTGATGTGTTTGTTCATTTCCTTGATGGCTTCCAGGATCTACTGTAGGTTCTCCATTGTGTCAACAATATCCCACTTCTGACATCGGTGTAACTTTGAAATTCAAAACAATAATGTTGTTTTTTCTTACAACAATAACTCTTCACTTTCTACAATTTAATTCCACTCCCGTCAACAATGGGATTTCCACTCCGCACAATATCACAGTATTCGTTATTGCTCTCCACAGACGACAATGACAATTTACTTGGATTATTGAGAAAAATAATGAACTGTTAATTTTAACTAATGTACACAAAGCACTATTTACAAATCAGAACTGTCAGTTCTCAGTTCACAGTTCGTTTGCCTTGGCTAGTTCTTCTAGCTCAGTCACTCAAGTTCACAGTATCTCGAACCACAAACCTTCAGAGACAGTCCATTGAACCTCGAACTCAGGTCCCCCAACTACGGTCCACTGCACTTTTTTTTAAACCACCTGGTTTCGCGGCCAGACGCGATAACCGTTACTCCACAGGTGTGGACTACTCAGGGCTTCAAATGCTCACACAGCAGCGAACACACTCAAGTCGGACTCTGGTCTCGAAGCTGGGTTCACTGCTACACAAGACTGGCTGGCTTGCTGTTCACCAACTACAACACTGCAACTAACTAAACTGCTGCTCAGTCACTCACGTGTAATTTATAACCACACCATAGTTGCCAGAAAGTACGATTGCTCGAAATTTCCGCAGGTGTCCACTCTCGAATTATCTGGATATCTCCCCTCTATGCCGCGGTCACTCTCTCTCCTCTCCTCTCCTCTCCTCTCTCTCCGCCACAGCACATGCCCCAGGAAGCAGATGCGCGCGAAACCCGCCCAAAACACGGCCGACCTAGTCCTTCTGCCGGTCGTGAGATCGAATCTCACGTGGCTGTCACAATACTATGCTCATATGTTTAGTGTTTGATGAAATTAATTTGGACGTGTCAACATTTATTTCTCTGGGGTATATACATAGTTGTGTGTACTTATAGCATTGTTTAATCCTGTGGTTGCCAAAGTGTGGGTTGCGACCCCATGAGGAGTCCATGCAAAGAGAAAAGGGGTTCGCGAGACGATTTACAAAATAACATAATAAACGCCTCATTAACATACATTTGTCATTTAAAAACCTAAACAACGTCAAACTTAAAAGTCAGATAATGTATATGCAGTTGTAAAGTAAAAAAAAAAATAAGTAAAAATTATAATTGTGCCTCGTTTTCAAAAAGTGGCCTCTAAAATCTGGTCCCAATATTCCATACACAAGTTCAAGGATATGTCTCGCTTTTGTTTTGAAGGTAATCATAGAAGAGAAACATACCTATTTTTACATAAATTCGAGGTTGGAAATAGTGTTACCAAAAATGTAAGGGCTTCTGTTATAACCTCGAAGTATTCTTGCAGTCTTTAGATGTAACACTGTTCTATACTATGCGAAAAAGTGTAGTTTCAGGTACAATTTCCTATGAGGTTTTCCTTCATACATGCACGTATATATAAGAGGCATTCCACATCAAATCGAACAGTCTTGTGACTTTGATGTTTCCAAACAGTTCGAATTTTTTTTTTTGTTTGGATGATTAAAAAAGGAACCCCCATTCGTATATATATTTTTTTATTTCAGCCAAAAACAATTTTTTTTGGGATATAAATAAACTTTTTTACTAGTTGAAAAGGAATGCTATATAGTTTTAAAACGTAATACAATTTATGGAAGTTTTGAAAAGTTGAGCTTACGTATGTGTGTGCATTGAAGTGTATGACGCATTGTCGTTGTGGATTTACTCCGTACTGGGTGTTGAATGACAATGTGAAGTTTATTATTTTGCTAGCGTAATGATATAAACGGGACTATTTAAGATTGCGTATGAAAGGTCGGAATTTTGTTGTTTTGCGTGATGATACAAGCGGGACTATTTTAGACTGCTTATAATGGGTTCCGGAAATTTAATAAGTTTTCATTAATTATAGTTTTTTCTTTATTATAATATTGTGATATGAAATATTCTTCCGCTGCATTTATAAATTTATTATCATCGTAAGATTTTAGAATGCTTGAAGTATCTTGACATTGACCTATATTAATTAAATGCGCGGCATATTTGGATTTATCTTTGTTATGTTTATAATCATAAATATGTTCTTTATATCTTGTTTTTATGTTACGTTTCATCTGACTAATGTATTTCTTTTCACATGTATAGCATTTTAGCATATATATTCCTTTTTTTTTTGTTTACTTTGTCTATGGCATTTATTGTGTTATTGATGTTATTATTTAATTTATCATTTATTTTGAAAGTGATATTTATGTTTTCTTTATTAAAGAAAATTTTCAGTTTGTTACATATATACTTATTGTAAGTTAATGTTAACCAGGATTTTTTTTTTTTTTTTTTTTGGATCTTGTTAAAGTTATGTTGCTTTTCTGTTTTACGGAATTTTCTTTTTTTCTTTTTTTTTCGATTTAATTTCTTAATTAAAGTTTTACTATATCTATTATCATTTGCTATGTCCAAAATGGTTTGAATTTCTTTTTTACATTTATGTTTTAGATAAAGGTAGTTGTATTAGTCTATTTATTAAGTAATTGAGCATACTTTGTTTTTCAATTGGAGGATGTACAGAATAACGGGTATACTATGTTTTGTGTGAGTTGATTTTCTATAAATGTCAAAATTTAGTTTGCTTTTATGGTTTGTTATTTTTTAATTTTAAAAAGGCTATTGAATTATTTATTTCACTCTCTACTGTAAATTTTAGGTTTTTGTGTAATTTATTAAATGAGTCTACAATTGAATTATTCATTGATTTATTTTCATAAATTATAAGTGTGTCATCTACAAATCTATGATACGCTTTTATGTTATGTTTGTTTAGGATCTCATTGTTATTCTTATCTTCTATGTTTTGTAGATCTCGGTTAGAATTCCTGATAATGGATTACCCATTCAATGCACACACATACGTAAGCTCAACTTTTCAAAACTTCAATAAATTATATTACGTTTTGAAACTATATAGCATCCCTTTTCAACTAATAATATCCACTGAAAAAAATATAAATTCATTATCTTTCAAACAGTTGAATAAATAATCACTATCAAACTATATTTATGCAAATCTTAATTACAGACAATATAATCAGGTCAAACTTTCCATCTTTCCAATACTAACATGGAACAACCTTCACACAAGTTCATCAAAAATACACATGTAAGTTTTTCAATTTTAACCCAAATTCAGAACTGTAAATATACACTTTAAATTCTTCCTTTACAAATTATGGAAAGGTGGGGCAAGAGTGCCATGTTAAGGTTTGACATAAATTGTTACTCTTTCCAATGATAATTATTATTTACAAAATTAATTTCAAAATGTTTTACACTTTCACTCTATAATAACAAAACACAAAATCCAGTATCTCTTATATTTTAAGAAAAATACTAATAAACATGTCATACATGACACTACATGGCGTAAGAGTATCAGCAGTATTGGGGCAAAAGTGTCCCCAGAGTTCAAATACAGTATGTATTACTTTAAAAACTACTTATAAACAGTTTATTCTCTGCAAATATCACAAGTATAGGTTCCCTGTCGTTCATTAAAGTCAGTGCAAACCATATGTGACCACTCATTGCATTCTTCACATTGAATCATTGGTTCATCAGGTGGGTCACTCAACATTTCATTACAAATAACACAAAAAATAATTGTCAATTTTATTAGTATGGCAGTCAAGAACAGCTTGAGACGAAGCTTCTTCACCTCCTTTCTTCTTCTTTATTCTGTGTTGTCATTCTTCATTTGATTGATTTTTTTCCCTGAATCATTCATTTTGATATGGGCTACTTGTAAGAACAGCAGATGTTTCAATCTTTCTTCTTTTTTTGGAGTTGTTGGAAGTGGAGACAGTGATTTAATACTAAAAGAGCCATTTGAATTGATGTTTTCCAAAGACCGACTTGTAGATGGTAATGATTCTATGTCGGGAAGAAATATCTTCATTAGTGCTCATTGCTGGCTGTACATTCAAACTCCATTTGGTGCCCACACATTACCAAATAAAACTATCTGTGCTTATCTCCAGGCAAACAGGGACCATCACTCTCAAGTCCTTATTCTTTTCTTCATTTATGTCTTTTTTCACCCTTATTCCTGACACAGACACAAAGCGATCATTCACGTTGTTTCAGAACTAAACAAAACATGCGTATCATCGGTAATAGTAGCGGCACATTCATGGTTCTTTACTTTATTCAATGTGGTACATACACAAGCAGCGTACCCTGTCCAAGTCTATATAAACTGAAAATATAATCTAAAGCCTCGTTTACATTTTTCAAGTAACTTGAATTCAAGTCACGTTTTTTCAAGTACCTGAATTCAAGTCACCGTTCAGACATATTCAAGTTATTTTGTTTTCAAGTAGGATAAAATGGCGTCCATGGATGTTTTGCAATTAGGAATATCTGTAGTAGCAAGTCTCCATGCCAGGGAAATGATAAATATACTGAAGAAAAGGAAAACGCGTTGTTCAGTATGGGTTAGGAATTAGATTAATAAGAGAAATACACGGCCACTGACTATTACAAATAGAATAAGTGAAATCTTCAAGCAGATTTAATAATTCTAATCGCAAATGTAATAAAACATAAGCGAGTCTGATTTACCATAATTGAAAATGATTATTTTGAAGCTGTTACAATTCCCCCACAAAAATCTATCAACCACATTGAACCATGCCAGTTTCGGCGATAAATATCATCCCTTCAAGCAACACTCTTCTCTTCTTAATCCCTCATATCTTCCTCACTTCTTTTCTATCTACAGTTTAATAGTTTTGTATTATTTTTCATAGGCTATCTCATCTGTGTCCACGTTAAAATCTCTGCTGTTCAGTTCTTCAATGAACTCTTCCTCTCTTTGCAGCTTCCTTTGCATTTCCATTACGAACCGCAGGCCTTCGTGAATTGTATACAACTTCAGAAACTCAAATATTTGGTCATTATTTCACTTACTGCTGTTTGCTATTATTTTTACGTTCCTAGTAGAACTGAAAAACAATCAGCTGTTAATTTAACGCTCTTAAAATAGCTGTTAATTTAAATTCCCGCTCTTTTCTCCTTGAATTCAAGTTATCAAGTGACGTTCACACTTTTCAAGTCAAGTAAAAAGTAGAAAGGGATCCAACTTCACTTGAAACTTGAATTCAAGCCGTTAATTGATTTCAAGTCAACTTGCAACATAGTTCACACTTTTCAAGTTCGTCTTTCAAGTGACTTGAATTCAAGTTACTTGAAAAGTGTGAACGAGGCTTAAGGCATATTCACTGTTTACCATTTTGTTCAGCTTGGAACATACATTCAGTCGTACTAAAAAAAAATTTTTTTTTGGCACTTTCATTGTTTACCATTGTCCTCAATTACAAAACTCAGGAACACAAACACAATTCAAGTTACTGTACCTTTATTATTCTTTCAGAAATTGGAAACTATTACACTCAATCTTACCATAAATACTGTTAAAAACATGTGGACCACACTACACAATGTGTTTTAAGGGTAATAAACATGTTGAATCTTCCCAAGATACATAAAGAAAACATACCAATCAGACCTCTAATAAACTACAAACACGCACCAGCACACAAACTAGCCACACACATGGACAAAATCATCAGAAACAACATAAAATTCAGAAAACAGACAATAAAAAACACTATAGACCTAGTCAACAAAACAAAACAATACATTCCACACAGTGCAACACTAGCATCTTTCGATATCACCAACTTATACACTAACATACCGATACAAGACACATTACAGATACTAAAACAAATGCTCATAGACAACAACACACCACAACAACACATCGAAGAAATTATCCAAATCACAGACATCATAACAAAGCAAAATTATTTCACACACAACAACAATTACTACACTCAAACAGAAGGATTGCCAATGGGATCACCCATATCTAGCAGACTAGCAGATATATTTTTACACAACATAAAACAAACATACATACTCAACAATGAACACAACAAATATGCAGACAACATATGGCACAGATACGTAGACGACATAAAGGAAACAAACGACAAATACACAAACTACACCAATACATAAACAAAATACACCCAAAACTCCAATACACACTGGAACTCGAAAACAATAACTCCATAAATTTCCTAGACATCACCATAACAAAAGTTGACAACAAACACACATTCAAAATATACAGAAAACTAACCACCACCACCACCACCACCATACACATACACAACACATCTAATCACCCCACACAACACAAACATGCTGCATTCAGGACAGTGGTACACAGATTACTCAACATACCCACGATCCAGCAACACTACAATGAATTCAACACTTTTCAACAATCGAACGCACCCACACAACAGGCAGCGAAGTTCGAGATGACGCCGAGATCTAGTAGACTCTGAGGATGGTGTAAAGAACCATCGAAACAGCTGTAAGCCGCAAATGCTTACACAATTAACACGAGTAAGATCGCCATTATATAAATTATTGGTAATAAACAATATAGAATCGGTATTTCTCGAATCCATCACAAAAGTTAATTGTAATGTCCCAGGAACTCTACACTTCGAACATTTTGATGTCCAGGGTACTTAGTGGTGATCTTGGACTTAACATCGAAATAATGGGCACTACCTGACTGCAGCTGAACAAGCAGAGAATACCGAAGTCGGGCCTTCTTGTGTAACAGTCTAACAATTTGTCGTCACATCTCTATCTTCAATGATAAAAAAAATCTACAACTGAGGAGAGTTTTAGCAGAGAAAATTATGTTTTATGAATCGAGTTCTCAGGAATCTCGTGAGACATCGAAAAATTGAAAAAGGGTAACATCCCTCTTCAGGGAAGGTTTGCAGGGGTGTGAGTTATACTCGTCTCACTGAGATCAATACTTGTGAAAAAGGTGTTAGCTGCCTCTGCTAAAGCGTATCAAGAAACTGTGTTGGAGCCTCTTTTGCAAATATGAGCAATTACTCACTCAGAAATAAACAGTCGGCATTTCATCAAGTTCTTCCCCAAGTCAGAAGGCCACAGTTCACAGAGAGGTGGTTTGAGCTCCATTCTGCTGATTTAATATCAACTTGTGACGGACTTTGTGGCTCGAGATCCCGAACTTAAAAGCTTTGGACTTAAAAATGTGTACAGTACTTGAGGCATAGTCTGCGAGTAAAGGCACTTCAATGTCAAAGACTGAAGCAGTGCTACTTTCTAATTGAAAACATCCGTACAGAAACAGCTCACTGGCTGAAAATTTTCAGCCATATGTTAAATAAGGTGGGCAATTCTGATAACGATCATGTACTGTGTCTGAATAAAATCTAGGTATTATTGGTATTACATATTAAAAAGAAATTTAAAGTCTTCAACCACATAGTTTTTAATTCTCCATAAAATTGCATATAACAGAATTTATAATAAGACTATGTAAGAATTCTACAAGTAAAATCGGTGGAAAAATAATCAAAAACAAATCTTGCTAGAAACAGTGTAGATGCAACTAACAGTGAACCTGTATTGTTACTGTTTTAATATCTAATATTGTGTATGATATAAAACACTTATCTTATTCGAATGTATAGCAACAAACCCTGATTTATACAACACAATATATTATGATGAGGAAACATTATCACAAAATTTGCGCTCAGGAACTGAAGGTATACATACAATAAAGTTCAGATATAGGCTGCCTAGTGCGGCTGCGTGCTGGAAGAATTCAGTCGTCAAGGCTGTATAATGAATGTGCAGGTAGCTGCTTGTAGTTAGATTGAGAGACGATTTGGTAGCAAATAGCTGTATGTTCGTATGTTACTTGGTGTGTTAACTGTGTCTCATTGGGTGCTAATTGTGCTTGTTCTTCGATTAAAAGACAATATCAAACAAGAAATTGCTAAAACTCACACCTGAGGTGCTTATGACAGTTAACAGAAAATTTGCTATACAGATATATGTAGGCTAATCGTGCTGTGGAGGCACTATTTTGAAAAGTTCTTGTCTGATGATATCAATTCCAAATAGATTATCAATTACGGTTTCAATAAATATACCGATCTAAAATAAAAAGGCGAACATTACGCAGGACGATTCTATCACCCTTTTTCCAGTTGTGGGTGCTCCACTTCCCCAATATACAGCCTCCCTCAGGCGTCCCGTAATTAAAAATCCTCAATGCACATGAATATTATAACTTTCCTAACTTTCCAGCAAACATTTACACATACAAAGATATAAATTAACATTGGTCTGAGTGTATATCGCTTTTCAGCTTATCCCCACACGTGAAATATTTTCAGCACGTATCACATTTGGAAGGACTTTCGGTTGTTTGCAAAAGTTTGTTTCTCTGGACTTCTCGATTCTGAATAATTATTTGCACATTCATCGTATTTAAATGGTCTTTCGCCCGTGCGTAGGTGGGCGTGTTTCTTGAAATATCCCAATTGTGAAAAATACTTTCCACAGGAACTGCATTCGAATAGTCTTTCGCCTGTGTATGCGTGCATGTGTGTTTGAACTACTTTTTGTGGGAAACTGTCTACAGACATCGAATTTGAATGGTCTTTGGCGTATGTATACGTGCATTATGTGTTTAAAGCTCTCAATTTTTTAAAAACACTTCCCGCACCTCTTGCACTTGAATGAGTTTTCGCCGGTGTGTAAAAGTATCTTCTATTCTTTTTTTTTTAGGCTCGATTCCACAAAACTCTTTCCACATTCATCGCATGTAAATGATCTAAGTCTTGAGATATCCGCATCGTGATAGACTTTTCACACACCTCGCAATGGAATGGCCTTTTGCCTGTGTGTAGACGTTTATGATTTTTTTAAACCTACGATTGCGCAAAAATTTTTCAACATACATCATAAATGAATGGTCTTTCGCGTCTATGCAGGCACTTATGATGTTTTAGACTTCCCGATTGCGCAAAACTCTTTTCACATACATCGCATTTAAATGGTCTCTCCTTTGTGTGTACGCGAATATGAATCTTGAGATTTCCCGAATTTGAAAAACACTTTCCACACACCTCGCAATTGAATGGCTTTACGCCTGTATGTATTCTTTTATGTATAATTAGAGTCCCTGATTGTGCGAAACTGTTTACACACACATCGCATTTAAACGGTCTCTCGCCTGTGTGTAGGCGGGTATGAGTCTTGAGACAACCCGAACGTGAGAAACACTTTCCACAAACCTCGCATTTAAATGGCCTTTTGCCTGTGTGTAGTACTTTATGATATTTTAGACTCGAAGATCGTGTAAAACCGTTTCCACATACATTGCATTTAAACGGTTTCTCACCAGTGTGTGTGTGAGTCCGGGCATGTGTCCGGATATGCTCCGAACATTTGAAACGCTTTCCACATACCTCGCATTTGAAAGGCCTTTCGTCTGTGTGCAGCCGTTTATGTTTCTTTAGGGACCAAGATGCAATGAAACTTTTTCCACAGACTTCGCATTTAAATGGTCTCTCGTCTCTGTTAAGTAGTTTATGGTATTTTAGATTTCCTGAATCAGCAAAGCTCCCAGAATGTGCCAACTTGTCTTTTTCACAATCGATGCTGGCGTGTTCTTGTGAGACACTCTCCTCAACATTTTCCATAATGCTGAAATGAATATAACAATTTATCAGTCTGAGTCCCCACAATAATCAATGTGGTCAGATGATAATATATAGACTATTATATGTATATATGTATGTATTGTGAACCACATTCTAACAACACATAAAAAAAAAAAACCTTTGTCTTGGTGCCTTGGTTTTAGACATGTTCTTGGGCTTATTTGGGGCACTGATTCAAAACATGCCATTGAATACACCATATCACCTCGTGGTTTTTTAGACAGTGTTGAAGTTATATAATAATTATATAATAAAACACATTATTATAATTTTTTTCATATGTCCCAATAAAAATTTTAACAGAAAAATAAATTAATATAAAAATTATTATTTATATCCTAGAAGTAAAGGAATCTTAGAAACCTACTATACTCAACATGAACACCAAAAACCAATTCAGATTCTAATTCTGATTTGTTACATTATCCATAATAACCTCTAGATGCTTATCATGGATTTAGTAGACTACATACATTTGAATTTAAATTTTATAGACAGTTGTGCATCGGAGTTTGTTCTTGTGTTTCCTAGTTCGTGTTTTTGCATGCGTACAGGTTAGTAAAATTGTGAGTGTTTACGTGCTTTCAAGAGTAATTTAACATCCGAATGATTCGATTCTGAAATGTAAGTTCTTAATTATATCATAGTTATGATCGTACAGGAGATTGTATAATTTATTATATTCCCACTCATATCGTTTCATTTTTGTATACTGAGCATCGAAAAACAATGACTACTTCACAACAGTCGTTGCTGAATCGCGAAGTATTTGGTATATTTGTAAGTACACACTTAACCCTAGAATGCTATAGCATGTAATTTTCACGTATAATGGGTAAATAATTCATCCTTACTACTTTTCCCTTCAAGCAAGTCCCTCCTTCTTCTAACTATGTCTCCTCTGTCAGTTGCTGACTAGCAGTCATGACAGCAGACTGCAACTTACACGGTTAGCTAAGTTATTATAAGATATATTTGGAAGTATATTTCAGATTTAAGTATCAATAGTATTAATACAAAATGTTCTGTTAGTGCAGTTTATTTATTTTCCTATGTGTGCTTTATCTAAGAAAGTAAGACTGGATGAAAACTTATGTGACAATCCTGACACTATTATGCAAATTATAGATAAAATTTCAGATGTATGTACTGAAGACAATGTAGAGTTTGATGAAGAAATTTTTGACAGTGACAAGGTTCCAGAATATATCTAGCTCAAGGAAAAAAAAAAATTAATGGAATATACTGTACGAGAGATTGAGAATAAATGTAGGAAACAAGTGACATAAGCGAATGGAGAAAGAAGAAAAAGCAAAATAGCAGGAAACTGGATATTTACCACGTATTCAGCTACCAAACACAAGAAAAGAAAGTGTACGAAATTGAACCAAAACACCTCCAGTTGAAGATGAAGAGAATTCCTACGCTGAAAATCCAGTAATAGAACAATAATCCAATTTTGAAGCCTAACTTCCCAGACTTTTCTCACGGGAAAAAGTTTTTCTTCTTGCCTGCGCTGCTCTCGAATATCTTTATCATCAAATTAAATGTAGATGATTAGTTAAGACACAGTAGTATGATAACGCTCACTACAATAGACCTATGTTCTACCAAACATGTTTATAGATAGGTGATCTTTTATTCTGGGATATTTTCTTGTTTCCTGTAATTTTTTTTAATATAAATATAAATTAGAAACAAAAAACAAATAAAAGTAAAGAAAAGAAATAAACATTATACCGGTATTCAGAAATATTTTCATGCAGTTAGGTCTATATGATTTTCTATTTCATGTAATTTTATTTTCATTAAAATAAAAATTAGAAAGGAAAGGAGTTCTAAACAAATAAAATTACAAAGCGGAAATAAAAATTATATTCCGAAACAAATATAGAGCTCAAAAACAATTTTTTTCTGCTATTGTATTTTTACGTAACAATAGCAATACAGTATTATTCAATGACAATAACATTCAAGGGTTAAAGCAAGTAGGAAAACTATTTCCAAGTTTGTGAAGACAGCATATCTACGTTATTTTGGTGTCAAGCTTGGAGATCAAGATAAGCCACGGGCTCCTCATATTGCATGCAAAATTTGTATACAGCATTTGCGCATGTGAAAAAATGAAAAGAGATGTACTAATGGTTATTTTTGTATTGTTAATATCATAGGCATCAATCAAAATAATCGTGATACGAGGTCACATCCTTATCTACCTTCAGCAATGAGTCTTGTGTTGCCCTCGATTCTCGTACCCATTCAACTCTTCCACGAGCTGCCACAGATCTCAGAGCATGAATCTTATATGTCTGATATAGCACAAGATAAAGAAAGTGGGGAAAGCAACAGTGATTTTCAAACAGCTTCACAAAGTGAACGCTTTAACCAGAACCAGTTCAGTAATTTGATTAGGGACCTTAATCTCTCCAAGGAGTCTTCTGAACTGTTCACCTTCAGACTAAAGGAAAAGAATGTACATCAGTCTGGACCGAAAATTACATTTTATTGAAGGAGAGAAAAGGATTTTCTGCCATTTTTACTGAAGACAAGAATCTAATAATCTGCAAAGACATCGGAGGCGTTCTGAAGAAAATGGGTGTCTCCAAATTTACCTCAAGTGAATGGCGCCTTTTCATCGACAGTTCAAAACGTAGGATGACATAAAAGTACAATGTCATCCTATTATTCCTGGAAAAATTCTATAACAAGGAACATCGAGAAGAATATTGGAAAAAATTAGAAGAGACAGGATACGCAATGAGAGAATGCGAGAAGAGGTGAAATAAAAAATAAAAGGCAATTTGTGAGGTGGTAGAGGAGCGTCAGTTGAATTGACTTGGACATAGGGTTGCCAACTTTTTTTGATGAAAATATGGGAATCGACAAAATTTCAAATAGAAAATTGACAAATTATTCAGTTCGGTTACTAAGAAACAACTTTATACTTTGGCAGCTAGGCTTAAATTAAGAGTATTTTCAGACAGATTTTGTTTCGCGTAATAGTTGAAGTCGACTGCAGTTTGCAGCTCTGATTTGATTAGATGTGTCGTGGTCCTGTTTCGAACATCTGTCCCATTACTGTCCATCAGAAGAAACAATTCCTTTTTGTATGAGCATTAATACTTGGTATGCTTAGAATAAAACTCGGCAGTTTTCCCAAATTTATAATGTTAACATTATTTGATTTTAAATGGATGAGCACTAAAACCCATTTCTGGCAAGCATTACATTCTACAAAGACTGCACATTTTAATGCATCTCTTAAACAACAAAATTAATTCATCATATAGGAAATCACCATCATGCACGGCAAATTCAACTTTTTAGAACAAAGATATTTACATTATGCAAAAATAAGGACGCAAAATGCTGAAAGAGAAGAAAAATACGGGAGCCGGGAGATTGTTAAAAATTAGGGGTTAATACGCGAGATCCCGGGAAATAATAGATGGTTGGCAACCATATTTGCATAGATGAATAGAATGAGTGAGGACAGTGAAGTGAAATAAGTGATATAAATGTGGGTGGAGGGTAAAATAAGAAGTCGGCCGAGAAACACATGGGAGGACAGAATAGAAAAAGTTGGAATGAAACGTGGGAAAACTAAGATGGATATGAAAGGAATGAGCCAAGATTGAGAGAAGTGGATGAAATGGACAAAACAAGGTGCCCCGATGCTTAGCAGCATAAGAGGCTAATGAAGAAGGAGAAGAAGAAGAAGGAACATTAATGCATCATCTGTGTAAACTTGAAAATGGTTTAATAGCTCTTTGTTTTCTATGTCTTTGGGATAGTGGAGCCAAACATGAGCTCTGTATTGTATAAGAAATTTCTGGCCTCCACGGGAAGATGTGGTTTCACTGCAACAGGAGAGTTGCAGATGATAACATGGAACATTAAAGTGTTTCTGTAATAAATACAGTTCAACATGATTCAATCTTCATCGAAGGGACTACGTAAATGATGTTCAAATAAACTAGTGTCACTACTAAAAAAAAAAAAAACATTAGAGTTCATATTACTACGTACTTCATAAACAACTACAAATTTGTAATTTTATATACTGGTAGGCCTAGAGACCTGTAACTGTTTTAAATACCTTCATGGATTCTATCGAAGATGTCAAACAAAAATCACTTACTTTGTAACTACCACAACTTAATAATTATTCATAAGCATAATAAATAATATTAATCGTATTTCAGATATTACGATCTGACATTAGACTTGTTCCTTAAGTTCTGTGATCTTTATTTCAATGGACGAGTAGCCAACTTCTCTACCAGCCTCCTAGACTATATCACACTCGCATATGTGATCTCTGACCTACGAGCACAATAGCTTAGACAGCGGCACCGAGAATAAATAAGTGAAGCAGAAAAACATGCGTAATTTAGTTACTCACGATCACTCAAGTAGTTTATATTCGTTACATTTTGTTACTTTCGTTACCAGTAGACGTACTGTATTTCTCACCACTATTCTTTTTATTTAGGATCACTTTCAGAAATTGGAATGTTGTACTGGATGCATTTGGCCTTAGCATATAGAAAGCTAACCCGACCCAATGTATAAAGGGAACATTTGCTATATGTATGTGTATATATTGAGCAACTCTTGACAGATGCAATATCGTCGCGGTTATTTAGTGTCTAAGTTCTGTCAAGTACCTAAGCTCTTGGGGTATAATGAGAGCCACAGATAAGGGATACAGAAGTCCTCAACGGCTGAAGCGGAAAAAAAATCAAGCATCTATAATGTAATACACGTGAAAGAGACAACCCTGCTTTAGGGGTTAATACACAAGCAGGGTAGTGAAGAAACCTTAAGGAGGCAGTCCCATTACTCCATAGTTTCTCTTGCAAACAATATAACAAATCAGAAAAGAAAAGAGGAAACATGTCTAGAAACTATTAGTGCTTTCAAATTAAATGGCCAATATCGAAATGATTAGATAATAGTTTTAAACAGAATGGACGATGGACGCCTTTCCAAAAAGATTTATGAATAAAGACACAGAGAAAGAAGAAACATGCGTCCCCCACAAAAAGATGGAGAGAAAAGCATCAACCTCTTTACATGTGTTAGATGGTCTGAGATGAGCGGAGCAAAGTAAATGGTGTAATTCTTCATTAATGATGATAATAATGTACTGGATTGTATACAAATTAACTATTATAGTCAACAGTAATTAATAATGTGGGTTGAACAAAACTATTTCTGTCTCATGTTTTACGAAATATTGCATCTGTAAATCATTCCCAATCCTTTCTTGATCAAGCCAAGTTCACAGCACACACTACCATTAAATACGTATATTGAAGGAACCACATTCCAAAATCAGACAATAATAATACAATTCGAGGTTTCGCTCTCCTCAATGTGGAAATAAATTTGAATTTCTTATATACAGTATGTATTTCTACCTCTATTTTCTTCCACTTATTAAATGTTACAATACTCATCATCAGTGAACCGCATGTGTTCTAAAAAAAGTCGGCTATATTGTGCTTGACTGACAGTATGATTATTGGGTAACTTGATTAGCAGAGAACTGGCGAAAAGCAAGGATTATACAACAGAAAAGAAGCTATTGCATGAGTTAGAAGAGGAAGGATTCTTTAGTGAAAAGGCATTTCAGAGCCATAAAGTTGATTTCTACATCATTTGTGCGTCCTGTATAAAAGAATGGTCACAGTTTATGCTGAAATCAGACAGTATGTCTTAGGTGAAATTGACAAATGGAGCAACATCATTATCTTGGGAAAATGTTTTTCAAACAATCCAAGCTATGAGTGAGATTGCTGCCATATCAAACATTGTTGAATCCGATTTGTTTGATGAAGTAATGATAGTGAAAACAGCTCTGCACTGCAAAGAAAATACTGAAGTGAAGGACATGTTAAAATCCAAACGTTTAAATGAAATCTGGGTGGATCTTTTTAAAAGTACCAACGAATATTTTACATTCATTATATTTCGTTACCAATTCTCTAAATTACTTACTTTTTGTTACTTTTGTTACCAATATACTCTCTGTACTTTACACCACTCTTGTTTTATTTAAGATTACTTCGAAAAATTGGAATACTGTACTGCATGCATTTAGGCTTGGTATCATATAAAGCTATTAACCAAGCACAGTATATAAAGAGAGCATTTTCTATATCAATATACGGCATATTAGTGGACAACACTTGACAGATGCGTTCCAGTATGCATAGTGTTTATAACAAACTTCCATTCCACTACCTACTTGCACTTACTTATAAATTCACATATGGCACATCAGGAGATAGTGCAAATGCCAATTGTTACTTTCCACAAGTTTCTCACATCCGGTTGGAAATCTTTAATCATTAACAGCAATGGAAAAATTCCAATTTAATCTTCATTCCATTCAAGGAACATACATATAGACACATATCTGAAGCCATTCCTATCCAGTGCAGGACAAAGAACTTCTATATGGCACCTAGAATGCGACAGCAAGCAGTTCTAGTCTGGAAGCACATCTGTTTTATATTTTTGAAGCCTTAATGGGAAACTTACTGTTTTCCTAAAAGCGAGAAGGAAATAATATATTTAAAGCCGTTATAAAATCAATTACGTACAACAAGAAAGAACTTGAATTGTAGGTGGGGTTGTTAACGAACTTTTCGCAATGAACCGGGATAACATAACAAGGAGGTAATGTAATTGTGCATCAAAACTCAAAACCCTAATATAAACAAAGAGATGGAAATGATCAAACGATTTCTGTTCCTTGTACTGTATTAAAGTAGATCTTTCTGGCAGAGGATTTGGATGCAGATAGACGAAAATAAATTTCCCAATGCAATAGGAAAATGAGAGAATCTATCATAACTGAACATGGATTAAAACAGAGATTTTTTCTATAAGAAATTAAGATCCAAGAAGTATATATCACAAAGCACTGTACACATTCCACAGTTTTGGGACTATTCCAAATAAGTTATATATTATTTTATTGCAAACGAAGTTCTCAGATCTATTTTTGTACATAAAACTTCAACCAGTGTCAAATCCTCGACAATGTTTTACACATAATAGTACATTTTACAACATCTTATCCGAACAAATTACTACATAGCCTATGTGATTCGAAAATACAAAATGGCCAGGTAAATGTTTGATATGTTTTAATTATTTTAAAAGACTTCTCCTTTGTACCAGTTTATAACTCTGTTTCCTGCACCATGAATTTGTTGAAATATTTCTCCCTAGTCCTATTTGTGTGGGAGGGTGTGGTACTGAAATTAAGGAAACAAGAGCCATGCTTCCACACGGGATGTAAGGTCATGGGCAACTTGATGGAAATATTGGTGACCCTACCAATACACGATTCAGATGAGAAAATAAAAGTGTATTGATGCAGTGGGTGGTACTTTGAAAATATCCTGCACAGTACACTCACCTCTCAGGAAACACTTCATCCTCCTCTGAAGACACTCGCACTTCCTGTTCCTGCTGAACTCCGTCCAAATAGGAAAAATCTTCCTGGAAAAGTGAGTAAATAATGAAGAGATGATCATCTGGGTCACCAGTTCCCTATGTAAGAGTCCTAACTTTTCAAACCTAATGAATCCAATCTCATTTTTCTGTGAGGTTGTAATTACTTCTATACAAAATCGAATTGGTTCCCTCAAACTGCCTTAAATTATATCCTTCGTGTATTATTTAAGTTCAGGCTATTTTCCTGTACTAAAACGCATTGGAATGAAGTTTCAAACTTGAAAATATGTGCATGTGATGTACAGTTATCCTGCAAAATACGTAACCAGAATTTGCTATAATATTTCATGCAAATTAACAGTAAAAATTTATTTAATGACATGTTAATACATTTACCTGTGTATATATAATTGTTGAAAGCTTAATTTCCTATAAATGCAGACTCTCTAATACGACTTCTTCTTTTTAGATAAGATAGCAGAAAATGAAGGTTTTGCTTCCACACATGCAAATTGGCCTTATTCAGTATGACTATAAAATGATAGACTATGTAATACAGATAGTTCCAGCGGCTTGAGAAGAATCAATACTTGAAATTGATTGCGGGATGGAACCTGAAATTTGTCGTCATTATGAAAGATCGTAAAATATGAAGAAACCAGTTTCGTTAGAAATAAAGAAAGTTATGGCAGATCTAATTCCATAGTAAATGGTGTTAATGCTGATTTTATAAGCATAAGTCCAGGAATTATAAAAAATTTCCCGGAATGTGGAATATGTACTATGAACCAAGCAGATGAGCTGTCCAACAATATGGTGTATTTTCGCAGATTTCTTTGTAGCAAAATAAACTCAACTCATCACAAACAAAGCATTATTATTATTATTATTATTTACTCAGAAATAGCTTTTAAGGAACCCAGAGGTTCATTGCCACCTTCACATAAGTTTGCAATCGGTCCCTATCCTGAGAAAGATTAATCCAGTCCCTAGCATCACATCCCACTTTCCTCAAATCCATTTTAATATTATCCTGCTATTTTATTATTATCTTTCCATAAATTTACTTTGTAACACAGAGAACTTTCAAGTCTCTTGTAAGTTTTGAATAACCTACATATGAGTTTGAATCTATCAATGAATGTCTAGCATAGTAATTTACAGACCAGTACACAGAAAGGAAGTTTTGTAAAGTTAAAATGAAATCCTCGAAATCCTATTTCTAGACACAAGAACTTTCTGGATACATTCGACATAATTCTCTGTTAACCACCAGAAATATATATTTGCGAATTATTATTCTATTTCAAATCTAAAAATGAAAGTCGTCCAAGTATAGAAACTATTGGTAACAAGAAAACGGTTAATGTTCCACATTGTTAATGGTTTTGTCATAATTAAAAATGCACTACCTATATATCTCTATACTGATAATGAACAACTTACATCAACTTCAGATTTCACGACTGAAAAGCTAGTGGGCACTGGAGTGTCTTCAACTTTTACCTCTGATTTGATGTCGTATTTGTGGTCCACGCATTCTATCTTCATGCCTGTCACTTCCAGATACGATAAGTTCCCTTCCTACAGAACATAATGAGCTCATGAATGATTTTATTTACCTGTTTTAAAATTGACTTCATTTGTAACAGCCATCAATTTGGTTCTGCATGGCCGTTAACTACTAGAAATATACCAGGTATTTCAGACTACCCAAATCAGGTTTTTTTTCTCAACAACTATATGATATTGGTTGTTCATAAAAAAATTTTGATGATCAAAATCTATGTAAAGAATCGATTGGTAGTAGTACCATTTCCCATAACAAACCGGAAGTAGAGGTACCTATGGTCAACTTTGAAATTTTAAATGAGAGCATAGGTCATTGAATGTATTTTTGGAAACTACTTTTAAAAATAAACAACTTTTACTCAAACTTTTTTTCTAACTTTTATTGTTTACTCATAAAGCAACAAAAATGGTATCTTCTGAGAAATACTGTACATTGTTAATATACGTACACTCTTCATAGTAATTGTTCAAAATGTCCGCCACCCTGTGCTAAACAACGTTCTGATCTACTTACATCTGTGATTGCACGGAGCACTTTAGCACACCTGAGAGATCCACAGGGGTCTCTAATTCTTTGTTTCATGTCTTCTTTAGTTGTTTCTCCTTCACAAGAAGAAGTCATTTGGAGAGAAGTCAGGAGATCGAGCCACCCAAGCTACTGGTCCATCTCGTCCAATCCACCAAAGGGGAAATAACTGGTTAATAGCTCGTCGAGCTCTATATGAAAAGTGAGCCATACAGCCGTCTTGCTGAAGCCACATCATTAACTGAAGCGCAAGGGGAACATCATGAAGGAACTGGTGCAAATTTTTCATAGGAAGCGTGCGTACATTCTACTATTCAATTTCTCCTTAAAAAAAAGGTATGGTCCTATGACTCAGTGTCTGAGGAGGCCACACCATGTGTTCAGGCTCCACACGTGCTCGTAATTCACTTTATGTAGCCAGTGTGGATTAACTGGAGACCAATAATGAGCACTGTAGAGATTCACGTGACCATTACTTTTGAAAGTTGCTTCATCAGTCCACAGAATTCTGAACTCGAAATCATGGTCCGTGTTTAGAAAACAGTTGCAGAAATCAATACGTGTTTGGAAGTCATGTTCCTCAAGTTGCTGATTGAGATGAATATGGTATGGATGTAATTTGTTGTCTTCGAAAATTTTAAACACTGTACTATGGTGCAATCTTGAGTCACATGGAACATCGTCACGATAAGCATACTCAGGAAGTCGGCATCGTACATTACACATTGGAAGTATATTTAGGGAGCCACTGTGGTAGACGAGATCGTAAATTCATTCAGGGGGGACCGGTGTTGTGGGGATAAGTATACTTGGAAAGTCTGTCGTACGGTTAATTTCATTGTTAGTGTACTTAGTAAGCCGGCGTTGTGAGGATAAATAGAGTTAATTCCATCTGCCATTGTAATTATTCGTGTTTATTAGTCTAGAGGTTAATTAATTACGTTGTTCAGATGTATTGTATTATATGTCGGTTTCTGAATTGGGTAGAAGACTCGAGAATATGGTTATGAATAGTCGAATCGGTTTCTATCTCTACTTGTGTCTATCATTTTGAAGACTAAATTAATTACGGGGCTTAGATGATTTCACTGTTAGCGATCTCCTTTCTCTCTCTCTGCGTTTATCTCTCTTGTATTATAATGTGCAGATGTGCCATTGTGAATTGAAATTATTGTAACTGCTTAGCTATAATATTTGTCATACTAGTTGAAAGTGTGTTGTTTTCCAATACTAGAACATTCCCTTCAGGAAATAGTGTATTAGTATACACGGGACTCACATATTGTGAGAGTTTTGTATAACCTCGAATACACAATTGTGGATCATGTTGAATAGGGCTCAGTCACGAATGGTGTTAAATGGGACTTATGTATTCTGAGTACTGAATGACTGAGATAGTGTGAGGTTGGTAAATATGATAATGCAACACATATTTTTAGATTATAATTTTGTTACAGTACTTGTTATTCACCTTCATCATTAATGTATCACATCAATTCATTTGTGTATTGTTTATCTATCGCTTCGTCAATTACACTGTTTGTTATAAACTTGCATTTGTTATTTCATCACTATTCCACTGCGCCCACCCCTAAACTCAATGCCTCTAACACCCGACGAGTTGCACAATTGATAGCAGAGTCGCCTCACAAATTGGTAGCAGTAGGTGGCCTCAATGTGCAATTCTTATTATTTGTGAATGACATTTTCCAAATAGCAAACCCAAAGGGAGACGACGTCATATGTACGAATAAACAAAATTCACTGTTACTATGCAAAATAAGACAGCGGAAAGTGACCTGGTTTCAAGACCCACAGTGTTTACAATTATGCTGTACCTACCACTGGTACAGTACATATATAAACAGAAGATACCATTTTTGTTGCTCTGTGAGTAAACAATAAAAGTTAGATAAAAATTTCAGTAGAAGTTGTTTCTTTTTAAAAATAGTTCCCAGTGATACCTTCAGTGACCTATTTTCTCATTTGAAATTTTGGAGTTGACTACAGAAACACATACTTCTGGTTTTTTATGGGAAATGGTACTACCACCAATCGATTCCTTACATAGGTTTACGTTATCAACATTTTTTTATGAACAATCAGTGTCACATAGCTTTCGAGAAAAAAAGCCTGATACGTGTGGTCTGAAACATCCGGTATTTTTGCGAATTATTATTCTATTTCAAATCTAAAAATGAAAGTCGTCCAAGTTTAAAAACTATTGGAAACAAGAAAACAGTTAACATTGCACACAGTTAATAATTTTGACATAATTAAAAATGCACTACCTGTGTATCTGTATACTGACAGTGAACAACTTACATCAACTTCAGATTTCACGACTGAAAAACTAGTGGGCACTGAAGTGTCTTCAACTTTTATCTCTGATTTGATGTTGTAACTGTTGTCCACGCATTCTGTCTTCATGCTCGTCACTTCCAGATGCGATAGATTCCCTTGCTAGAACAAAAACACACCGCGAATGGTTTAATTTGGCTGTTTTAATATTGACATCATTTTGAAATAGCCGTCAATTTGGTTCTGCATGGCCATTATTGGCTAACTCTCTCAACATAAACAACAAATTAGAAAAGAAAATTGAAAGGGAAAATTGATCAAGATCTTAGGGACACAAGCAATGACTGATAATGGGCCAGGTGTTCCTTGTGGAAATAATTTACAAACTGTGATATATGTGTAAAAAAATCCGATTTATATTGTACACCATGTCTGTATATGTATTTTCGAATAGGTATGGTATTTTATTAATAATTACTCAAAACAATAACAAATATATCCTCCTCTGGTACTTTTAGACTTTTCACTTTACCTTTGATGAAGCTTTATTGTCTTCTATTTCGTATGTGTTATCATATGCTTGTAAATCCAACGGATCAACCTCAGGTTGCATCTTGATTAAATCCATCAGAACTGAAAGAAGAGGTTAAGTAACTGACAGAGATTTATAGAGACTGATTTGTTGAGAAATTTTCATAACAAGTTGCTACCATCTAATTCACATGCCACTTCCCCATACTTATCTTCTTTCACAACAGCCCTGCCAAGACTCTGGAATTCACTACATGCTAGTATTAGCCTTCGGCCACAGTGCAAGTGTAAGCAGCAAGGCGCACTGAGTGGCGGTGTGGATGAATCACAAACGCATGTTAACAAATGCAGGTGGCCGTGGTGTGAGCGAAGCGGCATTTTGGAGGGGAAGTTGATTCAAGGACATACTACGTGCTGCTGGCTGCTCACTCTTGTTTGAGATAAGTTATGAATTGTCAAGAAAGAGAAAGAAGCTATCATTTAAGAAGTGAAAACCCGAAAATTCCTATGGGATGTCAGGAAGAACTTCGAAAACCTCTCGATGGCGAAGAATATATAGACACACATTTTATTGAGCTCGAATAACACTATTATAGTATGCTGTGTTATCACATTATTATTATTATTGTTATTATCACCATCATCATCATCATCATCATCATCATCATCATCATCATCATCACCACCATCATACTTCGTTCTCGAAATACTATTGGGATAAATACTCAGTATTGTGTACAGTATTACCGGTAATCAAATTCCAACTCTGCAATAAAGGTACTATTTCAATGTGTCTGTTGTTACGATTAACCATCACTAATGCAAAGAAATACCAGTACAATTAAAACTATCAGGTCAAAAATAATTATTTACAATCGCATGCAAAAATGTTGACACTTTTGTTATGAAAAAGCAAAATTTGTTAAGTACAAACTAGAATCTTATATTAACGTCTATAACTGATTGAAATAATCAGTGAAGTTATCTCTTATTTGTGTAACAAATTCATTGCAACTGTTATTCCTGGGATCTGAGTTCTAATGAGTTTGCAAACCATCATTTCCTGCCATTTGTGGAAACGTTTCATGACTAGACATAGGATGTTTAGGAAAATGCCTATTATATTTGAATGTTCATATTTAAAGTCTTTTAGTAAATGTGCACGAATCATGAGAAATGAAGCATTCTGATGTACTTTGATCTTGCCTTTTTTGCCGTTAATGCCTTTTTTGTTTTTATATGTACTTCTTTTCCTTTTTCTTTATATGATCACTCGCTCAACAATACTGCATTTATTTCTGCGTTCGAAACTAAGGAAATTGGAGTTCCTATAGTAGCCATAGACATGGGACACATTGTTACAATGCAGCAGTTGTTGTTTTGCTTACTCCTGAATCGATCTTGTCCTTCTGACTCCAGCACTGTGTTGAGAACACGAAGTACGCAGTCAGTCTAAGATTGTCTTTGTGAGGATACTGTTGTATGGTGAAAAATGCCAAAATTGAAAACATTCCAAAGCTTCTTTATATCGTCAGTGGGTAGCTGAATTTCCTGCTTTCACTACTAATGGAATGGTTATTATGTAGCCAGGATGGCACTGTTTAAGTATGCTCCATCAGTATACGTTGAGAGATCTTTCTCAGCATATATACTGATTTTGTACATTAAACATGTGACAGAAGTTTGTGTATTAATCTTGAAAAGTTGCTTGTTGCTTACTGTAACTCAAATTAAGGACATGAAGGTGTGGATTCATAAGTACAAGTGAAACAAGTCCATCACAGAAATTACTTTTCCAGTGCACTTTAAGTTACTTATGGTCTTATGGATATTTACTTTATGAATTATGAGTGATTAAATATAATTTCAATGCCTTTTATTGCCCTATTTTTGTTGTTTTAGAGCCTATTCAGGCGCCTAAAATACCATTTTAGTGCCTTAACTTCCGATATCTATTCATGACCGTGCAGATCATTGTTTCTCGCAACATTTTTCTCAAATTATAGAAGATAATATGTGCTGATTTTATATTTGTGTCAATATTTCTAATCAGGAATTGCCACTTAGCACGCAATATTCTGAAAGCACATTCCACACATTATTTTTCGAACACTAAGATAGGCTAAACGTTGATTAAATCTCTTCCTTTTAGACGTTAGTTCTTTCATTAAATATGGCCTCATCAGATAAGGCTTCATCTTCAATAAGTACCAGCGTTACCTTTATATATGAGTTCCATAGTTCTTTATCACTAGGCACACTGAACTTGTTGCTTTCCGACAAATTAAGAAGTGTGGAAATTGTGACACTGCCTCGATCACTCTGTTTTCCTCTTGCCACCAAATCAATGGTTACAATTTTTTGTCTGCGCCAGTAACATTCTGTAGTACTACGTAAATTAAAATAGTTGGAATTGGAATTATCAGAGTCCTTTATCTGGCCATGCTTTTCGTAGATTGCTATGAAGCAATTAGCTAGTTCATACTAATCACTGACCACTTTATTCATATTTTTTTCTGTATTTGGTTGTGGTATAAATTCCGTAATCAGTTCATTCTGCATTACATCACATGTTTCTCTTGTCATTACACTTACTGTAGATTTTCCTATCCTGAAGAAAAATGCCAGTGAACACAATTATGCCCCTGTGGCTATAAACCTACAAGAATGGTTAATGTTAGAAATTTACTTTAAATTCTTCTTCATTTTAACGTAGTAGACTTAATATTAGACTATATTAATAATAATAATCACTAATTCACTAAATATTAATTACTTAAGAGAAATAATTTTTCCAAAATTTACTTTTCAGGCTGGAGCATCGCTCATGAGGCAATTAAGCAAAGAGATAAAGCAGTGGGTTGGCCAATTCATTAATCCCCTCCCTCGTTTAATGTTACAGTTTCGTAAACTAAAACGTGCCACGAAACAGAGGTAATAGTGACACAAACAGCCTTACTTACTTGGTTAATACACTGGTTTTCACTCAAGAGATTTACCGGAAATGTTCATCATTATTCTACGATACACAAACGCAAAAAAAAAAAAAAAAAAAAAAAACTGAAACAAACTTCCATTCAAACATCGAAAATCAGCTGTAATATTACTAATTTCTATTCTAATGCTTCCTTGCATATCAAGTAACGTTCGTGAATAATTGGATGACGTTGTTATTAATACATCCCCAAAGAAAATATCGTTGCCTTATTTTGCTCTTATACTGTAGATATAACTTAGAGAAACCATTTTTCCAAAATTTACTTTTCAGGCTGGAGCATCGCTCATGAGGCAATTAAGCAAAGAGATAGAGGGGTGGGTTGGCCAATTCATTGATCCCCCCCCCTCCCGTTTAATGTTACAGTTTCGTAAACTAAAATGTGCCACGAAACAGAGGTTTAATGTTATGTTTTATTTAACGACGCTCGCAACTGCAGAGGTTATATCAGCGTCGCCGGATGTGCCGGAATTTTGTCCCGCAGGAGAAACAGAGGTAATAGTGACACAAATATAATTAAAAGAGAATGACTGTTATATTCGAGTTGAAGTTTATGTTAACTTACAATATACGTTACAGGTAAAAATTGTAACTTACCTCTTCCACAATTTTATTGCAAACCTACGAGAGAAATAATGGGAGTATTCACCGACAGTGTAAACTTCATTGCCTCAGTCTGGATTCTCATGAACGAAGGAAATCAATGCCGCCGTGAATGTGCGACAAAACAGATCTCACTGCTGCTGAGATGCGCTGTCGTGTTAACCCAATACCCAACGAGCACTGTTGCCAAATGGACGGAAATTCCGTCAAAATTGACGGAATTTTAACGTAGCGGACGGGAAAAAATGGCTTTGATGGGTGACGGATTTTCTGGCGGAAATTACGATTTACATCGTCTTTTGATATTTTTAGCTGCTGTCATTTTTAATTGTTTAATTTTTGGGATATTTTACTTTTTATTTGAACAGCCTTGCCTGTTCCGTACTAAAGAATCCCCTGTTTCTGATTTCCTCGTAATCAAGTCAGATATTGACGAATGATTATTTTAATCAGAATTGGTAAGTTGTGTTAAAATTTTATATATATATATATATATATATATATATATATATATATATATATATAGGATCTTATTATTTCTTTTTAATTTCGACGGATTCTGACGGATTTCTAGGTGTTATACTGACGGGGATACAATTTATGTGTTGGCAACACTGGCAACGAGTTAGAAAGAGAATATTCTCTTTTTAACTCGTTGTGTTAACCACAAAGCTTTTAAGAGAGAGAGAGAGAGACGATAAAAGTAAAAAATGGAGTTAAATCTAGCATACTTATACCTCCATACGGCCTACTCTTCAGAATTTACAATGTGAAACACTTCCTTTATCAAAACTAAACTAAGCTTAATAGCTTTATGAAAAAAAAAAATCCAAATATATTTACAAAGTCAATCAGTGAAATCCTGTGTCTCCCATTGGACTAAAGCGCAGCAACATATCTTCACCACCTCCCTCTGCTTTTATCCAGTAAGCTGTCTGCCTGCAATATCTTAGGCTGATATTCATAGTCGACAATTTATATCACCACTTTGCAAAATGACACTTTTGACGAAAGTGGCTCTTTCATTTAGCCTCTCGCATCTCTTCTTCCACTCTTCTCCTCCAAGTCTTCCGAGATCTGCCTCTGTGACGACTCACTTGAGGGTTCCATCTCATATCTTCCAGCTCTTTGCGTTGTTATTCCTATCCAATTCCATTTTCTACGTTCTACTTGAAGGACTGATAATTCCTCCTGCATTCTCCGTGGGTATTAATAATTGCTGATGGTATCCTCCAATAAATCAGGAGAAATCAATGGAGACAGCAATTAATGTAACCAATACTATGCTGACTTCCACTCAATTTTGTAAATAAGTGACATTGTAGTACCGTAGCCTAGTTTCGTCTGTCTTGAACTGTAGGTACAATAGTTTATTGATTTCAAGTTGACCTTTCATTAATTATTATTTGGCGAAGAATAATAGTAATATGAATTATTATTGTTTTTTTACTAATTTAACCACATTAACTATTAAATTTGTAAATAAAAGAGCAGTGGTGGAATTGGGCCGGTATGCCATGCCAGAAGTAAAATTAGATGCCTAAAAGCATAGTGGCAGTAAAATTTTAAAATTAACTTTTTTAGTGAAGCTGAACACAATAGTAATATGCGTTACAAGAGCGGTATGTTGATGTTTTCATGTTCGAAGTAAAGATTGAAAAAGCGAAACGTAGTTGAGCTTTTTTAATTTCCGAAAACATGAAAACAAACATACCGCTCGTGTATCGTACATTATTTTGTGCGAAGATCGTTTATTACATACCTGAAAGACGAATTTCTAATTAGTTGCAATGAAATCTCCATCTTGGTTTCTGTTCAATGACGGCAACTTTTAAAAACTAAAATATCTATCTTCAACATTGTTGCTATGAAATGTTTTCTGTGTTTACTATATTTCAGCAGGTCGTGATATACGTGTCTTTTTTTTTCTCCCAAGTCTATAAATGCGAACTTAAAACAAACGGTAAGGTTATGTAATGATTTTTTTCATTTTAATATTTTAACACTATTATCCTAGATCATATATACTAACAGACAGCTCTTTTATATAGGCTTTAGGGTTTGCAGTCGAGGCCGGCTTGATGTAGTTCAATAATCGTCAACAGATGGCACAATGACCAACACCATCACGTGACACGAACTCTAAATCGATTATTTCCTGCTTACGAGATAATCTCGGTATGTACTGTCGACAACTGATGACCATGGATAAATATTATTGGCCTATATGACCTTGGCAACTTGGCAAGTTCGGAACATAGACAAGTTCGGAACGAGACAGCTATTTATAGTTGTCACGTGGGCGAAGCGACGAGATAAGATAAAGTACGCCTTTGTATTGAATATAATTCAGAAACTCTGCCAGGCAAAGCAATATGTAGACCATATTGTAATGGTACCGTATCGGGCGGCAATAATATGATTCGTTATCTCTTCTGTTTTTATATATTTGTTGTGAATATTATTTATATTATCAACTGAGTGTATAACATAATTTATCCGTTAATTGATATTTTATTAATGATAAATCCAAAGAACAATGGAAAATAAGGGACTGAAAAATAAATGAAATAAGAGAATTTGACGTTCATGATTATAATGTTGTCGGAGTTTTATTATACTTTACTTAGAATTATTTTAACTTGCGCCACAAAAGCGTATGAAAATTAATGTTAACATAACCTATTTAGTTATGATAGTAGTATATTGGAAAATTTGTGCATATAGCCTGATTACAATATATAAATAATACTATCCTAACCTAAGCAATAGTAGTCTTGTTTATTTCATACATGTTCGTATAATTATACAAACACAAGAATAATCTAGTTTGCAGCCTGTGATGTCTCGTTTACAGTATTATATAATATACATATTACGATATTTACTAGGTACTTTAACAATATATAGTTAATAATATTATAAAGTATACAGGCCTAATCCATTACCAAGAAATACCCCTTCCCTCACATTTTCAATACTGTTTACCTCAAAAGGCCTTCACACCTTATTAGACACTGGATTAAAATAGTCATGTTCATGTAGGCCTACAACATTACATTTTTTTGTCACTACTCCTGATCCCATTCTAACAGTTTCAGGTTTTGTAATTTGTAACAATACTATCAATACTGATGGGTCATTCCATAGAGACACACATAACATTTTCGAAGTAACTATGATCGTCACAGGATATTTAATTAAATACTTAAGAGTTTATGAAAGAGACATCACTGTCTTTTAACGTAAGCATTCCAAAATATAAACAGAAAATCTTAATGAAAAGGAATAATTAATAATGTAAAAAATATGAAATATTATATGGTGTGACATATGAACATTTTCTTGCCACTTAATTTATTACCAAAATGGAAAATGTTCATATTATTGTGCCAAATGACATAAATAGTTGTTTTCCAAAGAATTAAGACACTTGTGTAGTACATGTAACTGCTGACGTACTTTAATAAAAATAACAGTGCCATTAACAAATAAAATATTACGAATTATATTGTGACACACGAACATTTCTGCCAAGTTGATTACTATTTTTTTTCAGATGCATATCGAGATTTATACACAGTGCCTACAGTTCTTACTATACAAAGCAACACTTGATTACACTAAAATACACATTCAGATTTAAAATGTCCTTGGTTATTTACAACCATATGTGGTGATATCTCCTGTGTAATATCATGTGATGAATACACCAATATAGGCTATCTACTTTTCCTCCCATTTGTAGTACTTTCCTTTCTTGAACATCACGGAAACTTTAAATTCGCCACCACAAGCTTTTGTAACTTCCTCTGCTTATCTGACGTCCTTTTTAAATTGATTATGTAACGATGTTGTATCAACTACTAGGTTATTTAGCCTCGATGGGATTGGTGATAGTGAAATGATATTTGGCGAGATGAGGTTGAGGATTCGCCATAGATTACATGACATTCGCCTTACAATTGGGGAAAACCTCGGAAAAAACCTCAACCAGGTAACTTGTCCCAATCAGGATTTGAACCCGGGCCCACTCATTTCACGGTCAGATGTGCCTACCATTACTCCACAGCAGTGGACCGAACATGGGTTATGTACAGTTACCCTTAAAAGGAATGAGACGACTCTTGGTCGTCGGAAGTTAAAGTTCTACAGCGCGGTTCACTCGATATCGACGTAACAATAAATACCATGACATATACAACAAGAATTGTTACAAGGACCACAACAAGGACAAGGACCAGAATAAGAATCACGAAGAAGATAGCGATTTAAGGCCACGATTTCACAACATAGCTCGAGTCACAAAATATCATTGCTTCTCTGTACCGAATGGCAATCGCCTGCTATGGGATCTACATTCTGGACTGCTGCTGTCACTGTCTTGTCTCGGTAGCTCATATAGTAGCGTGTCGGTTCTACTATATAACCGAAACGTCTCGTGTTCGATCCCGGGTAAAACTTTTTTTTATTGAGGTGTAATTAATTTCTTCACAGTTCCTCGACTGTCTAATTTGTCGAAAAATATGGAATAATTTATGCCCAAATTCTGAGTCTTACAAGTGGGCTGAACCTCGTCAAAAAAAATCTTACTTGGAAGTTAAAAGTATTCTTCCTGAAACAATAATCATAAGAAACAAAACGAGACCTGTTAACTTAAAATCTTGTCCACATGCCATCAGCTTCTATTACAGCTCTAAGTCAATCCGGCATGGATGTCACAAGATTGTGCAATAGGTTCTGATCCTCGGCGAGATCTTCCCAAGTGTCAATAACTTGATTCCACAATTCGTCTCGATTTCGAGGGCGTCGGTGGGCATAGGTGGCTACTCTGTAGTGACATAAACATAGATTATCTCTCGGAACTTTTCCGTAAAAGTAAATTAAATTCACTCCTTGAAACTGACAACCTTAGTTGTAGCGTAATTTTCCTACCAGCATACAAGCTGAAGTAGCACAGCCATTGATAAAAGTTTTGTAAATAGAATTAGACTGAATTTCTATTCGACAGAATCTATAATCAATGGCTTTTCTGAACATGATAAACAAATCCTAAGTGTTTCCAATGTCACTGAGCAATTTCAAGTATCTAGTGATTATTTACATTTATGTCTACAATATGAATCTTGGAAAAACGTATATGATACTGGTACTACTGGTATTAAGGGTAAATGTATTGTATCTTTCACTTAATTTCAGAATCACTTCAGTGGATGTTCTCCACTGAATGTTGTGAAAAAATTCAAAAGTAAAAAAATGTAGATAATGCAGGGACTTAAAAATCTAATGTATTAAAAAGAAGAATCTCTATGTAATGAGCTGAAATGTAATGATCCTTATGTTCTTAAATACTACAAGAAGTACAGTGTAATTTATCAAAAATAATGAAAGAGGGAAATAGAATACATTTGAATAGAAAAGTACAAAATTCAGATAATGCAATTAAAGCTATTCGGAATATTATTAAAGTTAAACTTGTAGATATTCTAAGAAAGAAAATATTTTTCCATTAAAACAAGTGATTATAAAGTAGAGGATTCCAAATCTATTGCAAATTCTTTTAACGTCTTATAGTATATGGTACAGAAATATTATTGACAACTTAAACATTAAAGATTTTGCAAAAGACACTGCAATTGGTTACTTAACAGTTGCATTTAATAATTTAGTATTAATATATGTAATTAGTCAATAATTGCAACATTGCTTTTTCATTCAATCATAACATGAATAAATTTGAATGCACATTAAATTAAACACTATTGGAAACACGTAGATAAAATAGTTAAAATCAACTGAAGGGGTGAGAGTGAAATAATCCAAAGCCACACTTTTAACAAAAAGTGTTTTGTGCGAGTGCATTTCTTACACATATGGGAAAGCTACTAATAAAATATTGTAATAATTACTCAGCAAATGACATAGCCTAAGGACTCTAAACCTTTGTAAAAGTTTTGTCTGTGTGGCTTAGGAATATTTTTAAATTTCATTTTAATTGTTAGTTTTTAATATATATGCATTTACATTGTATATGTGTGTGTATGTAAATGCATTCACTAGATTAATGTTTATAATATTATAACTTGTAATTTTGTATTGTCTGTGATCAGTTTTAATTTCAGGACTTTGTAAAACTCTATTTTAACGTTACTTAACTATTTCAACATTATTTAGACAAAAAAAAAATCGTTGACGTAGACTAAGAATCGAACTCGCTCTCTTCTACACAACAGGCAGAAGTCTTAGTGTCTGAGCTATTGAAACGACACGAAAGCTTTCCTTTCTGTGCGGAGTGTCAATCTAGTCATGAAGGTCCATTGTCGATTTTACTACACGATTTACGTATATATTTATATTTTATTTACGTAATATTATCATATTTTTTGCAGTATTTGAAGTGAATTTCGGAACGATGGTCCAAATAGCCTGCATTTAAGTAACTCAATATTCGTTATCTTGTGTATCAGTGCTCTGGTCTCCGATCATGCGCAGTGTCTTACATCTGAGACTTGGGAATATTCAATCGTCTCATCCTTTTCCAGGGAAACTGTACATTAATTCTTTTGACTTTCGGTTAGCTTTCTTAAGAATACACATAAAGAAATGTAGTGCTTTCCAAGCTATCCTTGTAATATTAGTGACTTATTTCAACCAGTTTGTTACTAAAATATATACAGTACCTAAGTGTTTACTTGTGGCACTGGTGATCCATTTAATTGGTATGTGAGACGAATTTAATTTTGTGTTTTACAGAAGGATACATATTGATTTACTTTTGCTCACATTGATTTTAATTTTATTTGTTGTAGTCCAGTTTTCAATACCGTCAAGCTAGTTTTGCAAGGTAGTGATATAAGATTTATCACTAATTTTTTCTATATATCATACAGTCATCCACGAATAACCTTGCCTGAGAAGTGGCATTTCTATTCAAATCCTACAATAATTTTCAGTAAATATTTTTCACTGAGAAGCTATTATACATTTAATTTTACTTCTGAGACCAGTGAAATATATGCCAATTTTATTAGAAAGGTGCATGTATAATTATCCAATAGCATGATTTATCTGCAACAAACACTAAAGGGCAAGAAAGAAAAGAAGAAAACATTAATGCTGTGGTTCTTAGAGTTCCATTAGAGTTACACATTCATTATCCACTGAAAGTTGTATTTCTCTATTGAAGTGTAAAAGAGAAACTCTCATAAATTATGTCAGAAACAAAGAAAGGCCCCACCCAAATATGTGGGATAATTAATTTAAAGTTATTACCGGGACTTGAAAAAAGCAATCATATGTAATGGGTTGGAAAAAAAATACTTTTTAATCGCGCTTCTATAGTTTGACAATGCTGACTATTCAGAGTTTTGCCTGACAGGTGAGCTACCATAAATTCCTTGAAGTCCTAGTTATTACTGAAGCCAAATGTGTGTCTCTTGTCAAGAGTCCATTTTATTTATACTTGTTAAGACATCATTCATAGACTAGTTACCGCTTTCAGTTTTGATACTAAATAGAATGAAATTAATCTATTATTATTCGTCCTATTTATACATTTATACTGAATGATTCGGTCTACCTTCATAACACATCTCATCAACAATACTCGATAAAGAGTTGAATTAGCTTCCATGCTGCGTTGTATTTATTTTGTCATGTTCCAATAGCAGGAATATTAAATAGGAATTCCTTAAAACAGATTTATATTCACTCCTATGCCTTTATATAGAATATCAGTACATATACTGTATTTCTTAAGATTTGGTTACTTTATAAACAGTATGTTAGTGCAAGAACTCTTTTTTTCATATTTAATAATTCTGGCATGTGTCAATAAATATGCTTGAGACCTCTGTCTCTCTGAATTACGCTTTACTAACTGGAAAAATATTCCAAATTTATATTTTAAAAAAGTATTAAAATATCCTCACAATTTAGAGCATAACAATTCCCGAAATAATCATCCTACATTAAATTATTAAGATAAAAATGATTCAATCTATCGCTTGTAAAAATACCTTTATGGTCCTAATAAATTAAGAAATAATTTACATCCAACAGATTTATTTTAAAATGGCCTGCAGTTATTATTTTGAATTTTATTGTACCTTAATAAATTGAGTTAAGGTACAATACAATTTCATCAAGTTTCAAACAAAGTAATTTCATCTTTCCAACAGGGGAACAATAAATACTTAAAGTAATGCTAAACTCGAAAAACCTATTGATGCAACTTAATTTTATATTCTATACCACTGGCACCAAAAAAAAAGTGTCCTATTGTTCATAGTGATTCAAGATGAATAGTTTCTTAGTGTTTGTCCATTCCACTTTTTTTTATTGTCCTTCCCATTTCTATTTCTCTCATTTTTAGTAGGTACTTCACATGTAGTATATGTTTTACTTTAATACATATAATGACCATGAAGATATTTGGATATGTCTTACAAAATTCTTGCTGAAGACCACTGTGGTAACATTCTGCCGCATCTGTAGTTTGTACATTTTGAAATTTTCGTGCTTCAGCTCAGAATTCAGGCGGGGGGAGGGGAGGTTGATGTGCCAATGTAGTTTTCCAGAATATAATAATATTCAAAACATTCTCTAATAGGAGGGGCCTCTGATATTAGCTCTGCAAAAAATCTGATACTGGTACTTCTGTTGCTGGTAAATAAGAAAGAACGAAATATAAAAATTTTTAACCACTTTCGAATTTCAGGTGCTTTGTGTCTCAGCTGCTGGTTTGACGTACGGTTTGTTTCCTTTAATTTTCCAGAGCAAAACTGTCCTAAGCGAAATTTACACTCTGTAATTTTAACACTGGGAACATTTATTTTGGTAGCATTGTGTGATGCTATTTCATAATATAACAAGAGCTTTGAAATGATTAACTGCTAACTACTACCTGGGTGAAAGTAGCACTGAAGCAGTTCCTGTGATTTCTGAAGTGAAAACTGTTCAATTTATAAGGATTTTTTTTGTGGAGATGCAGTTGATTGTATATGCAAGGTGTAAAAGTGCCTAAACTAACTGACCCCAATGCTGTCATGAAGGCCACACGAGGCCATATATCGTATGGAACCTACAATTTTTTTTAATTAATCGTATGGAACCTACAATTTTTTTTTAATTAATCATATGGGGAAATGAAAATTTTGTCTGTAAGGAGCCATACGGCATATGGGTGCCTAAGTTTTGTACATGGAGATCTATACAGATCTTAGATCATCTCTTGCTGTTCCTACTGTACCTACCAGTATTTTGTTTGATGTTCATAAACAAAAAATTATCCACCTTTTCGGCACTGGAATCCAGAATTATATAAAATAATGGTTGAAAAACGAGAAGTGCTGCAAATATACACTCCAGGATTCATCGAGACAAGTGTGCATCAATGGTGGTGCTACATGGTGTATTCTTTAAATCAAACTTGTACAATTAAATTGTAAAGCAAAACAATTTTACTTCTTCTTTAATATTAAAAAAAAAATAATTAAATGACAATTGGAGAGATAGAGAGAGGAGAGTAAAATATATTTCAAGGGAGAAAACAAGGGGTGGGATGCATGGCCAAGAAAAAAATTACCATGACAGCACCGACCAAACCTAACCTGTTACAGACTCATGTATGCAAGGTGAAGAAGCTGAGTATGA
This sequence comes from Periplaneta americana, assembly GCF_040183065.1. NCBI lineage: Eukaryota > Metazoa > Arthropoda > Insecta > Blattodea > Blattidae > Periplaneta > Periplaneta americana. The sequence continues at coordinate 14,042,392 of NC_091133.1, read as the reverse complement.
AGGAAACTACCTCAGCGCTAATCAAGATTTTCTGGTATAACTCCCTGCAAAGTTGATTTGAATAATTTATAGGGAAAAATTGTTCCGGGGCCGGGCATCGAACTCGGGACCTTTGGTTTAACGTACCAACGCTCTACCAACTCAGCTACCCGGGAACTCTACCCGGCACCGATATATTTCAAGGGAGAAAACAAGGGGTGGGGTGCATGGCATAGTGCAGCGCTAGTTTAACTCTTATAGATGAACTATATATATATATATATATATATATATATATATGTATAAAGAACTTCAAGTGTCAATATTGTCTCAAAGGTTTCTGTGTAACAAACTTCATTTAGAAATGTCCATCTGCGATTATGTTAACTGCAGAAGAAGGAAGAAATATTGTCGTAATATGAAGTTACTCAAATTTTCAATTAAGGACAAGGAAAGGCTACAAAAATTATTTTTGATTTCACCCTTATAAATTGAACGATTTTCACTTCAGAAATCACCGTAACTACCTCAGCACTAGTTTATGTAATTTAAGGACCAGTATAAATGAAATTTGATTAAAGTGAGAAAGAAATTCGTAAGGGAGGCGATCAGGAGGGATTGAGGTTGTCTACTAATTCGTTACAAACAACTATTATAGACTATTTCATTTGACTAACGATGATTTGTAGAGAGCAAAATACCTACAGTAGGGTAAATAATCTAAATCAGTACGTTTATGAGAACGGATATAAAAGTGCCAGGAAAATAACAGATTTACCGTATATTGCAATTAACTCTGCATTGGCAGAGAAACCGCATAGGGTATCGTAAATCTACTGAAAATTAGAAAATTGTGTAAAAAAATGCATTCAGAGCGAATTTTCCAGCCTGATATCATCTCGCCCACGTTATGGACATAATTCAATACCGTAAGACTGATATGAAACGAATACTAGAACAATTTGTTAACCAAAGACGATGTTCAGTAGTTATTTAACAACATACAGAGCAAATAAAAAAACAAACGCATATTCTAGCAAAAAAGTTCAGATGAAAAGAAAATGATTTGTACGACCGCTTACTCGTAAAAAGAACACTGCCAGCTGTGTAGCCTACATGAAGCAATATATCAGGCCTACGTTATGAACACGTTGAATTTCATGTGGACGAGAAACGTACAGTTATTATTTATCTGCTTCCATATCGCATCATATAATACACCTGTAAAATGAAAACATGTAGGCCTAGCAAAGAGGAAACATGTTTGGGGGGGGGGGGGGAGTTGTAATTCTTCCCCTATCGGATAAATTTCAGAAGACGAATACCTGCTTTTCCTTCATATTAAAAAATTGTAATCTTGTGCACACAAAATAAATTAGTGCCTTTTCGTGAGCATCATGATGTACATTCAACAAACGCAGACAAATCTGCTCTTTTTAGTATTTTGTGTTAATTGTTGCTAGTGAGGTATTGTATACTGAAAATTAAAAACAATTAGATATCGTACATCAAATGATGACAGATTATATATTGAACGCAAACAACATTATATCAGCCATGTACCAAAATGTCATCTATGTGTGTTGATAAATTTGGGTAAAACAAGCTTCTGTATGCTACAATTTAGCGACACATCAAAGTAACATAACCTCACATTACAATGAGAAAGATATTTGGAGGTGGCATGACGTAAAAAAGTCATCTCACGGTCGTATTACTCTATGTACTTTTCAGGTACTCTGCCATCTAGTGTTGGTTATTGCAAGCTCATTTCTCGACACTAGCGACGCATAGCGTCCGTTATTTTCCAGTTGCGTCTAAATTTAATATAAGCTTGGTCAATCTGTTTTATATATGATCTAGGCTATTATTTATATAACATATTGCAGTAATAACATCGGCATCTGGAATCTTGATTTTTTCACGGCTTCCTTAATGTTACTTGCATTACAAATGCAGTAACTTTTGTGGTGTTGTAGAGTTTACTTAATTTTTGCAAATATTTAAAAACAATAATTAAGAGTGCAATTTAAGTGAAATTGCAGTGGTAAGTTTCCAATTTATAATTATTACTATGTTAAACGTATCTAAAGATAATATGTTAAAAGCCTAAAGCAGTAAAATGAATATGGCGCTTAAGCGGTAAGAAGAGGGAAATTGTTATGTGTGTTACGTTGGGAATACTGAATGTGGTATTTCACACTTACCGCGTATTGGTTTTGTGCGGAAAGCAAGCAAATACGCACGATCTCGCACAAAATCAATTACACTAACCAACAATATCGTCATAGTCTGTACTTTTTCTTAGACATCTTGCCGTAATGTGTGATGTCTTATACAGTACGTACGTAATTTAGTTCGCGCACAGGAGCAATGTCTTATTAAAAAAATTCCCAAAATACCCAGAAGCAAACATTCTCATTGGGGCTAATAAAAAAGTGATTTTTTCCCCACTATGTCAATAATGTCGAAACAAGTGCTTATACGATTTTGAACACTCGGTCGCAATTACGAGGCCGTCCAAAAAGTGATTTTCCCTGGGGCCGTTTACAGAAAGAAAGCACAATTTCATGGAAAGATTTATTGAAACAGATACAGAAACTGTTGTGCTAATTTTCAACATATTCCCCACTGGAATTCAAACATCTGTCGTAATACAGATGTAAGAGGTCAATGAATTCAGCGTATGTGAACAGCCTAGTGCCTTCTTCTCTGGCTACAACGTTGCGATGTCGTTGCATCGTTCAGTGTCTTGAAATAGTGGTTTTTATATGAAATTTACACGAAAACCAACCATGTCATTAAAATAACAGAGGGATTTTCTATCGATATGGACAAAGAAATCGGTCCAACTCACAATAGTTATCGAGTACAGTAACATAGTGTTAAACATTTGGGGTAAAAAAATGAAAAAAAAAAAGTTCTCTTACCTGAGAAAACTATGAACACTCCATCACTATGGTTTTACAGTTTTTTTGTTACATTCAATATGAGCTATTCATTATAAAAATTTGCAAGATTATTTCACTTCCTTTCTGTATTATAATACAACAGTATTGATTTTTTAGAATAATATAAAATTAGATCTAGTCATGAACACAACGCTCATAATTAGGACAGTTACACCTTAGTCTCAACAGTAATAATAACTGAAGACCTCCCCGGAACAAGGATGCAAAATCAAATTCTTAAAATATGTAATGTAAGTGGAAAAAGTAACTTTAAAGCATTTATTTTTAACAATAAATTATTGCGTTCAATGGCTGAATAAACTTGCATCCTTTCTTAGTTAAATCAGGTTAAATGGTTGTGATAGTAAATAAAGGCCTAATGAAATATGCTCCTTTTCCTTTCTCTTGAAACATGAATTACAGCTTTGTTGGTTACATCTGAATGTATTATAACTGTACAAATAATTTGTTTCCAAATTTAATTATACTGCATGACGTAATAATTTCTTATTTTCTAGATATTCTGTTTAACCGAGATGTCAGATTTTCCTTTATATTATTCCGGGGAGGTCTTCAATTACGGAAAACTATGTTTACATTGTGAAGTGCTTGGCATTTTTAATCCAATTACAAGATTTGGAAATTTTAGGAATACGAATTTTGTAATTGGATTAAAAATGCCACGACAGCGCATCTCAGCAGCAGTGAGATCTGTTTTGTCGCACATTCACGGCGGCGTTGATTTCCCTCGTTCATGAGAATCCAGGCTGAGGCAATGAAGTTTTCACTGTCGGTGAATACTCCCATTATTTCTCTCGTAGGTTTGCAATAAAATTGTGGAAGAGGTAAGTTACAATTTTTACCTGTAACGTATATTGTAAGTAAACATAAACTTCAACTCGAATATAACAGTCATTCTCTTTTAATTATATTTGTGTCACTATTACCTCTGTTTCTCCTGCGGGACAAAATTCCGGCACATCCGGCGACGCTGATATAACCTCTGCAGTTGCGAGCGTCGTTAAGTAAAACATAACATTAAACCTCTGTTTCGTGGCACGTTTTAGTTTACGAAACTGTAACATTAAACGGGAGGGGGGGGATCAATGAAGTGGCTAACCCACCCCTTTATCTCTTTGCTTAATTGCCTCATGAGCGATGCTCCAGCCTGAAAAGTAAATTTTGGAAAAATGGTTTCTCTAAGTTATATCTACAGTATAAGGGCAAAATAAGGCAACGATATTTTCTTTGGGGATGTATTAATAAAAACGTCATCCAATTATCCACGAACGTTACTTGATATGCAAGAAAGCATTAGAATATTACAGCTGATCTTCGATGTTTGAATGGAAGTTTGTTTCAGTTTTTTTTTTTTTTTTTTTTTTTTTTTGCGTTTGTGTATCGTAGAATAATGATGAACATTTCTGCTAAATCTCTTGAGTGAAAACCAGTGAATTAACCAAGTAAGGCTGTTTTTCCATGCTGTGTTTACGGGTCACATTTTTTTCCGAAACGAGCGCCCTCTTCATCTGAGACAGTGCTCATTCATTACCCGCTACATTTCCTTGTGGACCCACTGTACTAATAAAGTTATATCCGAATAAATTCAAGGAAAAAATTGTTCTGATGCCGGGTATCGATCCCGGGACCTTTCGCTTAGCCCACCAACGCTCTACTAGCTGTGCTACCCAGGAAATTAACACGACACCATATCAATTTCTCCTTTTTATCCACATAACCCGAGTGGGCTGACAGGACGCAGAAACTTGCATCAAGTGCATACAAACTCTGTGTGGCTTGAAATTGTGGTACGTTAACAGTTCTTTTCAGGTCTTTTGAAATATTCAATGAACTCTTTGTGAAGGTGCCCCCACAAACGTTCCAAGTAAAGCTTTTTCTTGTTGATTTTCGGTCATTTTATAATACTGAATATGTTGTTTGGAACTTTTCCTAGCTTTATGATGGCTGCCACATTTGTCCAACATTTTTCTAGGTTTTATCATTCTTATATATTGATATTTTGCAATGGAATTCTTTTGAAGTTGCGAATTAGCATTTTTCAGTCTCTGTTACTGTCTGGGATCACCTTGTCAATTGGATTTTCTTTTCTTTTTCCTGCCATCAATATTTGCATCAAATTAAGCAATTTTTTTTTAAATAAAGAAAACATTACAATAGTGCACAAACCCAAAAACAAGCTCAAAAACAATTTAAATAATGACTTTCTTTACATATAGCAAATTACATAATAATGGTATATACAGCATACATGTAAAAACAGATATATCGGACAGACACGTAGGAATTTTAAAATCAGATATGGTGAACACATATCTGATTTTAAAATAACCATAAGGAATCAAAATATGCTACCCATTTGATAGAAGCTGGTCACGAGCGAAGACACAGTAAAGACACTTTTAAAATCATAAAATCTTGTTCAGACATTACACTAATAAACAGCGCCAAAGATTTCTATATAACAAAACAATATTTAGAACATGGTACTACAATACCGGTAAACGAAAATCTGATTCATAATCATAACCCGTTATACACCCTGTGATTTAACAAAATATAGTCCCTCACCTTTCCACCATAATATTTAATATCACTACACAGATGTAAGAACAGTAAGCAATACGTAATATCTGGTTAGTTGCATACAAACCCACGAACAGACACCTACACTCATTTCCGATCACCAATATGTAAGTATTGATATATTAAAAGCAACAACCCTAAAGTCAAACTCGCGTTCTTCTTTAGCATGATATTAAATATTTGTTTCAGATTTTGAGTATATGATGGTAACTATATGACAGTGGTAAAACAACTTATCCACACCATTGTTACATCGAACTACAGTTGAACAATTTTGACTCAACATTTGGTGATACTTCTGTGTCGTGTATATAAAACACTATATGACAAATTATCACTATTTTGCAACTTAAACTTTAGTAGGCCTACATATAAATAGAAAGTTCACTTAAATTTGAAAACTGAATATTGACACCCTGCATCGTTCTATTGGTTTCATCATATATCCATTAAATGGGATATTAATCTTCTAAGATAATGTCACATTAAACATTAACAAATATTCAACAGTTCACCATTATTTAGCAGTAATGTATATGGGTGAAGCCACAGTATTTCTCTTCAGAAGAGACCAAACATAAAATGAGTGAAAGACAGTTGTGTAATACATCATTTTAAAGCGTGAAATCTGTATTACGTAGATCTGTAGGTAATTTTGCAAAAATGTACAGAATTTTGAAAAGGAACTTGTAAATGTTTCCAGTTGAAGGGTACACGGGAAAAAAAACGAACAATGTCACATTTCAATTAAGGGTGAAGTAATGGGCTATTTCAGTATATTACTGCAAAATTTATTGGTGTTTCTACTTGAAATGAAGGAAATGATGAGTGTATCCGTGGTTTTAATTCTCCTTTACCACTTTTGGTAAAAATAACACTAAAGCTTGTAGTAATATAGTGAATTAGATAATGACATCACCCTTAACAGCATTGTGACCTTGTTCGTTTTTCCCGTGTACCTTTCAGTTGTGTAATTTTGTGTTATGTATGGGACAAAGTTTAAAAAGGCTTAAATTTTAAACAATGTATTTGAAATATTTCTGCCCATGTTTTCAAAGACATGTACTTAAAACTCTTTCATACCATATATTTACAAGATTTATCCAATTTAAAAGTTAGTGGTATTCTGTTAAAAATGAAGATGGTGTCCCATACATAACAAATTAATCAACATTTTTAAACTTTGTACCTTGTTATCAATACGGAAAAATGTTTAGTATTTATTTTGTAAAGTATGGTGTTATATTGTAACTGAAAATATATTAACATAAAAAATGTGGGATATGAAATATGCATTCAGTTAGATTTTAAAATCTGTTACTAATGGGACTGTTTCTTTAGATATAAAGGAAATTCCATTAAGGGGATATATTTTCTATAAAATTTGAGAATTTATCAGGTTGTTAGGTTGCCAGGTTATGAAGGAAGACCATCCCCCTAATATGGCTTTGGTATACATTACAGCAACATACAATTAGTAGCCCATACATAAAAAAAATTACTAATTAAAAAGATAAGTTTCATTACTTATACGATTTTAGTAGGCCTACTTGAAGTAATGTGATTTTGATCATTATAATAATTTAACTTGTGAAGTAAGTTTTTGTTTCACTTGTTTGTTTAGTTTTTTTTTATTTATTCACAAATATTGGTTACATAATTTTAAGGTTAAGAAGCAAAAGTGTATAGGTACAAAATTTAACATAATGTTATATAGGCATACAATATGATGTAGCCTAATACTCTTCATGGTGTGACATTATTATCCATTTGTCAGGTATGGCTCCTATGACAGTTGCAGAAAGAGTGAGAAAATGTAGGCAAAAAAGGAAAGAAAATCCAGAGCTTCGGGAAACTAAAAAAAAGAAAGGAGAGAGATTCAGAGTATACTGGGCGAATCGTTTCATCCTGCGGATTGAGAAGTTATGCAGTACCGGCATTTTACAGATTATACCGTAAACACAGTCCCCTGTGTCGTATACGTTTTGGCCGAATTGACTGCTATGTACTGCTTGGCATGACATGACCTGATGTTCTACTAGTGCAGGTGTGTACACGGTGGTCTTTAGCAGTGAAGGTCTGGCTTTCAAGTACTGACACCTGAAGGTATTTTTTATTTAGGTAAATTTAACGGATAATTTGGCATGGAAGAGATTAATAATAGTTCTTCTGTCATATGTTTTAACGTAATTAGTTTAACATAGGTCAACATAGTAGCCATATTGGACGGGCTGGTGAATGCGATGTGAACACCTGCATGTAGCATTGTCTGTAAAATGCAGGTTTGCCTAGTTACCAATCCTCAGGATGAGAAGTTCACCCTATATAGAAATACTTAAGCGATGTAAAATGAATAAGAAAGAAATTAATGGAGAAAGGATTTGGGAAAGAGAGAGGAAGAGAGTTCAAAGAGAGAGAGAAAAAAAATTACAAGCTGCTCAACCTCAGATAACAGTGGCATCAACATCAAAGATTTCACCACAAGTAATAGGCAAGACTATCAAGTGGGTTGAAGCAGTCTTTCAAAATTTCTAACAAAACATGTTCATGTTCTTTCCAACACCATTCAAAATCTGTCACCTTCAAAGGTAAATACTTTCTGAAAACCTTAAACTCTATTTGATAACTGATCTACAGGAAAGGAAGAAATGGAGTGATGCACTAAATGAAGAATAAAAGTGTGAAGTGATACAGTTCGTAGAAGGGATGATCTTAAACAGAGTAAGACCAGGAAAGAAGGAATATGTTTGTGTGAAAACTCTTGAATCTGGAAAGCAGAAACAAATACAAAAGCGTATTTTAATCTTGAAAGTTCAACAGGCATGCAGTTTGTGGAAAAAGAGCATAAGTTAATTTTAAAATATGATTATCCATGTTTAAAACATTGAGATCACCAGAAGTATTTCCAATATCATGCAAAGAACATGATGAGTGCATATACTCATACCATGAAAACATAGAAATGCTTGTGGAAGGGCTGAATAAAATAAATGCCAATAGTTGCACTTCCAACTGATGAAATTAAAATGATAGAATCCAAGATTTGGGTATGTAAGACACAGTTCGAAACAATCTTTTAGTTATTATTGTCAAGTTAAGTTGAACAGAATAATTTAATATTAGTGTGTCCCATACGTAACCAAGCACTTGTCCCATGCGTAACTTACACCTCTCAGAAATTATATTTTTGTGATTGCAACATGTAAAGGAAAATCTTTGATCTGATAGCCCATGTTAAGTTTATATTGTAAAGTACTTCTGAGCACCAGAAAGCATTTTTAACTATAAGTAGTTTCAGAAAAAATGAAGTGGAAATAAACCAGTTAATAAATGCTGATTTTTTGCTGTTAATTGTTTTTTTATTTTGCAATGAAATGAGATTTTGGATATCTGACTTTGGTATAATGTAAGCAAAAGCATTCTGTTGAATTATATGCAAGTCTGTATTTTTAAAAACTGTCAATTATATTTCAGTTCAAGAAAATATATTGTAAAATGTCCCATATGTAACACATAAATACTGTGACTTTACCCATATCTTTGTACGCAAAGTATATTAAGCATTAACCAATGCATTTTCTTGATATCGTACATAGCGTACAAGATACAGCCATTCAGTCATGTTAATAAGGATTCTTCACAGTACGTTTTAATATACATTGGTTCAAGTTCATTTCAACATATTCATTTGTACATACTATAATATGAGATTTTTGTTCATATGTTACATATCATGTTAAACAGTCTTGTACATTTTATATACTTGATTTTAAACATATGATATTTTAATATTGTTTTACCTGATGATTCCCCTTGGAGGGTGAAAACTTTCGTAAAGTACAAATGTAAATATATAAAACAGTGATATGTAACGGGTTTTTGTTTAATGCATTAAGCCATATAGATTGAAAGAAGCTTTAATATATTGATATATGTAACAGTTCTTTAGTTCTGTTGCTCTAAATATTCCTGTCACCTGGTTAAAGAGTGAGAAGAATTTTAGCTTGTTCTGAAGCTAACTGCAAGACACCAGTGTTTCTACTCGTCGACGAAGCTATGTATTTAGGCAATTATTTGAACAATTAATAATTAATCTTGCTTCAAAGTTAAAATATATTATGTAAAAAATGCGAACAATATTGAATAAAGGGATAGTAATATTGTCTAAGAGCAAAACGACGTACAGTAGAACCTCTATTATCCGTGGTAATAAAGGGGACAGACTAAACGGTTAATCAAAAAATTCTGATAAATTGTACAAGAAAAGATGTTTATAAATCGAGTGCATAATGCACAGTTTCGTAATTTCCTTCGTGGTATTGTGTTTAACGTGCCATGTAGTGGATCAGGAGTTCATTAAAAATTCGGTTGTCAACGACAGGTTCTTAAGGGCCAAGGGTTGTTGGTTGATTATTGTCTGTGGAAAGATAGGAATACTTGAAGTCTCATTTGTAGATTTACATATATTATACACTTATCCTTATATACAGTTGCAACGTCAATATCCAACTCTGAAGCAGCATTAACAACAGTCTCTTCCTTCCCAAACTTCTCAATTATTTGTAAATTTTTTTCGATGATTAACATAATGTGTTTTCTTTTGACAACACTGGAAGACATTGTGCACGGATGTTGTACAGTACAGCCACTCGAATAGCAAGGATGAGGACAAGTGTACACGGGTTTGTGGAAATTCTTGGGATAATTTCTTTGTAAGCAAGTAGTGATTATTTTACTTGTAAGTCACTATTTCCGTTGCCGACAGCGGAGCATTTCTACTGCATACGGCATACTTTGGGCGGGCGGGCGGGTGGGCGGGCAGGCAGGCAGATATTTTATTAACTGTTTGAATACAATTATTCATGGCGTCGACAATGTACATTGATCTAACAATGATGCAATAATTTTACAGTCATCTTAATCTATGGTAACATGTCACATGCTTATTAAATAGGATACTAGTTACTTAGAATATAATATAGGCAGGCAGGCCGGCAGATGAGCAGGCGGGCAGGCGGCAGGCAGGCAATAATTTTACAGTCATCTTAATCTATGGTAACATGTCACATGCTTATTAAATAGGATACTAGTTACTTAGAATATAATATAGTTTGTCACTGAGCAAATAACTTACTACTAATACTACTAATTCAGTCAATAGTGCATAACGCACTAGAATAGTTACTTGTAAATAAGATGCTTAGTTTATTTTAAGAGATTCACTAATTATTTTGTAATCACACACTAACAGACAATTGATTTTCTTTCTTCTGAATCTTGATGCTGTCTCTCTTCCAGTAGGGTCTCCAGGCACATGAAACAAGAGAGAACAGAAGTGCAGTACACACAAGAATAAATGGTTGCAATTTAAAACTTTATATTTAAATATTCCTTTGTGCACATTGACATGTGTGTCAGTAATGTATTTTAACAGATTTCTTAAACATGCTATTGTTATGTACCTTGACATGTGGGGGAAGTTTATTATATAAATTACTGCCGGTATGTGTTCGGGTATTGAGAGTTTTAGCAAGTCTGTGATTATTCAAATGTATATTATTGGATGTCCTAGTATTGTGCTCGTGATATTTTAAGTTTAGTAGTGTGAGGAGACATTAAAAATAGTCACTGGTGTTTCCTCAACAAGTACACATGATATGTTACATAATTATTATGATTTGTGTGTTGTAGGAAGTAGATGTATTATATCAAGGTATGACTGAAATAAAGACGGAATGTATGGACCACAGCTATGATCTGAAATCAGAGATGCCGTTTGATGAAACTCCTGTGCTAATGGACTTTCCTATCGTGAAGAATGAAGCTGAGGTGAGTGCAGTTTGTGAATTGTGTTGGTCGGTACTGTGAGGTAAACCAAGGAGATGCACTATCACCTTCACTTTTTAACTTTGCTCTATACTATGCCATTCTGATAGTCTAGGAAATCAGAGAGGGTTTGAAATGGAACTGGTTACATCATCTGCTTCTTTATGCAGATGACGTGAATATGTTAGGACAAACTCCATAAACGATTAAGGAAGACACGGGAATTTTACTTATAACAAGTAAGGAGATAGGTTTGGAAGTAAACATCAAATAGACGAAGTATATTACGTCTCGTTATCACAACATTTTGCCAAATGGAAATATAATAATTGGAAATTTATCCTTTGAAAAGATGGAAAAATTTAAGAATCTTGGAGCAACAGTAATAAATATAAATGATACTCGAAAGGGAATTAAACTCAGAATGTATAAGGAAAATTCCTGGTTTTATTCGGTTCAGAAACATTTATCATCGAGTCTGGTCTAAAAAAGCGAAAGTTAGAAGTTATAAAACAGTTATATTATTGGTTGTTCTGTATGTTTGTAAAACTTGACTCTCAATTTGACAGAGGAACAAAGGTTAGGTTGTTTAAGAATAAGGTGCTTAGGAAAATATTTGAGGTTAAGAGGGATGAAGATACAGGAGAATGAAGAAAGCGACAAAATGTAGGATTGCACACATTGTATTCTTAACTAACATAATGAGGAACATTAAATCCAGACGTTTGAGATGGGAATGGTATGTAGAATGTTTGGGCGACTCTAGAAATGAGGAGTTTTAGTTGGAAGACGAGAAGTAAAAACTCCTTTTGGGAGGCCGAAACATAGATGAGAAAATATTAAAAAAATGAATTTGGTGGAGGTGAGATATGATGCTAGATTCTGGATTAATCTTGCTCAGGATAGATACGGCATACATGAGGGAGGCAATGAACCTCCAAGTTCTGAAGTTCTTTAAAGACCATTTGTAAGTAAGGTCGATCAATTGTCAACTTGGTCTTCCTGAATCCTACTCACATATGTCCATTTTAGAATATGATTCGAGGGTTATTCTTATTTTCTCTTACAATTAACTTATTGTCTGTTCAATTTTTACTTAAAATTATGTATTTCTTACAAAATTAACATAAATTTTATCGTTGTATTTTTGAAATACATATGCAATTTTTCAGCGACAGTGTTTGAATTTTTACTGGGTTCAGTAGGATTTAAAATCAGGTCTACAAGATATGTACTACCAGTCATTGATTCTTTACAGGCATTAATTCTTCACCAATTACTGTCCTATACCTTCGTTTCACGTGATATTTTGCAGGAGGAAGCACGTGAGTTAATTAAAGTGGAGGAGGAGGTCAAACTGGAAGTAATGGAAGAAGAGGATGAAGTGTTAACTGAGAGGTGAGTGAAGTGTTTGAGGCTTTCCTGCGTTATTGGTGTCATTACTTTATTTAAATGAAATTTAATTTGTATAAACTTTTATTTACTCAGCTTTCTCCAAGTGGAGGCTGCCTACAAGATAAAACTTACCATAAAATTGTTTGAATAAATAAGTGGTAGGTAAACAATTTTAATGAAAAAAAGAAAAATAAATAAAAGAACTGTCAATATTTGAAAACAATTAAACAAATCATCATTAATTTCAGCAGAAACATCAAATCTTACTAGTATCTATTTATCAGATGATCACAGTCATATATTCAGCATTAGTTGCTGGATCTGACTTTAGTGAGAATATCGCCAGAGGAAAGAGGTCGGTCTATTTAAGCATAGAGATGATTTCTTAGAATTTTTATAGATCACTTCACTGCAGACATGGATACTTGAGTAACAAAAGTTTGTCCTAGACCAAACTGGTTGCAAAAATGAACGAATCTCTTTGTGATCGTTGCTCTAACACCAATCAGTAATCCAATAACCTCGATCTATGTTATATGACAATTTTCCTTATAGTATGGTATCGTGGGGTTGTATATATCGCATTTTTCCTGACGTACCTCAGCAGGTTGATTTTCGTATGTTTCCATTCTTACAGTTGGATCAATTATGAATCCGCTTGTTGATCTTGTCGGGATAGCAATGATGTCAGTATGCCTTGTAGACCCATTTGTAGACAAATCATGGAGCTCCTCTTCTACCTGGAGTTCTTGCCTCTTAGGGCCAATGCTAGGAGGGATTGAATCTTGTGGTGACGACTATTCCACAGTAATTCTCCATGAGGTCAGGCTCCCAGATTGTGTTTCTTTCTCACTCCGACAATGTCAGCAGTGGGTTCCATTCTAAGATCTACCTGGTAGAGCACATACTGGGCATACATTGGTAGTCATCTTAATAGTGTCCTTCCATTCGCTGCTGGTCAGTCCATTTGGTCTAGATAGCAATTTGTTACCAGGCGTGTATTCTTTGTATAGAATGCGTCCTTTCCTTTCTGAGGCAACTTAGACCAGGAATCAAATTCTTTGTCTTATAGACATTTTCGTAAAAATGGTACGTTTATCTCATCAGAGGAGTCAATTTTGCCAATCCAAGTTTATCCAGACTTGCTTGTATTTCATTGGTAAAATCACGTGTATGCGAAACATATTGTGACTTTTGTTACAATAATGTGTGACTTTTATTTCCAACTTTAACCACACACCCGTCAACAATGGGTAATCCACTCAACGCAGCAACACAGTAGTCGTTATTGCACTCCACCGAACGACAATGACAATTCACGTGTATTATTGAGAAGGACAACAATGTACTCCTAATTTCAACTAATGTTCACAAAGTATTATGTACAGAACCGAACTGTCAGTTCTCAGTTCACAGTTCGTTCGCCTTGGCTAGTTCTCCTAACTCACTCACTCATGTTCACGGTACATCGAACCCCAAGCCTTCCAGATACAGTTCACTGCACCTCGAACCCAAAACGCCCAGTTACAGTTCACTGCACTTCGAACCCAAGCCTTCTGGATACGGTTCACTACACTTCGAACTCAGATCCTCGCCTGGTCGCTGTCACAGTTGTGGTCCTCCTCATGTCAAACCCCCGGTCTCGAAGGCTGGCTTCCTTGCTCGCTCGAAGACTCATGCATAGACTGACTTCCAAAGACTAACTCGAACTCAGGTCCACCTCGCTCGCTGCCCAAGGCTGGCTCTCTCTCTCTCTCTCTCTCGCAGCTGACTAACTAAGTAACTTTGAAGGCTGTTTGCGCTTTTATTTATTTAATCACATGTTCTCGAATCTTTGGTGTTGCAAAGCCTCTGGAACCCGCAACATCGGTCTCCAGATGTTTCCTTACTTCCGTTGCCAACTCCGTGCTGGGACCATAGTGTTCTTTCCCTGCGCCGAAGCGTCCACCACTTCCCCGCACCCTCCTCCCTAAACGCGCGCGAAACTCCCCAATGCAGCCAGACACGACTAGAATGTTTGGCCTGCCGCCACAATATATTTTTGTTGTTTCTCTTCGCAAGCAATTTGCACGCGTCGATAAACTGTAGAAAAACTTCCCTGTTTGCTTTATGAAGACCAAGTCCTTTGTATTTCTTAGGTGAGTAAATCATATTTTCTGGAGTGTCGGATGGAAGATTTAAGATTTCTTTTACTGTAGGTCTAATCAGAATGTCAGCTTCAGAGAGAAACTTCGAAGGAATTCTCTTAATTGGAGTCCTTTGAAAGGTGTAAATAAGTAAAAAACATACAGTATAAATGTGGATACGATAAGAAATTTCTGGTATGTCTGTAAAAGTGAAGATGTTGCTATGGCTACCAGCTTTTGAGTTTGTCCATTGTTGCTCAAGGATCAAAGACCGTTATAGAAGTGTAATTGACACCAAGATATTTAATGGTTGCATCTGGAGTTATGGATGGTATTGAGTGACCTGAATTTGAAGTTAAAGCACTATTTTCAAGAGATCCGTTTTTATTGGACAAGACTTTGGATTTGTTCTGATTAATTTGCAATCCAGTTTCTTGAAACATGGAAATAACCTGGTCAGTGAGATGTTTAGCACAGTCTACATCTTTACTCACAATGACAGTGTCGTCAGCGAATGCCATTAGATTTATATTTGCGATGCCAGGCATTAAAGAATATCCAAACTCTTCTAAATTCTCATTAGATGACAAATCTGTCAAGATATGATCTGTGGATAAATTATACAATGAAGAAGAGAGGGGCGAACCTTGGAAAACTCCTTTTTTTTTTTTATAATAACAGGCTTCGTCTTCTGATGGTTGGTCTCGAGTTCTGTGGAATTTCCGTTTTGCAAGACGATGATGTTAGATAATTTGGGAAATATGTTTAGGGAAGACAGTATTTGCTCCAGATGAATATGGCCAATGCTATCGAAGTCCTTGCTTACATCAAGAAATACTAAAACAAGGTCTTTTCTCTGCCTTTTTGCTGAGGAGAGAATGGATTGCAGTATAGAAATATTTATAAGACAGCCAGGAGAATTTGTGAATCCTCTCTGATGTTCTGAAAAATTAAATAGAAATTCGTAATTGGTTTCAACTTGATTGCTGTTCAAATGAAAGATTCAGTATTTTGAATTGCCATATCTACCTGTAAATCTCTCTGTATGTCTCTATTTGAATTTGTCTGAATGCATGGCTCTCTGTTTATCTATTACTTCGTCAGTTTATCTCTCTCTGTTTATGTCACAATTCATCCACGCATTCTTCCATCTGAATAAATAATAAGTCCATGTATGTAACTTCTTTCTAAACGATTTGCTCTTGTTTACCCATTTGTATTCTCCAAACTGTAAAAGTGGCTCACGATAATATCATGTTCCCATATCTTTACTTCTTGGATCATTATATAATGATTCAGTTCGTGAAGCAGGTGGAATTTTTCAACTATTTTCCATTTATTGTCATAGTTGCAGTGAGCAAGAAGTTATCCTGAAGAAATCCTCATAATTAAAGATAGCTGCAAAGAATATATTCATTGGGAAAAATATCTTCACTCAAATAGTAGTTCTGTCAGATTGCAAAGGTGGTATTCAAGATGTGTCCTGCCCCATATCTCGAGCAAAAAGTAATGCTACAGAATTACTCCATATCTACACTGCTTAATGATTACTATCATTACTAGCAGTAAATGACTTGTCCTTCGAAGCATCCCCGGAATCTGTAGAATTTTTGCCAGTGAAACTACAGAAATGTTTGCCAGGAAAGGATTTGTTATTACTCAAGAAGAAAATGAAGTCCATGTAACTTATACTTGTATGAAACCGGTGGTTCTGTTGCTAAGTTGCCCCGCCTTGTAAACAGTTCAGCTTATGGGCACCTATTCTCTTCACCTCTTTAACCGCAAGAGAGGACACAGAGGTGATTAAGTACACTGATACTAGGAGGCAAAAGACTGCTTGCTTTTCAGTACCTGCTAAAAAATCACAATGGCAAGTGCTAGTAAGAGCATCTAGAGATTTATATTTATTTATGTATTGTGTCTGTTTGATTCTTATATTTAAAAAATCGTAATTTATTTTGTTAGGATGATGGGAAGAATTAATTAACTCTTTTTTATATTTATTAGTTTTTCATAGGAAGCTGATTCATTATGTTCATCATCGCATTGAATGACTTATTGGGATATCAGTGCAATAATGAAAACTTTTAACTGGTACTCAATTTGCTCTACTAGTTCTAGAATCAGCAGTGGCTGTTATTCAATCTTAGCAAGAAGATTAGTTATACAAGATTTCAGTCCACAATCACGATGGAGTCAACACCTGTGGAGAAATGGCTAGCACGTCTGGCCGCGAAACCAGGTGGCCCGGGTTCGATTCCCGGTCGGGGCAAGTTACCTGGTTGTGGTTTTTTCCGGAGTTTTCGCTCAACCCAATATGAGCAAATGCTGGGTAAATTTGGGTGCTGGAGCCCGGACTCATTTCACCGGCATTATCTCCATCTCATTCAGACGTTAAATAACTTAAGATGTTGATAAAGCGTCGTAAAATAACCTAAAAAATCACGATGGAGAGGGACAATGTATAGTCTCTTAGGGTCCTATTCATAGACATTTCGCTAGCCCGGGCTACGAGCGTGCTAAACAGGATTCATATCATTTCATATCACTGACACTGGTTTATGAATACGAAAAACGTTAGTTCGCTGATCATCCACAGAAAGCCCGCGCTAAGAATGTCTATGAATACGGCCCTAAGAGACATACAATCTGTAAGTCCTTTAATGTACTGCGATATTACATTGTATATAATATTCTTGAATTGAAGAACATCGCGGAATATGATAGTATGGAAATGATTGATGATTATAAAAAACGTTTTGAAACTAGAAGTACCGATACAGCAAATTTTTACTAACATTTTGAAAATGTTTATAGAAGGTGAAACTCAATTTTTCAACCATTTTATTAGACGTTTTAATGTGGTTATTTACTGGTTTAAATTTACATCTCGCCCATAAATTTGGAGCAGAAGTATGTGGGGGCGCTTCTAGATGTGAACAGTTTTTCCACAAATTAATTAGAAGAAGAAATTGTTTGACAGATTTTGACACAGAATCAATTACGGGGTTAGTTTCCAGCAAGAATAATTTGTAGAGATTATCACAAGAATTTAGAAAATTGAAAAGTTTCACGAATGAGTAGAAACACGGAATCACTTGGTAGAGGGACAAAGAAGGCCTGACGTTCTTACCTCTACCAGGTTAAATGAATAAATACTACTAAATATTAGCAATAAGGAAATAAGCCTTGAAACTTCTCTTTCCATTTGTCCACTGTCGCAAATGCTGTATATAATTTTCCTTACCATATCAGGAGCCCATGGCTGATCTCGATCTCCAATCTAGACACCATTATGACATAAATGTACTTCGTTCACAAACTCGCAAATGGGTTTTCTGCTAACAGTTAGTGTGTACTCCCAAAAATTAATAGCAAACACGTCGGTATGATTCAAGCACACCGTTCTGAATTTGCCATTCCTTTGTACTGCTCGACCTCCAAACATTAAAAAATATGATTAAAACTATAATTATTACAGACCACCTATCCGATCATAACTATTCTAAATTTTAAGCACACAAAACCACAACCTAAGAAACCGAAATCAAATTCTGAAAAGCGACTTTCTGTGAAGATGTT
Source organism: Periplaneta americana (assembly GCF_040183065.1). Classification (NCBI taxonomy): domain Eukaryota; kingdom Metazoa; phylum Arthropoda; class Insecta; order Blattodea; family Blattidae; genus Periplaneta; species Periplaneta americana. Next base: position 14,023,929 of record NC_091133.1, on the reverse strand, counting down.
ATCCAAAATTATGTAGTCTAATAAAACCATGATAAAAATGTAGATAATTACGGATAATCTACCAAATCAGATTTTAAAAAATCGTATTATATAAGATTAATGTATAAATTCAATAATATCTAAGAAATAGTGAGGCATGGGTGCTCGTGTAAAGGGGGTTAAGTCAAATTGCAAGGTATGTAAACATCTCTCCTTTGGTACTGAACAAAACCCCTTTGTCACAAACTATGGAGCACTGTAACTGCATCATAGATGGAAGAATAACTTACCCCTTTAACATAGGAAAAAAGTAATTGTGGATAGTTCAAATCTGTACTTATGCCAGTTTAGCCAATTCATACTTAACCCCCTTTACACGAGTGCCTGTGGTATGATCTGTCCAATGTCATTTTTTGAATCATCGCTCCAAACAACCACAAAAAACAGGTCTAACAACGACGAAACTTAGAAAAAGCGTATTCGCAATGTAATGAATAATATTTTTACATCTGAGCACATTGATTATAGTGCAGACTAATTAGTTTCTATTTTCATTTCAGCACTGTGAATCATGTTGAGATAGAGCGCGCCGGAATTGATCGTGAAGAAGGCAATCTTACCAAGAGAGTTACCAACAGACCGGAGTGTTCAAACAATGGCGATGTAAGCCGTAATTTCAGGTGTGACACATGCGACGAGCTTTTTGTAACACCGCGTTCTCTAAAACTTCATCTTCATATACACACAAAAAATTCATTCAGATGCGACGTCTGTGGAAAGTGTTTCTCAGCATCGTCGAACTTAAACGAACATGCTCGTATTCACACTGACGAAAGAACATTCAAATGCGAGGTGTGTGGAAAGTGTTTCTTGAAATTGGAACATCTTAAGAGACATGTACGCATTCACACGAGCGATAGGTCATTCAAATGCGAAGCGTGTGGAAAGTGTTTCTCGCAATTGCCGTATCTTAAGGCACATGTACGCATTCATATGGGAGAAAGACCATTCAAATGCGAGTTGTGTGGAAAGTGTTTCTCGCGATTGGGTAATCTTAAAAGTCACGTAAATTTTCACTCCGGCGAAAGGCCATTCAAATGCGAATCGTGTGGCAAGTGTTTCTCGCAATTGCCGAATCTGAAGAAACATGTACGTATTCATACAGGAGAAAGGCCATTCAAATGCGAGGTATGTGGAAAGGGTTTCTCGCAATTGCGACATTTAAAGTGTCATGTACATTTTCACACGGGCGTAATGCCTTTCAAATGCGAGGTGTGTGGAAAGGGTTTCTCGGAAATGGGGCAGCTTAAGAAACATGTACGATTTCACACCGGCGAAAAGCCATTCAAATGCGAGGAGTGTGGAAAATGTATCTCAGACGCATCTACTTTTAAGAGACACGCACGCATACACACTGGTGAAAGGCCGTTTAAATGCGATATGTGTGCAAAGTGCTTCTCAGGAGCAGCAAATCTTAGGCGACATTTACTTGTTCACACTGGCGAAAGACGATTCAAATGTGATATGTGTGGAATGTGTTTTTCACGATTGGAAACACTTGGGAATCATGTACGCGTTCACACTGGCGAAAGACCATTCAAATGCAAGGTGTGTGGAAAGTGTTTCTCTCAATTGGGAAATTTTAAGAGTCATGTACTCCTTCACACGGGAGAAAGGCCATTCAAATGCGAGAAGTGTGTGAAGTGTTATTCAGAAGCCTCTCGTTTAAGGAGACATGCACGCATACACATAGGTGAAAAGCCATTCAAATGCGATATATGAGGAAAGTGTTTCTCAAGATTGGCAATTCTTGAGATACGTACGCATTCACACACGGAGAGACTATTAAATGAAGGTGAGTGAACAGTGTTAAATAGCGTCTTCGAATTCAAAGACACGCTCGTATTCGTATTCACACCTGCGAAAGGCCTTTGTAATGCGAGGTGTGTATCTTCAAACATGTAATCATTTACACACGCTACAAGTATTCTGATGTGATATGTGTGTAAACTATTCGTCACAAGGGAGACTTTCCACTCACGCCTATCCCCTACACACATGCCAGAGACTACTTAAGTACGATATCTATAGAAAGGTTTACTGGTGTTCGGTAAGCGTAAAATTACATAAGTTGCTTCACACATCCGAAATGCCTTTCTGTTGCAATTTATTGTGGAATATGTTTGATGTGTAAGGTTAAGCTCAAAAGATATATCTGAATACAATGTGTAAATTTCTACTGTTATGTTAGAAGTATTCATACACGAATATAGTCGTCTAAGTACCGGCTGATCGCTGATCTTATTGGAGAATTATAACATCCACAACCGTAGTTATGTTTGCTATGAGTAAGGTGAGTATTTGTTATATAGTAATAACTGGCATCTGTATATAGTCCTGTGTTAAGTAATTTGTCAGATTTGTTCTCTTAAATTATGATCAAAATTATCAACACTGATTTCACACACAAACAAAGCACAGCCACTTTCTGATAAAGCGTCCCTCAAACTAACTACAAGCGACTGCCTGGATATGCTTTATATGGCCTCGAGTTATTGGGTTATTTTACGGCGCTGTATTAACACCTGGGTTATTTAGCGTCTGAATGAAATGAAGGTGATAATGCCGATGAAATGAGTCCGGGGTCCAGCACCGAAAGTTACCCAGCATTTGCTCGTATTGGGTTGAGGGAAATCCCTGGAAAAAACCTCAACGAGGTAACTTGCCCCGAATGGAATTGGAACCCGGGCCACCTGGTTTCGCGGCCAGACGCGCTGACAGTTTCTCCACAGGTGTGGAGTATGGCCTCGACCAATGTAGTTAGTTGGTCGAGTTTAAAAAAGGGCTCGTCAGCTACTATGTCTATTTACGCCCATATCTAAAATCCTTCAGAAAACAAACACTACAATAACTAGAATAATTAAATTAACTAAAAAGCGTTGTTACGGTTAAAACGAGGTTCACAAATTAAGTTTCAACAAGGTGATGCATAAAAAACAAAACTCAGCAGTTCTCAGACCCTAGTTAGTATTAAAAAAGAAACAAAATAATAACACAAATGCTACCGGAAATAAATTATCCAGCGCATTTGTAAAATGCACGGATAAAAAGGTCCGAATGTCAAATTTGTTAAAAACATATACTGTACTACAAATGTAATCTCCGAATGTAAAGGGTCCGGAGGATAAGTAAAATGGGTCAATAAAAGACTGAATCGCCCTGTCAAGGCCTGTATTCGATAAAAATCTCACAACTGCATTTGTACAATTAAAATCATTTCCAAGAGCGTCACGTAGATTCGACCGAATTACACATTCCTGATGGACATATTTTCTACAATGCAATAAAAAATGTCTCACCGTAAGTGAAACATGGCATATGAGTCATTCCACGTCAAATCGCACAGCAATAAAACACGACCTTCTCGGAAATGGTGGAATTTTTTTTCATGAATTCCAGACATCAAATAAGGAGACCCGTATTTTTTTTATTTTCACAATTATTAATTATTTGTGTAGTTATGACTATTTGAAGTTACGCAAATTATGCGCGCACTGTTATATGAACTCACTTGGAACTCTGTGTCTACATATAATTGAGATTTACGGTTTGGCGGATTTGAAAGAATAAATACAACACTTTTTATTACTTTATGCCTATCACAAATAAATTTAAAATTTGGCCTATTTTTTTAATCATTTCTTTTTCAAAGGAAAATTACTCTATTAAATAGCCAAGTTAAAAATCTGAAAAAATATAGACTTGTTCGCTGATGTATTATCTGTAAACTACTGCATTTATAAATATGGGATCAGCACCCATACATTTGTAACAATTTATTTTCCGGAGGCATGCACGCGCTCGCGATGCCCAGCTAATGAACTGCTTGCAGACATAGGCTAGAAGGCTGCCCATGGAAAGTTTTACGAAATTCCCCGTTGCATCTGATGTCACCATACTAATCATCAAATGATTAATACCTTAAGGAACAGTAAATATCTTATCTAAAATTATTTTATTATTGTCAGCTCAGCTAAGAGGGGAAGCCCTTCACAGTCCTGTATGTTTATACTGTAATATAGCCAAGTGTTTGATAATAGCAAGGCTGGGTATGGCAGTAAACAGATGGCAGGAGACAAAATATAGAAGAGAAAAATAATCAGTTTGTGTTTGAATTTCACGCAGTGACGTGACTTCTATACAAAATGAGTGATGGTAAAGATCGCGTAATATATATCAAGTGTTTAAATCCATTTACCTTCCTAATCATGCTTTTAAAAAGAAAAGTACACTAAGACGCGTAAGTCGCGACTTATTGATAAAGCTCTATTTAAAGGAGTCTTTGAATGTGCAAATATGTGATTCGTTCCGTAAAAATCAATCAATTTCCGGATAGGTCAGTTGAAATTATATGTGAAGCTGGTAGTTCTTGTGATATTAATAAACATGAATCTAATGAAAGTGCGGACAGAGAGAGTAATTATCCCAGTTCTTCTTCTAGCAGTTCTATGGATACAGTGCTAGAAATCACTAATATTGAGGAATTAAACAAGAGTTTGATGTCAGTAGATTCCCCTATCAAGAAAATAAAGCTACAACAAAAACGATACCCCCATGAAAAGTTCAAAAAAGTAAAAGGCTTCCTAGCATGTAAAGTTTTTCATGTAGAAGATCCATCGTCATCCCTTCAAAAGTCGGCCATATTTTATTTTTGACGGAATGCAAAGAAATGTACAACCTGAAAATTACATAGTTATTGCAGATTTTCTGAAAATTATTCATTTGTAATACAAGATTCAATACAAGGTGTGCATTTGAACACATGCCAAGCCACAATACAATACAATTTTAATTTTACTTCCTACTTTATTTTATTTTATATTCTCTTATAGGCCTATTAATATTATATCTGAACTGTGACCGAACACGAGCGCTGCTCATTCGGTCTCAAATTTTGTTAATACTACTGTATCTCCTTTTTTATATTGCTTGTATTATTTTATTTCTATTTCTCTTGTTTGTAATTATATTCTTTATTCTGTATATTTAAATAAGCAGGCAGGCAGGCCCTTTCGTAGTATTTCTTAAAGCAAGAATTCAACGATATGAAAAAAATCATCTACTTTTCCAATGGATCAAGTTCACAATACAAAAAAATAAATAAATAAATAAATAAAAATAATTGCTTACATGAAGACGATTATGGAGTTAGTGCTGAATGACACTTCTTTGCAACGTCGCATGGTAAAGGTCCATGTGATTGTATTGGAGATACTGTTAAAAGACTAGCCACGAGAGTTAGCCTATACAAGATCCTATAACAACACCAAAAAAAAAAAAAAACTGTTTGGTCACAAAAAACATTTCTAACGTGTCATTTATATTTTGTCCATTCGGTAAGCACAAAAACCACATTGAAAATTTGCAGGCCAGATACCATAATCTAAAACCAATAAATGGTACATTAAAATTACATTTTTTCATTCTGTTGTCAAAAACTGAAGATTTAGTAAAACAGTTTCCTTTCAAGAAAGAAGGTAGGCGAATGAAAATTTAAAGTGTGAATGAAAAGAAACATTTAAAAAGCATAATGTACAATTATTTGAAGATATCATAATAAGTAAATTAGCAGCGTTTCCTCGAGTGACTTGATTCATACCGGGTGTAATGTTGCAACGTTCAGTCAATCATCCAGTGCCGATAAACCTCCCAAAACGCTTTAACGCTTCCCGTCCACTGCTGCTGTGCCGACCGGACACATTTTGTCGTAAGTAATTAAATTTCCATTAAACTATTGGAGATCCCATTCTGATTTTTTTCTGGAATTATTAGGAATACTTCAGTGCACCTAGTAGGCATTTTTTTTTTAGTTTTAATAGGGCTATTTCACATTTATATATATGTTTTAAAAATTTAATTATAAAAAAATATTTGTAATAATTATATTAAAATTAGTTGGTAAATATTTAATAAAAGACAGTATTTTTAGCTTTTAAATGCATTTTTCAAAACATTTTTAACATCAATATCGTCAGAAATATGACGCTTTAAATGTTGCATTGTGCGACATTTGTAACGAATTGTAACATGTAGTATTTTAAAAACATGTGGACTTAGGAGGAAATAAAAATATACTTGTTGGTTTATTAGACTCATAGAGTTGGTAAAAAAAAATATAAACGCAATCAGAAATATGAAGGTCAAAATTTGTATAATTTTGTGTGATTTGACGTGAAATGACTCATTTATCACGCTCCAGCTGAGGTTTGGCACGTAGGAGATGGTTGTGTCAGATGACAGTGGCTAGGTGAGTAAAACTTCGTGTCGTGACGTTCTTGTGGATGAATCCCAAACTCGAACAGTAATCTGTATTCTTCGTAATTTATTCCCCTCTTGTGCAGATTATTCTCCTTCGCATTGCCACCATATTGTTAGTTTCAGGTAATTTTGTATATCTTGCCACTTCTCACACCAATACACCTCAGATCCATTCATAGTACCATCCCTTGCTGCAGCATCCGCTGCCTTGTTACCAGGAATGCCAACATGATCCAGACTCCACACTACTCCAATCTCATAATCAGAGTTTAGGAGAGTGTAGAAAAGTTCCTGGGTTCTCTACACAAGCGGATCATCATAATTCAAACGCTGCAGGGACTGAATGGCGCTTAAAGAGCTGGAGGAGATAAGGAATCTGCCCTGGGGTTTTGACCAATGGATTCTCTCAGTACTTCGCTGAGCTAATGCGTCACGTAACTCAACCTCACTGTATTTATGCCTTTATTCTTGAATGTGAAGTTGTAGGATTGTTTTCTCGCCATGTTTGTTGTATAGTCAACTGCCGGAAATATATTTCAAATTTGATTAGATCCGTGTTTTTTTTTTTTGCCATAGAGTCGGAAGGAAAAATATGTTTACGCAATATAAAATTTTAAGCATTAAAAACATTATCAGTCCTGTTCCTGACAAATTTTGTGTTAGATTATATTTCTATTGATTTTGTTAATAGAATTGTTACTGTTACCATAAATTTTTTTCCTTCCATTTTTATCGATGATAAAAAAATGCGGTTGAAGTTTTTAAATTTTTTTGGATATTTAATAGCTACACAGGATTCACACATAATACATCAATCATTTATCAAAACTCTCCTTATTTATGCACAGGCTTGAAAACGTTCGATCTGTCAGCTATTGCAATACAGATGTTTTCAATTGGAAATTCTATCATTGCGCCCACCATGCATCACTTCAGTCTTTCACATTGAAATGCCTTTAGTTGCAGACAATGCCCTCAACCTCCGAAAACACTTTCAAGTGCAAGGTTTTGAGATCGGGAATGCCATGCCACAAGGCCCATCACTAGTTGGCATGAAATTAGCATCTTGGTGCTATCTCTTCGTAGACTTTTGAGGCGCTGCAGAAAATTGGTGCGAAACCCACAGTTCATTTCTAAATATGTTATAGCTCGTATAATTCAAGAGAGGTTTCAACACAGTTTCTTGATACACTTTATCTCTTGTTAACATATTTTCACAAATACACAGCTGAGTTGGACCTGTATAACTCACACCCATGCAAAATTTCAAATTTTCCGAGCTCTCTCACGAGGTTCCCGAGAACTCGATTCATAGAGCTTATCGTTCCGGCTAAAACACTTCAGTGGTGATATTTTTCATCTCTGGAGATAGTCCTATGATGACAATTGTGCCATACGTCTGCAGAAGTCCTGACTACAGTACCCTCTGCTTGTTCACCTTCGGTCAGGAAATGCCCAATACATCGATGATGAGATCCAAGATCATCACTAAGAATTCTGGACGTCGATATTTTCCAAGTGTAGAGACTTGGAGACATTGCAAGCCGACTGCGGATACTGGCCGCCATAACAGTGTGGTTTAATACCATGAAAACAGGATGTACATGTACCGTATATGCCACATGTCTGCAATAGTATTTATGCCGAGACTGTATTTACGTTCAATTTCTGAAAGAATAATAAGGCTACACTAACATGAATTGTATATGTGTTAGTGTTCTTGAGCTTTGTAATTACATAATATGTGTTCCTCACATCTCTGTACCATGACAACGATTTTTAGTTCTTTTAGCACTATTATGTTATTCAAGTCTTTGTTTTATTAAGAATTTTAGATAAGGGCGCAAATAGCCATAGTAGCTGACGCGCCCTTTTAAACCCTACTCCTACCTACCTACCACATCTCTGTAAATATGTGAATTAAGAGAATTAAATAGGCACAACATACCGAACACTTCCCACTTTACGAAGTATGGTGACGTCGATCAATATTCCTTTGTACGTTCATAATATTATTCTGCAGGTAAGGTAGTCGATGTGAATAACATTTTTACATTTATTCTCTTCCGCATCTCAATACAAAGACAAAAAACAAACATCGTATTTTCTTATTGCCAATCAGTACCTATCTTGCACTATCCCCAACTCCAGAATCACAAATTCCGCTATGGAGCTGCTACAATTTCGCTACATTATACCGCGGTTGGGGATGGAGCAATCGGAAATAGATTCTACACATAGATCATAGATCATACACATAATATGTTTTAGTGTGTTTCCTGACATAATTTATAATACATATTGTGTATATACCTATATTCCGTTCTCGTGTTAATTAACTAGGTTTCGCTTTTTGACTATTTAATTAACACGAGAAAGCAATATATATATATATATATATATATATATATAAATACGGGGCATAATTTCAGGTATGTATTTCCCACATGTAGACAATCAAAATAGTTCATTACAACATGTGTCCGGAAATGCTTCATTTCCGAGTTATGGCCTTCACAACATTGAAATTCACCGGAACGTTTTTCTTTCTGCAGGTCGTTGTCATTACAGAAGATGTTCAAAATGACCACCTCCTGCTTGGATACAGACCTCACATCGATGTCTCATTGACCTGCGAACCCGATCCCAAACTCCAGGAGTATTGCGTATGCCCTCAGAACATGCCACAATTCGATTCCGAAGGGATTCCAGATCAGGCACCGGAGACGAATAAACCAATGATTTTAAATGGCCCCACAAGTAGAAATCGAGAGGGTTCAGATCAGGTGAGCGTGGAGGCCAAGCAATTGGGCCACCTCTACCTATCCATCGATCAGGAAACCTTCGATCCAAGTACCTACACAACACTGAATGTAACCTTCGCCTCGGAATGAACTGTCAGAGTGCCCTCTTAATGTCTCCTTTGACGGCAACGACCTGCGGATAGAAAAACGTTCCGGTGAATTTCAATGTTGTGAAGGCCATAACTCGGAAATAAAGCATTTACGGACACATGTTGTAATGAACTATTTTGATTGTCTACATGTGGGAAATACATACCTGAAATTATGCCCCGTATTTTTGAAACACCCTGTATATACACACACACACACTTACTGTATATTCTTAATGTATAATGTTCGAAAATCAAAGGTGTGAATTATATTTAATTTAAGTTCATATTATATGCACAAATGCATAAACTTAAATAAAGAGGTAATTTATAGCAGAAATATAAATTGTGCTTAAAGATATTCTATTATAACATACTGTATTTATTTTATAAAGATGGGTCTGAAAGCAAGTTGCTTTATTTCTATGGTTGAGCCACCTAATATATTATGATCTCGTATATGGTAGGTCTCGCTGCATACATTAAAATTTGGAGATATAATTTTACTTTCAGTAAAGCACTTAGGCTACAGTGGGTCGTCATACCCTATTTCTATGCTAATTTTGAGAAAGCTGTGATATTTTAATTTTTAGGTGTGATTACAATCTTAGGTAACATTAGAGTTATACAAAATCTTACGGAAAAACGAATGAAATTTGTTTGGGATGTTTCTGTGAATATATACAAATTTAAGCATCTAAATTGATTTTTTTTTAATTCCGCTACATTTGGTCACACTGAGGAAAGTGAGATGGTATGCGCTAATGAGTTAGAAAGAGAATATAGAGTGGCCAAGTTGTCCTGTACAGCGCTCTTTGCGGTGCCACCGCGAAACACAGCAGATATGAACTATTTTTTTTTATAAGTGCCTACCATTCTAAAAATTCGTCTGCTTACAACGTTGTGTATATGAAGGTAGAGCTACGAAAAAAAAATGTCTGTTTTGTGTGCTGCATATGACTGCGATATCAAAAGAGAAATGACAACTGATATATCATATTTGAGATAAATTTTATGAAGTGAAGTCCATAGTTTTGTTAATTAGCAGCATTTTTTTTTCATGCGCAAATGTGTAACAAAGCCCGGCATACATACCGTATGTACTACATTATTTTCCTTTCCTTGCAGATTCTCTTTAAAAAGAAAGGGACTGGTGAAACAGTGTGTAATGAATATGAAATGAGACAAATTTAATGTGTCCCTCCGAGCATAGCTTTTTGTGTTCATGACACTTCTTGTGACCTTCATCACTGCTTATAGAAGAAGACGATGTGCTGTAGCTTATGAAAAGTAGGCCTATTTCGAAGACAAGCGATAAACCAAATAAATGTTCACTGGTAATGGACTTAAACAAAATACGGAGAAAACCAGTATGCTACAATTCCGTTTCAAACCCAGTGAAAAACTAATAGCAATAAAATATTACAATTGTATTTCGACACTCGCATCCAAAATTCCGCAGAACTCTCGGGTAGGCTATTGTTGTTAGTATTTTGACTGGAAGAACATGAAAGAACATAATTGAGCACCCACGTGCAATAATGGGGTAAGTATGACTGCAACTACTTACCCCATTATTGCACGTGGGTTCTCAATTATACACCACTACTACTACTACTACTGCTACTGCTACTACCACCGGTACTAATAATAATAAACTGTGGTGCCACAACCCTTGAGAGGCCCAGACAAACCAGCCGGTTGTTGGTCCCACATTCACATTTCGATAATTATATACGACTTAACAAAAAAAAAAAAAAAAAAAAAAAAACTGAAAGTGTGTTTGGTCATGTTTTACCCAAGTTACAAGCTTGGAGGTAAAGATTGTTTACTACAGTTAGGGCCTACTTTCATTCTATATCTTATGGTATAATACATAGTTTTTCAACGTGTAGAGACTGAGAAAACAATTTTAAAAAATCATCCGAATCATACTCATCCATTTTATAGGCAATCCTGCAGGTTGCATTTAAAAGAACCTAGGAATATTAACATTTTTTTCAGTATATTTGCTAGGAGTACTTGTCATACGTACATGACAATTTTGCTTAGGTTATTCGTTTAAGCTTTTCTTCTAGGAATAGCTCAAGTTTTTTAAATTTAGCGTACATAAGTTCTTTATTTTATATTAAGTTACTAGCACGTATTTGACGAAATACTAGGTTTTCCCACATCAGTTTAACTGTTTTACTCAAACGAAATTTTGACAGCTTGACTATTACAACCGTATCGCCATGCCCACTTTGTTTCGTGCGCTAAAGCTAATGCCGGACGGTCGTTCAATTTTCTTCATACATGGCGGCGCAGTGGTCGCTGTATAATCTCTTTCTAAGTCGTTAGTATGCGCCGGTATGGAATACCGCTACTGGTTTCTATGGCCAGAAGGAGAGCCTTCTTCAGTTACAAGCCGCAGCTATACGTCGGCAACACTGTAATTAACTGTCAACCGGAGGTCTACCACACAGAACACGTGTTTGTGCTAATGACGATTTTCAGTGTAAATTAATGTTACAATATACATAAGTGTGTGTCGATGGAATTATGTTCGCGATTCTGCCAAAAGTTAATTGCTGATGTATTATAAACTAAATGCGTGTTGGCGATAAAAACAAGATACCCGGTAACAAATGAAAGTATGGCTCCAGTATTTGGCAATTTTTACGGTTATTAATAATGAAAAAATGATTGACAATTATTCTTCTAAATATTAAATATTGTATAAACTACATTTTTATAGTCTTATTTGTGGTTTGTGGTGTATCAGAATTCTAGCCTAATTGTTGGGTCTCACCTCATTAAAGTTACATAGTTGATTTTCAAGTTAATTGAAACCAGCTGTTTTGTGATCCCATAAATGTTGCAGTTTTGTTGAAGATTCGGAATGCCTGCTACACGTCAGAACTACCTATAATTGGTAGATGCATACACTCAATTTGTTGTTTTCTAGGTTTGTTGATTAATATTATTTCTTTTGTAATAAATTATTTATAAACATGTTTCATTTCACTTTGTAATTACAGGATTTAAAGTTCACTGAGTTTACGCTAATTGGCACATACTTAATAGATAATGATGTGTTTTGTTATGTATTACATTAAAAGTATGTTTCTTCATTTTTTCATAGATCTTTATATTTTGAATGAATGAATGAATGAATGAAATGAAATGCGCACAATGTGCATAGGATTTGTAGGTTAGTCTTTGCAGAAGTCTGTGAGCGAGGTTTTCCTTTCTCGGCAGTTTTCAACGTGATATCGTCCACATGGCTTCTGACACAGTTCACACACACATTCGTCGTTGGGTTCGTGGTATCTCTTGGTGGTACAGATCTTATGGTGAAAACCATGTACTGCGTAACGGGTCACTATGTGTCTCAGTTCGTAGTTTGTGTGTTGCCCAGTCTCTGGTTGTCATGGCGTCTGTTATGTAGAACTCGCTCCAGATGGCGTTCTTCTTTCCTCTGAGTACTTCCAGGGCTTTCTCGTATGCTGGGGTGTTCGGCATGCAGAGTTGTGTTCTAATATCTTCGATGAAGAAGCGTTCCTTCATTAGTTCGTATGTTAGTCTCGAGAGAGTTGTTCTTCCTACTCCTAGTACTCTTTTCATGAAGGATGATTTGACTCGTTCAATTTTTCCCATGTCGCTGACTGTTAAGTTTCCCCATATGATATTTAGTCCGTAGGTTGCTATTGGTGCTATAGCTGACCTAAATAAGGTCATTGCCGTTTTTGTTTCTAGTTGTTGCAGATTCTTAATATTGTACATAGCTTTTATTGCAGCGGCTGCTCTTTCTTGAATGTGGATTCTGTATGATTTTAGTGTTGTTTGAAGTGTTACTCCTAAATATTTAAATTTTTGCACTACCTCAAGTGGCTCGTTCTGCAGTGTCAGGGTGTCTTTTTTTCTTTGTTTGCCGCCGTTTCTGAAGTTCATTTGTTTTGTTTTCTGGTGGTTTATCTGTAGGCTGTTTTCCTCGGCCCATCTCACGAGTTTATTTAGGACCTGTTGTAGTTCTTCTATGTTGGACGAGCCTATCGCCATGTCGTCTGCGTACATAATCATCGATGCTGTGGTGTCCTCTGTGATTTTTGTTATGTCTGTGGTCATGATATTGAAGAGGACCGGGCTGATAGGATCTCCTTGTAGTACCCCATTTGTCTGTATTATTTTGTTAGATAGTGTAATTTCGTCTGATATTTGAATGTAGTTGCAGCTTAGAATGTCTGCAATTATTGTTGTTAAGGCATGTGATTCGCCGATCATGTTGCTTGGTTTTCTAATTAGTGTTTCCCTGTTTATTAGGTCGAAAGCTTTGCAGTAGTCGACGAAGACTACATGGTATTTCTTCCCAGGGTGTCTTAGGGTATTCTCTATTTGCTCTATTAGGTAGCTTATGGCATGAAGGGTGCTTCTGCCTTTCCTGAATCCGAACTGGCATTCCGGGATACGGTTGTCTACTTCCACTACTAGTCTGTTAGTTCGTATTTTTGTGAGTACTTTGAAAGCGACATTCTCGAGGACAATACCTAGGAAGGAGTGAGGATTGTTGGTTTCTCCTTTTCCTTTGTAGAGAATTTTCATTGTCGATGTTCTCCATGCTTCTGGGATTGTTCCTAGAGATCTTTATATTTTGCCTAACTGTATTTACGTCCTCATATTTTATTATAATATGTCAATATTTTCTTCTATTTACATTTTTATTTTATTTGCATCATTTACATTATTACCTTGTTTTCTGTAGTTATATTTATTTAAAATTATATCTTAACAAGTTTATAACAAATAATTTAGGATAACAATATTGTTATAGTGACTGGCCAGGTTCAAACTAAAATTGACTTCTGAAATACGGTATTTATAGAAAAACACGATAGATAATCGCATAAGATAATATTAAAATGTATCCTAAACCTTTCACGTTACGGTAGGTGGAAACTGCACACTTTGATCCGGAAACTGCACACCGCTTTTCGAGGGACCCACTAATCCTACCCGGATACTGCACACTGATTAACGAGGGTTTTACTAATCTTACCTGGAATCTGCACAATTTACAAAATATGTTTCTTTTTCATTTTGCTGACTTTACATTGAAACTTCTCTTACTTTCTTCGTTGCTTTGCAGTTTTATGTAAGTCTCAGTTTGTATGTCCAAAAGTTGATTCACGAATTTATACAATTAAAGATGACTGCTGTGAAAACTGAAATTAAAATGCTTGTGAAATGATTCACAGCCATTTGTTGTGCGAGAGATCGATGCAATCACGGTTGTCTACACAGTAGGAGGCAAAACTGCATTTTCGGAGATGTACGTTTCTAGTAAATAATCTGCAAATTTCTTAAGCCTAGTTTCTATTGGTTTTACCACAACCTGTTCAATAGCGAAGAAATCCACGAGTTCCTCTGGATTCAAATACGTTATTCCAAAAACAATCCTGAGCCACTGTCCTTTCTCACTGTCTTCTTTGTACTTCTTCGCCAGTCCTACACACTGTATTTTACGCCACCATGCTTGCGCAAGATGGAAGAGACAACCTACGAGTATAATAGTAAAGTAGTCCTAAGTTTTCACCACTGCACCATGTATAGCTAGTTCAAAGTCTATTACTGCATTAGATGGAGTGAAGCTCATGTTGCACGCTGCACATTTATTTATACGTAATTACCTGCATAGCTTTTCATAAGTTTGAACACGTTTGTACAAAAAAAAATCAAAGGGGCATATTGATCGTTCTTTACGCCGTGTAAATATTTGATATGAAAACTGAAGACAATAACGAAAACTTCCGTCCATGTATATTGTATCACGTTCACATAAATAGGCCGGGTTGGAAACAGGTAAACACAATCATTCCACTGTCTTTGTCATTGAAAAGAACGAAATCTTCGCTTCGGTTAGTAATAAAGTTTCAATGACTCAGTCTGTCATGAACTTCGGGTTGCGATGTAGAATAGGTTGAAATTTTCTCCGTGATCTGTATAAGTTATCCTTTATTCGATATAGGCCTATGTCACGCACTTTCAGGTTTTCTGTAGGCAAGATTTGACAAACAGCATGAAATATTTTTGATGACTTACTATTATCGTCATCGGTGGCTATTCTTTTCGTAGCTGCATTAATTATTAATTGGCGATTTAATATGCCAATGTCCACCATATGTTATGCTCACCACGTTCTCTAATAATTTTCATACTGTTCAGCAAACTATAAATTTTCGCATTGCGTTTTCTAACACAACACCTCCACATTACTTCACAGTTTTTCAATTCCTTGGCTTTATAAAATTTACAGTCCTCATATACTAGCACTAAATTTCCCCGTTCACTTTCAGATGTAAAGAAACGCTTCATTTCGAACAAAATTAAAACAGTTTGGTAAATTAAAATTATGTATAGACCTAGTATCGGCAAAGCAGGTAGAAAATATTTTGCTGCGCAGTTTCCATATGGCCATAATCCAGGTAGAAAATGTTGGCGTGCAGTTCCTATATGACCGAAATCCAGGTAGAAAGTTTTGGTGTGCAGTTTCCGACGCCCGCACCTTACAGGTGAAACACCATAAAGTTGCAGAACATTGTCAATTGCTAGCCACAAATTTGTTAATGGTATGGAACTTATGAATACTGCGTGGAACTTACGTCTTTATTGCATTATTGATTTTATTATTTTCGGTGCAAGGAAGATCTTATTTATTTACCTTTGTACTATAAATAAAAAACCTGTTTTTGTAATTATTTTAAGTGGCAGTCTTTGTATGTAAGTAGTCTACTTACGCCGTATTCTGAAGTATAGCTAATTGATTGCAATAAAACACTATTTTCGAATCCATAATAATTTACATCACTACTCTGAATCTTGATCTTATATTTGTGCATAAAGTAATATTGAAAAAACACACGTTACATACAACGAAAGCAATAAGCAAGCACAATTACATCAATATCACTTTATAATCTCCCGCCTCCACTCAGAGTTGCCAAACCTACCCATGCTCCGGCTTGTAACTGAAGAAGGCTCTGCCAGAAGCGTTGCTTACGGGATTACACAAGCTGGCGCATTGCACGATCGAGAGTAGGTCTCTGTGAGTCATGACAATTTCTGCCGCTAGGTTCGCCTCTCTGCCCTATGAAATGATGAATAGTACCATTACAAAGCATTGTGCATCGTGAAAATTGTTCGATTAATTGTGCATTACTGATTGAGTACGAATATTATAAATATGCCAAGCATATTAAGTGTTATTTGAAGTTTGTTCAGCTAAGTTATATTCGAAAATTGTCTGTGTTTTGCTATGTGAAGAACTCGGTACCAATAGGTCGTATCTTTATAGGTTAAGGTAAATGTCAAAGTTCTCTCATATAACAAGCAATGCTATGTTAAAAGTGGCCAATTGCATTTTCCGACTCTCGAATGATGTGACCCGAAATGTAAAATAATTTCATGCATTGTTTCACTTACCAAGCATTACTGATATAGGCCTAATGAAAATGTGAACGACGTGATGTAAACATTGAAGATAATGTTGTTACTGTTTTCCCTTTCTCTTTTAGAAAATACCGACAAAAGTAATGAATTATCTTCATGCTGTACTTATTAGGTAATTAATGTGTATTTGTCTGTATTTTAGACCTGTGTATTGTTACGTAATTATCAGTGAATTAGGTTAGAGAACTTAACAAGGTTAGTATGAGATTAGGTAATGCACCTCAAACTGTAACTAATAATGGCTGCTGCCGAAATAGGCTGAGGTGGTTATCGTGTGAAACAAATTATATCTGGAATATCTAGTTTTATTATATACGGATACGTAAAGTTTTTTTTTTTTTTGTTTGTTTTAGCATGTGTTTGTAATTTTGTGAGGTTATGTCTAGCCTAATTTATTTTTATTCTTGTATCATTACCAATACATTAATTTATTTTATATTCATTTCAGGTGTTACATCTATGGTGGCAACTCTACTTATGTTAGGATATGAAGTAACAGTATATATTCAACTTCATCATTTGCTAAAAATTAAAGAAAACTCTATGTGTTCGACTCATTCCATCGTCATTTCTTCTTATGTATGTGAACCACGTTCGTTCTAAAAGTGCTACAATAAATGAACACTATAGACAACGTGATGGAACAATTTACAAGTTACTGTTAAAATGCTCAACATTTTCAAGTGGTGCTATACCCATTGTTTCAAAATGTACATACATATTTTTACATTTCTATAAGAGGTGTCATAAATTATTTCAGCATATTTGTAAATTCTTCAAAATTAATTCTTCTAATTAATACCATAAAGTAACGAAATAATATAGCCTAGGCCTATATGTGATTTTATACTACCGGTATTGATGTTGATCTTGGTAAATTAATCCAATTTCACAGTGTTGTCTTTTGTATTGTGGTTCACAACAATTATAACAGTATGTACGTGGAAATGTTTTTAAAATAATAAATTTTAGCTCATGATTTTAAGTGGTCGTTTCAATGGGAGGTTATATTGGAAAGATGATCACAAATGGATAATTTACTGCAAGATACAAGAACTGAATATAAGTGAGTGTTCCGTTGAAAGTGAAAGTGAAAATTTCGTTTTACAAGAGCTAAGTAGGCGTACACGCACTAAAATACTACATCGTTTACTATTACTATGCTCAATAGATTAATCAGTAGGTCTATAGAAATGTTTTCACCACTGCAAGAAAAAATCGCGCAATAATTATACTTCTCAGTTATTGTGACGTCCGTATTTTTTTAAAAAGAGAGGGAAAAGTTAGGCCTTCTTGCAAATGCGTAATTATGAATTCAAGGAAATTAAAGATAATGCAGTACCTTAATTAGTTGCAATATCTTATTTAATAACAATATTAATAATATTAGGTGAAAAGGGTAGGCTATAGTGCGTATATGTAAGATGTCAAGTTAATTTATTTCCGGAAATGTTTGGTGTATGAAGTGAAGTACAGAGCAGACAGTCCCTCAGTTTATATGTAATATGTTTTAATATCAAGAATGACAGCCTTTTATTGTAATATAATTGAGGAGTAGAAGTTTGCAAATTACGTCTATTGTCCATAAAATATTGTACGAAGCATTTAATAAGCAATGATGAGTCCTTTAAATGTCCCAAATGTCAATGTCTTTTAAGTGTTCTGCTATGAATATATAGGGCAGAACAGCGCTCCGAGCGGCGGAATTGGCATTACGAGGGAACCACTTCAGACTCGTTTTTCAAGCTCTATGCGCCAGCTTGTATAATCTCGTAAGCAACGGCCAGAAGACATACTGTTAGTGACAAATGATATACCGTCGAGAGAAAATGTGATCCATAAAAATTTGTTTATACATCTCTTCACAACAAAGAGTACTATCTGTTTGCTTAGCAAATCTAAACGACAGCCTTCAGGAACTGTATTCAACGTGTATTTAGACACGTTTATTTGATACGTCAACCCTTGGAATGCTTACAAATATGGAAGGCTGTGGTCTGTACCTTGTGGTGGCCATTGTTGCCAATTTAGTGACTGTCATTTTTGTAGTTGCACTTTGAACCTTTAACATTATTTTAAATGATAAGTCTCAATGGACATTGCAAAATAATCTAGCAAATAACTGAAATAACTTGAAATCATTTTATTAATAAATTTAATGTGTTGCGTGAGCTTCAAAGATTCACATTACTGATTGCATGAAACAATTTATTGTAGGATAAAGGTTAGTAAAATTGTGATAGTTCCTTTTGAGAATTTATTACAAATTTACTGACCGAGAGAAAGTTCGGTTTTTTGCGTCAACGTATTAAGGGAATATTCGTGGACAAATTTCTGCACAAAATCGGTCCTTCTCTCGCTCAGTAAAGTTTTAATAAATTCTCAAATAGAGCTGTCACAATATTACTCGTATCACAATATTATCGACCTTTACCCTATACATCATGTGCGTGTATGTTATAAGGAAGAGGATATGCCTTTTTTAAATCGAGGTATGCCAGGGGAAAATCTTGGGGTAGGATACAGTCTCTGGCTTTTTCCCACTTCCCTCACTGACTCACACTGGTATCCTGTTGGACAGTGGCATCTGGTAAAACAGCTAAGGTCAAATAAGATACTGGATTTATAGAGCGTTACCAAATGGTCTAATTACAATAAGGCATTTAATGTAGCAAAGATGTGATGCGGACAATTAATAACACATTAATTTTTTAAAACATAAAATTACTTAGTCATACGTTAAAAAGTGTTATATTTTTTTTTGACAGACGCTCGTTTCGACGTGATGTCACGTCTTCCTCATTGTCTCCTGAACTACTGGTGATCTTGAACTCTGCGATGTGCAGCTGTCGATTGTAGGAGTGGGGGTGTGTTGCTCTTATGGTGGGGGCTGGTTGTTTGTGTGTTATGACTAGGGCAAGGCAATTAATGATTTTGCATATTTTTCTTATGAAGGTTTAAACATTGCTAGCATATATGGAAATGTATGACATTAAAAACCGGGTTAAATAAAAGCAATTCGTTAGGGCATATTTTTTGTATTTTCTTAACTTTTTTTACGGATTTGTCATTTTTTAGCAATTTTAGGTCATTTTGAGCATTTTTTTAACTTTTCAGGAAGGCTGTGACATTATTTGTATTTGATTTGAGATTTTTATTATATTTCAGTATTTTCCTTGTCACTACAATTTCTTGGAATTAAGTAGATGTTTGCTAGCTTCTACCCCTATTTTTCAAGGTGTGTGCGTAATGAACTTGCCCACTTCTAGGAATTTTATTCAAATTCTTAGAGCGTATAATAGCTTGTACCACTATTTTTCAAGGCATAATGAACTTGCCCACTTCTAGGAATTTACCCACACTCCCACAGAGATTCCTTTCTCCAGGTAAACTGGCATTGTTATGCTGTTAATTGAGGTGGTCAGTTGTTTCTAGTCCTCTGTGTGAACAGGTCAAGAGCAAAATGCCTAAAGTAAAGGAAAGTGCTAGTGTTAAATTAAAGGCATTTGTTTCAAAATATGGAGAAAATATTTTTTCAACGGACGGTCGTATTTTATTCTGCAAGATCTGCGATGTGAGAGTGGCTGCTGAAAAAGTTTACAATAGAACAACACATGTCACGGGAGAAACATAAACGTGGCCTGCAGAGACTTGAAAATAAATCTAGTGTAAACTTACAGCAAATGCTTCTGGGGGATACGTGTTCAACGTTTTCGCCATTTTGTGAGAAACTATGTGAAGCTTTTCTATCGGCTGATATTTCACTTCACAAACTGAATCATCCTAAGCTTCGAACTTTCTTAGAAGAGGAGACCGGAAAATTAATTCCAGATCCCAGAACATTGAGAAGAACATACATAGCTCGGTGCTATGACAAAACTTTGAAAAAAATAAGAGAAATGATTGGAGAAAGAAATGTATTCGTATCCATTGACGAGACAACAGACTCTATGGGCCGTTATGTAGCTAATGTTATTGTTGGAGTTTTAGAAGCACACAGCCCTGGAGAACAATTTCTACTACATTGTGAGCAACTGGACAAAGTCAACTACTCAACGATCAGTTTAGTATTTGACCATGCATTGAGAATACTTTGGCCTGATGGGATTCGAAATTCCAATGTATTGGTTTTTATAACAGATGCAGCACCCTACATGATGAAAGTAGCTGCTTCTTTAAGTGCACTGTACCCAAAAATGGTACATGTGACGTGTTTAGCGCATGCATTACACCGGGTCACGGAAGAAGTACATGCAAATTTTCCTGAAGTGGACAAATTAATTGGATGCGTGAAGAAAGTATTCTTGAAAGCCCCCTCTCGAATTTCAGCATTCAAAACAGAAGCTCCAGAAATCCAATTGCCATTTTCATCTGTTTTGACTAGATGGGGAACATGGCTCCAAGCTAGCAGTTATTATTGCAAGAATTTCGATGTTGTGAAGAAAGTGGTTGATTCTTTTGATAATGGTGAGTTAGTGTCAATAAAAAAGGCGCAAGAACTGTTAGCTGATAAAGAAATTGCTGGTAAACTTTCTTACATAAATACTAATTTTGGATTCCTTCCTGATGTCATAACTGCACTGGAAAAATCCCAAGTGACATTAGTGGAACAGCTACAAATAGTGGATAAAGTGGTGAATGATTTGAGCCGTGCATGTGGTAAAGTGGGTGATTCAGTGTTAATGAAAATGAAAAACTGTCTAAGCAAGAACAGGGGGTACACAACATTGTGTTCAATTGGCAGAGCTTTGTCTGGTGAAAATTTTTCTCTTCCTGACTTTGAGTTAAATCCAGGAGATATTGCTTGCTTTCAGTTTGCTCCAATTGTTTCCGTTGAAGTAGAGAGAAGCTTTTCCATTTATAAGTCGGTACTAGCAGACAATCATTTTTGTTGTAAAAGTGCACTTGAAATGAATTTTCTGCAATACAAGGTACTGTGACATGTATTTTTTTAAATTTTATGTAGTTCAGTAATCAAGTGAGTACTTAACGTCATTAAAAGTATTTTCATTGGCAATGCTTTACTTTTTATTGGTCATTTTTTTATTTTTTATGTCATTTTTTGTATTTTTGGGTCATAAATGCATTTTTATTTTGCATTTTTTACCAATTTATAGGTCATTAAATGCCTTGCCCTCGTTATGACGTATCATGACGTTGAATAATGTAATTGTGTGTTAAGTATATGTTGTGGGTATGTTATTGTATGTTTATATATTTCGTATTGTTCTAAGATGTTTAACTGTGAACTTTTTGGTGTGATGTGTAAAATTTCCATATCTGTTTCTATATTATTGTAGTCATGATTGTTGTTGATAATGTGGTCTGCATAATTTGATGTGATGTAGGGTTTGGTTATAGCTTTAATATGTTCGTTATATCTTGTGTGAAAGGATCTTCCTGTCTGTCCTATGTAAAAATGTGGGCAAGTATCTTGGAGTTCTTCTTGATAAGAGACTTCCTTTTAAACATCACGTCACACATATTCGTGAGAAGGCCTTTCAAAGATATACAGTATGCTTGTCTACTCATTTTTCAAGAGTTATACATCTTTAAATATCAAAACGATGCTGTACAAAGTATTAATTCGATCTTACATGACATACTGCTGTGAAATATGGGCTCAAGCAAATACACGACATATTCAACGATTTGACGGACTTCAACGAGCCATCTGTAGAACCATCACTGGAGCGGACTATCTCATCCGAAATAGTTAACTGTATGACGATCTTGGCATACTACTCAGATTATACCAAAACTCTTCGTACAAAATT
The DNA here is from genome assembly GCF_040183065.1 of Periplaneta americana. Classification (NCBI taxonomy): domain Eukaryota; kingdom Metazoa; phylum Arthropoda; class Insecta; order Blattodea; family Blattidae; genus Periplaneta; species Periplaneta americana. Next base: position 14,001,477 of record NC_091133.1, on the reverse strand, counting down.
TCTAGCATCCCTCCACAACCATCCATTATCCACTAATAAGTAAAAATATACCGGTTCCTCTTACATGACATTATCAATTTGCTCACTCTGCTATTGGTAGATAACGTTGCCTTGAAATATTTTAGGTTCTAACTTGTCATATGATCTCCTACACTTCTTTTAAAAGGAAAGAGTCAAATTCGACCTGGTACTTATGAAGAAACAATCATTGACAAATATATATATATATATATATATATATATATATATATATATATATATATATATATATATATATATATACCGCAACACCAGCTTTCACGATCCAAACGAAAAGTGCATGTATTTACTGTGTGACAAACTATGTGGAAGGTACCATGTGATGGAGTGTAAAAACCGATGAGTTTCACTCACCAAGTTCTGCAGCAGCGAAAGCTAAAATAGTATATCATCCTGCACATTTTGCGCACTTTCGTTATTATTATATTCAAATGACTGGGAGTTACAAATGTTTGCACTTCCGTTATCATTATATTTAACTAACTGGGAGTTAGAAATTTTTGCACTTCCGTTATTATTATATTTAATTGACTGGGAGTTACAAATTTTTGCACTTCCATTGTCATCATACAGTATTTAACTGACTGGGAGTTACAAATTTTTGCACTTCCGTTATTATTATATTTAACTGACTGGAAGTTACAAATTTTTGCACTTCCGTTATTATTATATTTAACTGACTGGGAGTTACAAATTTTTTTTCCACATACTCGTATATAACAACCGAATGGCTTCTCCCCAGCTGTGTTGCCAATCGGCGGGTAATTACGCGATGTTTGGGTGAAATTGTAGTCGGAGGGTATTTGAGCGGGTATTAAGACATTTCGGATATTTTCGGGAAATTTAATATTTGTAGAATTTCCCAATTTGAATCAGTATATTAATTTAATTTATCCTTCATTATGTATTATATATGTATTTATTTCTAAATTTATTCTGTACAATTTAGACGAAAAGAGACAGGTGTATTAAAGCTTCCTCCCCAGGGAATCCCTACCATCATTGCTCGCAACTTCACCTTAAGGGGAGTCTGTACTGCCAACCTAGCAATCTAAAGCAATGTAATAAAAGATAAAGACCGTAATTTTAGCCTGTTACATACAATAATACTTGAATAATAACCCCTAAAAATTTCAAATTTGTATCTTATGTACATACGTCCTGAGCAAAGTGCACCTAAATTAGATGAAATTTACATTGCTGGGATAGGCAGTACAGACTCCCCTTAAATTTCCTTCACTCCAGCGCAGTAGAGTGCTGAGTCATGCTGACGTTGACGCAATTTTAGCTCGCGTCGCTACATATTTATGCGATCATTGCGATCGGAGAGCTGCAATGCAACTAATTATATAATTCACTAAGTCAGTGTTTCCCAGATTGAGAAATTAATCCCTCGGTGTAGGAATATTTTGGCCCGATAGAGATTGAGGGATTTTTCGCTTCATTTTAAGAAAATGTAGGAATTTCTCTTAATATGAAAATAATAATAAATAAATGCATATAGGCTCCTCAGTACTACTCGTCCAAAGTAATGACATGAGTGATGATAAATTATAATTCATGAAGTGAGATAATTGCATCGCGATTTCACAGTATGATGTAATGATAACGTGGATAGGTTATTCCCCTTGCTTTAACCCTTAATTACATGATGAAGCTCGCTGTAGCAAGTCGGAAGGGTGACCATTGCATGACGATTTCACAACATGATGTAATGATCACGTGGATATGTTATTCCCCTTGCTATAACACCTAATCACATGATCAAGTTCACTGTAGCCTCTAGCCAGTCGGAAGCGTGAGCATTGCATGACGATTTCAGATTATGATGTAATGACCACGTGATAGGTAAGTCTCCTTGCTATAAATAACTCACGTTCCCTGCTTGTATCCCCACTCCCTAGCGCCTAATCATTTTTTATTAAGTTTCTGTACTGGATGCCGGGTGGTACTGTGATGTGGGCAGTGGCCTAATGAACGAAATTAATTGGTACTGTTGTGATTGTGATAGTGTTACCGTATTTTGTTTCTTCAAAATGGATAAGTGCATGCGTAAAGCAAAAGTTCCTGTGAAATCAGTTGAAAATTCAAATGAACCTGTCGATCCTGTTGATCCTAACAATCCCGATTTTTCTGAAACTCCTGATTTACACAACCAACCTGTTGAAGAAGATGAAATTGTTCCATCTACATCGGCAGCGTGTTCTTCAAATGTGAAATATATAAAATATAAAATAAATATATTTAATGATTCCTGGTTAAGTTTACCCGAGTGCATTGCATGGTTAGAAAAGAACAAGAAACGAAGAAGCGAGCGTGATTTGGCACATTGTAAGGTATGTGATAGTATTATAACAGCATATAAATCTGAAATTTTAAGACATGCAAAATCTGCTAAGCGCACCAATAAAATCAAAGATGTTGCATCCAATCCTGATATATTCAATGCTAAAAAGCAATGTGGACGATGTAAAAAGAGCAGAAGTTATATTAACTGGACTTATTGCTGTGTTGTGTATATCAATTCTCGATGCCCGTGCGTCCTACTTTAAACGGTTCAAACCTATCCGCGCAAATGAGAGTCGCTGCTTTCTGTCTCTCAGATAGCAGGTTGGCTCGCTTTTTTCCCTCTTGTGAGGGAGAAAGCAAAGATCGCGCGGCGACGAGTCACGTTGGCAGTAGAAATACCCCCAGGCACTGTGACGTCAACGGCGTCCTCAACCACCATTGTTCCGAGGGGTATAAATATAGCTTGGACACAAGGCCAGGCCACTACGCCCTTAAGTACAAACTTTCCCTACTCCTTCTCCCTCATGAAATAACCAGGTGGATCTCTAGCTTCATATCGAACCGTACGGGACAGGTGAGACTCTGAAGGAGCGAGTTGTCTCAACCCTTCCGAATCGAAGCTGGAGTCCCACAGGGTTGTGTCCTCTCTCCAATCCTCTACAATATCTTTGTGTCGGACATCCCTCCCCCCATAGACAATAACGTTGGACTAGCTCAATATGCAGACGATGTCGCATTCTGGGCGACACACCCCCGACTATCTTCCGCCAGAGTCAAAATAAATAGATCACTGCGGCGATATATCACCTGGGCCAACATGTGGCGAATACAAATAAACACAAACAAAACACAAACATGCGTGCTCCGTCCCTCCCTCCGCTCCCGCATAGTAAATGCAAATCCCATCACAATCGGTACCACCCAAATCCCACTCCGGCGACAACTCACATATCTCGGCATCCCAATAAACTCCAAATTATCCTGGACCACTCTTGCCAATAACACCTGGAACAATTTTAATGCGGCCACCAAAGCAATCAGCTATCTTAATGGCATCAGACGCCCAGGCTGCTCAACTCCCACACTCCTACATCTTTACAAAGCATTGGTTCGATCCCTTTGTATGCACCCCTCCATATTCCTAGTACAAACATCCAACTCCAACAGACGCAAATTTGAGGCAAGAGAAAGGCGCATTCTAAGATCAATTTCCGGACTCCCAAGACGAAGCACCAATCACACCGTATATCAAACAAGAAACACAACACCACTCTTCACACACCTACAATACATCAACGACAAATACACATTCTCCGCACTCAACAGGCAATACACACACACACTCTTCACACAACCACCCGACACAAATAACAGAACGACAATTGAAAAACTACTCACACACTATCACGACCCACAACATCCACAGTAACACATACATAAACATACAACAACTACATGTTGATTCATCTGTGTATCGTCGCTAACCAATAAAATGAGAGAGAGAGACGATGGTGACCAACATCCCTAAGCACTAAAAACATGAACCAGCAGACAACCTTAATAGAGTTAATAGAAAACTACAATTGTCCAAAGATATAATGAAAGGCATCGGGATTTCTAGTTCCAAAAATTAAAAACTGGCACCCAAAAAAAAAAAAAACATTGTTTATCCTTTAAAATTTTAATTTTTTTAATTATCTGTTTTTCCACATTTCTATTATGTATTATGTAAACAACTTCTTTGTTATTATGTTATGTATTCCAAGTGTATTAATTACAACGGCTGAAGAGGGCACACAAATAAGCCCCTGAAACAGCCGCCGGCAATGTATATTCTTTGTATATTTTACCGGAATAAAACATTTGAATCGAAAATCAAATCGGCCAGGCCACTGGTTGTCTAGCTGGCAAAGAGGTCGCTCTAACGCGTCCTCCGTCACTAGCAGTAGTCTTCCAACCAGGCCTACGCTATGGTTGTCTTTTGTTCGGACGTGCCTACACACGGCCACCACTCCGGAAACAGGAAGCCAAGTTGCGCCCCTGTCTCCTTTATTCTTTCCTACACCAGCCGAATCTTCCTCACTTCTTACGTATTCTAAACTTATTTTATTCTAGTCTCGCTACAAGCCTCATCACCACCTCCAACCCGCACACTTCTCTCCCCTGATTACCCTTATCTCTCACCATCCTGACTTCGACTCCCAGTTCTTATCCCGGCTTGTTCGATTAAACACAACCATCTCCTCAGCCCCCCTCTAGAGTCGGTAAGTCGCGAGTGCGCTCTGTTGATCCGTCGATGATAGAGGTCACCCTTCCCCGCTCCTGAAGTCGGTAAGTCGCACAGTACGCTGTGTTGATCCTCCGATGCCAGGAGCTTCTTCTCGAAGTCGGTAAGTCGCACAGCACGCTGTGTTGATCCTTCGAACTAGAGAACTAACCTTCTACCTCATTCCATCTGTCTCGTTATCCTACCCCCCCACAACACACCTGAGAGCAAGCCGATTTTCCCCAGGACTCCCGTTACCCCTACCTCCCTCTCACTCAAGTTGCACTTTACTATCACCCATCATAACTCTCCCCGCATCGAAGCCTCAGGACGAATTTCTAAACTATCAATTTCTATCACGACTTCCCCGTTACCCCTACCACAGAACTAGGAGGGAACTATAGTTACACTTTCACTGTTATTTCTGTAATAAACAATGTTACTTTAAAAACAGTCTTTCCTTTAAACTTAACCACAGTTTCGTATCCCCCCACCCACAAACCACAACCATCTTGTCACGTCACTCCCGTTTCCTCTCCCCACCTCGACAACACGTCGGAGAGTGAAACGACGAGGAGTCCGGCGTACGACAGCTGCAAATAATTTACCACTTACACAGTGGATACATTGGTTCCACTATGTAGGAATATGTTCCCTGATTCGACCATCACCCAAAAGTTTGCTTTGAAACTTACCAAATATACAACTATACGAGGAATGTCTTAGGTAAATCATTTTTAGAATCATTGCTTGATAAACTGAGGTGTCCAGGCACATTATTTTCTTTGATCATGGAGGAAACAACCGATCTAATTACTATTAAACAATGTACATTAACAGTTTTTTATTTTGATTTGGAATCAGGCAAGATTAAAACCAATTTTTATATGTTTTGAAGTTACGTGAGGTACAACTGATGCTCTGATGGATTCTTTGAAGTCAAAAAACATTAATCTTGACAATCTAGTGGGTTTTATCTCGGATACAATAAATGTTATGGTTGGAGAACATCTTTCAGTGTTTTCTTGTTTAAAAAAAAAGATTTCCTTCACATAGCATGTGTTAAGTATTCGTGTGACATGATTCATCTTTGTTATTCAAGAGCATGTCTGAAACTCCCAAGAAGTGTTGAAGACTTGTTGAGAAATTTAGGCTCTTATTTCAGTCGAAGTTTTGGTAGAAAAGAAGCACTTAAAGAATTTCAATTATTCTTTCAAGTTGGCATACATAATATCCTTTCTCCTTGCACTACTCATTGGTTGTTTTTGTAAATGTATGTTGATAGAGTATTGGAACAGTATCAAGTACTTAAAGCATATCTGAGAAATTTAGTTATGGAAGATCAATCTGCTACCGGTACTACAGAAACTGTGCTTTCAACTATGGAAAATCTATTCACTTTGATTATTTGGAATTCATGTCGTACGTCTTCGGCATTCTTACAGAATTCAACAGCTACTTTTTTCAGAATGAACTCCCTTTGCTTCACATATTAAAGCCAGAAGTAGAAAAAATGTTAAATATCTGTGCTCTAATTTTATAAGAATGGATATTGTTAAGACAAAATGAATTTTGCAGTTAGAACATGCAAATCACAGAAGCTTTGTTGAATTGAATTCCATATATTTTGGCATTGCAGCCCAGGAAATATTTGCTGGACTCAAAAGCAATCCTGAAGTATAGGAACAAGACATAATGTTCTGTCTCAAAAGTTGCTTGAATTTCCACATAGAACTTGTATCATAGATTAAGAGACGATTTGACTTCTGAGATCCTCTTTTCGAAATACTTTCCATAGTTGAACCTATCACAGCAAGTTATTCACCGTTAAATCGTTGCTCTCTGTAGTTCCAAGGTTCCCAGTTTTAAAGATAATTCTTTGCTTGAACATAAAAAAAAACTGGGTCTAGATCCATTTAAACCTGCTGAAGAGTACTGGAGGAAAGTTTTTGAAATGAATCTCCAACAAATATTCCCATTTTCCCAGATTTACATAAAACCATTTTCCTCCTCCTCCTTAGTCACCCCTTTTTTAATGCCTCGGTTGAAAGAGTGTTTAGTGTCTTAAAGGACTTGAAAACCGTACATAGGAACAGACTGAAAACAGAAACAATGGTAGCACTGATGGCTGTAAATGAGGGGATAGAAGCCAAGGGAGGATGTGTTTCCTTTGAACCAATTAAAGACATGATGAGGAGCAGTGTGTGGTATAACTATGGTGCAATGCCAGAAACTTGTGTTTAAGTAAGTTAATAGTTTTTAAATTCCAACTCGATATGTAATTGGTTTCCATCTATTTGATATTTCTGATTTTTATATTTAATTATACTTATTTTTATATTTAATTATACTTATTTTTGGAGCAAAATCGGGTAATTTCAGGATCATATGTGGGAAATTTCATTAAGCACTGGCAGCACTGCTTCCCAGTGTGCAATGTTGCATGGGCTTTAAGAGTAGAAGTGTCTGGGCATTCAAATAAACAAAATCCTGAGCAAATATTGGGAGTTTGGACAATTAGTGAAACTTCATTATAAAATAGGAACAACGTAATATTTCCACATATTGTCCTAGGTTTAAAAAATGACAGTATTCCCTTTGAAACTCTTCACGCGCGTATGTCAATCTATAGAATTCGGCTACAATCTTCCCAGTCACGTGACTCGTCAGCGTTTGGATGTTGATATAGTCGGAGACAGAGATTTTGGCAGGTGACCTCAATAACATTTCTAGTAGGCGAGCCAATATTGTATGTGTGAGCTGCATGAATGACTTGCGATAACGTTCTGTATCGTCATATTTTCATACCGGCAGCCCATATCGTTATTATGAAACACACCAGGATACAGTCCGATTTAAAGAATCCCTTAAATACATGTAAATGATTTTCGTTCGCATTAATTTTACAATACACCTCCTACATTTCCTAAATTGAAAGGAAAAAAACATTGCATATATTATATACATATATAAAATCCTATCCTTACCAGATCAATATACAAGATATGTCCAGTAATAATGTAGGGATCTTCTATTGGTCGTGAGCCAATTCATGTTAATAAAATTACGAGTCTTCTTCCAAATCTAGTCTTTCAGGTAAAGCTCCCTGTAAAGCAGATTTGAATAATTTCAAGGGAAAAATTGTTCCGGGGCCGGGTATCGATCCCGGGACCTCTGGTTGAACGTACCAGAGGTCCCGGGATCGATACCCGGCCCCGGAACAATTTTTCCCTTGAAATTATTCACGAGTCTTCTTATTGATCAAAATATAATTTGGTTAATTGGATAAAATTGCATGTCACGGAAGTTAGATTTATATAACTGTATAATAAATGGAATTGCAATGGATATTACAATGTCAACACACACATTGTGAATAAAACAGGGAAGAAAGCATTTTAAAATTTCCGAAATCGTACAAAATATCGGTCGACCTTGTTGGCGAGTTGGTATATCGCTGGCCTTCTATGCCCAAGGTTGCGGGTTCGATCGTTAAATAATACATAACATTTTAACAAAATATCGGAGAAACCAATTTTCCCTGCACAAAATGCACCAATTGAAAAATATAATTACCATTCACAATAAAAGTTGGATTCTAAAAAGTTGTTTATTAATCTAGAGGTATTGGCTGATTACTATACTAAATTCCAGCACAAAATTCATTCAGAATATATAGAAATTACATTTTTGGATTTTACTAAATGTATACTATCGAAAGCTGTTACATACTCCCTTAAATACTGTACATGTGTTACCGGTAACTGCGTTTATGTCTATCTGCGTTATCCGATGTTTTATTTTCTTAAATACATATAATTCATAGTACTGAAACTGCCATATTGAATTCGAACAAATTGTATTATTCGTAATTTTCTTTTCGAAAACCCCTAAAATACCTAATTTAATTTCTCATTCATTTTTGTCCCAGTCCATCACTTTAGGGACAAAGTCGGGCAAAATAATACCTTATTCGTATTCTGTGATCGAAAAGATCCCCAAGAGTCGACTTTCATCGAGATCGGATGACATGAGATTTCTCACTCCCTTCTGCATTTTCATCAGCACCTTAGGAGATGGTATATAAAAAATCTAAGAATGTTTAACCTAAATTGTAAATGTTTAAATTTTATGTCTCTTGTTAAATATGCTTTAGTGAATTTTTGAAACAGTCAACTCCTTTCTCTCTCCTCTCTGCTAAGTTAGGAAGTAAGAAAAACCTGAAAAGTTATATGAAGGGAGTACATGTATTTGAATCGTTTTACATTCCTTATACATTTTTGAAACAATTCTGAGAGATGAGATGAATAGTCTAACCCAATTTTATGAGTGAGTTTTTGTTTTAAGTTAGAAAGCTGCACGTCTGCTGATTAAAAAAATAAATCGGTATAATTATTTTGATCATTAGCCTACTGCTCCCATTTTCCAACTCTTATTAATGTTCGAATTTAGTAAAACTCAGTCTTCTCTATTAAGGATTAACAAAAACCTAAGTATAGGATTTAAGGAGCTGTAAGTTAATTAATCAGTCTGTTGATTATAGAATAGTTTCTTTTTTTCTATTATATAGTCTTTATACTTTATAGTAACGACGAAAAGACTACGCAGCGGCAACTGGAATTACCTCGAAAAAGATGTGCCGGGAACTGGTCTCTTTTCATATAGGCTACTACATGCACACATTATAGTTACTGTAGTTCTATAGTTTAGCTATATGTGCATAGTTTTTGGAAGTGACTGTCCGTCTAAGTCCACTCGGATCTTTATATGTTTACCGTTATGACCTACCCATTCCAGCTTCAGTTTGCTTGATGCAGAGATATCACCCGACCTTGCATCGGTGAGTAACTCGCTCTGGAGTTTAGATTAACAAAATCCGTCTGCCAAAATCGCTGGCTCCTACTACACACCCCCTAGCGTTCTGCGTAGTTCTGCAAAGCTATACGCTCTCTCTATTTAATACTGACTGCACGGAATTCATATTGGACTCCAGTGTCGGTCATTTAGCGGAGAAATAAGAAATCATAGCTCGCCTCTAATTCAGTTGCATTTTCGTTATGTTTAAGAATTAAATCCATTTCCCAATGATGAAAAATAAGAATAAAATTATGTCCAATTAAACCGCAGACCGTACCGCTATTGCTCCAAATCGGGTAAATCCCTTGTCATATTTATTATTTTAATTTGGGTTTAATAGTATTTTTTCTTGAAATCCGTAGTCACTGCACACTTGATCGTAATTGCAAAGTCTGGCATGATTTGTCCTACATTCAGAATGTGAAAGTGAGGATATTGCTGACTCGGTTCATTTTCATGTTCATACTTCATAGGTGGGTGTAAATAACTGTCCGTGAGTATTGAAAGTTTTTGCGGATAAATTTCAGAACACGGATTCTTTCCTTTCCCCTCTTACTTCAAAATTCCAACCTTATGCACATAAAATAAATTATTGGCACTGAAAAGTGCCTTTTCGAAAGCATGATGATGGGCATTCGACAAATGCAGACAAATCTGCTCCTTTTAGTATTTTAAGTTGTAACTGTCCGTATACTGAAATTTTCCCACATACATACATAGGCCTACATACATACATACATACATACATACATACAGTCCACACGTGGAGTAATGGTCAGCGCGTTTGGCCGCGAAACCAGGTGGCCCGGGTTCGAATCCCGGTCGGAGCAAGTTACCTGGTTGAGGTTTTTCCATGAGCAAATATTGGGTAACTTTCGGTGCTGGATCCTGGATTCATTTCACCGGCATTATCAACTTCATTTCATTCAGACGCTGAATAACCTGAGTTGTTGATACAGCGTCGTAAAATAACCCAATAAAAATACACTCCCACACACACACACACACTATCTACCGGTTACAGAATTGAACCGAAGAGATTTATTTCATTGCAAAGGGGTTGTAGGCATGCAATTTTGGATAAGGTAAAGTATTCACCGGCCACTGAACAAATAGTGTACACTTTTATCATTGGCAATGTGGCGCCGTAAGCCAATTTTCAACACTTTTATCACAGCCACAACACATTTCAATTTCTACTTTACTATATATATGGAATTATCACTGCAATAATACATTGATTAAAGCACAAAACACACATTTAACGAACTAACGAAAAATGGAGACAAGAATCTCTCACCATCACCTTCCGCTTTTTCCAATAGATGACTCCCGACACGACATACACTAAGGAGGGCAACATTTGCAAACGAAATAATACTAAACGTGAGGAATGTTACTACAGGTGTGTAGTATTATGTGACAGGTTAGGTTGGCATAGGTGTGTCTCATGTGATAGGTTAGGTTGAATGTTTATATTATGTGAAAGATTAGGGTAGGTTCGGTTAGATTAGGTGTGTAGTATTATTTGAGATATTGGCGGCACTGAAAACACCGTCACATTCAGGAAATATGGCCATGTTCACACACGACGTATTTTGTATATAAGTAAAGTACCGTGAAAGTAGACAACTTTGCACCACATTTTAAGGTCTTCTTACAATAAATCGACAAAAAATAATTTCCGTGTTTCTTAAAAAATATGTCAATACTATGATTAGAACCTAAACATTTATTCTAATTCAGGTCTTTGGAACAATAAATACAATAAGAAAAAATTTTCAAAATTGGTGCAGTCTTGTAGAGCAATGTGGGACATCATTGCACCAAACGATTCTTCTTGCTATATTTCCCTACTACACTTCAACTAGTGCAAAATTACAATACTTTCAACTTTCACATCATAGAGATCATGTTTATTATTACAATAATGAATCCTAACAATAATCAAACAATTAGATCATTGTTACATGACCATATATAGGATGTTAAGAAAAGTATCCAGTACTTTGGCGGGTGATAGTATGCATCAAAATAAGAAAAAAATGTCTAATAAACATGGGTCCTATAACACATACTTTCTGAGATCTGAACACTTGTTCATAGGAGATGCTCAATGTGACGATTTATGGCAATGAATTTTTGTGGCCTACAATACTGCAGGCTGCCAGATAATCATACCGTAGTTGACATCCCTGGCATGGAATACTGATATGTCGCAAGGAATACTGAAAAGAAAAGTTTGGTTGTGGATATGAGTGGGGTTCAGCAGAGATGGTGTTGTGAATTTTCGTAATCAGCATGTGTGGGCTAATGAAAATTCCCATGCACTTGAAGAAACGAGGCTTCAGCACTGATTCTCAGTCAACGTATGAGCAGGCGTTCTTGGCGATAGATTAAGAGCCATACATGCTACCACAGAGATTAACTGAGGCTCGTTTATGAGGACTTCCTAATTACTGTATTGCCTACCTTGCTGGAGTATGTGCCATGTCAGCAAAGACTATAGATGTGGTTCATGCATGATGGCACACCAGCACATTTTTCCCTAATGAGCGTGAACACCTGATGCTGACATTTCAGGACCGCTGGATTGATTGGGGAGGCCTCACACCTTGGCCTGCTCGTTCCTCAAATCTAAATCCCTTAGACCTCTGGTTATCAAGAACAAACAAGTCAATTTCAAAAAGTGAGTGATTCCTTACGCCGAAGGGCAGAGGAATGCATTGCCATGAATGGACATCACATTGAGCACTTCCTATGAACAAATGTTCTGATCTCAGAAAGTATGTGTTGTAGGACCCATGTTTATTAGACATTTTTTCTTGTTTTGATGCATACTAGCACCTCCTGAAATATTGGATACTTTTTTTTAACATCCTACATAGTTCCTGTTTCTTAATCAAATATTTAAAAATCTCTGGAACATGAAAGTATCCCCGTTTGACACCTCTGGGTTCAGAGCTTGTCACTGTTTTCTTTGCAGCACATGGTCGGCTTTTACACTTAGAAGACACAATGCTGATATCAGTTTCATCATCCAAAATTACATTTATATGGGATTAAGTATCAGAGTACTGATTTGCTGCAATAGTCTTCCTCTTTGCTGACTTTTTAGAGTGTCTTCTTCTGCTTCTGTTTTTCTTGTGATGTCTCTCCTGTAGTTCCTCATATGAGACATGGAGTCATGCTTACTAGAATGGAATAATATAATTACAGTCTACTATATACAGTCACGAAGCTTAATACTTACTAAATATGCAAACATAGACAGCTGAAATATGCATCCATAGATAGTTGCTCACCACCAGGATCGCTACTATCGCCTCATCACAGACTCTTTCCCTAGCAGACGATAAAATGTATTGTACTTTCGATATCGTGTTCTTTTGAAAAAATTAACACCTTTCTTCCACTATTGAAATATGAAATAGTTAAAGTTTATATATTATTTTCATAAAATATATATTATATTCTATAAACTCACCTTCCTGGATCTTTCGGAAGAAGGATAACTCTAACCTATTTTTCTTACAATTTATAGTACTACAAACGTCTCCTTGTCCCATTGTATTATTCAAATTATTGTATTTTAGCCATTTACAGTTATTACAACCGATAACGAACATTTCACAATTTACATAGCTTTTCACAAAAATGCGAAATACGGCACAGTCAATGCTTTTTCGATCTAGACCAGGCCGTAATGTTTGTTCGGGTTTTCTATTTCAGTGTATGGAGCTCAGTGAAATACACTCAGGGACAAAAAAAAACTGGACACTTCTATATTTGCTTGTATTTTGTTGCCAATTATTTCAAAATCAAACAAAACCCATTTAAACAAAATAATGTTTCATTTAGCACCTTATACGACAACATTTGAAAAAAAAAATCTCTGATGAGAAAATTTACAAAAAATTACAAAGGGCATATAACTATGGCATCGTTTGGTCTAACTGTTTTTTTCATTTTATGGTGCCTTAAACATTAAAAACTCTTTTTAGTAACGGGTATCACCCCCTCTGGCTTGAATAACTGCATCCATACGTCTTGGCATGCTCTCAATTTGGTTAGCAATGTCTTCTTGAATAAGTTCCCATTCTTCGCCAAGTGCTCGCCTCAACTCTTGTAACGATTCTGGTCTCGGTCGTCTATTCTTAACACGCCGTCCCAGCATGTCCCACACGTGTTCAATTGGGTTCATGTCTGGACTTCTTGCTGGCCATGGAAGAACATGGATTCTCACTTCTTGGAGATAATCTCCGACCGCATGGGCAGTATGCGGCTGTGCATTATCATGCATTAAAACAAAATTATCGCCTACAAATTGGCCAAATGGCACAACATGATCAGCCAAACATTCATTTATATACCTATCAGCTGTTAGTCTTCCATTTTCAACAAAAACCAACTCTGTACGAGCATCCATACACACTCCTGCCCAAACCATCACTCCACCACCTCCATACGACACATTTTCGGAAATGCAACACTGTGAAAATCGTTCCCCCCTCCTTCTCCAAACTCTTTCACGTCCATCAGGTGAGCACAGATTGAAACAGGACTCATCGGTGAACAGAACACAGCTCCACTGTCCATTTCTCCAGTCCCTGTGATCATTTGCAAAACGCAGTCGTTCAACTCGATGCATCCTGAGAAGTCTGGGACCAGTTGCAGGTCTACTTGATATCAGTCCACTTGCTTTCAACCTCCTTCTAACTGTTTTGGCCGAAATTGGGCGTCCATGCATGTTAACAAATTGCTGGGCTACACTAGTAACTGGCAGGTTGCGCTCCCTAAGAACTCTCAACACCATATACCTGTCTTCACTTGGATTTGTAGCTTTTGGACGACCCGAACCTGGTCTTCTGGTATATTCTACGGTCTCTCTATACCGTTTTATGGCATCATGGGTTGTGCTTCTAGCCATATTCATAACATTTGCAATGTAACGTACACTGCGTCCATCATCATAAAGGGCTACAGCTCGAGCCACATCTTCAGGTCGCATCTTGTTTCAAGACAAATGTTACAACCCCACTTAAACTCAGAAAATGTAAAAATAAAGAAATAACGAATGATAACGATAATGAAGCACAAAATGGTTGAGACAAAATTGTTATAGCTGAGACTCCGAAAGCAAAATTGGAATATTTGGTTGTAATGGCTTGTTTATAAAACAAAAAACAATCAACAATGTATACACGTCTCCATAACAACAGATGGCTACCATAATATTGTATGAGAAGATAATGTTTTGCAAAATACCAGCAAATATTAAAGTGTCCGGTTTTTTTATCCCTGAGTGTATTATATTATAACTTTATTTCATATCATTTCTAAGCTTTATTTAGTGTAATTTGTCCATAAGTTCCGTTTACTTCTTGTTGCATAATATGTTGCAGAAATAATTACAAAACTGTGTTATTTTAATGTGAAGAGAATTTTACATGTTAACATAATCTGTACGTGTCAACATTTCAAGTTTACAATGGAAGCTATTTTGAGGTTCAATAAAAACGAATTTATATTGTGATTTTAATTTAGCACATCTACCTTTCTTAATTGTGGGTAGAAAATTTACCATACCACTCCTGTGAAATTAGTGTACTTACGATTGTGTTACTTCGTCTCTTAGGTAGTAGATAAATACAATAATTCAGTACTCAATTGTAGTATTAAAATACAGACAAATAGAATGTGACGGGTGTCATACATGACATTATGTTTAATTATGATGGGTATTTGTGAATATAGGAATATATGTTAAATATAGTAAACATAACCTATAATATCCATATGATATAACATACATAAGTTTTGACAGGGCATTGGAGACCACTAAAATTAAACAGAAAGGGGCAACTGGTACAGTAAACATAACCTATAATTTCAACATATCTAAATATCCATGCGGTGCAACTGAAAATTATTGAATATTGCATAAATGAATGTACAAGAATTTCGCAATATTTAATCGAGAAGGCAGGTATTACACATACGAACAACTTAATTTTCGCAACAAAAATAATATTACACCTTAACTCGCAAGGAATTATGTCTGAAGTGTCCCCTAATCATTGTTTTAAATTTTATTAATGCAATTATACTACATTTTAGAGAAATATATGTTACTCTTTATGCATTCCAATTAATTTATATGGTTGAAACGCCACCCTTCGTGATCGGGTTAAGTGAGTCACATGGCCTACCTTACGGCCTGTATTAGATCACGATGGCAGTGACACAGTCTATTGTTCCTAGTACTCACAGCACTCCAAGCGGCTAGTAACTATCGCGAGAAATGCAACTCTTTGTCAAAAAATCATCCCAAGCTTCGTGACTGTATATAGCAGACTGTGATATAATGCTTTAGTAAGTAGTGAAGAACGCATATTCTAAAGCTATTTTACTGTAATACATACTGCATTTGACTACTAATGTGGCTCACTGGTACACAATGTGTGTTGTTGTAAATGCCTTCAAGAAGTTTGTGGTGCAAAGTTATACTTCAGAGTAATGTGACTGAACATTTCTTAATTTCACTCATTTAATCCATGTGAATCGTTATTTTAATGTTTTGCTATGTGCAAACCAAACTTATAAGTATACTTATACCTATGGCTTTTAAGGAACCCTCACATAAGCCCGCCATCGGTCCCTACACTGAGCAAGATTATCCAATCTCTACCATCATATCCCTTCTCGCTCAAATCCATTTTGTCATCCTCCCGTCTACGTCTCAGCCTCCCCAAAGGTCTTATTCCCTTCGGTCTCCCAACTAACATTCTATATGTATTTCTACATTTGCCCATACGTGCTACATGCCCTGCCCATCTCAAACGCCTAGATTTAATGTTCCTAATTATGTCAGGTGAAGAGTAAAATGCATGCACTTCTGCGTTATCTAACTTATAAGTACTATAAATTTATTGTTAGAAACTTACTTTTTGACTATGTGATACGAAAGTTTCAGCAACTCAACAGAAAACGTTCATCACCATTTGAACAACTCATTACGTAGATGATGGACAAATAAACGATTGGTAACTTGACTTGCACCAGATGGTACCTCAAATCACAGACTTGAAAAACAGCTACAAGACAAACGGAATATTCTGTAGGAGATCTATAAAATCACATGTACAATTAAAAAATTGTAGATGGTGCAAAATTGCCCAGTTTTACGGTAAAGTACGTATTTGGGGCAGACTGGGTGGGCATAGAGCTCTCACAGTGATCACATCCAATTTCCACTACTCCATACTATAAATCCTAAGTATTTTCAAGGTATTTTAACAATTTTTTCTAGTGGCTGATTCATAAGTAACCTTCAAGGTAGGGATCCTAGGATATCCGTCGAAAAATAAGAGTTGTTAGTTAAAGTTGCTTACATTTGATACTCATGATCCATTAAAATGAAATAGGAGTATGGACTAGAGATGGGATAAATTGTTCTTTTTAAGTAACAGTTTCGATTGTAACTGTTTCATGGACGAAGCTGTTCCGAAATAACAGTTTCATGAAAATATGTTTACAACATCAGTGCCAATTGTTCCAAGTGTTCAATCTCTCATCTGCTACAGGAACATGTTTCAAAGCCCTTGAATCGTCTTAAAATCAGCTGTTCAGTGTATTATGACAACGAAAGTCATTTTTCGTAGGTTACTGTTATGGGTACAGTAAATAACTTCAATTCAAAATGAATCGATTTTAGTAAATATAATGCATATAACCCTAGGAGAGTTTAATAACGATGACATTAGCCGATGATATTTTTCGCGGTATATTAATAATTAACTCTATATTAGGGCACCATGAACATATTCTCCATCAATGAACAGGTAATAATTAATATCAGATTTATTAGGGAACTGGCCGTACCCGTGCACTCCGCTGCACCCGTTAGAAATACATATAAAGTAATTACATAATTAAAATAGGACATTTGATCCAGGGAACATTCGTGTTTGATAGAAGGATAAATCGTTTAATATGTTACTTAATTTAAATTGTATTTAAAATATTAAAATGCGATCATTTTGATCCAGAGACCACTCATTTGGTGCAATGACAATTCCTTTAACATGTTTCTTAATTGTTATTACCAATTATTTTTGGAAAAGCGAAAATTAACAGAAAAATTTTGGCTACAGATTTATTATTATGTTTATATTATATTATATTATGGAAAAGTGTGTTGATAACGGATGTACTCGAATTAGAAAGTTTTTAATTTGTTGTGGGAGCTCTTGAATCTCAGGAGGAACAACTTTTACAACAGCGCAACATAATCTGCTTGGCTCATTAACCAATTTTTTTGCATTGCATTTATTGCATATGTATTTTAACACGATTCAATTGAGCATAGTTAAAATTTGAATTATAAACTAATGGATTGCTAAGCTAACGTACTATTACTGCATACTAAATCAATACACTCTCGTTGTTCGTTAATTCTCTGAGATAAAAATGAATATGTTCATAAACATTATTATAAGAAATACAGGCAATGAATATACAGAATAACTATCAAGTTTTCTGTGCATAAGAAGCTATTTTAATCTTACCTGTCCTCAATTCACTCACAAGTTACTGTAATAACATTATAGCATTATGTCCATCCAGAGAAATTACACTTTCCAATGATGAAATAATAATTAATTATACAATTCGGTTAATTTAGCTTCCGATATTACTTCATACAAACACAGAAACATTGTCTGTAGGCTATGTTTTATAGCTTTCGATTGTTGTGTCCAAGGCCCCTTATAGACGAAGTCATTTGTTTTTTATTTCAATGCACTGCCTTAGATGGCAGTTATTTTAATTTTAAAACTCATTTATCTCATTAAATATCAGTCCTATCCAAATGTTTCAGAGAATAAAACTTATCAGAAATAATTTTTAAGAAACTTTTGTTATGTAACATATTTCACAAAAATCAATAATAAGCGAGATATTTTTATTTATTTAATTCAGGCCCCCTTATAGCCCCCCTTTTAAATAACGTATTTTGAATGCCATATAGCCTATAATCTAAGTTACAACGAACTTAATTTATATTCCAATTTTCATCGAAATCGGTTCAGCCATTATCGCGTGAAAAGGTAACAAACATACAGACAGACAGACAGACAGATATACAAACAAAAATTTCAAAAAAACGATTTTCGGTCTCAGGGTGGTTAATTATATATGTTAGGACCACTTATTTTTGGAAAATCGAAAATTACCAGAAAAATTTCGGCTACAGATTTATTATTAGTATAGATTTGATTCGTACAATTAAATTGCGCGATCCTACATAGGCTACTATTGCACGAAGATCGTGTGGAACATGGATAATATATCTACTTTCGATTGGAGGTTGATGATAGCACTACACGTGGTCTTTGCAGATAGCAAAGAGGAGGAAAACTGTTTAGAAATTATACTGTTTATCTCTTGGAACCATGTGGAATGTTGAAGTGATCACTGGAGCAGTGTAATACTCTTTGGAACAGTTGGAACAGGTTATATCACGAAACTGTTCCGTATCGAAACAGTTTCAGTTGTGAAACAGTTTCAAAAAACTGTTCCAGCTTTTTTTACCATCTCTAATAAGGAATGGTATGGGAGGATTTCGGACATTATTAGAGATTGGATGATACCCAGCTCTTAAGAACTAATCAGCTGTTTTTTTTTTTCTCCATAATTTAGCTTTTACAGAATATATAAAATTTCCGGCAAATTATGAGACACTTCATTGCTTTTTGTTTCAGCCTTATTAATTTTTGTTATTTTATTTATTTAATACCTGCCGAAGTTTCCAAATTCGACCTCATCCTCTGACGGAAACCATCTACACTGTTTACCAATTATGCCACAGAAACACAGCAATATTGTACTGCTATGCAACGTGCAGGTTCAATTAGTAGCGTACTGGCCCACAAATTTTTTCAGGTCATTATGAGCCGGTCTAAACCCGCAGATCCTTAGTTCTCCATCTCAAAATACTTAACTGAACCCCTCCACAACCCCTTAAATTTTTTCGGTTTAATTCTGATACATATAGTCCACACCTGTGGAGTAATGATTAGCACGTCTGGCCGCGAAACCAGGTGGCCTGTGTTCGAATCCTGGTCGGAGCAAGTTACTTGGTTGAGGTTTTTTCCGGGTTTTTCCCTCAACCCAATATGAACAAATGCTGGTAACTTTCGGAGCTGGACCCCGGACTCATTTCACCGGCATTGTCACCATCTCATTCAGACGCTAAATAACCTAAGATGTTGATACAGCGTCGTAAAATAACCTATTCAGTATGTTAGGGAGTGGCATTTCCAATATTGAAAATTACTTATCCAAGCACTGAATACACATAAAATCAATCTGTGTCCATGTGTTGTATATGAGTGATAATATCACTATATATTATATAGTTTTTAATGGCATCATTGATTGTAGTTGCACTAATTCCATTGTGTATAAAACGAACAATACTACGTGTTAGGGATGATCTTCATTTTTCTGACTAAGTCCATACTGAATTGGATACAGCATGAAATACGAAAAGATCTATCAGGTCTGTAAGATATATTGAATGGATAGGAACGCTATTTGTTCAAGTTCGTACAACAAACTTTGAATTGAAGCGTGCGTGCTCGCGAGTACTTTTTTTTACTCATATGGCGAGAGCACCAAATGTCATTAAAAGAGTACCATGGTGCTCGCGAGCAACAGGTTGAGAACGCCTGCTCTACCAGGAGCGGATATTAACTCAGATCATATCCTGCTGATAGGCGAAGTAGATACTCGTCTGAAGAAGATAGGAGGAACATAGGTGACGAAGAGATTGAATGTGAAAAAACTGATGAATGAAGAGAAAAGAAGAAAATTTGAAGCACATTTTCAAGAGAAAACTGCTACATTAGAATTCACTCCTGAGAATATTAATCAGTACTGGACTCATCTAAAGAGCTGTATACAGACAACAGCAAATGAAACAACGGGACACAGAGAAGATGTGAGAATTAAGAAATCTTGGGTGACAGGGAAAATGTTCCGAGAAAATGGAGAAAAGGAGAAAATGGAGAAACATCGACACAGAAGAAGGTAGAAGAAAGTAAAGAAAACCTAACAACGAACTGAGAAGACAAACTGGTAAGGTGAAGGAAGACTGGATGAAAGAGAAATGTGAAGAAATAGAGGATCTAGAGAGTAAAGGAAGATATGATTCAATGTACCGCGAACTAAAATGTTCGGACTTCACAAATAACAGGAAATCCATTTGGTTGATAGAGGACGAAATCGGAAATGAATTAATAGACAAACAAGGAATAGTAAATAGATGAAGGAAATATGTAGAAGAGTTATATGAGACAGGGAATCGTCCAGATGACTTGGCTATAGAAGACGAAGTAGTAGTATCACACAACGAAAAACAAAATTCTGTTTTAAGGCAAAAAGTTGAACTAACGCATAGGGAAATTAATAATGGAGAGCAACAGGAGTGGATGGAATGCCCATTGAATTAGTGAAATGCTTGGGTGAAGACAAGAAGCAAATTCTATCATCCAACGAAATATATGAGAAAGGCAAATGGTCTGAAGATTTTGCGGAGACAGTGTTGCTTCTAATACTGAAGAAAAATAATGCCAAGCAATATAAGGAATTTAGGACTATCAACCTAATATCGCACTCGGAGAAAATTCTCCTGCGAATAATGGATTGACGTTTCTATTCTAAGGTGGATGAACAGTTGGAAGAAGAGCAGTTTGGTTTCAGGAAGAGATAAGGTATGAGAGATGCATTTGGACTGCTATGGACATTTGGTGAAAGCTAGATACATAGAGAAGAATAAAGTAGTGTATGTAGTTTTTGTGGACCTAGAAAAGGCTTTTGATAGAATGGATTGAAATAAACTGATGGGGATGTGGCCTAGTTTAGTATAATATAGTAGTCTAGTAATATACAATTTTTGTCAAAAAAAAAAAAAACAAAAAAAAAACAAACAAAAATTGAATGTAATTGGAATAATGGTGTGAAAATTAGCTGTTAACAATATATCTGTCATATGGAATACAGGGAATAATATTTGGGCTTATTTGTAGATAATAATGAAATCAATGTTGTGGTAATATCATAGTTTTAAATTATCTGGCACTTCTGTCTCAGTTACGCAAGCTCAGACATTCCAGTGATGTGTTTAATTTGTGTAGATGTGTATTACAAGTTACTGTAATGAAAGAAAGAAAAAAATTGTAATAACAGATTGTGTCTTGTTTCGAATGGATCACTCTTTTTTACGTAGACTTTATAATATTGTGCATGTGTTTGTCTCTCTGGACATAATGATAGGGGTTGAAATAGACAACATTTGTAGCCAATTATTACATTTGACAAACTTAATATACTTAATTTATGTATCACATATTATGATTCCTATTGAAGGTTAATA
This sequence comes from Periplaneta americana, assembly GCF_040183065.1. Taxonomy (NCBI): domain Eukaryota; kingdom Metazoa; phylum Arthropoda; class Insecta; order Blattodea; family Blattidae; genus Periplaneta; species Periplaneta americana. Next base: position 13,979,587 of record NC_091133.1, on the reverse strand, counting down.
AAGACATTCATACGGAAATATTACCAGCAAACGGGTAATTTTCTAACACTCTTCTTTCAGTTGTAATGGATTCTATCAAGACAGAACCCGAGGTCGATCCTCTGGCAGTACAGCCGCATGATGACGCTATTAAAGAAGAGAAAAATCCTTCATCAGATGTAAGACCAATTTTCTATCCCCTTGTCTACTGCTCATTCCTATATTACTAGTCTTTTTTTTTTACTCTTATTTAGTAGGCTGCAGTCCGTTACAGTGTTGAGTGACACCATTGACCTCAAGTGATTTAGCTGTCATTCATAAATGTAGATTTTTTTACATACTAGCTATATCTACCTACATTACACGCACATATTTTAAAACTTATTTTACATTGCTTTAACTTCTTATTTCTCACATTTGCTTATCTTCTCCTTTCCAAATATATGTTCTTAAGTATTTTGTTATCTGTTCATTTGTAATTCTTACTATTTTAGCTAATACAGTATCATTAATAAAATGTAGCCATTCCTTTTTCATAAAACTGAGTTGACTCCAATCTCTCTTAACAGATGTTAACAGAATATGGTTCATAATATCTTCTTTTTCGCCACATAATATACATATACCATTTTCTGTGTTACTCCTAATCCCTTCAATTTCCACAATCCTAAGCTAATCCATACAAAACCAATTTTAGCATTTCTGTCGCATATTATTATATTATAGTTCTTAACTAGATACAGCTTCAACTTTCCTCTAATTTTGTACTCAAGTTTTATTATTCATATAACTAAACATTTGTTATTTTTCTATATCTTCACACCTTTGTGTATTACTAATTGCTATGGAAATTTGTAAATTTACACTGCTACAATATTTTACATCGTCGTTTTCATCTTTCCATACTCATTGTGGATGAGCCATTTACACAGTAAATATTTGAGACATTCCTCCAAGCTATGCATAGATACAAAGAAACAAAGTCTAACCTGACTAGTGAGGCATTATTTAACAATTTTATGCAAACTAGACTGTTCCTAGCTTTATGAAACCAGATCATTCCTGGCATCACCGGGTGTAGGTTGGCTATGTTGAGGTATGTACACCGTACAGTAATGACCAAATTGTGAAAGAAATCAAGTCAAGAGGCGAAAATATTCCGTTTCAAGCCACACAATATAGTTTTACCAAGTTTTTCAGGGCTGATATGCTTGTACTTAAAATGTTGCAATTCATTCTGGATGTTGCATACCTTACTCAGTCCTAAATCAGTTGGTTACTTTGAAGACTATATTAAGAATTATCGCGTTGATAAGCAGTGGCAGTTTCAACATTTGGGCCAGGTGGATATGTGCCCTCTCAAAATCTAAAAATTTTTTACTTAAACATAACGGAAACTACATGAAAAATCAATTCAACACTTAGACTGGTATGGCAAGTGCAAGGTAAACGCGCAATTTTAATGGTTTTAATATGGCTGTTTAATAATGATATTCACATTGAAGCTCAATTGCGCTACAAGATGTTAGTTAATATTATTCCAATGTCACTCACTGAAAATAGATTTCAAAAATGGAAATTGGGCAACTTTTCTCGTTAACACTTTATTGGTTTCTTTCCTTGTCTTCCACAACTCGTTCACTCGTCTTCCTGTTTCTAGTGTTCCCTCTCTTAATCTCGCGTATCTGACAAGACACAACAATGATATCTACAGTGAAAATTATTAAACAAGATCGCATTGGCATACTTATTTTTCTCTATAAAAAAATTTGAAATTCTTTTATCAAGTTCAGTACTGCAATATTTAAATTGTCAAACACAACAATGAACATGATTTGCACAGTATTGAATATTTTAAGGGAGTAGTATTACTTTGTTAGCCGTGAAAATAAAAACGAAATAATACAAGAATTCAGTTTGTTATTTGTAGTGATTAACATAAATGTAATATTTAATTAAACTTTAACCTACGGAAATAATTAAATAGTATTATGTGAAATATAGACGAATAATACAAGAATTCAGTTTCTTGTATGTAGTGATGGAAATAAATGTAATTTTTAACTACACTTTAACCTAACGAAGTAATTAAATATTATGTGATAGCAATGAGAAATACACTGACATTGGTTGGTTTGAACAATGTTTCTACAAAGAAAATAGCAAGGAGAGAGGAAAGTGAACTTCCCTTTTGCAGTTGTATGCATGATTCTTTTAATACCCTGTAAACTGATATTTCTAAATCTCTGAATTCAACTAAATTCAAATTATGGAAATAGATTTACAGAACCAAAGTCATATTGCACGCAAATTAAGTTATTTCTCTACATCTACAGTCTCCAGAAATAGGAAATAAGTAATGCATGAAGCGCTTAGATGCCACAAAAATATCAATAAGATATAGGCCAATAAGTAATGAAGTTACATTTATTGAATAGTACAAGGAAGTAGTGGGTATAGCAAACAAGTCCGAAATTCTGTTAAATGAAAAGGGACTGTATAGCACCCATTCTCAAAGGCTTAAATACAATGCAAACACTGACTTCAAAAATTATCTTGTAATCGTGTATTGTTAAATCTCATTCAGAAACTTCATAAAGGAGTGAAAGATGATTGAGCGCCACATTTGTTTTAGATAATAGGCAGTATGTTACAGGGGATGACTGGGATATTCTCTGACAATGCTGATTTACTTCACCCTGTTTTTGTTTGTGTGTTATCCTACCTCATACTTAATTGAGGAGCGTTTTTACAAAAGTCGATAGATGCAGAAATTTTCGGAAGTGAGTTACATATGGATATCGTATGTTTTCTACCTCCGGAATCGATCTATGAAATCAGATTTACTAAAACTTGATTCATACCGTATGTAGAGACTACCAAACCTTCCAGTTTGTTTTCAGAACTCGATAGATCCTGTCACTTAGTGTAATTTCTGTAAAATCTTGATTTCTGCATCTATCGACTTTTGCAAAAACACTTCTCAATTATGCGTTTAAAAATTCTCTGTAATTTTTATAAAATAAATAAGAGAGATAACGAAGCCATTTTTCTTTTATTTACTCAGTCTTGTGTTGCAAAAGATTGAGTTTCAAGGAAAAGCAGAATATAGTTATTTAAGTTTGTATTGCTTCTTCAGTGAATACTGCCATTGGAGAGTGAAGTTTTACAACACTGAAACTAATTAAACCATACTTCAGACCTACTCTAGCTGGAGAGTGTCTTAGTAATCTAGTAGTTACCTACATCGAGAAAGGAGAAGTTACCACAGCTTTATGGGAAGATTTAACTTAACGAGTTTCGCTCCTCAAAAGCACCCTCTTTTCAGTGAGCCTTGAAGCATGCGGGTAATATATGACTGTTGCTCAAAAACTACTTTTGATACTTCACCAAAATATTCATATTAAATTTACATTATGTAAAATTTTCGCATTTTTTAAAAACAGGTAAAAAGCTGATGAGGCATCTCAATGATCTCGAAGTATTTCTTATTAAAATGGATTTTTTAACAAAATAATCTCCCCTCAGTGAGGATGACCATAAAGATCAAGAATAAAAGCACTACGGAATGATCAGAAAGGCAAAAATGATTAAATATAAGAATTGTTAAGTAAAAAGAACTCAGAGAAATGCAAACCCTATAGACCCATTAAAGAATCCTTAAGAATATTAAGTTAGATTTTTTTAATTTCAAATAACCGGAGGCAGAGTGCTTTTAAAATATTTAGCGTGAATTTAGGAAGTATGCCATGTGCACCAAACAGAAGACCATAAACACTCCATTGACTAGTGGGAATGTTATATTTCTCACTTAGGTACGGGATGCAGGACTTACTTCTCCTCATTAACGTGCTGTGCCTGCGTTTTTGGAGTTTTTTCATTTATTTTATTTTATTTTTTCAACACTTGAAATAATGAGTGTCGTCATGTTCAATCTCAATGTGCTGTCATACTGCAGTCAGATGTATGAATGCACGTCTAACCATGTAACAGAGCCAACACACTGCTCTCAGCTCCTGCTTACTAGAGTTCATAGTGCTTTCTACTCATATTTGCTCCAGTTGCCTGGCACTTATCAGCTAATGGATCCATCAAACTAAATCTTCCAATAAAATGTAATGAATTATAATATTTGTATATCTATATATTCCACAGGAAGCGAGAACAGTGGAGAGCAAGGACTCCAGCTGTTGGTTCAAATGGGAAGTCAAAATTGAGGAAAGTGCTGTTCCAGTTAAGGTTTCTGTGATAAATTGTGACTCGCAGGTGAGTGATATAATTGTTCTGTTCTTAACTGTCTTGATATTGGCCTCATGTTCTGTTGTGTTACTAATTACATCCTTACGAGTCTTAACAGAGCTTTGAATGACGTGATTGAGCCTTCAAGATTATTAACACAGAATTTGACTTATTATGATATGATGGACTCCCATAATGTACTAACAAATTTTGTACACCCACAAATACATCAACATCTCTTTAATTAAGACAGGTAGGTCTAAGTCAGCAATTAATGTAGATTTATTTTTGATTATTTCCTTCATTTTTATAATATTCAAGGTTGATCAAATTAAATGAAATACTGATGGACAACTTTGTGCAACGTTTGGTTTACAAAAGGTTCTGAACACACCACTGGGGAAGAAATAACATATTACTGTATTACATTAGGAAGTATTTTTACATTAATTTTACAATTTATGAAAGTGGAACAAGAAATACTTTTTGCCATTTTTGGGGAGGGTGTGATGGTGAACGATGAGTAAATGAGATTTGCAAGATTTTGTTACAGTATATAAAAAGATGTTGAACCAAATAATGCAAAAAAGTTGTCTCTATACTGTCATTCTTGCTCTTAGTAAAATAAAAACAGACAAATTATATTGATGTTATTCTTAGTGTTGGAAGAAACTTCTAATATTAATAAGATAACACTGATGTTTCTGCTCCCTGGGCATACAATGATGCCTGTCGGTTCAGTCCGAAGTTCGAAATAAAGTTGTGTGGGCTGGGCCCCATTAGGATGGCCTACTCTTATAACAAACTGTAGTAGCTAATTGTATTGAACAATATTTCTAATACTGGAAAGCCTTACGAACAATATATTGTCACAACAAAGGTATAACTAATGGAATGAAGATCCAGTGGGATTCAGGGATATCAGAAGACTTGAATTCACCAAGTTATGTGACAGCATTGCTTTCTTTTATAACTTAGAGGAAAATTCAACCAAACATGGAATAAATGTTATGAAAAAGAAAGGGCATTCTCGACAAACTGAAGCAATGGTAGTAACGTGCACTATACAATTCAAGACTGAAAGAGTATTCGTCTGTACCTCATAAGTCATCTATTCCTGACGTGTTGGTAGAAAGTTATGAAGAAGGTGGCACCAAAGATTATCCAGGGAATTAATGAACTGTAATCAATAGTTAGAATTCGATATATTCATTTGACAAAGGATTATTTCTTATTTAGTTTTTATTCACAGAAATCCTTGTTTAAAATTCAACATAATTATATTATGCTTTACTGTGGACAAGGTTGTATCACAATAATTCTATTTACAATTAAAAAATTTAAAAAATGCATCAGGGGCCAAGTAATTTATACTGTATTGTTCCCTTAAAATCATGGTGATAAAATATGGCAAAATGTCTTAAACCACATTTCAGATTAATTTCTGATTTTTACATAATTATAATCTATTTTTAAATTGGTGTATTCTTTTAAATTTTGAATGCCAATACAAACCATTCCGAAAGTTAACAAATGTAAATACCTCGGAATAACATTTAGCAGCGATCTCGGCTGGGGGGAACACGTTACAGACACAGCGGGAAAAGCATGGGGAGCGTTACACTTTGTGATGAGGGTACTAAGAAAAGGTCCTGATAAATCCAAAGAGATTGCATATAAATCACTAGTACGTCCAGTAATGGAATATGGTGCTGCATGTTGGGATCCTTACAGATTAGAACATATTAAGACACTGGAAAAGATTAAAAAACGGGCTCTTAAGTGTTGTCGGAAAAATTCACCATTAAAATGGGACACACTCACGGACAGGAGAACGCGAATTCGATTATGCGCACTGTTCAAAACATACAGAGGTGAGCCTGCCTGGAGAGAAATAAAAAATAGGTTGCAGCCGCCAAATTACTCTTCAAGGAACGACCACTCATATAAATTGAGGGAAAGAAGGCAGAGGACGGACACTGGAAAGTTTTCTTTTCTCAATCGTACTATCAGGGACTGGAATGCTTTACCTGCAGACTTACTAAAGACTTTACCAACAACCAAAAATGCATTTAAAAATAGGCTTAAGGACCTTACTAATAGGCGGTAATTATACACATTATTTAAAGGGTGTAAATGATATGTTGTTATTGAAATGTTGTATCAGTGAAGAATTATGTTGTGTCAGTGAACTGTGTTGTATCAGTGAAGAAGTATGTCGTGTCAGTGAAGTGTGCTGTGTAAGTGAAACGTGTTCCTGTCAGTGAAGCTTTATAGTTTATAGTGGCAGTGCAAAGTATTTGAACAGTGAAATGTTTTTGAAGTGTTAGTGAAATCAGGATAGAATCAGTGAAATGTGTCGTAGTTCCAGTGCAGTGAGTGAGTTGACAGCGAAATGAGTGTAATGTTGAAAGGTACTTGTGCAGATATGAACATATCATACTCGTGGGTTTTAGTTCGATCTTAGTTTTAAGATACAAATTAGAATATTTCAAATGTTATTTTAAGTGATCGTTTCATTTAATTTAGTATATTCCCTGTTGTTGTTGTTGTTATTATTATTATTATTATTAATTATTGTTAGTATTAATTATTAGTATTATTATTGTATTTTTAATTAATAAGTTTATTATTGTCATTGTTGGGTGTAATTAGTTACCACTGCCACCGGGTATATACCCATTGCAGTGTAAATAAATACATACAAAATTTTTCTTTTCCTAATATTATACATATTTGCAAAGGTGAATACGACAATATTGAACTATCAAAAATCTTGTTTTCCTTCTCCTGTTTGTAGGTTACGAACTTCTGCCAAACCACCAGCAAATATTCTGTAAGAAATTTTGAAATAATTGAGTTACCTTATGACCATATCCTTTCCTTAATGATGTTTTATAAAACAGTTATTGGATACCGGTATCAAATCAAAACAATTTTTCAAACCCACCTACTTCGTTTTTAATCAAATTTGTTGAACACTTACTTTATGTAAGAAAAGCACACGAACGAAATAATGTAACTGAATACGTAGAAGTTTTAGAGTTATTTGTACAAAAGAAAGCAGAAAAAAGTGAAATTCTCCGTCTGTGCAATACGAGTTCATCTTTTTCGTAAATTTGTAGATACTTCCGTCTTGTCAAAGTGCTGCTCTACTAATTTCGAACAGAAATGTGCAATCCTACAATTACACGTCTATATTTGTCGTATTTCACTACCATTTCGTAATTTCTGTATCAATGTGTTCTTGGTTAAGGATATAGCTTCAATTAGCTGGCATCATTTGAATTGTAATGCGTGTCTTATCCCCCAACTTACTCATATTCCTTAAACCACGAGTCTCCATATATATGCTAAACAATCCCTAGGCTCTTCTGATTCTATCTCTTCATGCATTTTACAAATTGTCAGAAGTTCGTTTCGCCTGCACATACCCAGATATTGTAGCCCATTGCATTTCCCTCCATTGTTCCATTGGGCATCCTATTCATCATTTTCTCAGTTATTAGCGAATTATTTATCTTGTCAGTCTTCCCATTTTCAGACATATTTCCAGTTTTCCTGATATATATATATATATATATATATATATATATATATATAGAGTGTGTACATTATTAATTGTTACTATAATTCTTTAAGCACGCCTTCATATCTTTGATCCCATTTTGTATCTCTCATTTTTGCTCGTATGTTTTATTTCGCTGCCTGTAATTCAGGATACATGTTGCGTTTATTTCTTACCATCTTCTCTGGTATATTTATTATTTGTAGGTTGATACATTTGGCGTGTGTGCAGTAAAAGAGGAGTCTGTGCTGGAAGTAACGACAGTGGAATCTGAAGTCTTGTCTCAGAGGTGAGTGTAGGTGTATGTGTTAATTTTGTGCTTGTTTCGCTGGTTCAAGTAAATTATAAAGTAGAGCATTAATCTTAAGTGTTAGTGCAATGTACAGTAAAATAACAGCGAGGTCTCCTGTAATTGTCGACCGTCACTACTCAGATGGCTGTGGTAGCATTCGTGATGCAATAGAGGAGTGCAGAGTTGTTGTGAAACACAAAACATGCAGTGAATAAACATATATAATGATTTTCAGCAATATCCTCAAGTACTGAATATATAGAATTTAAAGCCGCGTCTTAAAGCTCAAGTCCTAGCAACTAGGTGACTTGTAAACTACAAACTAGGGAGCTTTGGAAATGTGTGCTTGAAACACAATCTTCTTCGTAGACTATTTTTTTTTTAATCATTGCATCACAGTGCAGCACCGAATTAAGAAGGCAGTGAACTAATGCAATTTCATTGTGAGTTATGTGGAAAAGATAAGGGCTTAATATATTACAATAATGTTTAAAACATTGTAAAGGGTACTAACAAAGTGAGTGTTCACAGTTAATGTGTTATTAAACATTATATTTACATTATTTCATTTCCAAAGTATCTTCAGATTAAAATTAAAAACAAAGGAAGCCTATATTGTTTCCTTCACAATCTGCATTACAGAGAAAAAGTGGTAAGGACAACTCTTACAGAAAGTTTTAAAGTTTTAGTTTTAATAAAAACAAAACATATGGAACATATATTCGGGGAGCCATGGTGTGTTGGTCCCGTGGTCCCGACATTTGTTTTTAATAAATATCAGTTCTGAATACACATTGCCCAGAGACGTTAAACATTATGCACAAGGATTGCATTTCACTTATGCTTTTAAGAATGCCTCTCTACAAAACCTATTATACAACATATAACATTTTGTTCGAAATGTACGTTCTCACGAACCAGAACGCTCTTATTTTCGTGTACACGCTGTTGATGACGACAGAAACTCAAATCATGACCAGTGAGATAACGCCGAGTATTACCACGACTATTACACTTTTACTACGTCATACAACTTTTGACCAATACAACGGTAAGAAAGGACGTGTTTCAATCAATCATAGTTGTTTATCACTACAAGTTTATCACTTCCCTAGCATTTGTTTATTTTCATAACTTCCCTACCAATGTTTTTATCACTTCCCTATCATTTGTTTGCCAACATTTCAAAATACAAATTCTTTATAGTACTATAAAATATACTTTGTGATCGTCATTTGTTTCCCGCACAGATAGTCAACTGAAAATGGCGGCTACGTTCAAACGTTTTGGTGAAGCAAACATTAGTGAAATAGAATTGTAGCAAGTAAATTAATATTTTACTGTATTAGAGTACTTTATTTCTTCTAATATTTATATACTTTCTTCTAATCGTGTAATAGTCAATTAAATCCTATTCGAGTTTAATTGTCTCTAGATAAATCAAAACATTTAATGAGATTACTGTTGATAAACACTTTATGTGTATAATTAACATTGAGATATTTATATGCACATCAATGAACATAATTTCAGATGCATGTCTACGGAAATTTTCATCCCTTTATAATATTTATACAGACAGAAATCAAGAGTAGCTATTTCATTCAGCTGAAAGAATATATTTAATAAAATGCGCATGAGTATCTTTAATATTTACTTCGACGCATATTTTATTAGTATAAGAGAATGATTTCCGATGCTACACTCATGATTGGAACATTTGTTTCGCAAAATCTTTTAAATGGATACTCAGGTCGCAACGTAATTAGAAATTCGACTCACTGGCCAGCAGTAGTCTATGACTTCTGATCATTGCCTAAATATGGAGTTATTAAGTTTTACTACATTCCTTTCTTTTTAATTTCGCTATTCTTCCGAATAACGACACTCACTGCATAATCAAACATAAGAAAGGCATGATGCAAGAGCATTAGGCCTAAAAGTAGTGAAAGTTTATAAGAATATTGTAATATAATAGACCACTGCCGATAGTGCTATTGTCAATATTTAATAATATATTTAAGTCACGCTTCATTGAGAAAGAAAGATATTGGAATACCATGCCTTAATTAATGTAGCCTATACTAAATTAAAACGTACAGAAACGGACACTAGCTATTTCTTGAGAAACAGAATGGAAAGTTTTCTGAAATTTATGAACTGGAATGCCATTCCGACCTGCTGTCTTTCATTTCGACCATGATTGTAACAAAATTCACTTAGAATGTTGTAATTTATTCGGCCCAAATATGAGTTGTCATCGATCACACAAACATCTGATAATAATAATTAATAATTGACTCAGGGGACACTCAGAAAGTCATGTGCAAGATACTCAAATTTACTAATGCAGTGTAATTTTCATGGAAACATAAGCAATCTCTTAAAAATTGTTTTGAACTCTCTACATGTTCGGTTGCATTATATCTCATAGCCTACAATGTAAAATAATACTTTCTCAATAATATAGCTAATCTTTATTATATTTTACATAATAAACGTTTAGTCTTTTGACATACAGTTTAAAATGATAATTTTTGTTTTTCTTTGTGTTTGTGCTTTTTCTAAAATGTCCTATTACTGCAACCGAAAGCAGCCCAAACACTATCTTGTTTTTAAATAAATTAGTATCATTCGTATTAATATCTGAAACCCTAATATACATTAGATATGTAAGAATTATCTATGTAATATACATCAACACTCGTTCTTTTCCTTCAGTACAATGCAAGTGTTATGTATAATGGGCTGAGTTTGTAGCAAACGACTTTTCAGAAAACTGGCAGGCTAAGGCTTTCTCCCTCCACTTAATTTGCATCATTTTAGGCGGTTTTATCCTTCTCCACTCATTTAGATGGAGAAAGACTTCGCTTGTATATATTAAAATACGAGAATTGGTTTGGTACAGAGCGTTTCTTATTCGCCGAAGTGTATTTGCAATTTTTTTACTCAGATTGTCTCTCTTCATGTGGCTGACTTGTATTATTGTGGGTATGGAATGTGTTTTCACATATTAGATGAATGGAATTCATGCTCTGATATTCAATACAAAAAGCTTACATATTTATAATAATTTATGAAATTAATATATTACACCATTTCTTGACAGTTTGATTATCATTCCTGTCTTGATGGTCAAATTTTCACTGTCTTGATTTTGATTACAGCATTTTTTATACTGGGAGAATTCAAACGCCTCAGGAGAAACACATCAGTCCAGAAAAATGTCCCGCCGCAGGGATCCATTCTTCCGAAAGTGCGTGTGAGTCAGAGATTTACAACCACTTCCATACGAGTAATAACAATATGCCGTCACAGTCCTGCAATCACACCGACAATTCGACATTCAAATGCGATGCCTGTGGCAAACAGTTCTCAGAACCGGGCACTCTCTCAACACATTTATGCACGCACACCAGCGAAAAGTCGATCAAAAGCGATAGCTTTGATGAACGTTTCTCAAAATCTGGAAATGTCAGAAGTCATGCACTCACAGACATTGGCGAAAACCATTTAAAGTGTGAAACCTGTGGAAAACATTTTTCAAAAACTAGACATCTCAAAAACCATGTACGAGTGCACACAGACGACAAGCTGTTCAAATGCTATGACTGTGGGAAATGTTTCACAGAAAGCTCCTCGCTCACAAAGCATATACGCAAGCACACCGGTGAAAAACCGTTTAAATGCAATACCTGTGGGAAAAGTTTCTCGTATTCGAGCTATCTGACTACCCATTTACGTATGCACACGGGTAAGAAGCCATTCAAATGCGATAACTGCGGAAAATGTTTCTCACAAAGGGGTGCTCTCACAATCCATGTACGTACGCACACTGGTGAAAAGACTTTTATTTGCGATTATTGCGGAAAATGCTTCTCAGTATCGGGCGCTCTGAGAAATCATGTACGCTCACACACTGGCGAAAAACCATTCAAATGCTATTTCTGTGGAAAACGTTTCTCAGATTCGAGTTACCTGAGCACCCATATACGTTCGCACACGGGTAACAAACCATTCAAATGCGATACTTGTGGAAAGTGTTTCTCACGAAGTGTCTCTCTCACAAACCATGTGCGTACGCACACCGGCGAAAAGCCTTTTATTTGCAATTATTGCGGAAAAAGCTTTGCAGTATCGGGCTCTCTGAGAATTCATGTACGTTCACACACTGGCGAAAAGCCATTTAAATGCTATACCTGTGGGAAACGTTTTTTAAAATCCAGCTCTGTCAGAAGTCATGTCCGCACGCACACTGGCGAGAAGCCATTCAAATGTGATATATGTGAGAAAACTTTCTCACAGGCCAGTTCTCGCAGTAAACATATACGGACACACACCGAAGAAAAGTCATTAAAGAGCGGTATCTGTGGTTAACAATTCTCAAGATTGGCATATGTCAGAAAGCTTGTATGCACGCATACGGGAGAAAAATGATTCAAATGCGATACTAGTAGTAAAAGTTTCACAGACTAGGAACATCTCAGAATCCATGTACGCACGCACACTGGGAAAAAGTCATACACATGCGATGCTTGTCCTCATATTTGGGAAACCTTAGAACCCATTAAGTAAGGACATGGACGAAATTTGATATCTTTAACATCTTTTTTTGAATGGGAAATCTCACAGCACATTTCCGGAGGAATACATTTCACCTAATATGGGTTCACTCCTGTGGAGTAACGGTTAGCGTGTCTGGCCGCGAAACCAGATGGCCCGTGTTCGATTCCCGGTCGCGGCAAGTTACCTGGTTGAGGTTTTGTTTCGGGGTTTTCGCTCAACCCCATATGAGCAAATGTTGGGTAACTTTCGGTGTTGGACCCCGAACTCATTTCACCGGCATTATCACCATCTCATTCAGACGCTAAATAACCTAAGCTGTTGATAAAGCGTCGTAAAATAACCTACTAAAATAAAAAAAAATAAACCTAATATGGAGAATGCTTCTATCAGGCAAGGACTTTGAAAATCCATGCACGTGATCACATCAGCGCCAATTAAAGTAACAATATTTTTATCTCCATAAGGATAATTCGTATCATATGTGTTATTATAAAAGCTGCTAGCATTCCAATGAGATAATATCGATGTTACTGAGAGTTAAATCCTTACTCGGTAATTAATATAATTGAGATTCAGTTTAGATGTGGTATCTGGGAACTGCTTCGTTAATTTTTATCTAAAATCTTGTAGTTTGTGTTTCCAATATAAGAAAATGTATGGACAGTATTTCACACATTTATGAAGTGCAAAAATTCATGTCTGCAAGTAGAACTGAAAGGGCAAGTCAAGTCTCTCTTGCGCAAGTTGCTATAAATGACGATATGAAACCACTTTCTAATATACGCAGTCAGACTCTCAATGTGTGCACACACTGCATTACATTGAGCGGCTGTTTTCGCCAGTTTGTCGGTCCTATCCTTTCCCAGAGTATCAGGTTAGACAATTAAACTTGGAATACATGATGAGAGACTTTATTTGTAGACTGGGGACTTTTATTCTGTAACTTTATTGAGATAAAATGAAAATCGCTGGAGATACTGTGATCGTGATTACAATATAGTAAAGCGCCTTTCCATAGCCATAAGAAATTGGTGTTGAAATATGGAGCAATGAACTGGGAGTACGAATTGTTTGGAATGAATTTCTGTTTTTAGTTGTGAATATGGTATTTTAATTTTGAAATACGTGTAATCTTAGTAATACTGGCTCTTATTCTCTTCCGCGAAATAAGTTAACGCAAGTAATAACACTTTAAATTTACAAATTTCAAATGTAACACAAAGATATATTTTTTTATGTATTACCTTACCTAACCTGATATCGCTGTGCTCTCATGGTTAACATTCCGCAGGTCTTTGAGTGGCCTCGTGCATAACATTCGGCAGGTCTTTGAAATTTAATTGTATTATTGTTTTCAATTTCTTATGTCGCCGCTCCAATCACTCGCCTCAATTTAAATATTGCAACCAATAAGCTGCTTCCATTATTAAATGACACCTACTTGTCTAATCCACGTGGACTAAAACCGAGGTTGCAATGTCTTGAGCTGAGGACGAACATTAAGGTATGTGATTAAAACTTATTATTAAAGAGTTATTATTTAAGAGTTAAGAATGTCAACGTACTCTTATATGAAATAATAATAATAATAATAATAATAATAATAATAATAATAATAATAATAATAAGAATAAGAATAGACATTTAACAATATAACAAACTAGTGCTTATTCTTATCGAGGAAGTAGATGTGACAACGTGATGCTTAGAGTGAAACCTACAGAGCAACAATTGGTTGGCAAAATTATGTTTTAAAAGCACACCGCACGTTATTGTATGATATCGATATGTTAAGCATGAGACCGCAGCGATAATAATATATTGTTAGAGTGTTATGTATAATGACAAGCTTTCTAGATTCTGGGCCTATTTATTTAATAAACATTGCCAGTTACATAAGACAGAATTTCAGTTGTTTATGTATACATCTCTAATGGCAGTGTTAAATCCATATGTGTTATACAGGGCGTCCAGAAATTAAGTATCGATTTTGTAGAAATAGGGCGTCTAGGGATAAGATGTGTATGGTAATAAGTACACTGTGTTTCTAAATTATGTAGTTGCAGGAGTCCACGCATTGACTTGGTGACAACAGCTAAACATGTGTTCTGTCGTTACAAGTAACTGAATCTGCATGATCTTCAGCTTACCAGAAAAGGTTGCAGTGGTGATGTGGAGGCTAGGTGGAGTCATCGTATGGTGACGTTCAGACAAAATTTCAACTCCGATTCCATAAAACTGAACGTACAGACAAAACACTTCACACGCTGGTGATCAAGTTTAATTATACTCGGACTGTCACAACGTAGCCTGTACGAGGATGTCCATCATCCTCTGAAGCGTCATCAGATTGTCCATTGAACCACCTGCAGGTGGAGCTCCACCAATGTGGTAATGGGTTTAGTGAGAACACGTCCTTTGATAAATCCACACACAAAGATGTCAGACGCTGTGCAAACTCCTCGTCATGCAGGTGTGCACAACCTGCAGCTGGTACGGCTTCTTCAGCGTGAAACGCAACACCTATGCACCATCGAACGCGGAATGTTCAATTTCTGTAACAAACGCTGCACTGATTTTGGACTAAGTGCGATGGACAATCTGATGGCACTTCAGAGGATGATGGACGTCCTCGTACAGCTCCATTGTGACTGTCTGAGTGCGCCTAAACTTGTTAACCAGCGTGTTAAGTGTTTTGTCTGTGGGTCCAGCTTAATGGAATCGGAAATGAAATTTCGTCTGAATGTCACTACGTCTAGCCTCCATGTCACCACAGCAACCTTTTCTGGTAAGCTGAAGATCATGCAGATTCAGTTACTTGTAACGACAGAACACATATTTAGCTGTTGACACAAAACCAATGCATGGACACTAGCAGCAACTACAAGCTTAGAGTCACAGTTTACTTGCAGTTTATTATACATCTTACCCCTAAACGCCCTATTTCTATAAAATCGATACTTAATTTCTGGACACTATGTATTGTGAAATCCACATGGAGTACATAGCCTGAATTTAACTTGTTCCTTGATGCTTGCTTCTACATCATACACTAATGTGCTATACATGCTGTGGTTCTGTAGGCCTCCCTGTAAGACTGCATTTCTTTGTATAAACTACTTTTACATCACTACCTCATCGTCAGTTTGAATCTGGTTTTCTGCGATGTCAATGGAAATTGATTATAAATGTCTTGCATTCTGTTGCTACTTCTGACATTTCCAAACATTTATGTAAGAAATATATTTCTTTTGTGACTTCCTATGTTCTGTAATTAGTGACAGGGATGTCGAGAGTTTTCTTCTATGGTTGTCTGATCACTGGATTCTTAATTAAATATTGAGTTTATAATGTTAATGGATAACAAATGATGAATTAATATGTATCTTATTTCTTCATATTCCTAAAGTTTCCACAGCGTTTTTTATATATTAACTGTTATTCGAAGTTAAATACCGACAGTTGATTTTAACACATTCTTCAGTATCATCACGGCAATGGGTAGGCTATATCTGGTCTAATATTAACATTTGCGGCGTTCATGGAAGCAAATATAAATTGAATCCACTTACACAGTAGAGGAAGTAGTATAAAAATTACCGGACAGTGCAGTGTTATATATGATTCCATTATCTGTTGCCACAATAATCTAAATCCTGAAAGCAATGGATTTTCTATTAATTAACTTTAAATTCTTCTCAAAGGCATGGTGCAGTCGAGTATAGTATGAGAATGTACGTGGTAATAACATTTGAAACAATTTATCATGTAGCTTGAGTGAGCTTTGGGAAGCAGGAGTCGTGTAACATTGTTAAAGTCCCATTTTTGTGTCTAACTTTTCTTTTCAAAAGACATAAAGAAATGGCCTCGTTGGCGGCTCACGTGGAATGCGAGAGAGGGAGGAGGTTTGCGAACACCTTCTAGAATCACCACATCTTTTTCAACATCCTTTATTCTTAATATTGCAGTGTTTGATGATGTACAGATTGACGATGAATTAGATGTAATTTTAGGATAATGATTATTTGGGTTGAGAAAAAGGAGTTTAAATCAAAGATTATTTATTTTTATGCATGGTTAAATGAGTATTATTTAAATTGATTTAAAATTGGTATAGGTGGGAGTATTTTATTTATACATATATACAACTGAAGGTTTATTTTCTTCCTTTCAAAATAAATTATTACCATTGTACATTGTCTACTATATGAAATATTTCCTTCCAATTCTAATATGGTAATTCCTACATATAAAGCCACATTAAGAATAGAATAATAATAACTATCGTGCATTATTAGACTGTCCTTTAAATAATTTTTGTTTCTAGCCTTCGGTATGTGTGTTAATCACAGTCGGACACTCATAAATGTTTGCAGTTTGTCACATTGTTGCGACAGTCCTAAATACATGCTGAGTCAATACATATCCAATTTGATTTCAGTCTCCTCTGTGCTTTTATAAGTTATAGCCTTGTGCTCAACCACACAATCAGCCTAATGGAATATAACGGTCACTGTGGTAAAGTGAAGAAATTTTCAATTTAGAGTAGACGAGTTCACTCCTCCTGTCAATGTCTAAGAAGAAAAATCGCTGAGTTCTCCGCATCTGAATATTATTATTATTATTATTATTATTATTATTATTATTATTATTATTATTCGAAGATGGATTTGGCGGAGAGTGATGGCGAGTATTCGCGAATTGGCAATCCCTTGTCATATGGCAAATGTTTCAATTGCAAATCGACAGCCTGTCTTAAAAGTGTTTCCCAAAAGAGATGTAAGTCTGAGCCGAAGTTTTAAGAATTTTACACCAGCTTTTGTTTATAGACCGGTTACGTTAGTGGAGTTTAAAAAGGATGCGTCAGCTACTATGGCTATTTGCGCCCTTATCTAAAGTCCTTCATAAAACAGAAACACAATACAATAATCATAAGGCTTAAAAATCTAAAAGCTTTCCCACGTTTAAAACGAGGTAAATAAATGCACTTTCAATAAGGTGATGCATAAAAACCATAGGAGTGAGCAGTTCTCAGGCCCTACCTAGTATTTAAAAGGAAACAATAAAATAATAAAACAAATGCCACCAGTAATAACTTATCTGGCGCATTTCTAAAATACACGAATGTGAAAGGTCCGAATGTCAAGTTTGTTAAAAAACATATGCTGAATAACAAATGTAACCTCCGGATGTAAAAGGTCCGGAGGATAAGTAAAACGGGTCAATAGAAAACTAAATCACCCTGTCAAGTCCTGTATTTAATAAAAGTTTCAGAACTGCATTTGTACAATTAAAATCATATGCAAGAGCGTCACGTAGAGTCCGCCGAATGACAAATTGCCGAAGGACACGGCGATATTTTCTGCAATGCAATACAAAATGTTCCACCGTAAGAACGTAAAACGTCTTCGTGTGGTGACGTTCTTGTTGACGTATCCCAAACTCGGAGAGTATTCTTTATATTTCGTAATTTATTTCCCTCTAGTGCAGACCATTCTCCTTCTCATTGCCACCATATTATATATTTTAAGTGATTTTGTAAGTCTTGCCACCTCTCGCGCCAATATACCAGAATGCCATTCATAGCACCATCTGTGGCTGCAGCATCTGCGGCTACATTCCCTGGAATTCCAACATGGCCAGGAATCCACACTACTCCAATCTCGGAGTTAGAGCTTAGGAGTGTGTGGAATAGCTGCTGTGTTCTTACCACAAGGGGATCATCTGAATGCAAAGACTGCAGAGACTGAATGGCACTCAAAGAGTCGGAGCACATTAGATATTTGCCCCGAGGTTGCCTAATTAAAACAGTAAAACTCTGTAAAAAGGATATATTTCTGGAGTAAAGACACTGGTACATTCGCCCAATTTGTACTTAAATATCTCTCCATTGCAATGAAGGAGCAACCAACACAATCATTTACCCGGCATCCATAAGTAAAGATTAAATAATTATTTGAAAAACGTTATAAAAGTTCACTAAAACGAAGTATATATGGGCTTTTCCATATGAAATCAATCAGTAAAAAAACTCGCTTTTTTTATACTCTAATTTTACCCTATTTATACAAGGTGCTGAGGAGAGTGCATTTTTTAAAATATACTATTGTAAGCCAAACGGTTTTCGTACTATTGAGCGACAAATTTAGCGTATTTTAGAAAAACAAGCCTCTTTCAGCGCTCAGAACTCTGGAACCATTTACTGCAGAACATTGAACGAGAGCTCATTTTGAAGCTGACATTTGGTAGATTATGATAAGAAGTAATACTTATTTTTATTGTATACAGAGAGACAGATAATCTGATTTTACTTACTTTTAGGCTTTTTGCCCATTTGTAAACACGCAAAAAGTATTGAGAAAAAACCTTGCATTATTAAGAGGGATTCGGCATTGTTTGCTTAGTGGCTCGGCAATAAATTTCGAGGGTATTAAATAAATTATTTTCACACCCTGGACTTGAACGGCGCAGTACCGCACGAACTGGCCGAGAGATGAAGATAAGCGAGTGTTGGGCGTCATTTTACTCCTGTGTTTATGAAAACTTGTGAGAAAGCTAGTCTAGCTATGCGCTACTAGACGAAACATCATATGTTTACGTCCCCTGGCCTTGCTTGCCTCGGCTAGCTCCCGCCTCACAGTCAGCTGGTTAGTTCACGCGCGTACTATTTATTTTCTTTATTTGATATTTTCAGTACTTTCTTATCAACGGTGCACCAGTAAAAATATGTGTTTATTTGTACTTTCAATGCGGAATCTAACCATCTATTTTAAAAATGTTTTTTCGTGAGCAAAGGCATCTTAATGAAGAAAAATCTAAATTTCTTCATTTCCGTAAAAAGTAAGAAAAACTGTTTACATGTCAATATAAGCTTTAATTTCTCAGCATCAAAATAAAAAAATGATTTTGATCATTGGGTGAAAGGGACTCGGAGCCATAACAGTTTAAAGTTGCTAATTTTATGAAAATACGATAAATTTAAATATTTTTAATTTAAACACTATGAAGTTCTGATGCCTTAAACTTTGCACAAAGCATTGTATCACAGTTGTCCACGGACAGGAAAAGTTTCATTGTATTCAAAAGTTGCAAGGTCAATTTTCTCTATATTTCGGTCGATTTGAGATGGAATGGCCCATATACAAATGCTGGTGTAATATTCTTAAAACTTCGGCTCAGACTTACATCAAACATGGGACGACGCATAATCAACGGCGGAGTTGTGGTATACTCCAGTTTGCGAACTGATGGTAGATGGAAGTCGAGCTCAGAAAGCAGTTCACGAAATCTCCCGCCTGCTCGACGAAGTCGCCGTGGATTTTCACTGTTTGGGGCGTAATGAGACGAATGATAGAAAGAGTAGTAAGAATTCTGCTCAGGCTGCGAGCAGAGCTTAACAGCATATGAGCACAACAAGACATTACGTCGCCGATACAGTGATGGTTCTCCTGCTTCACAATACAGGCTCGCTATGCGACTAGTTCGGAAGGCCCATGTAGAACGTCGTATCCCATGGTGATGAATAGTATCTAAAAGACGTAACTTCGATTTATTTGCTGAGCCATAGATAAAACTGCCATAATCCAGCTTTGATCATATAAGAGCTCGGTAAAGGCGTAAAAGAACTGTCGACCGATGGATGTGAGATATCGAGAGCTGTATTATAAACTGAAGTCATCAACGTGCAACAGAGAAGATACTCGGTCACCCACACAGTGGGCAATTTCAATTATCGCAATGCAGAAAAGAAGAAAGCTTACTACAGACCCCTGCGGAACGCTGTTCTCTTGAAGATGTTTGTTAGAAAGTGTGGTGCCTACTCGAACTAGGAAATACCGCTCTGCAATTAACTTAGCAATAAACGTTGGGAGACTGCCACGAAGTCCCCAATCATGCAGAGTTGCAGAATTCCATACCGCCATGTGGTATCGTAAGCCTTTTCTAGATCAAAGAAGACCGCCACAAGATGTTCCTTCTTGAAGAAAGCATCTATAGACTTCGTTGTATTGAACTTATATCATGATTTCAAATCATTCTTTAGTTTTTACTGACGGATCCCGTGTAAAAGATTGTGTTGATTCCTCCTTCGTTGCAAATGGACAGATATTGAAATATAAACAGCGAATATACCAGTCTTTTTACTGCAGAATTATATGCTTTTTACAGGCCTTTATTGTTTTCATTTAGACCACCTCGGGGCAGTTATCTAATCTGCTTCGAATCTTTAAGTGCCATTTAGTCTCTGAGTCTCTGCAATCTTTCCATTCAGATGATCCTCTTGTGTTAAGAAAACAGCAGCTATTCCACACACTTATAAACTCTGACTCCGAGATTGGAGTAGTGTGGATTCCTGGCCATGTTGGAATGCCAGGGAATGTGGCCGCAGATGCTGCTAACAAAGATTGTGTTATAAATGGCACTCTGGTATACTGGCACGAGAGGTGGCAAGACTTACAAAACCACTTGAAATGTAAACTAAGGTGGCAATGGAAAGGAGAATGTTCTGCGCTAGAGGGAAATAAATTACGAAGAGTAAAGAATACTCTTCCAGTTTGAGATCCGTCCACAAGAACGTCACGACACGAAGAAGTTCTACTCATCCGGTTGAGGATTGTCCACTGTCATCTCACACATAGCCATCTCCAACTTGGCGAGCCTCAAAGGGAGTGTGATATATGTCATGTTCCTCTTACGGTGGAACATTTGTTATTGCATTGCAGAAAATATTACCGTGTCAGTCGGCAATATGGAATTCAGCCGACTCTACGTGACGATCTTCGAAATTATTTTAATTATAAAAATGAAGTTCTGAGATTTTTATCGAGTACTGGACTTGACAGGGTGATTTAGTTTTCTATTGACCCGTTTACTTATCCTCCGGACCCTTTACATCCGGAGGTTACAGTATTTGTTATTCAGCATATGTTTATTAACAAACTTGACATTCGGATCTTTTACGTCCGAGCATTTTAGAAGTGCGCCAGATAAGTTATTTCTGGTGGCATTTGTTTCATTATTTAGTGTATCTTTTAAATACTAGGCAGGGTCTTAGAACTGCTCACTTTTATGAATTTTATGCAACACCTTGCTGAAACTGAACTTGTGAACCTCGTTTTAACAGTGACCTCTTTTAAGCATTCTGATTATTGAATTGTGTTTCTGTTTTGTGAAGGATTTTAGAGGAGGGCGCAAATAGCCTTAGTAGCTGACGCGTCCTTTTTAAACCCCACTAACTAACTTTCCAAGAGCGTCATGTAAAGTCGGCCGAATGCCATATTGCCAACGGACACAGTCATATTTTCTGCAATGCAATAAAAAATGTTCCACCGTAAGTGGAACGCGGCATATCTCACACTCTGGCTGACGTTCACCACCTAAGAGATGGCTAAGTGTCAGACGACAATGGCCAATCCTCAATCTTGTCAGTAAAACGTCTTCGTGTCGTTACGCTCTTGTTGAAGAATCCCAATCTCGGACGGTACTCTTTAAAATTCGTAATTTATTTCTCCCTAGTGCACACCATTCTCCTTCCCATTGCCACCATATTCTATATTTTAAGTGATTTTGTAAGTCTTGCCACCTCTCGTGCCAATATATCAGAGTGTCATTCATAGCATCATCTTTGGCTATAGCATCTGCGGCCTCATTCCCTGGAATTCCAACAAACCCAGGAATCCGCACTACTCCAATCTCGGATTCAGAGCTTAGGAGTGGATGGAATAGCTGCTTTGTTCTTACCACAGGGGGATCATCTGAATGGAAAGACTGCAGAGACTGAATGACACTTAAAGAGTCAGAGCACATTATATATCTGCCCCTGCATTTTCTAAGTGCAGTAAATAACGATCTGTAAGAAGGATATAATTCTGCAGTACAAACACTGCTATATTCGCTCAATTTATATTGAAATACCCTGCCCACATCCAATGTAGGAGCAACCAAAACAATAATTTAAAAACTAAACATTAATTTGAAAAACGTGATAAAAGTTCACTAAAACAAAGTCTATAAAAAAAGATGGTGTAAAATTCTTAAAACTTCGCCTCAGACTTACATCAAACATGGAAAGTCACATAATCCACGGGGAGTGGTGGTATACTCCAGTGTGGGACTGATGGTAGATGGGTGTTGAACTCAGAAAGCAGTTCTCGAAATCACATTGGTGCTAGACGAAGTCTCCGTGGATTTTCACTGTATCGGCCTTAAAGAGACGAATGATACAACGAGTCGTAAAAATTGTGCTCAGGCTGCGAGCGGAGCTTAACCAAATGTGCATAACAGGACCTTATGTCGCCGATACAGGGTTGGTTCTCCCGCTTCGCAATACAGGCTGTCTATCAGACTCGTCCGGAAGACACATTTATCGAGTCGAATTTCATGATGATGGACAGTTTCTAAAAGGCTTAATTGAGATTTATTTGATGAGCCATAAATAAAACAGCCATAATACAGCTTTGATCGCATAAGAGTACGAAAATACTGTAAAAGCACTATGCGGTCTGCATCCCAGTGAATCCCTGACAAAAGGCGTAAAATACATAGGGACTTTTCACGACGCCTTCTCAAATCACATATATGCACCACCCTCGTTAATTTAAAATCAAATATAATGTCAAAAATTCTCGCAGTGTCTGTATATTGCAACTCAACTCCATTAAGACACAGTTCAGGATATGGATGAAGTCCACGATGATTGCAGAAGCGGTTAAATTCCGTTTACATTTCTAATTTATATAGTTTAATAGTAACAAAACATGAACACACTTCGTTTTCAGGGTGGGGAATTTAAAGCCTTTGCGAACAGACAATTCTGATAGCACGTTGATGACCAGTTGCAACTGTCTACCATTGGACGGAAGATATCGGGAGCTGTAATATAAGCTGAAATCATCAATGGACAACAGAGAAGATACTCTTCCATCTAAAATTCCTTTGATCCCATTGTAGGAAAGAATAACGCTTAATACAGACCCCTGTGGAACGCCATTTAGTTGAAGTTGTTCGTTAGAAAGTATGTTGCCTACTCGAACTCGGATTTACCGCTCTGCTATGAATTTTGCAAGAAATGTAGGTAGACTGTCACGAAGTCCCAAGTCATGCTGTGTTTGCAGAATGCCATATCGCCATGTGGTATCGTAAGCCTTTTCTAGATCAAAGAATACCGCCACAAGATGGCCCTTATTTAGGAAAGCATCTCTAATAGCGGTCTCCAGCTGAACAAGATGGTCTGCGACAGATCTGTGCTTATGAAAACCACACTGGATATTAGATAGCCGGTTTTCCGATTCGACTACCCACATCACGCGTTTCCTTATCATATTTTGCATAACCTGGCATACGCAGATGGTGAGAAAAATTGGCCTGTAACTGCCAGTAAAAGAAGGATCCTTTCCCGGTTTCTGGACTGAAATTACAATGGCGGAACGCCAAGGAGATGAGAATATCCCTTTAGTCCAGATATTGTTGTACATTGGCAAAAGAAAGGATTTTCCAGTTGGTGGGAGATGTCGAAACATGCGGTTATAGATATTACCAGGGCCAGGGGAGGTGTCAAGGGATGTGTCTAGTGCCGCCTCCAGCTCCTCGGATGTGAACGGTGTATTGTAATGTTCAGTGGTATCAAATTTAAAATTTAATTTCCGGATTTTCTGCAGCATCTTTGATTTTTAGAAACACCGGGACATTATTGAGTTGCGTATTTGTGCAAAAGTGGTAGCAAGTATTTCAGCAATTTCTATGGGACTGGCGGTAGTTACGCCATTGTTCAGAAGGCCCGGAATTACAGAATTACGTTTCCCCATTATTCGACGAACTTTGTCCCATACGATGTTAGCTGGGACGTTCTCTTCCAATGAATTGACGTCTTCTTAGCATCGCACACAGTGCGATGAACTTTAGCTCGAAGACGTTTAAACTGGACAAAATTTTCTTGGGTCGTATGGCGCTCAAATTATCGTGAGGCACGTTTGCAGTCTAGGATTGCATCTCTGCAGGCATCCGTCCACCAGTGTACTGAGAAGCGTTTTGGCTGAAGGACGACCGTAGGATAGATAATTGCGCTGACTTTATAACCAGATTTGAGAAATGTTCTACTACGGAGTCGACACTTTTATGTCCGTTATCATCGAATGATATGGACTCCGAAAATCCGACCCAGTCCGCCTTTTTAATAACCCAGTTTGGAGAGCGAGAATCCTCAGGAAGTAAAGCGGACATACGCATTCGGATGGGGTAGTGGTCACTATCATGTAGGTCGTGAATCGCAGACCATTCGAAATGCGTGCACAAAACTGGGTACAAATAGAGATATCTATCATGGAGTATGTACCGTAAGCCAAGGAGAGGTGTGTTGCAGAGAAATGAGATTTAAAATGTTACCTACTTCTTCTATTTTATTTCCTCTGTCATCGGATTTTGAGCCCCAAGAGTGGTGGGATGCATTGAAATCTTGCAATAACAGATAAGAAAGAAGCACATACCTGCGACAGGCTATGTTCAATTTAATTTACTGTAAAGAAATTTCTGGAGGCATATAGACACAGACTCTTAAAAAATGAATGGTAGAGAAAGTTAATGTACCGCCTATACATTGATGTGGAGTGTTAATGTTGTTAACTGAGGAAGAAATGCTTTGTCGATGTAGAATGACACAACCACTATTGGCCCGATTACTGGCATGATGATCGTACAGTTGAACACTGTATCCTGATATATTGAAGGAGTGTTCAGGTCGGAGGCGTGTCTCATGTAGACATAGAACAACAGGGTTCTCATGATAGATCAATTGTTGTAGTTCTGTATATCTGCTGCGAACACCGCTCACATTCCATTGTACAATATCAGTCATTATGTGGAGCTAAATCATGATGATGGCTTTACAGGTGATTTTCTTTTCGTATATTTTGTGTAATTTGTAGCCTTCCCCTGTGACTGAGATTGCTTATTTACCGACTGTGGCGACTCACTTGCAGTTGGTCGCACTCCTGATCGTGGCCTTGATCTAGCACGGGATCGAGATATTGTTCTCGATTTCTCTCCCGAACAATGAGTGCGAAATCATAAGGTTCTTTCAGGTTTAAAATCTGGACTTGCAGTCACAGGAACTATTTTTTGGTGTAAAGAGCCTGATATCTAGGCCACAGCTGTCGTTTGATTCCTCAGTCTGAGTGCCAGTGTCCACATACGTCTGGGTTGCGGTTTCAACTTGCTTCCTAGGTATACACTTGAGAAATGGCGTTTGTGTTGTCATATTAATACCCTCCGTTGGTTATTGTAACACTGCGGCATACGATTTTTCCTTCTGTTTTTTAATCTGAATCAAAATAATGTTTAAGTGTCTCGAAGAAAGTAATATTATCTCTGACTCAGAGCTCTTTTATTACCTTCTCTACCTGATATTTCGGACATTCCTTAGAATTTGCGGCATGATTCCTTTCACAATTCACACACAGTGCGCGGCGTTGGGACATGAAGAGTCCCCATGGTCACCACTGCCGCACTTTGCACATGCGATTTCGTTCGTGGAATGTTTCTGTGTATATCCGAATCGTTGGTACCTAAAGGAGCGCATTGGGATCGGCACATACGCACGTACAGGGCACGCTCTTAGCCGACAAATATGTACTCAGGTAGAAGGGATTTTTCAAAAGTCAAGAAAACAGTGCTCAGTGGATAAGTCCGTTCGTCCCGCTTACGCAACAAAGAGTAGGCCTTGGACACGAACTGGTCTGCAAGCTCTAGTTGTATCTTCTCATTATTCATGCCATCCAGAGCATCCGTATGAACCACTCCACGCGTGGTGTTCAGCAAGGGGTGCCATTCAACACTTATAGGGTACGACCGCAGCAATTTAGCCTTCAACAGCGTCTCACTTTGATTGGGAGACAAAGTCTCGACGAGGAGGCTGCCATTGCGGAGTCTAGTGGCATTCTTGGTTTTTCCAACGAGTCCAACAAGTACACGTCTCAGGTAAAAAGGGCTAATATGTTTAATTTTTTTTCGGTGCCTGTTAGAGTAATACTAATATACCTTGGAGGCAGCATATATTTTTACATTTTCGGGGACCAGTTCCATAGCGTTGTTAGTCGTATGACCACCAGTCAGTGTACCTTCTTTTTGGTTCTTTTCTCGATTTTTTATGAGGGATAGGGGAAGAAGAGCTCGAGGACATATTGAACTGGCCCCCCCCTACGGAACTATCGGCATCAGCCTGCCACTGGGGGGCATAGGAAAAGACACCTAAAGAATTCTTCGCTGTCTGTGCCGGCTGAGGACCCCCCCCCCCATAGCCCGATCCCAAGCAACCCACCTCACGCAAGTTACCCTTCAAACTGGGCATTACACATCTAATGGCAAGTCTTACACCAGAGGTGTTCCAGTTTTATGCCCCTACCACGGGAATAACCGTCAGTGGCTCCCCACTCTACACTGAACCCAACTGCCGGACATCGCCCACCAAAGACGGAGTAATCCGAGACCGCACATCTTCAGGGAACTTGTGGTTGATTACACTGCGACACCCATCATTCAGCGGTAACATGTCAGAGTGATATATCCGCCCCAGTGAACAGAGTCTGTCCCCATTGGGGCTTTACGTGAATGTACTTAGATTGCTTGGTTCCAAATGTGGCTATCTCCAAAATCATAAAGTTCCAGTATTCAATAATTAAACTTCGAAGCTACACATCAAATCAGGGTTTTTAGTTGGTTATATATTTATTTCACTAAAAATTTTTGACATTAATAATTTCAATAATTTACTAGCTACAAATGTTTAGCACTATCAGTTAACATACATTCTGAGGATTTTTTTTTAATAATAAGATAGCGACGTTTGGAATTGTCATTGTAGGAAAAGCAGAACATTAAAATAAAACTAATGTATAATCAGCCATACTTTATTATTTCCAAATAAACACAAATAAATGTCAGCTACAGTAAACGTACTTAATTTTATCAAAGCTTGTTTTCCGAAGCTAATTAGTTATTTAAAAACTTAAATTATGACAGAAAAAAATTGTGCTACTTCTGAACAAATTAAAAAAATTGTAGAATGTAACAGTGTATTTTTTCACACACCGAGTTCTCTTTACTAACAAATAGAGGCAGATATTATTGTCAAATACTTGGTAAACTACAGTCTTACTCATTTAAAGAAAATCTTCATCTTCGTCATCATTGATATCTGGCACCAATGTTTCATCATTCTCAAGAACAGAATCACTTAATAAATTCTAAAACAAATCTTGGCAGTCATTAGGAACGTTACCTGAATTGCATGTTTCTCGTGAATGCTTCATTTTCAATATAGAAATTGTCCTCTTTTCAATTTGCAATGGTTTGAGACATTCCTCCATGGTATTCATTGTAAACCGTATTCATTTTACTGCACTCATTAGATGTATTGCTATTCAACATCTCTAACATTGCTAATGCTTTCCAGTAAACAAACTTGATGTCTTTATTTTCGTAAATTTGATACTTCAGTACTGTACGTTTGGCTGTTCTAGCAATCGTCATCCATTCATGTTGCAAGTAAACTGGTACATTTTTTGACGCAGCTTCATTCTGACATGCATCGAATCCCACTCCATCCGACTATGGCGAGGCACAAGAAACTTTTGGTCAATAGTTTCTATTGGTAACACCATTACAGCATAAATGAACACTGCAGCTACATACTGGTTCTTATTTTGTCCTTCGCATGTGTCACTTAAGAGTCTTACACACTTCACTCTTTCTGAAATATTTTCAAGGTGGTGAAAGATACATGAAACAATTTAACAAGGCTCTCGTTCACCTTCTACTTCATTCCACATGTATCATTTTCCACTCCCATCTCCAACATTGAATATAGTAAAATTATAATGTAGTTAACATTGTTTTGTAGAAGAGCATGTGGTTCGTTGGATATGTGGGCACATACAGAACTTGTTGTAAATCAAAATTACAAGAATGTACAGTATTGTATCAGGATTTAACTTAGCTTCATTTTTGTCAAGTTCTTTTTCATCTCTTGCTCTGTCCTTTAGTACTGTGTGTCTGTTATGTTCATCTTGCATTATTAGCTTTTGTTCCGCATTAGATAATTCATAGGTTGTACATTTACAGCATTGATCTTTACATAGTCTATGGAAGGACAGGTTAAAATAAGTTTTGAAAATATGATGGTAAAAACTGTTCTTGACAGGTTGTGCACCATTAGCCTTACAGTCAATTTTGTATAGTCCGTACATCTTGGTAATATTCAATTTTGGACTGAACTATTTCTTTTTTTAATCGTTCCTGCAGTAGTGGGATGACACTAAGAAATTTGCTAGTGTGATCTTTTACTAAAGATACGGTACCATCTCCCGAGATATTTTTATAGATTCATACCCACTCCTTTTGTCCATTTGTGTTGTCTTGCTAGCAAAATTTAATACGCCCTTCTTAATACCCACAGAATTAAGAAACGTTTTCTTGCATATTTATTTTCGCGAATTATCAACATTAAAAAGAATTTCAATGTTTTAGACCGTTTAGAATTTCCTACACCTGTTTTCTCTTTTACATTCAGTCACCACTACAAGACTGTTAAAAATATTATGTTGTCTATTAATATTGCCAAATTTTCAATAATTAATTAAAATCTCGCTTCTTTGCACTTGGTTGATACGTATTTTGCATTTTAGCCTACTATCACAAGGCTCAGCCATTGATTTACCTGATATATGTTCAGTCTTCGAAGTCTGTAAAATTATAAAAGAATAAATTTTAATACATTTACTTATAATTATAAACTATAATAAAAGATAATTAATAACAGCAAATAATGAACACGTGTGTAATAATTAATTTCAAATAAAAATAACTATGTTACCAGCTGAGAGCTGTATTTCCATATCACGCTGCATTGTAAATCCACAACCTGCGATGTTTTCGTAGCAGTGGCTGTACTTACTATGGCTGCTCTTTGTTTACGCCGTAAGTATCGCACACACGTAATCTCAGTTGTAAATTTCATATTTAAGACTTAATTAGAAATGATTGGGACGAAATTGAAACACAAACTGCCGAGCCGTTTATACCCGAACCCACACTCTCTGAAGTCGAAATTGCGATATAAAATCTGAAAAAGTACTAGTCTCCAAGTATCGAACAAATTCCAGAAGAATTAATATAAAAGGGTGCAAATGCATTATCTAGCGAAATTTGTAAGCTTGTACTTGCTATTTGGGAAAAGGAAATTGTACCAGAACAATGGAAGAAGCCACCGGCGTGGCTCAGTCGGTTAAGGCGCCTGCCTGCCGGTCTGAAGTTGCGTTCGGGCGCGGGTTCGATCCCCGCTTGGGCTGATTACCTGGTTGGGTTTTTTCCGAGGTTTTCCCCAACCGTAATGTGAATACAAGGTAATCTATGGCGAATCCTCGGCCTCATCTCGCCAAATATCATCTCGCTATCACCAATCTCATCGACGCTAAATAACCTAGTAGTTGATACAGCGTCGTTAAATAACCAACTAAAATAAAATAAAAACAATGGAAGGAGCCACCAGCGTAGCTCTATCGGCTAAGGCGCTTGCCTGCGATCCTGAGTTGCGCTCGAGCGCGGGTTCAATTCCCACTTGGACTGATTACCTGGTTGGGTTTTTTCGAGGTTTTTCTCAATCTTAAGGCAAATGTCAGGTAATCTATGGCGAATCCTCGGCCTCATCTCGCGAAATATCATCTCACTATAACCAATTCCATCGACGCTAAATAACCTCGCAGTTGATACAGCGTCGTTAAATAACCAACTAACTAACAATGGAAGAAGTCCATAATTGTACCTATTTTTAAGAAGGGGGACAACTGTAGTAACTTTCCAGAAATATCACTTTTGTTGACCTCGTACAAAAGTTTGTCCAATATCCTTTTGAGAAGATTAACTCATTATGCAGATGAAATTATTAGGGATCATCAGTGCGGTTTTAGGCGTAATAAATAGACTACTGGTCAGATTTTTTGTCTATGTTGAATCTTTCGTACACTACTTTTAACACTTGAATATAAATAATTAATTAAATGGCGATCTTACTTGTGTTAATTATGTAAGCATGTGTGGTTTACAGCTGTTTCGGTGCTACTTGACACCATCCTCAGAGCCTACTAGATCTCGGCACTATCTCAACTTCGCTGCCTGTTGTGTGGGTGCGTTCGTATGCTGAACACATAACTAATGCTAACCACACATACAATAACATAAATACAGACATGGAAATCCTACACATACAACCCAAAAACCAAAAACTCAACACACTAGAACAATATGAAATATACAGACACACTAAAACACACCCTAATCAAATTCTCAACACACAGATCAATTTCATAACACACACTATTTGACAAACTCATCACGCGAACGCACCCACACAACAGGCAGCGAAGTTGAGATAGCCCCGAGATCTGCTCTGAGGATGGTGTCAAGTAGCACCGAAACAGCTGTAAGCCACACATGCTTACATAATTAACACGAGTAAGATCGCCATTTAATCAATTATTTAATTTTTTTTGTATTCGATAGACACTGGAGAAAAATGGGAGTATAAGGATACAGTACATCAGTTATTCATAGATTTCAAAAGGCATGTATATAATATTCTTATAGAAGTTGGTATTCCGAAGAAACTATTCCGATTAATTAAAAAGTCTCAGTGAAACGTACAGCACAGTCTGTATAGACCAGTTTCTTTTGGATGCTTTTCTCTGATGGCTTAAGCAAGATGATGCACTATCACCTTTACTTTAACTTTGCTCTAGAGCAGGCCTGCACAAACAGCTCCTTTGGAGCGAGAGAGCGGTGTTTACCGCTCGCCGAAACGGAGAGGAAGACGCGTCAGAATGACATAGACTTGCTATAGGTAGAGGAAAGGGAAACGACCACTCAATTATCGAGGGAGTGCATTATGTAGGCCTATTCTCAGTAACTGTTTCACGTTGCTTACCTACTGCTACAGTACAGTATAGAGGAATCTAAAAGACGGAACATAACATTTAACGATTTACAGCTCGAACTTATTGATCTTTAATGTGACCTAAGGGCTAAAGATCGTTTGAATAATACTACTAGCCTGGTTGAGTTTTACAAGACTAAACATTAGCAATAATATCCACGACTACACAGGCTGGTTGTGAAAATGATCGCTATGTTTGGCTCAACATTTATATTTGTGAGCAACTGTTTTCTATACCGTAATCAACTTTAATAAAGGCAGATATCGAACATCTGTAACTGATGTTTCATTATGATCAGTAGGCTAGTGTTCCTTTCAGCTGCCAACAGCATAAAACCTCGTTTTGATGTACTGATAAATAAAAATATAACAAAATGATATTGTACATTTAAGTAGCTATAGAATTTCTGTTACTTCTGTAAAATAAATATTTCTTTATTAATTAATAATAGTCCAAGATAGTTTTGCAAACACTGAACGGGAATTCATTTCAGCACTCGTAATAGTACTTTCTTTTTGTGTTTATTTTGTACGAGATCACCCCTTCTTCCAGTCCACCCTTACACAGAGCGCAGCTAATATCTGTATTCTGCTCGTGAGCTGTGAGCCGGCTCGGAGAGCGCAAACCTTGTGCAGGCCTGCTCTAGAGTGTGCTGTTAACGAAAGTTCAGGATAACAAAGAGAGTTTGGAATTGAACGGATTACATCAGCTTCTTGTATATGCTCATGACGTGAATATATTAGGAGAAAATCCACAAACGATTAGGGAAAACACGGAAATTTTGCTTGAAGCAAGTAAAGTGATAGATTTGAAAGCAAATCCCGAAAAGACAAAGTATAATGATAATGTCTCGTGACCAGAATATTGTACGAAATGAAAATATAAAAATTGGAAATTTATCCTTGAAAGAGGTGGAAAAAGATATAAGATTACACAAGGAATAAATTGTGTAATATTTTGTTCTTTTAAAACTTAATTTAAATGATAATACAATAACAGTTAACAAAAAGCATCACACATATTATGAACATTTATTAATGAACAATTTCAAGGATCAGTAGAAGTAAACGAGGGGTAATATATAATAATTGGGCTACATGAACATCATCGTTTTACTTCAAATATAAGGGATTTGCTGATGAAGATGTCAAAAAATACCTTATTTCACAATACTCTTTCTTAAGATGTGACCGGGATTTTACTCAAATCGAACAGGGCAAGCGTAAGTGTAACAGTCAGATACCATTATGTCTAATAAAAGTAAATAC
Organism: Periplaneta americana; assembly: GCF_040183065.1. NCBI lineage: Eukaryota > Metazoa > Arthropoda > Insecta > Blattodea > Blattidae > Periplaneta > Periplaneta americana. The sequence goes on along the minus strand of NC_091133.1, from coordinate 13,946,698 downwards.
TGTTTCGTAAAAAAAATTGACCATCCATATGTTGGAAGTATCATCAGAGTTCTCTGACTTTAAAACTTCTTCTCAAGAAACTATTGCAACAACTAAACTTTAGATCTCAAAACAATTCAGTGTAGTGATTATGGCAATGCTACAATTATCCAATCTTGATATGATTTTAATTTACGAAGAAACGAGATGTAATGTCTGTATGAAGATAGGTTTCCCGACAGAAACATCCCGAGTGCTGATACATTTTTGTGGCCTGTCAGCGATTCCGTGATAAGGACAGTCATACAGTCACGAAGCTTGAGGTGATTTTTTTGCATTTCTGGCGATACAACTGAGAGTAATAGGAACAATAAATAGATCGTGCGATATTAGCGATCCTAGTGGCTAGGAACTAAAGTTCAATTGTCATTGGATGCATATTACCTACGTATTGAACTTCGGACTGTATGTACTAGACTGTGGTGTAATTCCGAGCTGTCGTAATCAGAAGTGACAACGATCTGAAGAAATTCCCAACATAGAAGAAAATTTAAGTCTGATCGAAGAAAATCCTGTTCACAGCAGTCGCAACATTGCTCGCGAGGTTGGAAGTGTCAGATTGGAAACAAAGGAACACTATTCTCCTCAAACATTAAGCACTTACCGGAAAAAATTCGTTCGCCGCGTTCGGATTTTTATTCTTTGCATTAGTTTAAGTGGAGCATCGTCCACATCGCCCACTGGACCGTATAACCGGATTCCATTCAAAAATCTGGCCTGGGAATTCTGAACGGATTTCCGTACGGTCCAAGATCGTTGTAAAGAATGTCATGAAAATGACATGGCAAATATATCAATTGCAAAGCCTCTAATATTGAAGGTATAATGAATTGGATTACGAGATTATTGTATATTAAGTCCAACAGTATGAAGAGTTTTATAATTTATGAAATTAGAAATATACCAATGTAATATGGAGAAAGTACGTATGGGATAAGACTGGGAAAACGCTAAATAACCAGGTAATGTCCGTCATAATTTATTTAAGTTACAGACCTATTCTTTTTATTTCCAGATTCATCACAGAACACTAGGCCTACAATGAAATAATGCGCTCTAGCGGTAAATTAAATCACTATTTGATTATTAATTCGGAAATACGGACAAGTGAGAGATACTATAATAAAAATCCGAACGCGGCGAACGAATTTTTTCCGGTAAGTGCGTGCCTAGCTTTAAGGTATGGTTCCGCGAAGACGATGATCACTGCTCAGACTATAAATATACGGAGCTGGTGTCTTTGCAACGTTCAGACAGTCTACAGCCATCTGGATTGGCGTTCATCACTTTGGACCATCAACTCTATACTAAACAGGAGGCACCATCGCAAAGCTCTTTCCTGTCTGAAAGCGTGACTGTTGGTGAGGGTATTGCTCTCTCTTTCTAACTAATGTCTTTCAATGAGTTTTTCGTGAGGTTCATGTTGCACATGCGCAGTAAGCAATAAAAATACTGTTTATTGTTTACGATTACAGCTTTCACCGCAAGAGAGACAAGGACAACACTATGTTAGAAAGAGATAGCAATACGCTCAGGCGCTCAGCATTCGCGTCACGCTTTTAAAGCATTGAGTTGTGCCTCCTGTTTAGTATAGAGCTCACTGCTCTGGACTGACGTGGTCACAGCGATGATTGTCGTTCATTTAAAAAAAACAAACGAATGACGATAAGATAATATGGCTGCAAAATATTGTGTATTTGGCAATTTGTAACAAATAACTGTACGAAATGAGCTTCAAAGATACAGAGATACCCACAAAAAGGAAATGTGGGAGATGGTGAAATTGTAGGAGAGATTACTAAGGTATGTATTTCACCACAAGCTAATTCTATATAGGCTTATATTCCAACACACGAGAGAAACAATAATGAAAAAATTACCGTTTTCTAAAAGACAGTCCTCATATAAAAAGTCTGAATTTAGTGTTGTTAGAACAGGATATGTAAAGAGTCAAGAGATATCTTCCCAGCAATTCAAACTTTTAAGATGGCTATGATGTAGCAATTACTTGAGATATTTTTAAAACAGTAATGAAGTGTGTCTTGGAACTAGTTTTAAGTTGAATAGCTTGAATATAGTAAGTACTCTTATTTACAAAAAAATGGTATTTAATTTAGGTGGCAGAGATAGCTAGCTCGGACAATAATTTAAATACATGTCTATTAAAAGTGGCATGTATGTGGAACAATGTAGGCCTATCTGACTCATACCATTTAGCCCTTCGTTTTCTACTAGAAACATAAACCCTAAAATTCATTCCCGTCCTAAATGATTAAGCAGAACTATTGCTTCCAATCTTAGTTCCAACAATCAAATTTCTGAGGGTATAATACTTTTAATAACAAAGGCAACAATGTTCACTGTAAAGAAACCACTCAGGTGAAAGCTAAGCTATCATTGTCAACATTAATTGAATCGGTCATTGCAGAAAGGGGATAAGTCATGAAAAACGCGAAAATGAGTTAAGAGTGCCATTGCTTTCTTCAGACCTAGACACACATTTTCACAAAGAAATGGGACAAATTTGCTCATTCTCAACGCGAAGCAGAGTACCATAAGCAGCGCAGTCATTGCAGAAAGGGGACAAGTCAGCGACTTACCTTCTTTCTGCACTGACTGACGACGTGATGCAACTGAGTCCCGCGGATCTATAAGTTACGCGCCCATCAGCTGATAAGGAAAATAACAGATAAGCTAGAAGTAGTAAGTGACAAACGTAAACGCAATGAAATTAACTACCGCATAAATATAAATAAGAGAAATAAACTGAAGGGATTGGAACGTCAATTCCATTGGGAAGTCTGTAGCAGCCCGTACGACAGGAGAACAATGTAGGTAAAAAACTATTCTTTGTTTGTTTAGACGCAGCTTTGGGTCATCAATTTTCAACATTCACAATTTGAAAGATCGTACGGCGCATTTCTATTCCTATCATGAAGGTATAGGCCACAAATCTCCAAGTTCCTTCTGAACTACATTGAAAATAATGTCCCTTCTTCAGTCAAGGAATTGTATCTTTTCTCTGATAACTGTGGAGGGAGGGCAAAATAAAAATCATACTGTAATTCGATTGTTGCTTGCACTGATCCAAATGGGGAGATTTAACAAAATCATTCATTATTTTCCACAACGAGGCCATCCATTTCTTCTCTGTGACCACAACTTTGGTGTAGAGAAGCGCAAACCAAGGAAGACAGACAGGGTATATGTGCCAGACGAATACAATACCTTAATCCACCAGGCAAACATAAACAACAGATTTTCTGTAGAATCAGTTACTACTGATGATATTTTGACTTTTAAATGCTGATGGCCAGAGTATTACAAGAAAACCACCTGCTGATTAGACACACTGGGGAAGAAAGGGAAAGATAAGAATATGTTTTCTTCAGCACAATTCAGTGAATTTGTTTACTCTAAAGATGATCCAGGATGTGTGACTGCCAGTTTGTTCATTGGTAGTGAAATGAGGAAACACAGATTCTGTATGAAAAAACCAGGTTCTGGACGCATAGTAACGCCTACACAAAAGTATACAATGGGAAAATTTCCATTAATACGAATAAAACTTGGAGATGTATCGAAAGTGAGGCAATACATTCCATTGGAACACACTTCCTTTTACGAAGAGATCCTGAACTGGCCACCTTGTGACAAGGAATCTACAAAGGCTTCCAACATTTAACAATACACTCTATAACAATTGAAACAAATGATTGTGGAGTACTTTATTGTATTTTTTATTGTGCCCTCCTATATGCAGTTTTTGAGTGTTAGTTTAAATGTAGAATTTTGATTTAAAACTGTGATATAAAATCACATATTGGTACATTTCTATAGTAGGAACAATGATTAAAATGCAAAAATAATTATGTAAATGGTGAGAATAATGTAGTAATTGCACACAAAATCATCGTAATCATTATAATTATTAACATTTAGTTTGTTTTCAAATATTACATTAGCCCAAAATTGTAAATTATATATTTTTTCTTCCATATTTAACAATTCCTTGCAGAAAGGGGATAAGTCATGGTTCGAATAAACAACTTTAAACAAAAGTGTTTGAGATGTCAAATGTCTAACATGATGTATTATATTTCACTAGTCATAAACAAAGTAAGAAAAAATATTTATAATGATTGCTCCAGTATTTGAAGAAGAAAACAGTTTTTATTGATTATCTCAAAAGTAAGATTTCATGACTTATCCCCTTTCTGCAATGACCGATTCAATTGGTCGGCGATGATCGCCATAGCGGAGCCATATCTTTATACCTGAATGCTTTCTGGCTTGTAGGGTTGAGTTAATGAATTTTCAATTTTTTTATGTTAAAAAAATTATCACTGACATGGTAGTAGAATACTATATTGCCAGCCTGTCTTGATTTCTTGACTCATTAAATGTAACTTACGAGAGAAAAGCGTTTCACAGAAACGACCGTAAAGCCTGTTTCACAATCAATCGGGAACGAGAACGCGAAGCAGAGAACGTGAAGTTTTTTATTCACAATAAACCGAGAACGGACACGAGTGTGCATATCGATATGTAAAGTCGAAATTACGCTTTCTGGTGTTACAGTATTTGTATATGGCGTACTTATGTACAAGCTAACCAATATAAATACAGGTTAACCAATAAAAAAATGTATGATAGGATATTTGAGAATTCAATTCACGTGTTAATCTGGTCAGATGCACGTAGCATATTACTGAAATTGATTCTAATGAATTTCTGTGCTAGTAGGAAACGAAGGATGAAAAATAAATCATGTCCCGGCCTCCTTCCAACAAAATATACGACCAATTAGATCTATGATGACAACAGAATCTAGTAGGCTGTGATCGGAAACGAGAACGGCAAAATTGAACTTTCACGTTCCCGATCCCGGCAAGTTTTTCTTTATTTTGAATGTTCACTTTTCAATGTAGGTACTTTAACCATTTTTTTCTTTTCATTTCCCTTCTCCACTTATTGTGGACCAGGCCTAAAAGGTTTCTCGCTTGTGCTAGCGTCCATGAAATTCTAGGTTACAGGATTGAAACACACACCACAGACATCATGTTAAAAAAACATTTCGTCAGTATGTTTGGACACCGCTTATATATTTATCAGATTTGAAGGGCTTCTTGCCTGCAGGCGTTGAGGGCATTTTACGCTATCCCACCGCGACAAACACCACAAAAAGCGCACTAGAAAGGTTTTTATTTACTGATATTTTTGAGTACATGATTAATTAAACTAGATCTACTAGGTAAATATTTGTCACAGCGATCACATTTAGAAGGCTAACCTCTGTGCAGGCGTTCATGCCTCTTTAGATTTCTCGAGATCGAAAAACACTTACCACAAACATCGCATTTGAAAGGTTTTACGCCTGTGTGCACGACTTCATGGATTTTTAGATTACCCGATTGCGAGAAACTCATTCCACATACGCTACATTTGAAAGGTTTCTCACCCGTGTGCCGGCGTTCATGAATTCTTAGATGACCGGACTGCGAGAAACACATACCACATATATCACACTTGAAAGGTTTTTCACCAGTGTGCAGCCGTACATGGCTTTTTAGACTACTCGATTCAGAGAAACACTTGCCACAAACATCGCATTTGAAAGGTTTTTCGCCCGTGTGCAGGCGTTCATGGGTTTTTAAATTGCACAAACGCGAAAAAGGGATATCACAAACTTTACATTTAAAAGGTTTCTCGCCTGTGTGCAGCCGTTCATGGATTTTTAGGCCACTTGATTGCGAGAAACACAAACCACACAGATCACATTTAAAAGGTTTCTCGCCTGTGTGCAGGCGTTCATGGTTTTTAAGGTTACTAGACTTCGAAAAACATTTACTACAAACACCGCATTTGAAAGGTTTCTCGCCAGTGTGCCGGCGTTCATGAGTTTTTAGGTTACCCGACTGCGAGAAACACATACCACAAATATTACATTTGAAAGGTTTCTTGCCTACGTGTTTGCGTACATCCCCGTTAAGTTTTGCCGAATTCGAGAAATGTATGTTAGAGACTTCAAATTTCAATTGCTTCTCATCTTCACTAGTCCGCTGAGATTTTCCCGAACACACAGTCTCGTCGTCTTCATGTGCAATACTGTCGAATTCTGAAGATACAGTCCTCTCGGTGTAAGCTGCAATCCTGACGAAAATATATCATGTGTATCAATTAAATACATTCAATTACTGAATATTGAAAGGAAAACAAATTTATTTCACTAGGAGGTAGATTAACATTAGAGATACATTCTCATAAATCATTTATGAGTGAAGAGTGAGTCCATATCAACGAATGGGCAGGCCGGAGAAATTTCCCCATTGTGGCTTTGGTGACATTGTTATGAGTGAGGAACAAAATACACTTTCAATATCAGTACTTAAAATTGTTATCAAGTAAATCTTTCCAAAAAAGAAAAAGAATGTGATACGACTTGCTAACAAGCCCAAAGCGAATGAAAGAATACCTTTGCTACAACAAACAGCAATTACCAATTCATCTGTGAAACGGAGTTCGGTGTCGTTCTCATTCTCAAACCAACAATGAACATGTAGCATTCATTAAAACAGTCAGTGATATTAAATTTGTATGAAATTAGACTAAAAAATAACTACATTGACATTCAATATCATAAGAAAATAATGGAAAGAGGTTGACAAACTAAAGGTGCATCTGCACAGTTCAATTTCCCATGCCCATACGGATACAATATGGGAACAATATTGAAGGAATGAAGATTAAAACGCTCATTCAATTAAGATGCATGAAGATCCTGGTCTACATGGTGCGCCGTTTTGAACGTCATTTTTACTACGTATATACAGGGCTTTCATTTCAAAACTTCCCAGTCTAAATAACTAATTATTTAAACTCAATTCAATTAAAACAAAAAAAAAACAAAAAAACACGTCAATTTAGATATTGAGGAGGAAGTCTGAAACCAGGCATAATTGCATTCTAGATTTCACTCCCCACCCCCAGTTTCCCCCTCTTTAAAATTTCAAATGACACCCCTATATTTTTATACTTAAATAGGAAAGGGTATTCAATGTTTATATACCTCATGCATTTGTTTTCGCATCTTTTGTTTTCTGTCGTCGTCTAGCAATCTGGATCGTTGTTATTGATTATAATTGAAGAGAATGAAGCTACAAAAGCTTCTTGAGCATTTCATGTAATAGTTGTGTTTGCGTATTAAATTATTTTAAAATTATGTATACTCTTCAAGAGAGAACATAAATCATCCTTATTGATTAAATTTAGGAAATTACACAAAATATGCCGTTTTTTCATTCTACAATCAACTTACAACAAAAATACAGGTTGCCAGGCGACGATAGAAAAGAAATGATGCGAGAACAAATGAATGAGGTGTATAAACAATTGAATGCTCTTTCATATTAAAGTATAAAAATATAGGGGTGCCATTTGAAATTTCAAAGTGATGGCAGCTAGGGGTGGGGGTGAAATCTAAAATGCAATTATGCCTAGTTTCAGACTTTCCACTGAATATCTGAATTGACTTGTTTTTTTTTGTAAACTGAATTCAATTTTAATTAATCAGTTATTTAAACTGGGAAGTTGCGAAGTTTAAGCCCTGTATATAAATTAATATTAAACATCAATCTTGCATTTCAATGCTTGAATGCATAAAGTTGAAAGAAAAGTTGAACCGTGTATATGTACTTTAACAGTTACAGCTCGCGCGAAAGATCTGAAAGCTTCGAGACTGTTGAGATTTAAACGGTAGAAAACGGTTTCTTGTCAGGCATATATTCCACTTGCAAAACATTTCTCTCTTTGTCAGTCAGTCGTTTGCTCACTATAATATGTGCTTGTAGTAGTCTTCTGTATTATATTACGGAAGTATTCAGTTGGAGCATTTTTAACCCTAGCACTACTAAGCTTCGATCTGTCACGTGGATGGCTAAGGGGGGCAAAAATTGCCCTCGCTTTGTTTTGATTTTTTAATAGACTAAGAATTACTTTATATGTTACTACACGATTTTCTATATCAGAAATATTAAAAAAGACACACATATAAGTATTTATGAAAATAGTCTTATAAAAACGTATATTTCTCACATAGGCTAATGCTTCGGATATTTAAACTTCAGACTTTTCTGTACTAAGTAATGAACAGAACATTATTTTAATATTTAGCCTACTACACAATTGTCTATATCAGGAACATTCTAAAAGACACATACAGTATATGAGTTTTTGAAAATAGTCTTATAAAAACGTATATTTCTCATATAGGCTAATGCTTTGACTTTTTAAACTTCAGGCTTTTCTGTACTAAGTAATCAACAAAACTATTGTAGATCACAAATAACAAAACTAAAAATCAAAGTCACAAATTGCTCAATTGTCAATAGCCTTTTTTTCACTCACTTTCACTTTCATTTTCACAACTGGTGGATATGATTGTTTTTGCAGAATGAGTGGAACAAACATATTTACAGCACCTGCAGCAAACTATAGACACTTTTGTCATTTTGTCTTTTTCCCTTTTAGAGCTTTTTGTCTTCAAGCAGAGGTGACATCTTCCCCGTGAATACGATGCACCAGAAGGAACAACTACACTAGTACTGGGAAGCGTTTTCCCTAGAACACTTTCTATTGCAGAGATGACAGGCTTTTGCAAACCTATAATATTCTTGGCTCTCTCTTTCACAACTGGCCTAACTAGTTGTTGGCCCAATTCTAGCATATAGAGCCTTCTTACATTATGTCTTGGCTCTCTCTTCCACAACTGGCCTTACTAGTTGTTGGCCCAATTCTAGCATATAGAGCCTTCTTACATTATGCTTCTTCTTATTCCAGTCGGGGTTGTTTTTCATGAAAATTGTTCCATCATTGAGACATGTAATATCTATCAAGGTGAAAAATATAGATAGTGGCCACCTTCTAGTCCCCCGCTTCACAGAGTGATGTCGCGTCATTTGATCAATGCTGTCTATACCTCCTTTTGTTTCATTATAGTAGAGATTAACATCTGTTTTCTTTTTCTCTGTCGACTCATCCACTTTTCTATCATTATGTTGTGTGGATAGAAGTAGGAGATTCTTAGTGGGCTTGAGTCTGGTGATGTATGAAACCAAGGTAACTGGTGCCTTGCCTGTTTTCGGGTCTGTGAATAAGAATCTAGAGGAATATAGCTCTCGACCCTGCGTCTTCTTTAGCTCTTCCGGTATGTGCTTTCTGTTACTCTTCAATGTCCCCACCAAAGTCAGCTTGTCATCATTGTAAAGTTCCTCCGCTAGCTCGATGGATGTATAATAACGATCCGTTGTTACATTTCTTCCGGTTCCTTCCAGCGGCTTCACTAGGCGTCTAACAACTGCCTTTGCACTCCGTTCCTCGGCGGGTCGCTCGTCCTTTCCTGCATAGACCTCCATTTTCAGAATGTACCGGGTGTGTGCATCCGATAACATCCTAATCAATATGCCATATTTGCCTGGCTTGTCTTTCGTAAAGACTTTAAATGGACATCTTCCTCGAAAGAGCGAGAGCATTTCGTCGATTGTTAGATGTGCACTAGGTATGTAGTATTTTACAAACAATTCGTCAATTTTATAGAAAACTTCACGAATGGGGCAAAACTTATCTTGCTTTCGTCTTTCAGTTCTTGTTTGCTTATCATCAAATCTAATGAAGGACAGAAGTTCTCCAAATCGAATACGACTCATTGTAGCTGTGTAGATGTTCTTGCCCAGTACTTTTCCCCATAAATCATCAATTGGTAGTTCACTGTCATTATTTGCACCCATGAGTATCAAAATACCAATGAAGGCATATAATTCTTCTGTGTTTGTAAGTTTTAGATTCCTAATACTAGCTTCTTCGTTAGTATGATGCACAATAATGTTCACTATTTCAGGAGTTATAAACTTTTTGAAAGATTCTGACGCATTAGAGGTCAAACCTTCATGGAAACTCACTATATTCTGTACTGACCTGCGGACTTGCCTTGGAGGTGCAGTAGTATATTCCCTACCATAGCTGTCACCTCTTTTTCTGTGAGAAAACTCCGAGACATTTTGACACTCTGATTATTATGAGACATTTCACACAACCAATTTCCAACTGGTCCAGTTTGAATAACAAGACAGTTATTACTTTAAAAGCAGCAATGACAACATAATTTGAATTAAATTTGTATATCCAGTGGTACCAAAAATCAAACAATGTATATTAATCTGATTATAGATCAATATTTTCAGACAGAAAAATTGTCACACCCATGTCTGGGGGGGGGGGGGGGCAAAAATTGCCCGCACTATAAATGAAGATGGTAGGCAGATTTAAATAAATCATAAAAATTATAAGTCCATGTCATTATATACTTGAGATATTAATCTACAATTACCTACAATCTTGTTTCTTCAGGTCAACAATTACATATTCTACACAAATAAAACAAATAGTGCGGACAATTTTTGCCCCCCCCTTAGCAGTGCTAGGGTTAATTGTGTGTAATACTGCACCATAAAAATCGTGTATATAGAGTTAAAGTGCGAATATATATATGGTATATATCTGTGTGTGTGTGATTGGTATTTAAATTGTGTATACGGATTATACAGAGTTATTTAAATCGTGTGTATATAGAGTTAGAGTGCGTGTGTGTATATATAAAACATTTCAAGTGTGTATATACAATTAGTTTAAGTGTTTATAAGTTGCAAAGACCTATTGTTATGGAAATTCTTGAAAGTGCCAGGCATATCTCACTTAGACTTCCCCTTTATCACCCCGAATTAAGCTCTATCGAGAACATTTGGTCGATAGTGAAAGGATGGGTTGCTTCCAGAAACATAGATCGTAAATTAAATTCAGAAAGAGAACTATGTGAGCAGAAATTTAACAGTATGACTGAGCTCGATTGGGGTCCTCTTTGTAAAAAAAAAAATAGAACAAGATTATATGAGCCGGGAAGTACTGTTTGATGACGTCTTAGACCCAATTATCATAAATCTCGATGGAATCAGTGATGATGACGATGACGCTGATTTTAGCTATAATGATGAAATGGAAGGGATAGCAGAGTTTGAAGATTCCGACTAGAAGCTCAAGGTAAGAGGTCGATGTTTTCAGTTAGATATTTAGAGCGTATTTGTTGTTGTTTCCACACTCTGTCCCCCCCCCCGCTTCGCCCCTGTGACGTCAGTCAGGCTTTCATATCTTTTGCGCGAGCTGTACTGACCGTGTACTTAGGGTTTAATACAGCATACCTGATCAAACAATTATGAGCCAAAACGTCCTTACTTATTTTTCAAACTGCACAGTGCACTCTGCTGAACTATTCATGTTATGTTAGGTTTGTAGTTGCATATATGAAGTGATAGTATCATGGTAGTTTGGTCAGTTTGAGTGTAATTTAGTGATTGGTTAATTATTAAAGAAAGAGTGATCACAAAGTTAAATTACGTGGTGTGCAATGCAAAAAACAATAAAAAAATGGGCTGTTCGGAACAATGAATTAAAAACCAAAATTACGGTTTATTTAACGACGATCGAAAATGCAGAGGTTATATCAGCGTCACCACTGTGCAAGATTTCTGTCCTGCAGGAGTTCTTTTACATGCTAGTAAATGTACTAACATGAGCCTGTCGCATTTATACACACTTAAATGCCATCGACTGGACTGGGATCGAACCCGCAACCTCGAGCACAGAAGGCCAGCACTCTACCAACTACGCTATCAAGGCCGATGATTCCAAAACTGTAATTATTTTTTAAGAAATCCGAATCGAAAAGTTTGGCTCAACAACCTGCCTGGTACTTCTGTGTCCACTGCTCCTGACTTAAGTGATAATATTGTTGATTCAAATCATACAGATAGAGTAAATGACACAGATAACAATCTTCGCTAGTAAATGACAATGACATTTTATTTCCTCCAATAAGTACAATGTAATAAAAGGTATGTCAAACTATTTTATCAAAAATAACAGTTAAATGTTATTTTAAAAATTTATTTTTATTATCATTTAAGTATTTTAAAAAGATTTTTAAGTTATGCTGTATTACTGTCAATTTCTTCATAAAATCTTTCGAGAACAGAACACCTCTGTTTGAAATGGAGTAAAAATGTTTTATGACTGCTAGAATTTTCGAAGTAATGACCTTGTTGACTGCATTAATCGAATTGATTAAAGAACAGGGGAGAAAAATATAAACAGCTCTGGATGGCAGAATGTCTAAACACTGCTGTTTATGAGTAATACTGGATGAATCAAAATATTTACAACATTTTGGTCTTAACTCACAAAACAAATTTTATATATAAAATATCATGTTTGCCAACCGTTAGGTTGCTTTTTTTCTTAAGAAATCACTGTGTCCAAAGTCACCTGCTGATTCGGGTGAGTTTGGACACAATTACTGGTTTAAAAACAGGGTTAAGGGTAAAAATTAATGTTTGAAGGTCCTTAAAAGCAAAAGAATTTACAGGCATGTTATATAGTTCCGACAAGCTCAGATATAGAAAATTATATATTGTGTATTTGCCGTCTACAGCTTATCAAATGGTAAGTGAAATTTATTCGCTAAATTAGCATAATGTATATGACAATGATACATAGATTAACGTTTTCGGCAATGTTTTGCCATCTTCAGATCATTTAGGTATGAATGTTACAATATATGAACACTTTACAAGATTGGAGTACAAACAATGTCAAGGTTAAAATTACTTAACATGTAAACTAGTTAAAATATATAAAATAATTCTGCTAATTAAACAACATTTTAAATAACTTATCAATTAACAGGAATTATTTTATATATTTTAACTAGTTTACATGTTAAGTGACTTTAACCTTGACATTGTTCGTACTCTAATCCTGTAAAGTGTTCATATATCGTAACATTCATATGTAAATGATCTGAAGATGGCAAAACATTACCGAAAACGTTCATCTATGTAACATTGTCAATTATACATTATGCTAATTTGGTGAATAAATTTCACTTAGCATTTGATAAGCTATTTTGGACGGAAAATACACAATATATAATTTTCTAAATGAATTTACATTTTCAACTTACAATTACATTCCCATTCTTAGAAACAGAAAAAAACATACAGATGTATATTTATGACCATTACCTTAGTCCAAGAATTTGCTACTAAAAATAAATAAATAAACTTCGCTTTACAGTTTTTGGACCCCAGTGAGCGAAAATACGCAATATATAATTTTCTATATGAATTTACGTTTTCGACTTACAATTACATTCTCATTCTTATAACCAGAGAAACATGCGGAGGTATATTTATGAACATTACCTTAGTCGAAGAATTTGCTACAAAAAAAAATAATTAAACTTCGCTTTACAGTTTTTTGGACCCCAATGAGCTATTTTGTGTGATTGTTTTCAAATTCGGAATTGCAAATGGGCTATAATTTTTTCTATCCCTTATTCTTATTATATAAAATGTTTATAGTTTATTTGATCACTTAAAATTACGAAAACTTGGCAGTGCAACATAATTGATTCCATTTGGTAGTAAGCATGATATGAACAAAATTTGTATTGACATAATCTCTAACTTGGTATTTGTTGTCTTGTGAACGTTAAAATATTAATGAAGCAATGTAAGAAAGGACAGTGTGAAGACTTGCACACCACACTCACCTATCGATCAGAATCTCATTCTCTCTTGCAGTAACTTCCATTTTCAGCTCGTCCTTTACTGTGTCCAGGTCACAGAGTTCTTCCTAAATTATAAAGATGAAACAGAACAGAAAATGAAGCATCTGTATACTCAGAGTAAATCTATTTTCACGCCATATGCCTACTTTTAAATCCGAGGTCAAGTAGAAATTTGAGTACCTAAGAGAAGAAAACGCAATTTGTACCATTTTGTGCGATTTGACGTGAAATAACGCAAATACAAAATTCACATGTTTTATCCGAGGAAAATCAAGAGACTGTGGTACATAAATTTCAGCATTGCTTCAGTTGCAATGTGCGGTGCGGTTTGATGAACAATAATTAAATTGATCAATACATTTTCGAGGGTTATCTAAAGGTACTCGCCCACGATGCTAGTTATATAGCGCGCAACAGAAATATCACAGCATGTTTAACACACGACCAGAATAGCGCGTTATTTGCAATTCTTTACATAGTGCTAAAAGCTGGCAGGAAGATCTTGCAGTATATGTTTACATGTCACTACGAAATTCGCGCTGGATTCTCTAGCGCAAGAGCAGAACGTTTGACCTTGTAGCACTGACAGTCACAGTGTAGCCTGTAATGTTTGGCGAAAACAGAATTGCTGCTGGTTGTTTGGTAAATATTGCGAAGGTTAAGAGGGAGGGAAGAAAGGAGAATCTGCTGGGTAAAGGACTCGATTTCGAACTGTGAAAAGTGTGGTGTTGATAACTTGCTTCGTGAATATTTGCTGGAGAAGGTGGCACCACTAATTCAGAAGGAAGATACATTAATGAGGAAATTTTTATCACCAAGGGAATGTCTTACCATTACCTTTAGGTATTTAGCAACAGGCAAACATGGCTTAAAATCTGTCGTCGATTTGCAAAAGGGGACACGTCCAAAATAACAAAGTGTTGGGAAATCGCAAAAAAAAAAAAAAAAAAAAAAAAGATCCTGAATGTATGTATCCATAGTGATCTAAATAAAAAAAATATATATATATGAACATTTTAATTTGTTAACTTAATTATAGTTTTTGCGACATGTCCTCTTTTGCAAATCGACGACAAAAATGAAAGTTTCAGAGAGAGGGGGGGAGAGAGAGAGAGAGAGAGAGGGGGGAGAGGGAGAGGGAGGGAGGGAGAGAGAGAGAGGGAGGGAGAGGGAGAGAGAGAGGGGGGAGAGGGAGGGAGAGAGAGAGAGGGAGGGAGGGAGAGGGAGAGATGGGGAGAGAGGGGGAGAGGGGGGGGCGGAGAGGGGGAGAGGGAGGGAGGGAGGGAGAGAGAGAGAGAGTGTGTGTGTGCGTGTGCGCGTGTGCGCGTGCGCGCGTGCGTGCGTGTATTATAAAAACACGGGATGTTTATTTCGTATTCAAAGTTTCTGAAATGTTAAAATTATTTTCAGGTGATAATTATCAGTCACTGATATATTTATACCATTTACCAACCTGTAAATTTCACCCGAGGTGTGTGAGGCCATTTTTGCTCTATTAAAGAATGAAAGGTATGTAGCATTGTATGTTTAAACTAACAAATAATGCACAGCACAGTCTAAATAATAATGAACCTCACGATGTTGGTCATAGGAAGTAAATTCAATTTACCTGCATATAATCTCTGCAGGCACAGAACTATTTACTGGTTAAGTGAATGGCACATAATGACAATATTTGCCTTTCTTGTACTTCCATATATGATATCTTTAAATAGCAATCACAATATTAATATTACTGGAGAGAAATAAAAAGTAACATTGTTAAATTTTAGAAAAGAATTCGTGTAGTTCTGTAAAAGGATACAGATATCATGAAGCTGCTTACCTCAGGAACACTAAACAATACAACTAAATGGATATCGTTGCAATTACAAAATCGTCGAAACCATGTGAATTGAAGAAATAAAATGAAGTAAAAATAAAAGCAAGCAAACAGAAATTATTTCAATTATTGTCACTTGGCAAGAGAATGAATTCCTACAAGGTGTCTGTAGAAGTTGATGCTCTGAACGAGGTACCCATAATTTGTAATCCAAATATCCTGTTTGCATATTCTTCACTTACGTTCATGATAGCTTGCTGTATAGCGTTTTTCATTTTGTACCTCAGGTAGTCATTTTTCATCACTCGTAGTTCATTTGCAACATATTCTCCAAATATGTGAAATTCGTCTGTTTGTTTACCTGTACCACTCTCGAAGACTGACATACATCTGTTTATCGCTGCCATTTCCTCCAATCCGATGCTTTTCTTTCTCTTTCCTTTCCGAGATGTAGATCTCGGAGAGGTCGGACTCGTGGAGGATGGCAAAGAATCGTGATTTGTGCATTCATCTTCTTGAATGTCATCACTTGGAGTTTCTGCCCTATGCATATCCCCTTTTTCTGAGACTGTGCTCTGAAACCAATAGTTTTGGAGAATAAATTATGGCTTGTGATTGTAATACCATTATAACAAATTATTTTCATGTTCTATTTTGTACTTCTAGGTGCCAAAAACAGAAGAGCAGTGCTTTCAGGTAGCTAATGAGTTTAATAAGAAGTGGAATTTCCTTAATCTATTTGGTGCCTTAGATGAGAAATATGTTAACATCAAAGTGCCGACTAATAGTGGCAGTCTGTACTAGAGTCGTGCATAACCGGTTATGAAAAATAGAAATTATATATTACTACTGAATGACTGGCGCTATAGTCACTATGCAAAGCTCTCCCATCTCGCAGAGTGTCTAAGGGTCGGTTCATTGAATATTCGAGTTGTCTCTCATTCTTCGTGAGTGGATGGCAAAGGCAGATCACATTAAGCCATGCAGGAGTTACAAGAACCCTTACAAGGACGTGTTTATCATCGTGTCGGCCTACCATTTAACTGGTAATTCATCTTGTCTCAGTACCATCAATCAATGAATCAATCAATTAATCAATCAATCATCCATCGGTTCATCCATCATCCATTCATCCATCTACTCACTGATTCATTCATATATATATCGATTGATTCATTCATGTATGGATTGATTCATTCATCAATTCACTAATTGACTGATAAATTAGTTGATTCATACATAGATGCATTGATTCATTTATTCATGTAGACCAGATATTACAGTTGGGTACCTTCAAGGGCAACAACATGCTTCGTGAAAGCACAAGCATTTGAGCTTCAGAATACTTTTCTTTTGTTAGTAACATTCTATCTTCTTAAAAAATGATTTATTGTTGAAATAATAATGTAATTAAAACGCATTATATATTAACAATTACTGTTTTAGAGGTATGCATTTTGAGTTTAAAGTGTAAATATTACACTAGACTGTAGACCTATGAACTTTATTACTCTTCTCTTTAGTAAGTAATTTTAATTTATTTTAATCTTGCATTTCTTTATGCACCAGATTTCATATTCTGCATTACACTTATTTTCTCCGTTGTTACTGGTGTCCATTTGTTCATTTATATATTAATTATGAAGATAAGTGTATTAAAGTGTCCAATCAATAATTGTAGACCTATATCAAACACATTTTTAAATAAGACAAAGTAAATTTCCTTCAATTGTTACTCTGCTTATGTACTCAGAAAATGTCGGTTTCATGTATGATGAAGAGCACCTGGTGTTCTGTCTACTTGCAAAACATAAGGGGTAAATGGTTGAAAATAGAATATTCAGTCGGTGATGTTCTCTAACTGGTCAAATCTAAACCGGTTGTAAGCGCTATTTTGCAGCTCTCTGGTCTGTACTTTAACTATAAGAATGCTCATAATATCATTTTGATGGCACTAGCAGATGAAAAATATAGCAGACTATAAATGAATCAGGGATTGCAGAAACAGCACACGTCAATACGCCATACATTGTGACATGTGCTGTTTCTCCAATCCACGATTCAAATACTGGATCATAAGGTCAAAATTCTGACTGAGGAACTTTTGATAGGACTTGTGCCTTATCAAGTGCTCTCTACAATAATATATTAAATATTCCTTGTGCCAGACCTTTGTCTGGAAGGGATATTGCTATATCATTTGTGATTGTTGCCGACAATGCATTAGCATTGGAACCTCATATTATGAAGCCCTTTGCATTCAAGCATCAGTCTGTACAGGAAAGAATCAATTATCGTCTGTCTAGGGCAAGAAGAATAACAGAGAATGTTTTTGGCATTATGCCAGATCGATTTAAAGTTCTGAGGAGAACTGTGGAACTAGAGCCAAGTAAAGTAACGATAATTGTCTGTGCTGTATGTGTACTGCATATTTTTTTAATATGATCTCTTCGACTATACGCCTCCAGGGATGCTTTCGATAAAGAGAACGAAAATAGGTCTTTCACTCCTACAACTTGGCGAAATGAGCCAGGCCACTTTCAGCCTCTACAAAGAAATTCAAATATAAATCCACCCGCGTCTGCAAAGGACATCAGAAAATAACTCATGAAATACTACTGGAGGGAAGGTGACGTTTCCTAGCAAAATCAGTACATATGAAGTGCTTACCATGGAGTCTTGTGACACGTCCTTACTCACGTGACAAAACATAAAACCAAGTGCATCATAATATTCCCATTTGGTTTTGTATGTGACAGCAGCTCCACTGCCTGACTTGTGACACATCACCTTATTTCTCTCAGATGTGAACCGTGACCGTAGGCTGTGTATTTTTTGTTTTATGGCTTCTGATGATGTTTGTAGTTCAAGGCCAATCTCTGTTCCTGCAATGTGTCTCTTTTGTTTATTTTTATAATCAGGTGACGCAACATCCCACAGACATGATTTCGTTTTTATTAACATAACTAGCTGAAAGCACCCGGCGTTGCCCGGGTTATCTTTTTTTTTTTTTTTTTTTAATTACACTGGTTGTTAGACTTCGGAAATCTCAGAAACTCAACTATAGACAACCAAAACGAATTGTCTTTACTAAGATTTCCTTGTCCATGAAGATGAAATCTTTGCATAGTGTCATTTACATGAATTAATGAACTTCTTAGCCGAATGCCTGATAAGGATTAACTCAATTTGAAACAACTGTAGGTCAGACAGCGAAAGAAAACATTTCATCACGTGTCATATGTTCAAATGTTTTTAATTTATATGTATGTATATATATATATATATATATATATATATATATTAAAAATTTATAAACTTGTACTTGCAATTTGGGAAAAGGAAATTGTACCAGAACAATGGAAGGAGTCCATAATCGTACCTATTTTTAAGGAGGACAAGACTAACTGTAATAACTTTTGAGGAATATCACTTTTGTTGACGTCGTACAAAATTTTGTCGAATATCCTTTTGAGAAGATTAACTCCATATGTAGATGAAATTATTGGGGATCATCAGTGTGGTTTGAGGCGTAATAGATCGACTATTGATCAGATTTTTTGTATTCGACAGATATTGGAGAAAAAATGGGAGTATAAGGGTACAGTACATCAGTTATTCATAGATTTCAAAAAGGCATATGACTCGGTTAAGAGAGAAGTTTTATATAATATTCTTATTGAATTTGGTATTCCCAAGAAACTAGTTCGATTAATTAAAATGTGTCTTAGTGAAACTTACAGCACAGTCCGTATAGGCCAGTTCTATCTGATGCTTTTCCAATTCACTGCGGGCTAAAGCAGGGACATGCACTATCACCTTTACTTTTTAACTTCGCTTTAGAATATGCCATTAGGAAAGTTCAGGATAACACAGAGGGTTTGGAATTGAACGGGTTACATCAGCTTCTTGTCTATGCGGATGACATGAATATGTTAGGAGAAAATCCACAAATGATTAGGGAAAACGCGGAAATTCTACTTGAAGCAAGTAAAGAGATAGGGTTGGAAGTAAATCCCGAAAAGACTAAGTATATGATTATGTCTCATGATCAGAATATTGTACGAAATGGAACTATAAAAGTTGGAGATTTATCCTTCGAAGAGGTGGAAAAATTCAAATATCTTGGAGCAACAGTAACAAATGTAAATGACACTCGGGAGGAAATTAAACGCAGAATAAATATGGGAAATGCCTGTTTTTATTCGGTTGAGAAGCTTTTGTCATCTAGTCTGCTGTCAAAAAATCTGAAAGTTATAATTTATAATACAGTTATATTGCCGGTTGTTCTGTATGGCTGTGAAACTTGGACTCTCACTTTGAGAGAGGAAAAGAGATTGAGGGTTTTTGAGAATAAGGTTCTTAGGAAAATATTTGGGGCTAAGAGGGATGAAGTTACAGGAGAATGGAGGAAGTTACACAACGCAGAGCTGCACGCATTGTATCCTTCACGTGACATAATTAGGAACATTAAATCCAGACGTTTGAGATGGGCAGGGCATGTAGCACGTATGGGCGAATCCAGAAATGCTGTTAGTTGGGAGGCCAGAGGGGAAAAGACCTTTGGGACGGCCGAGACGTAGATGGGAAGATAATATTAAAATGGAATTGAGGGAGATGGGATATGATGGTAGAGACTGGATTAATCTTGCTCAGGATAGGGACCAATGGCGGGCTTATGTGAGGGCAGCAATGAACCTCCGGGTTGCTTAAAAGCCAGTAAGTAAGTATATATATAGATATATATATATATATGTGTGTGTGTGTGTGTGTGTGTTTATTTATTTATTTTGGCGTAGTTAAGGCCGTCAGACCTTCTCTTCCACATCACCAGAAATATAAATAAAATAATAGAAAAATTAAACTATAAATAAAATAAAACTAAACGAAAATATATACAGGCTACAGCCACACAAACTTTAAATGAGTTAGCATTGCTTTGATTTTCATTCTCCATTCTCCTGGCGCTACAGTCCGTGAAGAACCCTGGCCTCTCCTACAGCTCTCGCCCAATCTTTCCTGTCAGCAGCACACCTCCAGCATTGCCTTGAAGTTCAGCAAAACAAAAACGCACCCCTCGGCCCACTTAACGTTAACTCAATGTTCTACAGATCTTATATTTTATTTCTAGACTGTTAAATTCCAAATGGCTTGTCTTAGTCATAAGAGTCAGCATGTTAAAAATCATTACAACCTTTCTGCCGTCTTCCTTCCTCCCTACCGCAAATGTGACGTTGAACAGAAGCAGAGATATACTAATTATAAGATCTGTACATTGATCTATGCTGTGCTGACATACATTTCACGTAACTTCATGTCTATGTATGCTTTCACTTAAATTGCAGAGACAGCTGACGATGAAAGGGAATTCCCTTGTTCCCAGTCTGAACCCGTTGCAGTGTCATTCTGAGCCAAAATTTATCTCTAGATCGGTCGTACCAAAGAATCAATATAGCCTATAGGCTACGTATATTTTAATTTACATTGGAAGTTTTTTTACTGCATGATCGCTGTAAGCCCGCTTATAATGTAATACCCAGTTTTTTTTTTTAAATCATGACTTGAGAAATTGTATCTCACAAATTCAGAACATATTAATTATATTATTATTTTTTATATACAGAATACAGATACAATATAAACTCGGAAGAAGTCATTTTTTAAGATAAAGACTAATATTCTGAGAGACGTATGCCAGTATTTTGGAAATTAAGAGATTGCTCTTTCCACAATGCATAACGTACTACATTGGCAATGTGATTATACTGATAGAATTTCGCAGTAATAAATTTTTGGACATGAATAACAATACGTATATTTTAGAATTAATACAGTGTTATTTTCAGTGGGCTTACGTACATTCACATACAGTACTACATTAGCAACATGACAAAATTATCATTGAAGTGCTTTTTGATATGTGTAAAATCTTTTTTTCACTGCTTTGTATGAAATATAGTTGAGAATGTGAAAAACACTCAGTTTTTAAGTTAATGTCTGCAACATTGAGCGACTGTCCTTGAGCTTCATTTTAATAAATGACCATTACAAATGCTGGTCGCATTGAAATTGCAGTTGCTTAAAATCAAAAGGCATGTTAGTGGGTATCAAAGAAATACATGTGATAAAAACATCTTCCCCTTTCGTTTTGACAGTTAATATTGTCACTTCTATTACGTTTTTCATGAGTTTCTCTCATCAATTCTCGTTCCATTGCATAATTTTGGTGGATCAATATTTCGTAATAGTAATATTGGTGATTCAATATTAAGTATTCAATTATGTGATAGCAATCTTTGTGGTTTCAAAGAATTCAGTTGGATAAACACAGCCTGCTCGCTATGCACAACTGCATCGAGAAATTCATAATACGATCCTGGACTGTGTAAATATACTTATTGCATTAATTGTCTTCTAGATTTTAGCCTTCATGATGTATCAACAATGTAATTTAATTTCGTGTTATAATTTCCATGGCCTCGTGAAAGTCGATGTTGAATGCAACAGACAATAATAAAGAACAATGAATTGTAGAAGCTTTTGCATTTTAATATTATACATGAATATTTTACCTATTTATTTTTATTTTTCATATTTTAATTAATTTAACGTCCATCTGTCCAATTTTAATGTAGCCTATGTTCTTCTCCGGGTTATGAAGGTTAAATGTGCAAACTTTGGCAAATATTGGTCAAAGCGTGTAGATTTGTATCGAGTACATACATACATAGCCACATTGACTTTTATATATAAGATTAACTGCCTTACTCGTTCACGTGTCATTTGTAATTTTTCCATTTTGACCTTAAACAAACGAAGTGAAAATATAAGACAAAATGTTCATTAAAATAAGAAATATTCTTGTGTATACTGTATGCTAATTCACAATATCAGAACCATTCCTGCATATTATATATCAGCCTCTCATAATATTTAACATTAATGTAATAGTGCAGGGCTGGGCTATTTGTGTTAGCTTAAGCCACCTACAGTTACCTATCTTCTACTACTCCCGCAATTGTATCCATCATAGAAAATATTGTCCCTCCCATTGACATTGAGGGTTAAATGCGCAATAATGCTTAGAGAGAGACTAAACGACGCCTGGGCCTGGGAGTGTGTTGATGTAAATCATGAATGTATATATACATATATATATATATATATATACACACTATAATAAATTAAAGTTTAGGTAATACATTATACAAATATATATGAAGCCTCCAATTCCGAAACTGTCTACATCCATTCTTAACAATTTTCAGGAAACGCCAAAAACCAATAACTTTTTTCCTAATTGTTTGCAGTGTTCGTCATATTTGAAGCTTATTTATGGAAGGAAAGAGGGAATTTAGGCACAACATTCATTAGAAAATTGCTAGAGACATTTAGGTAGATGACGAAACTGCCATTATCTCAATTAAAAAAAAAAATGGATTTACACAGTTTTGGAATTGGACGATTCATATCATCATTTATATCAATACTTACAGTATTTTCTAATTCTTCTGCAGTTTTCTTCAATAAAGACAATGGAATATCTAGCACTGTACAGAAGACTTGCTGCGCCAGCTGCAAGAATATCTAACCTGATTAAGCCAGAAAAAGGTAGAGCCAGACTTTCCTTATCACTGTGTACACGGTGCAAGGATCGCACTGTATGCCAGTGGACATTTTTATGCTTTTTCCTCATAGCTACTGCAATCTAGCAGCTCGCTGTGCAGTTTACATGGTGAAATAGTGACATGCTGGAAATTCTTTGCAATGGACAGAAAACTAGCACTGTGGACAAGTAGTCTTATGGGGTAAAAGTAGTTGCAAATTTTGCGAGAATAATTATATCCATTTATTTGAGCAAATATCGTAGCATACGCTAGGAATAATGTATTTCCAGCACGATAGTGCACCGCCTCACTTTTCAGGGGAAGTAAAGCATTATATATATATGGATACCCAGGATGCTGGATGACCATGGTGAACCCTCACTTTTGGCCAGCCACATTTTTCGATTTGATTCCATATGGTTATGCTTTACCTCAGCATGCACAATTCACAATTCGCCAACTGCGTGTATTGCTAAAGAAGGTTGAGTCTTTCAATACCGGCTTTAATTCTGATTTCTCAGATGAGTAAAATGTGAATGTATTGCAATGATTTTGCAATTTTCGTACATAATTTAAGTCCTTAAACCTTAAAATTTTAAAAGTATGACATATATTTATAATATTATGATTTTTTTTTTCATCTGAATAACGTACTGCGCAATGTTCTTGAATCACATGGTAGTGTGTGTAGTTTAAATTTAGGATATATTCAATAAAGGATCAAATACTTTTACACAGAAAATATTAATGACTTTTTAATATGCTAATATTCCTGGAGGATCATTGCTATAGTAACTGTCTGTAAAAAAAAGAAAACAAACTTATTATTGAATGAACACCCAGCAAACCCTATGCGATCAACATACCTCAACTTTACACTTTGTCGTAACAAAATTAGTTGGCATTGCAGTTTCCTCAACTTTAATATCTGAAGTGAGCTCATAGCTGTGGTCCACACTTTCCGTCTTTACTCCAGCCACGTGAAGATAGAATAAATTCTCTTCCTGCAGAAGAGAGGGACATAATGAATATGTAAAATATAACAGCTTGTATGGATGTGATACCAGTTGACTGCTCATTAAGGTGCATGCAAAATACAGTATAAAGAAAACAATGAATAGTAAAATATGAACAAGACACTAACAGCTACATACGATAGAAAAAGGAAATGTTTATTTCTAGGAGTGAGGAATATGGTTATGCGTATTGATGGCTAGGTGGACTTCTCAAATTTATCGAGTTTTATCTATAAAGAAGTGCTGCTGAATCTAAAAACTTATGCATTACAGGTATGAATGATCTGTGATTCAACTCATATATTAATTCATTCTTTGGCGGAAATTTTGTCTATAATTATAATATTTACGACTCAAAATTCTCTTTCAAGTTATGTATAATGTAATGGCAACAATGAAAAGTCATAAGTCATAACCTACACTGATTGATTCAATTTAATGCTAAAACAAAAGAAAGACGTACTTAATTATAAAACATAGGAGTACCACTGCCTTATTCATCATCATGATTTGTAAGATATGTAATAAAGGCGTGAAAAAACAAAAAATGACCACAGTCTAGTATATACAGTCACGAAGCTCAATACTTACTAAATATGTATATAAGACTGTTATATGAGCAAGACAATATGTTGTGTTACGAGGAACCAGTTCTTTCACATTAGTTGTGTCGTTATGAAGGATGAGGATATTTAACGATATGAATCTGAAGAAAATTCAACGAAATGTGAATTCTGTAAAGAGCAAAATAACTAACAACGGATACTGATAAAAATGTTACGAAGTATGGGAAATATGAAGTTAATGTAAAGAATGTTGATAAGTTACTTGTTTCTTTGTCTGAGGAAGTGAAAGAGCTAAAGAGACTACGTAAAGACAGGGAAATTGAATTAGGAAAGTCTGAATCTTGCACATGAAAAACTTGATGCAAATATTGAATTACTGGTACTACAAAAGCATGCCAATATCACTGATGCATGTATGCAGGAAGTGGAAAAATTAAAAATTACAAACAATAATTTACGTGCAGAAAATATTGAATTGAGAATGAAACTCGTTGATCTTGAGCAGTACTCAAGAGCGAACATGGTCGAAATTCACGGAATGCCTGTGATACCTGCAGAAAATCCTATTACTGTTGTGCAAAATGTAGGAAGAGTTCTTGGGCTTGAAATCAAAGATGAATTGTTGATGCTTGTCACCACCTGAAATCCAGGTCTGACACTCAAGTTCCTGCTATTATAGTTAAATTCACTCATCAGCGGTTTAAAAAAGATACTCTGAAGCAACGAAGAGTGAAGTGTAATCTCAACACCTTTGATTTAAGCTACAAATTCAATAATCCAGTCTACATCAATGCAGTGACAAGAGGAAACTTTTAGCCAAGACTCGTGAAGCAAGAAGACTTAAATATGTCAAGTATGTATGGACAAGAACCGGAAATATATTTCTCCCCCTTCATGATCAATCTCCTGTTTTCCAAATTAGAAATGAAATCGATACCTATTACTAAATTTATTGAATCTCACTGAGTGCAGTAACTTATTTTACTATTTATTATCAGCATGTTAGAGGTCTTAAAGACAAAAAGTAATGATTTTTTTTAGAAATGTGCTTTGTAATAATTTTTATGTAATAGCAATAAGTGAAACTTTGTTAAATACCGTCAAATGGGCAAACTTGGAACAGTGTTTTAACTTGGAACATTATCATAGATTTTTTTTTATTTTAGTAGGCTATTTTACGACGCTTTATCAACAGCTTTGGTTATTTAGCATCTGAATGAGATGAAGGTGATAATGCCGGTGAAATGAGTCCAGGGTCCAACACCGTAAGTTACCCAGCATTTGCTCATATTGGGTTGAGAGAAAACCCCGGAAAAAACCTCAACCAGGTAACTTGTCCCGACCGGGAATTGAACCCAGGCCACCTGGTTTCGCGGCTAGATGTGCTAACCGTTACTCCACAGGCATGGACATTATCATAGAACATTTTCGTTTTCTCACAGTGGCAACATAATCTTCACTTGTTACTTTGTTGTGCAGCACATTGGTTCTATTGCAGTTTGGTGTTACTGTGACAAAACGAAAACACCCTATGATAATGTTTCAAGTTAAGACACTGTTCCAAGTTTGCCCATTTGATGGTAGTTCATTTTATAATTCTGAAGTAATTAATTACAGGTATATTGTTTTTAGGAATGACAGATTTGCAAATACTTCAAAGAAAAAAACATGGAGGAGTAATACTATTAGCTATAAAATCCTCATTCGAAGTTTAACGTATTTTCGAAATAGAAAATACTTTGGAATGTATTTGGATTAAATTATTTTACAATCATTCAAAATAATTAATTTGTGTAGTAAATTTCCCACCCAATTTAATAATTGAAATTTACAATCACTTTTTGAAAACGTTTATAAAAATTGTAATAATTTTTCTGATAATAAAATTCTGATTTTGGGAGACTTTAACATACCTGAAATTACTAATGATACTTATTGTCTAGGATTTTTTCTCGTTGCCAAATTTTCAGAATGGCCCCAAGGTTCACTCAGCCTCCTATAAAATTGAGCACCGGGTCTTTCCCGGGGGTAAAAGGCGGCCAGAGCGTGGTGCCGACCACACCACCTCATTCTAGTGCCGAGGTCATGGAAAGCATGGGGTTCTACCTCCATGCCCCCCAAGTGCCTTCATGGCATGTTACAGGGATACCTTTACCTTTTACTTATTGTCTTTCGAGAGGATCGCTTAAAGAGAAAAGAGTTAATGAAGTTTATGAATTTATTCAATTTAAAATCTCATAATAAAATATCTAATATAAATAACAGAACTCTTGATCTCATAATAAGCAATATTTAGAGGCTGAAGAAGAAATTCCGTCTTTAGCACAGATAGATATTAGTCATTCTTCCTGCATTGTCTGTAACATTTAAATTAGTTAAATTAGTCATTCGTCAGTCAGTCAATCTGGACAAAATAATTTCCATGAAGCTGGCTTTGAGAAATTATATCGACTTATACAACAATGTGACTGGACAAGTATTCACCTTTGTGAAGATGTTGTCCTTGCTGTTCACATATTCTATACTAAAATGTATTTCATTATGGAACAGTATGTTCCCAGAACTATACCATATGAAAATACGTATCCTATATGGTTTAATAATAGTGTTATAAAAAACTTAAAACTAAAATAGAAGTTTAGAAAGAAGAAACATATTTCAGGATATTATTTACTGATGTATCAATTTTATCGGAGTCTCACGAAAAATGAAATTAAAAAAGCTTAGGATCAATATATCAATAAAATAGACAGTACAATTTTATTTGATTATAATGATTTCTGGAATTTTGTTAAGAATAAAAGAAAAAGCAGAATTACTTGCATTCTATGGAATATTATGGGAAAAAATAGTCATTGTTGAATGAAATATGTGAAGGTTTTGTCAACTATTTTCAATGTTTATTCTTCAACTGAACCCACTTATAATGTGGACCCTGTGTGTGATGTATCAACTGATGTAGTCAATGATTGTAATCTCTTAAACATAATGTATTTCACACATGAAGATATAAAATGTACTATAACAAAATTACGTCCCAAAAAATCTGCAGGACCAGACTGTATACCACCTTATATATTTAAAGCTTGTGCAGATAATTCAGTATCACCACTAGCTAGTACAGTATATTCAACCTTATTATAAAATATAATTGTTTCCCTAAAGAATGGAAGTGTACAAAAATTACTCTAATATTTAAGTCTGGTAAAATTAACGAAATTAAAAAATTATAAACCTATTACAGTTTTATCAAGTCCGGCTAAAATACTTGAATCATTAATATATAAACAAATTTATACTTTCGCAGCAAAATCAATTTCACATGATCAACATGGATTGGAAGATCAACTTTCACAAATTTACTAAATTTGTTTTCACCCAACTACATAATAAACTACAAGTTGATGTTATTTATACATATTTTCAGAAAGCATTTGATAAGGTTGATCATGATATTCTTTTATTAAAATTGAAACAATTTGGATTTTCTTTCTCACTGGCATCATTAATTAAATCTTTGAAAGTAAGAGTACAAGTTGTGAATTTTCATGGACTTACTTCTAAGCCTTTCACAATAAATTCTGGTGTGCCTTCAAGATTCTAATCTTGGTTCATTATTGTTTTTATTGTTTTTTAATTATATTGTGAATTGTGTACATCATTCTAAAATTTTACTATTTGCTGATGATATTTTACTATTTGCTGATGATTGGATAAAAATATCATCAGATTGCAAGCTACTTCAAAAAGATATTACAAACTTTCATATTTGGAGTATTAATACTAAATTGTCATTTAATATTAATAAATGTATGCATAAGACCATTTCTAGATTGAAAAATACAATTAAATTTTCGTATAAAATAGAGGCAAAAGCTTTACCAGCAGAAAATGAACATAAAGATTTAGGTATAATATTTAGCAGTAATTTTACATTTCATAGTCATATTAATAATATTATAAATTTGTTCTATAAACGTTTAGGTTCTGTTATGAGAAATTCTTGTAAATTTAAAGTCAAAACTATAAGAATTTTGTATAATTCCATTGTTCGATATAAATTAAGATATGCTGCGGTTTTCTAGAATCCTGTTACTAATAAATATATTGAATAACTCTTCTCGGGTTCTCAGCCTGGTGAGTTGGAGATTTGCTTCCAAGCCTTCGATGGCTAGCTCTGCCATCTTCATTAGAACCCAAGAAGAGTTATTCTACATCAAACACCGGGAAAGCCTCAAGTCATACATTGTTCACCTTTACGGGGAGGAAATGCATCGAAAAAACACTTCATTCCCTGAAGAAGATGGCAGAGCTAGCCGTCGAAAGCTTGGAAGCAAATCTCCAACTCATCTGGCTGAGAACCCAAGAAGGGTTATACTACCTGAAACACCGGGAAAGCCTCAAGTCATAATAAATATATTGTTACTAGAAGAATATCAGAGTAAATTTCTAAAATGGTTATAGTATAGACTTTATAATAATTATTCCACTTATGAAAGTTATGCTCCAATACTACAACATTTCCATTTTACTAGTTTGTAAATTAGATGAAACTGTCAATCTTTCAACTTTCTTTATAAAATTATTAACAATAAATTGGATTGTGCTGGTTTATTTTATTATATAACATTATATGCGTCCAAGATAAAAACAAAATTTCGAAATTTATTTTTCATACAAAGAGCAAATACTGAATCGCACAAAAAATTCCCCACTTCTCCAAATATTACAATTATACAATAAATTACATTCTCATCCGAATGTTGATATTTTCAATATGATTTTTTCTATATACAGAATAATTTGTTATCATATTTTACAGAATATTGTTATTAGTTAATTTCAAGCTACTGTCACACCTTATTTTCAATGTATTTTTTTCTCTCTTTTCTACTTTGTTTCAGTTGTAATAAGAGTATGTTTCCTTTTCCTCGTTTATGTTGTTTATGTTTTATATATTATATCAATTTTCAGACTTGAACATTGTAATTGGGCTTTGTCTGTTTTATGTTCAATAACAAAAATAAAATAAAATATATAAAAATATATCGTAATTACATGTCTGATAAGTAACTGAAGGGTAAAAAAAAATCACTGTACATTGTACATATTTTCTCTGAATCGAAATATCTCAAGATACATGTATAAAACACAAACTGAAAGAAAAAAAAGTGTTACTCACTCCAATAATCTAATAATTCTAGTTCAATACGAATTACAGAATAATCCAGTGCTAGGTCAGCCATGACGAAATCTTTAACGACTCTCATTAAGACGTGATCAAGACCTAGAGATGTGTCAACGGCAATTCTACAAATAGCCAGGAAGACTTCCATCTCTGATATGATGAGAGAACATGAATATGAACATGAAGATGAATAATTAAGTACGAGCCTATTGGAATCCAATAGTGCGTTAGGACAGTTGTTTCTGACGCAGTTGTTCCTAGCTTAGTAGAGGTTTTGGAAATGATCTTCTAATTTTGAAGTTGCAATATTACAATGCAGTCCTTATTACCAAGTATACGATGGATAGCCTTTCCTCGTTGATTTTGAAATTGAAACTGTTCTCATTTGGTAAAGGAATTTGACTTGTCTCTTAGTTCTATAACGTTTCATTTCCCTTTCGGGATTAGTGGATTGCGATTGTTCTCATTGGATATTAATCATGTTATAATTTTTCCCTAGTTTATAGTATTTTCTTGCACGGTGTTTAGGTTCAGGAGAAAAGTCTATACAGCATTAGGAAGGAATTGAGCGAAATTGGCAACAGCATCAATAAAACCACCACCATTTAATTAATGAGAACCAAACTGCAATTACTTTAATGTCCTCTACTGCAAACATTTGACGTCAGTGAACAGGGGTTCCATATCTAAAATTTCTGTTTAGAATACTTCTATATTTAGTGAAAATATTTCGGTGTTGTTCATTATGTTTTCGTATGTTTGCATGTATGTATGTACTAACCGGGACAAATATCTTGCTGATGTCAAGTTTACGAACTATTAGGTCTACAGTATACTCTGCAGGAAAAATCAATCGCCTTTCAACCAGATCATTTGTCAGTGTTTCAAGTTGTGAACAGTATTGGATATCGAATGCTGACCCAGCTGGTACTCACTGATACTTTTTTCTCCTCACTACCTGGTAGTACATATACATGGACGTAAATACGATAGCAGTGCTATATCGCTTAGCAGCATTCCTAAATCCTCCGTAATATGTATGTTTGTGTGTATTTATAAATATGAAGGTATGTAGGGTAGAGTGGTCCACAATGAGACATGTTCAACAATGAGACATTCCCTTTAAAATCTGAATGGTTTAGCCGACAAGCGTCTCATTCTTGTGGCAGCCTACATGAACTATTAGGCAGTAGTTTTCAAGATATCGAATCGATCACCTTCGAAATTTCGTCTTAGTAAACATTTCGCCATTTTCCAGTCTGTATGTAAATTTTTTACCTCAGCAATTGAAGTGTCTAGTTATCTGTTCAATCAGGTAAGAAAAATATGATTTATTCCAGGTGAAGTACATATTCACTTACTACAAATTAACGTAATTAAAAGCACATAACTTGTTTTAGAAAGTTTACTATGACCTGTTACATTGAAGAAGTAATGTGGGGCAGAGTGAGACACTACTAAACAGCTGTCTCATTGTCAACCAAGTTAATGCGATAAATGTATAATTACGTATTTGATGTTTCAGAAATGGCTAAAAATCGTAAAATTAAAACAAATAAAGGGTCCTAGACAGCCGAAAGTATGAAATATGCTGTAAAACTTGTTCTAGAAGGAAAAAATCAGCATACATAGGGCAGCAGTTACGGTAGATGTGATTTTCATTCCAGACACAGGCATGCTATCTTAAGAAGACTCCCATAAAACAAGAGCTGGATAGGAGACAGAGAAGAATTAAAACAGAAAAAGAAGAATGTAATGATGAAGAAAAAAAGTTACACAAATGATATCGGATTGCTCTGAAGAGTTAGATGTAGCAAATTCTGACCAGTCATCTTCTGGAAGTGACTTCGAAGTTAAACATTCTCTGTCACCAATAGATCAACAACCCAAGAAGCAGACGTGAATAACTTTGTTCTTGTAAAATTTCAAGTTAATGAGAAAAATTTATTTTATGTTGGAAAAGTGCTTTCTCTTAGCACTAAGAATTACAATGTTTCATTTCCAAGTAGAAGTGCTAAAATAGGGAACAGTTTCATTTTTTCAGAAGTGCCGGAAGAAGCATTGGTTAATAAAGCTGATATTACAATGATTTTGCCAGTCACCAACCTGTCGTCACACAAAAAGGCAGCATCGAGTTTGCTGATAACATTCATTGACTCCGTGACACATAACCTGATTACATAGCCGATATCTACTCATCTGATGTTTGTAGAATTCATATACAGAGTGTTTCAAAAATACGGGGCATAATTTCAGGTATGTATTTCCCATATGTAGACAATCAAAATAGTTCATTACAACATGTGTCCGGAAATGCTTCATTTCCGAGTTATGGCCTTCACAACATTGAAATTCACTGGAACGTTTTTCTTTCCGCAGGTCACTGTCATTACAGAAGATGTTCAAAATGTCCACCTTCTGCTTGAATACAGACCTCACATCGATGTCTCATTGACCTGCGAACACGATCCCAAACTCCAGGAGTATTGCGTATGTCCTCAGAACATGCCACAATTCGATTCCGAAGGGATTCCAAATCAGGCACCGGAGACGAATAAACCAATGATTTTAAATGGCCCCATAAGTAGAAATCGATAGGGTTCAGATCAGGTGAGCGTGGAGGCCAAGCAATTTGGCCACCTCTACCTATCCATTAATCAGGAAACCTTCGAGCCGTACGACTGAAGTGTGCAGGAGCGCCATCATGCAAGAAGTGAATGTGTTTACGATTGATCAGTGGAGTGTCTTCTAAAACATGATGTATGGTGTTTTCCAGGAAGTTTGTGTACGCCTGCCCCGTAAATCTGTTTACAAGTACATGGGGTCCAAGTAATCGATCACCAATGATACTGGTCCACATGTTGAGGGAGAATCGCGCCTGGTGATGAGATGGAACAGTTGCATGTGGGTTTTCATACGCCCATACATGCTGATTGTGGAAATTTGTTATGCCATCTAATGTGAACTGTGCTTCATCTGTAAATAATACTAAGGTAGGAAAGTTCGGATTTATACCACACTGCTGCAAGAACCACTGACAGAACCTAACTCGTGCAGGGTAATGTGCTGGTGACAGGGCCTGTACACGTTGCAAATGATAAGGATACAATTGATAATCTTTCAACAGTCTCCAGACAGTCGTATGAGAAACATTGACTTGCAACGCTACCCTTCGTGTGCTGATAGAAGGAGTCATATTCACAACCTCCAGAATCTCTCCTGTACTTCTGGAGTTGTAGATCTTGGTCGTCCCCTTCCCAAACCAGGAGAGTTAAATTTTCCATACTCGCACAGACGGTAATGGAGACTTACAAATGTCTTCCGATCTGGACATTGTCGCTGTGGGTACCTCTCCTAGTACAAACGACGAGACAGCGCAGCATTGCCGTCCACCTTACCGTACATGAAGTGTATCTCTGCCAGCTCTTGATTTGAATACATGTCGCACAGTATAACGCCTACACAACACTGAATGTAACCTTCGCCTCGGAATGAACTGTCAGAGTGCCCTCCTAATGTCTCCTTTGACGGCAACGACCTGCGGAAAGAAAAACGTTCCGGTGAATTTCAATGTTGTGAAGGCCATAACTCGGAAATAAAGCATTTCCGGACACATGTTGTAATGAACTATTTTGATTGTCTACATGTGGGAAATACATACCTGAAATTATGCCCCGTATTATATATACACACACACACACACACACACACAAATCAAGAGCTGGCAGAGATACACTTCATGTACGGTAAGGTGGACGGCAATGCTGCGCTGGCTCGTCGTTTGTACCAGGAGAGGTACCCACAGCGACAATGTCCAGATCGGAAGACATTTGTACGTCTCCATTACCGTCTGTGCGAGTATGGAAAATTTAACTCTCCTGGTTTGGGAAGGGGACGACCAAGATCTACAACTCCAGAAGTACAGGAGAAGATTCTGGAGGCTGTGAACATGACCCCTTCTATCAGCACATGAAGGATAGCGTTGCAAGTCAATGTTCCTTATACAACTGTCGGGAGACTGTTGAAAGAGTATCAATTGTATGCTTATCATTTGCAACGTGTACAGGCCCTGTCACCGGCACATTACCCTGCACGAGTTAGGTTCTGTCAGTGGTTCTTGCAGCAGTGTGGTGTAAATCCGAACTTTCCTGCCTTAGTATTATTTACAGATGAAGCACAGTTCACATGAGATGGCATAAAAATTTCCACAATCAGCATGTATGGGCGTATGAAAACCCACGTGCAACTGTTCCATCTCATCACCAAGTGCGGTTCTCCCTCAACATGTGGGCCAGTATCATTGGTGATCGATTAGTTGGACCCCATGTTCTTGTAAACAGACTTACGGGGCAGGCGTACACAAACTTCCTGGAAAACACCATACCTCATGTTTTAGAAGACACTCCACTTATCAATCGTCAACACATTCACTTCTTGCATGATGGCGCTCCTGCACACTTCAGTCGTATGGCTTGCCGGTACTTGGATCAAAGGTTTCCTGATTGATGGATAGGTAGAGGTGGCCAAATTGCTTGGCCTCCACACTCACCTGATCTGAACCCTCTCGATTTCTACTTATGGGGCCATTTAAAATCATTGGTTTATTCGTCTCCGGTGCCTGATTTGGAATCCCTTCGGAATCGAATTGTGGCATGTTCTGAGGATATACGCATTACTCCTGGAGTTTGGGATCGTGTTCGCAGGTCAATGAGACATCGATGTGAGGTCTGTATTCAAGCAGGAGGTGGACATTTTGAACTTCTTCTGTAATGACAACGACCTGCGGAAAGAAAAAAGGTTCTGGTGAATTGCAATGTTGTGAAGGCCATAACTCGGAAATGAAGCATTTCCGGACACATGTTGTAATGAACTATTTTGATTGTCTACATGTGGGAAATACATACCTGAAATTATGCCCCGTATTTTTAAACAGCCCGTATATATATATATATATATATATATATATATATATATATATGTCACTTCCTTGATATATTTATATTAATCGATCAGAAAATAAAGTGTCTCATTGTGGAACTGTCACTTTCTCAAGGTGGAACACTATTCACCACTACGAGACATTTTGCCATTTTGTACAATTCAGCTTTTAATCTGAAAATCCTTATCATTAGCACAAATTTATAAGATTAATTATAAAATGTAATAATGATGGAACATTGTTCACAAAGAAATGTCAATATCCACAGCAAACATTAATGCAAAAAATTTAACAAATTTTCCTGTCTCAAGGTGGACCATCTTTCCCTAGGCCTGTAAATTTATTTTTGTAAATAACAAGCACATTTATCTAAGTACGTTCTTTCGCCCTCACAGGAGTTGCAATTTCAAGATAAATATCAGTCTTGGAGACCTGTGGAATAATGTGTTCTATATCATAAATTCTTACAATATAACACCCTTCCATAAAATTCCGTTGCAATAATGGCGAATATATTTTAATGTAAAAGATCACAAACATGTACACCAATATAGGCCAAAGTTTAACGTAGAATCAATGATAACATAAGTTCTTTTTTTAATCTCGTACAGATGCAAGAAAAACAAATAATAATAGCTAAGTTAATTATATAACATTCATTTACCACTGTTATATCTAAGTTATTATGATTGTTCTTATTCACGAATGATCTCTAGAATAGTTGTTTTTTTTTTTATTCTTGTAATGTGAAGTCCACTTTTTTATTTTGGATCCCTTCAATTATCTGTTTCAAAAAAGTAGAATGGTTGCCAAATAGAGTTCAGGTGTCATGTTATTTATTCCTCACCAACACACTAACACGGTAATGCATATCAACTGCTCTCCAATAATAGAAGCAGAACACTAATACATACACTATCAAACACAAAGACGTTATATAGTATACTAGACTCACACAGAGAGCTGGTGTTCTGTCCAAAATTGAAAACAGACTGCGCATGTTTACGCCGCCATGTTACTGGCAGAAACAGAGAAGTAAACACGATAATGTCATACTTGTCCTTTGTTTTATCTCGGGTGTTTTTAGTGAACACTGTGAAAGTAATGTAAATTGATGTGATAATAGTATTAATTTTTGTTTTGTTAATATTATTATAGTTGATATGAAGTGATGTGCTTTGTAAATAGTGTGAAAGGTGATTTCCTGTGCGGCGTGTAAGTGCAATAACACGTGGCATAGAGGGTCAGGAATTTCTTTTCACAAGTAAGTGCACACGCTTTAAAATAATAAAATTGAATTCTGGAGGCTACATTGAAACTGTAATATAAGTATATCTTAGATACCATAGCTGAAAAAGTTTATAATTAGGCAACAATCTGTCTTTACAGGTTCCCTATGAAGAAGCCCGAGTTACTTCCTAAGTGGCTTGTTGCTATAATAAGAGACAAATTTGTGCCTTCACATTATGTAAAATAATTGTGTTCGTCTCATTTTAAAGATACAGATTTTTGGGAAAGTAATGGCAATAGAATTTTGAAAGATGTAACATCCCTGTTTCATTTTCCAAGCCATTTGCAAAAGGTACGATATAATATTATCTCTGTTGTTACAATATCACTATCATTAAAAATCAATCAGTAGTTTACAACAATAAAGAATACTTAATTGTTAGTACAGGTATATCAGACTGTAGAGAAATCCCATTGAGTGAATTATTTAGACTTACACATCAGATGTTAAACACAATTAGTGGAAAGATAACTTTTTGTTTTTATTCTGTAAATTTATTTATCTGCAAGATAATAAACTTTCATTGAAAATAAATAAATAAATAAATAAAACAAAACAAAACAAACAAAACAAATAAATAAATAAATAAATAAATAAATGGCTACAATAGCTAAGGCTTCTTTGTGAACTTATGATTCACAGTTCACCTATAAATAACCCTTTTATATTTTGCCGAATATATCTTACTAAAAAAAAACAAGTAATGCTATTTTATTGATATTACATATACCGGTATGCATAAAAATTACAAGCATGTACGACCACTCCGCAAGCAGTGATAATATATATATTTTTTTATTTATTTAAAATAACAATATAGTATGTAAAGAAATTCACTCATAAAAATTATGTCGTTTTATTTTGCATAAAGTGGTTATGTTTTGTTTTTAGATCGTCACGTTACCTATTGTTTGTAATGTAGCCTATTAGGTACTGGTACCTTTTGTAATTGATAGCATTTTCTTTATTAATTGAAGAATGAATTCAATGTAATTTCGCTACCTTCACGCATTATATTTTGCCAGATTATTTATGTCCTGTGGTCTGGAAGTACCGGTAATATAATTTTCGATTCTCTAAAACTTAACAACAGGTCTATAGGTACGGATTATCACATATTTATTTCACTTAAGAATTTCATTATAATAAGAACTTGTTTAATGAAGGTGCATATATTTATGTCTTGTGATCTAAAAGTAATGTATGTTCGATTCTCTGAAACCTAACAATATGCTGATTATCGTAAAATTATACATTCTATAATGTGTATTGTGTAGGCCTATTTATAGGCATATGAGCATGTTTTCTATAAATTGCTGCGT
Organism: Periplaneta americana; assembly: GCF_040183065.1. NCBI lineage: Eukaryota > Metazoa > Arthropoda > Insecta > Blattodea > Blattidae > Periplaneta > Periplaneta americana. The sequence continues at coordinate 13,909,230 of NC_091133.1, read as the reverse complement.
ACGTATTTTCTTTCCTTTAATGCTGTGACGCATATCAATGAAACTGAATATGTTCATTTCGTCCTAATTTTACGTTAAACGTCGAAAATGGCCATAATCTTTCAATTTTAGATCATCACAGCGTTAAATTGCGTGATTTACGTACTGCTATTATGCGTCTGCTCTCCAACAGCATTCAATTTGCCCCGGTTTCCTTGTTCTGCGCAGCCGAGACTGTAGGGCCTTGATCAAACAGCGTATTATACCATAATTTAATATTGCTACTGTTCCAATTGGAAATAATTGGCTGCATTTGTATAAATATCTATTTATATTTCATGTACATCACACACATGACCAGCAAAGTGAAAAGGATAATGGATTTGGAACATCTACCAATTTGAATTAATTACTATAAATTACAATTAAACTATCTTGCATAGAGAAATTATTCAAAAACGTGCCTCGTTCCACGTACTTTTGTTGCGATTGTGCTACTATACTCTGGAGGTAGGCCTATATCTGCTCTACAGCATGCATTTCAAAGATATGGAAGTAGCTAATCAGTTGTATTAGAATTCAGCTTCTTGATCTTACATACTATATTTATTACAAATAGAAGGCATTAGAATCTAAAAGGATTTATGAAGAGCATTGTGATTGAAGGTTATTTCAAAACTCAGTTTAAACCAAAACTATTATTATCAGCTCTTAAAATACTATGAAAGAATATAAAAGCAGCATGTAACATGTGACATAAAGGCAAACATGACAAAAAACGACACTAGATTTGAAATTTCTTAGAATATACGGTAAAACGGGGTGACTTGATACACTTGGGGGTGACTTGATATGTACAAAATGTACCAAGTCTCCCAGCATATAAAACAGGGAGACTAGACATGCTGGGAGGACTTTATACATTTTATAGGTTAATGTTTCTGTTCCGAAACATGAACTTACAAAACATATCAGGTCCCCCCAGGCGTATCAAGTCACCCCGTTTTACGGTACTGAAAGTCTGCTAACTACAAACTGTGGGACATATTCATAAACCTTCATGTAATATTCTACAATGTCAAACACGTTTCACATAGGAATTGCAACCAGTGACAATCCATTTACCTCTGGTATAGGCTTCTTCTCAGCTCTATCAGTCTCATCATTCCACTGTATAGCCAAAGGATCAACCTCAGATTCCTTCTTGATTACATCCATCGCAACTATAACAGATATTTAAGTGTTAACATATCTGCAGAATGAAAGACGCGGTAATTTCTTACAAGCTTTCGATGTTTCATAGGTCGTTATTGCAGTTACGTTAAACTGTGTCTGTCAATAAGAAATTAAAATATAATTCTTTGTTTCTATTATCTCCCCTTTCCTCGCCATCTTCTGTTTCCTTTCATCTTATCTCTCCTCGTTCTTTATGTATCCTCCTTTTATGACTCTACTTTTATTTATCTTACATTTAATTATGACTACACATTTTTATTTTAACTTACCACATATGCAGTAGCTGGGATTCGCTCCGATAACCTTTCGATTTGTAGTCAGACGCTTTACCACTATGCTAGGAAGCGGTTTGGGACTCTGGTTTTGTAGACCCAACTGTCGTTTTTGAACTTATTTTACTGTATGTTTCTGTTCTCTTGTATAAGTTTAAAAAGTGAAACAAAAGAGGGCACTAATATCACTAATCGTTCAGACGAAATATGTACATTGTCAGCTGTGAGATGATAACTGCGTATGCGCGGAATGAATTGATTTGGTTAATAAAAACCTAAACTAACCAAACCTAATCTTCGTATATGCAACATGTATGACCAGAGCACGAAGGGAACTTCTGAATTTGATATGGAATGTGCATGCGAAAATAAATCCAGGTAAGAATCACGCTGACACTGCATGAGAGATCCGCGCATTTGTTTGTTCTAAATTCCGAACAGTTAATCCCGTCCTTAAAAGGCACTGTAAGCTAGATTTAGAAGAGGAAGACAACTTGTACAGCGCAGCGTGCGACACGCGAGAGAGAACACAACAGAGTAGGTAAGTGCAAGAAACAGCATAAGGAACATTGACAACTTATAAGAAATTACCAAAGAAGCTTATGTTCAGTGGTTACAATACGAAGTGCGTTTGAAAATTTCGCGGCCTGACACACTGATAGTATTGAAAACGTGTCAAAAATGCCGCCATTGTTAGTGGACATTTTGGTAGGGGAGACTGGGGATGTTTGATACACAGGAATTAAAAAAAATAATATTCTGGCCTTAAATATGCTTCCTATTGCTTTCTTTACTTAATTGCTACTTAACACAAAGCATATTGAAAATATTAACAAAATCACAATTTTAAACTTTTTTGAACACACAAAAAACAATCAATTTTTATCTGTAAGCAAAGAGTATCAGTTCTCCCTATCATGGGGATATGTGATACACTCCTTGGGGATATATGATAGTTATCTTATATTCAAAATTCACAAAATTTAAATGAGATTTTGGTTTGCAATACTAATGATTCATGTTGATAAGGTATTTCAAAGTTGTACAATGGAATATAAATAATACTTTTGCTAAAGCTAATCACAATACATTTCAACATCTTAGATCTATTCCACAGATAGTCCTTCAAAACCTTCACTAAAATCACAGAAATATCTTTTGTGACCATTAAAATTTTCTACCACTTACATGTTGATTCTAAACTGCATCCAATAAGTCTACAAGTTATCTCGTAGAAGAACATGCTCTAAATTACAGCCTAGATCATATATACCCAGATTGCTCAGCCTTATAGGCTTTGACGGTAAAAACTTTTGTCAGGTTTACTATGCTGCCACTTAGTTGTTACATAAGGAATCACGTCATAGCTCCCATTTGAATTGCATTAGTGAATGTACTGCCATCTCGTGTTCGTCTATGGCAGACGGATGGCGATCCTGGCAATTGTTCTCTTCAAAGTGCTACCGATTTTAACATAGGGATGAGCAATCTGTTATATATGTGACCTAGGCTTACAGTATCATGAAAATCTTCACATTTGCTCTATTGAAAGCTTGCAATTGCTCTTGCTCACATTGCTCTTACAATGCTTGTTGTTCCTAGTAGTCGAACAGACTTCTTTGTTGCGATTCATAAAACCCCTAAACCAATCGTACTTTGCCATTTGGTTCTCACCTCATGTAGATGGATAAGTTTTGCGATTTTGTTTGTGTGAATTCATAAGCCAATTAATTGTCTACATTTACAGTACCAAGCCCAAAATGCATTTTGGAGGCTTTTTTTTTTTAATATTCTAATGACATAGTCTCTTCTTCCCTGATGAAAATTTGTCTAGCCCTCCAGTTTGGTTCTAATGTTGTTTTCTTCTTTATATTGAATTACACACTTCTTTAAAGTCATTTTATCTACAGTGGTTCTTAGTCCCATTCCTTTGTCCGCAAACTCCTTCACTATACGCTTCACCAAATATGGATCATGATTTTTTTAACTTTAACTCACCTTTAGAATGATAGGTAAAGCACAAGAATTTTTGTATGAATAATAAATGTGAATGCAGTTTCACATAGAGATGACTGATATACGTATCACATATCCCTTGTTCACCTGTATCATACATCTCCATGGAACAAACAAACAATATACTCTTACTTGAAAAGTGGTTAGGGCTGCAGATATAATTATTTAAAGATATGTAGATAACAATCCCACAAAATAATTATTGATAAATCTTATCCACATTATTGAAAAATGATGTAATACTTACTTTGATCAGTCAGGATTGCAATTCTAGCTATAGATCATTCTTCCACTCCAAACTTGCTACAAATGACAACAAACCATCAACAGAAACAAATGAATCTCAGAACAGTAATGGTAACGATCGGGCCAACATTTATCCTGTATCATATCTGTGGTATTGTGGCATAAGCTGATAAATGTACAGGTTCCTTATTTCAAAGGAGAGCAGTTTTAAAGGTTGTTCTTTCAGGAAAAATCAGGGATACATTACAAGAAAATTAAATTTTTTATTAGTACTAGCAGTAGCTAATACGAGTAGACATACTATATTTTCCCGTAACGTCAAACAAACATATTTAACTTATCCAGACAATAAAATACTTTTGGTGAATACGGTCGAGGTGGGTTCCGCCAAGTTGTTGACTGGGGGATGGAATGGTGACTCTCATGCTTTTCTTTTCGAAAATTAATCGACATAACACCACCCAGCCCTTTTTGTTTTCTCTTCTTTTTCATCGCTCTATTTCTCTTCCCCGACCACCTTTGCACGTGGAACGCCCACCACATCATCACACCCATTTTCTTCCTTGTATCACCGCTGTACAGATTTGCAAGACTGGATTTGTTGAGAATGCCTGATTAGGCCTCATTTCCTCCTCTTCTAGTTAATTATATCCATTAGTAGGTTAAGTTCCCTAGGCTTATAACGCCCGTCTCACTAGCGGAAATCTTTCCTATTTCTGTGGTCCTGTCCCACGGTCTCGAACGCGACTTCCGAATTGTGTGGCCAGACAGGGTGCCCAGCAACGAAGCAATAGTGGACCCTTCATATTGCTCCTATATGCAAAGTTTAGGTGCCGAGCCCGGACCAGACATCAAGTACACTCACGTAGAGCCCCAATGGGGGCCCGAGGCGATTTAGACGCTCCGGTAACCGACTCTGCTCACTGGGACGGATATATCGCTCTGACGTGTTACCACTGACTAATGGGTGTCGCAACCACAAGTTCTCTGAAGTTGCACGCTATCAGATTACTCCGGCTTTGGTGGCCGAGGTCAGAGTTAGCCGAGTAGTCCAGTGTGTAGAGTGAGGAGCCATGGGCGGTTATTCTCGTGGTAGGGGCATAAAACTGCGACTTGCCTCTAGTGTAAGACTTGTCATTAGGTGTGTAATGTCGAGTTTGATGGGTAACTTGAGTGAGTTGGTTTGCTTGGGATCGGGCTGTGGGAGGGTTCTCATAGCCAGCACAGACTGCGAAGAATTTTTAAGTGTTTTTTCTTACGTCTCCCTGGTGGCAGGCTGACACTAACGGTTCCGTAGAGGGGGCCAGTTAAAAATGTTCCGTGCTCTTCTTCCCCCACTCCTCATAAAAAATCTAAAAAAGACGAATCAAAAAATGTACAGTTACTGGTGGTCGTATGAAAAACACGGCTATGGTTCTGGTTCCCGAGAATATCAATGTTTATATGCCACCTCTAAAGTAAATAAGTATTACACTCTCAGCCCATTTTATATCAGACGTGCACTTGATGGGGAAAGTCAAGGACGTCTCTGCAGTCCACTACAGGTTGGAAATTAAAGGATCTGATGCAAAAACAGTCTACGGAATAAGTCAGAGTTGGAAGTAATTCTTGTCGAAATCTTCGAAGAGTTTTGTTTAATGCTTCCATTGCTCCTCGGATAGTTCTCTTATTGGTAATAAAGCTGATTTCACAATAGATGCCTCATGAATATGAATTTTGTGCACTGTTGGTAGCATATAATACCATGGGTATAATTTGACGAACAGCTCTGCGGTCTTTCTGCAATATATATTGAATCGCGATTCACTTATATTTTGAAAACATGATATTGTAGTATGAATCACACTGAATAGTGAAATTAAATAATAATCAACTCCAGTTATTTTAGATGCTTCTTTAATATTTTTGAAGAATCTTCTTGCCATGTTCCCATCATGTGTGGTCCCATATCCAGGCTTCGATGTATCTAAAATAAGCTCTAATCTATTTCGAAATGCATCTTGAATAGTTTTCTTTCTTTTCTTCATAATTTCTCGACTTCCATCTCGTACATTTGCCTTCCATTTCTAAATTCAAGCAGGTAAGATATATGTAATACTCATTCAAAAAACATTATCTGTGCATATATAATTGATAATCTAAAAATAAAATTTGAGGTATCTTCTGACTGTTGTAAAAATTCAAGATTATTCATTTGTGAAATTTTTGCACCACAGAAGTAGCACTTCATACTGGATGACTTGGCTAATGCATTACGTATTTTCCCGTCTATCATAGTTCAATTAGTGAAAACTGAACTGTGATGTTACCTAATATAAATGGTTGCAAGTCCTGTATCTGATTTTCTACATATTCTCTCTCTACTTGGGCTATTTCTGTAGTCTCGTGTACCCTCTGAAGGCGAATAGGTTTGCAGAATCGCGTTGATGAAGGACGGGGATTCTTCCATGCAACATCTCCACTTTCAGTATCAACCAAGCGCAAGGGAACCGATGACGTAAGAAATAAATTTACGTCACTTTTCTCTTTTTGATTCCATATCTGTTTATATTGCGAATGACCAGAGCTGCAGTCAAAATCCCATTTACAATGCAACATGTAGTTTTTATCTTTGTTACTTAGAAGTGAAATATTCAAGATTCTATAGGCTGTATGATGTAACAGAGACCGTAATTTGACGTCTCATTCATTTTCGGTCACTTGTATGCCTTTGGGGTAAGTTTACTTTTCAGCTTCTAAAATGGATTGATAACTGGGGTAGAGATCATGGTTATGTGTAACTGCCATTTTTCTGATTGTTTTATATTGATGTCTGGACAGATTTGAATTTATTATTAATGAAAGAGCTTCTTCATTTGTGAGTCTAGTACTTCCCTTTTTTTCTTTCCTCCAATAATGACTAATTCTTTTGCCTCTGCTTTGTGTTGGGTTATTACTTCTTTTAACAATTTGGCTGCTGCTTCATCACCTCCTGACCTTAAACTCATTACTGTTGCATAAGAGAGCTCTTCAGAAGACACATTTTCTCTCGTTTCTTTTGTTTTTCTTCGTTTACTTCTTTCTCTTCATTCCCCAAATACTTTTGTAGGACGACAGTGACCCAGCTTTACCGATGTGCTTGGAATATCTGTATGCTTTTTCAGCGTTGATACACATGAAATATTTTCAATAGGCAATGTTATGTCATGATCTAACCAACGAGAATATCTGTTTGAAAAATTTGTTTCACTATAACCACACTTCACCCATCACTGATAATACAGAAGAAAAAAATGTAGTCTAATGGCATTGTATAACTTTTTTATAGCACTAAAATCAGTATTAAATTCAAATTTATTAGTCAAATATGACGTGATATAATTTTCTTGTTGCATAAGCGATTTGTTTCTCCATTATCTAATTTTATGGTGAAGTTCACGGTGACTCACAGAGAAATTCATTTTGCACTTGCACAATAAACTCACCCTGAACCACTTAATGTATCAAGATGACTGAATACAGTTAGTGTTTCAGTCAGCTTGGAAAGAACCCCCTTTTAAATGGAAAGTAAACAGAACGCGAGTTATGACTATGAGCTATCACAGTTGTGGCATATGAGAATTGAGGAAACAGTGCACAGGGGTAATCTTGGGCTCGTAGAGATTACTCTTGGATAATCTTGGAGATGAAACCTTCAACATTCCCTAAACGAAGCCTTCCCTTAACAGCTGTGTAAGTTTCACAGTGTACATATTTATACATTTTTTTTAATACTCTCTATATATTTGGGTACCTCTTTAAAAATTATACTTGCCTTTAAAAAATTCTAATTAATACTAAAATATAATATTAATTTAGGTGTTAGTGTGTATAATGTAAAAGACATATAACATTATATAATAAAAATATTTACTATTATTTTTATCCATTTTTGAAACTTGATCACGGCTCTTTTAAAATCACATCACTAAGGTAAAATTACACAAGTTAGGATGTCACTTTTGAACAAATATATCGTGAAATATGTATGTTATTATTAATAAATGACCTGTAATTTTTTAAGGTCAAGTATTGTAAAATTATTAGAATGTGATTTAAATATTCTGTATCGAAGATGAAAAAATTATTTTTACCAGATTTTAAGTGATCCAGACCACTGTGTGTCGTTCCTTTCCATCCAGACCACTGTGTGTCGTTCCTTTCCATTTTATTGTGTTACAGGACAGTAGAATGTAATAATATAAGAAAAAAATAACATTACTATTACGCAACTGTATTTTTCCAAATCTAACATTAAATTTATATTATTCATATCACTAAAGAACATAACAGAATATAAAAGGTAACTTGAATATTATTTATTTCACTAAAGAATGGTGACAGAATATAAATGATAATGAGAATATTATTTATAACCCTAAAGAACGATAAGACAATATAAATGATAACTTGAATATTATTTATATCGCTAAAGAACGATTACAGAATATAAATGGCAAATTGAATATTATTTACATCGCTAAAGAATAACAAAATAAAATGATAACTTGAACACGTCTCGAACTCACAACCTTCGAATCTACGAGACGGAGATATTGATTGACTCCATAGTTCCGAAACTGCTTCTACAAGAGCAAGCATCGTATAACATCACCATGATCCGAATTGGACTCAGAAAATATTCGCTCTTCACGAGTGCAGAAACTTTTTTTTTTTTGACAGCTATAAGACAATATAAATGATAGCTATACACAAATCGAACATTCTACCTATAAGTTCTGTTTAAAGTTGCATGAAAATATTTTTGATAGAAATGTTATTAATTTTGTTTAAATTCACCCCGTATAAAAGGATATTTCATAAAGTTTTATGAAAAATATGTTAGACAGAAAAGAAGTTAGTAATATTGTGTTAATTTACTCCCTAGAAAAGGGTAGTTCCCCTTATACAAACGTAACCAGAGTTTGTAATGAAATTAAATACGTTACCCTGAAGATTTGCATAAAGTTTGATGAAAATCTGTTGAACAGGAGAGAAAACTGAACACTGTGACACCTAATCTAACCTAACTTGTAACATAATACACACCTAATATAACCTAACCTAACCTGTCATATAATACTATATACCTCGAGTAACATTACTCACGTTTAGTATCATGCATGTATTACCAAACCTGCTACTCGTGTCGGGGGCCATCTAGTGGAAGTGGATCGTATTCTGCCATAATACCAGGAAGAAAATATTGCGACTTTCATAATAATTACATTTAGTTCGTTCAGTGTATGTTTTGTGATATATTAAAGTGTTAATGTAGCGATAATTGAACACGTTATTTGAGAAACCCCTGATGTCCAAAATCATAAAATTTTCAGGAGAGATAAAAAACTAAATATTTCCCATATGAAAATAATTTTATGGAAATATATATTTTTCCCTTAATTTTACGTTGTAACTACATGTTTCAAGTTCAAAATTGAGGTTTTAACACAAGTCAGTTCCTCAGGAAAATTATTTAAATATTTGTGACATGAGGGCTTTCTCAAATAAAAGATTAAATGTGGGAAATTATGTCATTATTAATGAAGCAGAATGCGATAGAAAGTATTGTATTGTTGTAAAGTATTAATACACGTATTATATAGGATGTGGCAGTGGGATATGACGATTTTTATAGCCCTGTTGTGGGACACTCAGGACGAATTGAAAGGAAAAACATATACTGAAGTAATCTAGTACAATGCAATTTATTAATGTTTGATTACTTTTAAAAAATTACATTTCGAAGTAGCCTCCATGGCAACGAATACATTCTTGTAATCTGCAATGAAAATTCTGCATAACTCACCCCAACAAAACGGATTCGGTGGCACTAATTTCGTTCTTTATGTTTTGTTTCAGCTGGATGATGGTGCGAGGCTTGTTGCGATATACCCTACTTTTGAGATAACCGCATAGGAAGTAATCAGCTGCAGTCAGGTCTGGAGATCTTGGCGGCAAGGCAATGTCTTCAAATCGTGACATTATTTGTCCTGGAAACATATTTCGCAGTCAGTTCATTGAACCATGAGCAGTGTGCGCTGATTATTTCCTACGGTGTTATCTCAAAAGTAGGGTATATTGCAACAAGCCTCGAACCATCATCCAACTGAAACAAAACATAAGGAACGAAATTAGTGCTACCGAACCTGTTTTTGGGGCGAGTTGTGCAGAACTTTCATAGCAGATTGTAGGAATGTATTCATTGCCGTGGAGGCTACTTATGGAATGTAATTTTTAAAAAGTAATCAAACATTATTAAATTGCAATGTACTGGATTACTTTCAGTAAATGTGTTCCCTTTCAATTCTTCCCGAGTGCCCCACAACAGGGCTCTAAAAATCGTCATATCCCACTGCCACACCCTATATTTTGATGTCTACAAAAATAATTATTGGTATGAGTCAATAATACTGTGAAAAAAGTTGGTTGATAAGAATTTTCTATTAAATCATCCTTAGGTAAAGTCACACACACAGCAATGTCCAGTTATATCAAATCATACTAATGCTACCAACATATAAATATACAACTTTTTAACATTATTTACTTACTTATGGCTCTTAAGGAACCCGGAGGTTCATTGTTGCCCTTACATAAGCCCGCCATCAGCCCATATCCTGAGCAAGATTATTCCAGTGTCTACAATCATATCCCACCTCCCTCAAATCCATTTTAATCTTATCCTCCCGTCTACATCTCGGCCTCCCTAAAGGTCTTTTTCCCTCCGGTCTCCCAACTAACACTCTATATGCAATCCTAGATTCGTCCATACTGCTACATGCCCTGCCCATCTCAAACGTCTGGATTTAATGTTTCGAATTATATTAAGTGAAGAATACAATGCGTGCAGTTCTGCGTTATGTAACTTTCTCCATTTTCCTGTAACTTCATCCCTCTTAACCCCAGATATTTTCCTAAGCACCTTATTCTCAAACATCTTTAACCTCTGTTTCTCTCTCAAAGTGACAGTCAAAGTTTCACAACCATAAAGAACAACCGGTAATGTGTCTGTGTGTGTTATAAATACTAACTTTCAGGTTTTTTGAAAGCAGACTGGATGATAAAAGTTTCTCAACCGAATAACAGACATTTCCCGTATTTAGTCTGTGTTTAATTTCCTACCGAGACTTTTTAACATTACCAACATATAAATATTAAACAGTTTCAAAGCTATTCCAAAATCATAGAAAGTGATGTAATTGAGAAAACCCTCATGTCCTGTACTTGAGGGGTTTCTCAAATATATGCATTTTTCAACGGGCTCTTTATGCTAGAAGAATGACTAAATTTGAGGGATTTCTTCATAAAACGATGTATCGACCCCAAAAGATATTATATGATGCGTATCTCAATTTTGAAAAAAAAAATGGACGAGTGGTTTTTCAAATAACCTGTTCAATTATATATATATATATATATATATATATATATATATATATATATATATATATATATAACATATAAGAATTGAAATGTGTTGTGACTGTAATAAAAGTATTGAAAATTGGTTTATAGCGCCACATTGGCAGTGATAAATGTGCAATATTCCTTCAGTGGCCAGTGAATACTATGCCTTGAATATATTTTTGCCAACATTGTACATATCAGCTTCTGCCATAACACCACAGATCCCTGTGTATCAAATATCCTCGGTTTCCCCTATGTTAGTTCAAGCACGAAAAATCATAATTTTCTGTTCGTTATATTTTGTGTAGCTTTTATAAAATGCCACATTGCATTCTGAAAGTAATTCCTATTAAGCTTAAGTATATGCAAACTTTTACTTTGTCATTTATACAAGTGCCCCCAAGTAGTGTAAGCTATAACCTCTTACAAAGTAGCATGAATGTAAAATTAATGAATGCCTGTAACCGCACAATAAGAGTCCTGTAATAATAATAATTACTCCAAAGACAAAAGGTGGCAATAGCGACAGATACGGACTTAACACTATAAAATATCAAAATGAAAATAAACAACAATTTTATCTGATAACCTCACTCTGCCTTCTGTCCGTCACAATAACTAGAATAAACGATTCCGGGATATGAACAGCTTCAACTACGATCAAGTGTGCCGTGATCACGGAAACAAGTTAAAAAAAGTGCGAATAATAATAATAATAATAATAATAATAATAATAATAATGTTTTATTTTCGCTGGCAGAGTTAAGGCCATAAGGCCTCCTCTTCTACTCAATCAGCCTTAATCAATACAATACATATTTAAATTACGAATATTCACATTACACTTAAAAGGTTCTCTAGCAATATTCTTCAGTTAAGTTAACGACTAGTAGACTACACATTTATTTAAATTTAGATAAACCTATAAGGTAAAGTAGCAACTTAATTTATGAGCTAATTTAATTCAATAAATTATAATTAATTTGAGATTTGAGATGAAAATTAATTTAATATAAGCTTACTAGACTATGTTACAGGGAGAAAAAAAAATATATAGGCCTATATATAAATCTAAAATATATTTCTATAATGAGAATATTAATGTAATTGCCATTAGAGGTTTTGTAAATCTATTTAGAGAAATTAATGATAATACTGTAATAAGAATGGACAGATGTCAGTTTCATTATATGTAATAAATATTAATCAGCAGTTAATTTGTTAAGTAACAATTTATGTAATTTTGACCTAAATGAAGTTATTGTCCAACAACCCCTTGCATCACTCGGAAGCGAGTTCCAATTTCTAGCAAATGAAACTGTATAAGATGAAGAATATAACGATGTCTTGTGGTAGGGTATAATGAGTAAATTGTTGTGATGAGATCTTGTACTTAGCTAATGATGTGCGGATAAATTTTGAAAACGAGAAACCAAATAGATTGAGGTAGCGGTGCGCAGAATTTGAAATAAGAGAACAAGAGAATGCAGGGCTCGTCGATCGCTTAGCCTTAGCCAAGACAGAATTTGGAAAGACTGGGAAACATGATCATACTTACGAATATTACAAATATAACGGACGCACGCATTATGCACACGTTGTAGCCTGCTGCCCAAATTTCCATTTAGGTTACTTAATATAATATCGCAGAATTCGAAGTGTGGCATCACGAGTGTTTGTACAAGGATTAACTTTAATTTATCAGGAAGAAAGTGCTTCAGTCGCTTTAATGAGTGAGTAATAGAAAATATTTTTTTTTTGGAAGCGTGATTCATTTGTTCATTCCATTCCAGGTGACAATCCATAAAAATGCCAAGGTTGTTCACAGTTGAGCTGTATGGAATAGTAGTATTATTTACAATTATCGGTAGCAAATTTTGTTTGTCACACTTTGATCTTTGATGTTCTATTAAGATAGCCTGCGATTTACTTGCATTTAGATTAAGTCCGTGCGTTTTCGACCATATGGATATTGAATTCAAGTCATCATTAACTTTAGTTATAGCGTCATTTATGTTGTTAGGTCGGGTATGCAGATAGATTTGTATGTCGTCAGCATAAATATGGTATCGACAGTATGTTAGATTAGAAGAAATATCATTAATATAAATATAAAATAGTAAAGGTCCTAGAACAGAGCCTTGTGGTACGCCAGTCTTCGTAGTACGCCAAGTGGAATAACGATTATTAATAGACACGCACTGTTGGCGTTCACGAAGATAGGAGTCCATCCACGCTAAGGCATTATCAGAAAAATGCAGTGCTCTTAATTTTGCAATTAGTAAGTCAATGTCTAAAAGTATTGTGATCTGTCCTTTGTCTAAAGCTTCACATGTATCCTCAGTCACTTTAAGCAGTGCAGTCGATTTGCTCTGTTCCGTTCTGAAGCCTGACTGATAAGGGTCAAGAATATTATGAGCATTGAGGTAATCTGTCAGTTGCTTGTGCACAATTCGTTCCAAAGCCTTTGAGAGAACAGGAAGAATACTAAATGGTCTATAGTCATTAGGTGTTACAGGTAGCTTAATTTTAGGAAGGGGATCAACAATAGCCTTTTTCCATATGTCTGGATAATGTGAAGTCATTATGGATGCAATGAATATATGGGTTAGTGTCGGAAGAATTATGTCCATAATTTTGCTCAGAAGTTCTATATTTATATTGTCTATTCCTTGTGATTTTGACTTGATGCGCTTTAGTGCTGATTTTACGTCAGAAGTTGTTATGTAGGAAAAGAAGAACTTATCTCGTGCTGTGGCGGGTGTCGAGATGAATTTATTAATAGTCTGTTGTTTCGTTGCGGCGTCAGGTGCATGGGTAGTGGTGGATGTGAAGTAATTGTTTAGATCATCTAGACAAATAGTATTGTCAATTTGTGACTTAGATTGTCCCAGTCCCATTGACCTAACATTTCTCCACATATCGGATGCTCTAATATCAGGTTCAATGAGGCAGTAAGCATTTCTAAGCTTAGCATTTCTAATCGTCTGTGTGGTCATATTTCTTAGTCGCTTGTACCGCAAGAAATCTGTGTCACTTTTCAGTCTCTTGAATTTCCGAAAAGCTTCGTCTCTGTCTCTCATCAGTGATCGGATTTCTGTCGTCATCCATGGAGCTGGAGGTCTCGTAATGTGTCTAGTTTTTATTGGGGCATGTTTGTCATATAAAGTAACAACAATGTTGTTAAAAGCTTGTAATTTTTCGTCTACTGTACGGAGAGTCCAAATATCACGCCATGGCAGTAATAACGCATCAGAAATTAAAGAGGCGTCGTTGATATGTCGCAGTTCTCTATACTGAATTCGTTTTGGTGTTGCCTTACGACACTGCAATGCATACTCTACAAATATAAGATCATGAAGATCATGTGCAGAAATCCCAGGCACCGGTAGTTGTCCGTGCGTTATTATTTTGTGGGGATTTGTAGTTGCTATGATGTCAAGTAGTGTTTCTGCAGTCTTGGAGCGGTAGAATTGTCATATTGCAGGCCGCAAACATGGTTGAGAGCCGTACACTGGAAGAGGACGTTACTAGAAGATTGTTGTTAAAGTCACCCATTACTACAACGTATTCATAAAGCGGCAAAATATCTAAAAGTGAATTTTCTACGTCAGTTAAATGATTTACCTTCGGTGGTATATAGACAACGCACAGAAGACACTTTTGTAGACTTGCATAAATTTCAATAAACAAATATTCAGGCCCTGCACTGAACTCGGAGGGAGAATGAAGAATAACTTTAGGTCGAAGATCAGATCTAATGTAAGCTGCTACACCGCCGCACCCTTTGCCTATTCTGTAATTTCGACACAGTATATAACCATTATATATTATAATATATTACGACCAACCAGTTAGAAAGAGAAACGTATAGTGTGGTCACAGTCTACTACATACAGTCACGATTCTTGGGATGATTTTTTTGCCAACGAGTTGCATTTCTCGCGATAGTTGCTAGCCGCTTGGAGCGCTGTGAGTACTAGGAACAATAGACTGTGTCACTGCCATCGTGATCTAATACAGGACTTAAGGCAGGCAATGTGACTCGCTTAACCCAAAGACGTTTTATAGTTTAACCTAGACTCACTACGAGCGCTGTTCCTCGACCAAAAATTGAACACTTTCACGCATCTCCATCTTGGGGCAGAGAGCCATATGATTACAATATGTTTACATCACAATTCCGCTTAATTTGAAATAACATAGAAGGTTATTCAGTATTATTGAATGTGTAAGGAGTACGTGCGTATTAATTTAATCAATAGTGTGTGTGTGTGTGTGTGTATATATATATATATATATATATATAGTGTTTATATAGTTTAAATGAATCGTTCTCCTGTGATATACGTGAAATCACAGTGTAGGCCTACTATTGTGCTGCATATGAGGCCTATACAAATAGTATTTTAATCATATTTCTTTGTTATAAGTGAAACCATCGTGTGATCTTGTGCTGCATACAACTGTACAAATAGTGTTCTTTTATCATTTATTTTCATCGTACTCCTATATAAATTCCCTAAGTGGAATCATGGTGCATAGTTGTGCCGCATACAACTGTACGAATCGACGTAAGAAGAATTCGGAAATTTCTTTTCACAAGTAAGTTAGTTACATATTGTATTAGGATACTGCAAATGACTGAGAACATTAGTACATATTTATTGTGTTAATAGAAGAGAATGTTTTATAGGAGTAAGCGCAAACTTTATTTTTAGGTTTCCATTGCAAAAGCCTGAGCTTCTCTGTAAATGGTTATCTGCTGTAAAACGCGATGTATTTATACCATCAATTCACCACCAGTATTGCTTTGCACAAGAAGATAGTTAGACAGCATCTCTCTAAATCAATTTTATTTATGAACCAATAAGTGAGTGCAAAATAAATGTGGGTAAGTATTTTCATACTATCTAGATATGGTCTAGTTACAATATTTTGACATTCTTGCACATATCCGAATTAATAATAACAGTTGATGCATTTCCTTGTTTATTGAAATATTTATTATTAGGCCTAAGCAAAATGCACACAGTGTGCAAGATTAAGTTAATGTTCTAACTCGATTAATTAAATATTTCAGGAACTCCATCGGTACATATTTGATGAATTGTATAAATATGACTAGGTCCAATCACGAAGACAAGAATTTTTAATTGGCAGTTTTAGCATAACAGCTTAATATTTGTTGTTCACAAAGATGACGATTACTGACTGACAGTTCCAGTTTCTCCAATTATTTGCTGTTGTAGACTACTATAGGTATGCAGGTGATTACGTTTCACTGTTTATATTTGTTTTCATCCTTGCTACTCTTTTAGCTTATATTTGGTTGTTTTTTTATGGTATAGTAATAAATCTTAGTGTCTTTTGCGGTTGCGTTCTACCAGCATTACTTTTCGTCCGCTATTTTCACGACCGCAAAATGCACACAATGTGCAAGATTAAGTTAATGTTCTCACTCGGTTATTGAAATATATTTCAGGAAGCCCATCCTACGGATATGATGAATTATGTAAATATAAATATCCCCAAGTCA
The DNA here is from genome assembly GCF_040183065.1 of Periplaneta americana. NCBI lineage: Eukaryota > Metazoa > Arthropoda > Insecta > Blattodea > Blattidae > Periplaneta > Periplaneta americana. The sequence continues at coordinate 13,892,514 of NC_091133.1, read as the reverse complement.
CAAAGACGACGACTATTATTGACTGACAGTTGCAGGATTAATATCTTTGATTATTTGATGTTATACCACAAGAATGCTGGTAATTACGTTTTACTATTCATATTTGTCTTTATCCTTGTTACTCTTAGGCTCATGTTTGGTTGTTTTTTTGTTGTATAGTAATAAATCTTAGTTTGTTTTACGATTGCGTTCTATCAGCATTCCTTTCCGTCCGCTATCGTCACAGGCCCCAAGATGGCGGCGAGCGATCGCTTCAATTTGGGTCCAGTCGTATCTTCTGCGCAGCTGGCAGTGTGGGAACTTGGCTTAACCCGATCGCGAAGGGCAGCGTTTCAACCATATAAATTAATTGGAATGCATAAAGAGTAAAATATATTTCTATCAAATGTAGTGTAATTGCATTAATAAAATTTAAAACAATGATTAGGGGACACAGCCCAATATGAGCAAATGCTGGGTAACTTTCGGTGCTGGACCTAGGTCTCATTTCACCAGCATTATGACCTTTATCTCATTCAGACGCTAAATAACCTAAGATGTTGGTAAAGCGTCGTAAAATAACCTACTAAAATAAAATAAAGACACTCGCTGAAATGATATCTTGCACACGCTAAAGCAGAGCTTACACACGCATTGCAATAATGCTGACACCGATATTCTTCTGAATATGGAGTATTTAGCCACTTTGGCAGCAGATGTCTCTGATTCAAGGAAGTGTCCTGCCATCTAGTACAAAAACATTAAACGATGTGGTGTGTGAGTTCCGTTGCTTACGAGATTATACAAGCTGGCGCATAGAGCTTGAAAAACGAGTCTGAAGTGGTTCCTTCGAAATGCCAATTCCGCCGCTTGGAGCGCTGTTCTGCCCTATATATTCATAGCAGAACACTTAAAAGACATTGACATTTGGGGCATTTAAAGGACTCACCATTGCTTATTAAGTGCTTCGTACAATATTTTATGGACAATAGACGTAATTTGCAAACTTCTACTCCTCAATTATATTACAATAAAAGGCTGTCATTCTTGATATTAAAACATATTACATATAAACTGAGGGACTGTCTGCTCTGCACTTCAGTTCATACACCAAACATTTCTGGAAATAAATTAACTAGACATCTTACATATACGCACTATAGCCTACCCTTTTCACCTAATATTATTAATAATGTTATTAAATAAGATATTGCAACTAATTAAGGTACTGCATTATCTTTAATTTCCTTGAATTCACAATTAAGCATTTGCAAGAAGGCGTAACTTTTCCCTCTCTTTTAAAAAAAATACGAACGGCACAATAATTGAGAAGTATAATTATTAAGCGATTTTTTCTTGCAGTGGTGTAAACATTTCTATAGGCCTACTGATTAATCTATTGAGCATAGTAATAGTAAACGCTGTAGTATTCTTTTCTGAAGCCAAGATTTTCGCAAGAACTGAAGTGCGACACATGTAAAGATGAGGAAATGTCCCTCTTTCTTTTGGGAAAACTTGTGAAGCCACTGATTATCTACTATCGTGTTATAAATATTATGATTATTTCAGATTGTGATACAGTTATAAGCGTACATTCCTAAAACTTAAAAGTAACAATGAGGATGCCCTATGTTATAGGAAAATTTTTAAACGTGTACATTTAACTTTTTTATGAATGATTTCCTGATCAAGATTTTCATTAACTATGTGCCAAACTTTTGAAGTGAAGAGTGCAATAAGAAACTGTTGGACATCTGATCAGTATTTTAATCATGTGCTGGTTACAGTACATTAGATGTCTTCTTGAATATACCTGGTGAGGTATGTATATGAAGTTTGTATCGTCAATATTCAAGTAGCCTACTTATGTATGTAATTTTTATTATCTGTACAGAAAAAATTTAGCTTATGTGATAGTATGAAGTAATCTCTCACGAAATAAAAAGGAAGAGAAAGGTGCTTAAATTTAAATATTGAAAACAGGATGATCAGAAGAAAATAATTTTTACTTCCTTTCAATTATTAATGAAACCTGGCCACTCACCATTCGCAGTTGATTTCTATGGTTACAGGTCTATTCTTCATATTCTGTAGCTTTCAAATAATTTCTAAAATAAATATTACGCCTACTTAGCTCTTGTAAAACGAAATTTTCACTTTCACTTTCAACAGAACACTCACTTATATTCAGTTCTTGTATCTTGCAGTAAATTATCCATTTGTGATCATCTTTCCAATATAACCTCCCATTGAAACGACCACTTAAAATCATGAGCTAGAATTTATTATTTTAAAAACATTTCCACGTACATACTGTTATAATTGTTATGAACCACAATACAAAAGACAACACTGTGAAATTGGATTAATTTACCAAGATCAACATCAATACCGGTAGTATAAAATCACATATAACTTAGGCCTAGGCTAGGCCTATATTATTTCATTACTTTATGGTATTAATTAGAAGAATTAATTTTGAAGAATTTACAAATATGCTGAAATAATTTATGACACCTCTTATAGAAATATAAAAATATGTATGTACATTTTGAAACAATGGGTATAGCACCATTTGAAAATGTTGAGCACTTTAACAGTAACTTGTAAATTGTTCCATCACGTTGTCTATAGTGTTCATTTAATGTAGCACTTTTAGAATGAACGTGGTTCACATACATAAGAAGAAATGACGATGGAATGAGTCGAAGACATACAGTTTTCTTTAATTTTTAGCAAATGATGAAGTTGAATATATACTGTTACTTCATATCCTAACATAAGTAGCGTTGCCACCATAGATGTAACACCTCCGTAACACCTGAAACGAATATAAAATAAATTAATGTATTGGTAATGATACAAGAATAAAAATAAATTAGGCTAGACATAACCTCACAAAATTACAAACACATGCTAAAACAAAAAAAAAAAAAAACTTTACGTATCCGTATATAATAAAACTAGATATTCTAGATATAATTTGATTCACACAATAACCACCTCAGCCTATTTCGCAGCAGCCATCATTAGTTACCAGTTTGAGGTGCATTACCTAATATCATACTAACCTTGTTAAGTTCTCTAACCTAATTCACTGATAATTACATAACAATACACAGGTCTAAAATACAGACAAATACACATTAATTACCTAATAAGTACAGCATGAAGATAATTCATTACTTTTGTCGGTATTTTCTAAAAGAGAAAGGGAAAACAGTAACAACATTATCTTCAATGCTTACATCACATCGTTCACATTTTCATTAGGCCTATATCAGTAATGCTTGGTAAGTGAAACAATGCATGAAATTATTTTACATTTCGGGTCACATCATTCGAGAGTCGGAAAATGCAATTCGCCACTTTTAACATAGCATTGCTTGTTATATGAGAGAACTTTGACATTTACCTTAACCTATAAAGATACGACCTGTTGGTACAGAGTTCTTCACATAGCAAAACACAGACAATTTTCGAATATAACTTAGCTGAACAAACTTCAAATAACACTGTAATATGCTTGGCATATTTGTAATATTCGTACTCAATGAGTAATGCACAATTAATCGAACTATTTTCACGATGCACAATGCTTTGTAATGGTACTATTCATCATTTCATAGGGCAGAGAGGCGAACCTAGCGGCAGAAATTGTCATGACTCACAGAGACCTACTCTCGATCGTGCTATGCGCCAGCTTGTATAATCTCGTAAGCAACGGTACAAAGTTACAAAATGTAGTGGCAAGGAGGCCGTGACTATGAGACTGCAACGATAATGAAAGGCAGAGCCTTCTTTAGTTACAAGCCGGGGCCATACCTCGGCAACACTGTAATTAACTGTCACCCGGAGGCTGACCGTACAGTACACGTGTTTGTGCTAATGCCGATTTCCAATGTAAATTAATGTTACAATATAAGTGTGTGTCGATGGAATTATGTTTGCGGTCATACCAAACGTTAATTGTTGATGTATTATAAACTAAATGCGTGTTGGTGATAAAAGAACAAGGCAATAAGTGAAAATAAAATGATTGCAGTCTTTGGGAATTTTTACGGTTATGGATGACAAAGTAATTGACTATTCCATTAAATATTGTATAACCACATTTTTATATTCTTATTTGTGGTTTGTGTGTATCAGAATTCTAGTCAAATTGTTGGGTCTCGCCTGCTATATCAATAAAGTTACGCCGTTGGTTTTCAAAGTCATTGTAAACAGCTGTTTTGTGATCCCATAAATGTTGCAGTTTTGTTGAAGATTAGGAATGCCTGCTATACGTCAGAACTATCTATAATTTGTACATGCATATAATCACTTTGTTGGTTAGGTCAATGTTACTTATGTCCCGCCCACTATACAGACATAGGCCAATTTTACACATTTAATATAACTTGTTGCTTCTTTGACAGGTTAAGTTTGGTTAGTTTAGGTTTTTGTTATAGCCTACCTTGCATATACGATTATAGCGCAACATTGGCAGTGATAAAAGTGAAATATTCGTTCAGTGGGCGTTGGATACTCTACATTCACCCACTTGGTATTTACAGGATTTAAAGTCCACTGAGTTTACGCTAATTGATACATACATGTACTTAATAGATAATGTTGCGTTTTGTTACGTATTATCTTGAAGGGATGTGTTTTCATTTTTTCATAGATTGTTTTACTTGGCTTAACTGTATTTACATCCTCATACTTTTATTATAATAGGAATGTCAATAGTTTCTTCTGTTTACATTTTATTTTAGGCCTATTTGCATAATTCACATTCTTAGCTTGTTTTCTGTAGTTATATTTATTTAAAATTATATTTTAAAAAGTTCATAACAAATAATTTAGAATAACAGTATTGTTATGGTGACTGGCCAGGTTCAAATTAAAATTGGCTTCCTGGACATCTGAAATATTTATAGTAAAGCACGACATAATCAAATGAAATTAAAATGCATATGATATCCTACACCTTTCATGTCAGAGGTGAAACAACATTAAGCGGCAAAACATTGTCAATTTACTAGCCACATAATGGTTAATTGATTGGAATAGGGTATTGCGAAAGTAAGTCATTATTTTATTTATTTTTGGTACAAGTAACATTTCTTTAAGTATTTATTTATTTTCCCTTGTACCATCAATAAAAAAACAAGTATGTTTTTATTTTTTTTTTTATTATAAGTGTAGTTGCTACGACACATAGGCACACAGCACTTTCAAGGCATCTGAAATATTTGTAGAAAAACACGATAGATAATCGCAGAAGATAATATTAAAATATATCCTAAACCTTCCACAGATGAAACACCATTAAGTCGCAAAACATTGTCAATTTGCTAGCCACAAATTTGTTAACTGAATGGAACTTAAGAATACTGCGTAGGAACTTACGTCTTTATTGTATTATTGATTTTATTATTTTCGGTGCAAGGAATATCTTTTTTATTTATTTATTTACCTTTGTACTATCAATAAAAACATGTTTTTTTTTTGTAATTATTTTAAGTGGCAGCCTTTGTATGTAAGTAGCCTATTTACGCCGTATTCTGAAGTATAGCTAATTGATTGCAATAAAACACTATTTTCGAACCCGTAATAATTTACATCACTACTCTGAATCTTGATCTTACCTTTGTGCATGAAGTAATATTGAAAAAATACGCGTCACGTATAACGAAAGCAATGAGCAAACACAATATCACTCTAAAATCCAAAGACGTTATATAGTATACTAGACTCACACGGAGGGCTGGTGTGCTGTCCAAAATTGAAACCTGTCTGCGCATGTTCACGCCGCCATGAAATAGGTAGAAACAGCATTGTCATCAATGTAAGGAATCACTGTATGGCAACAAATCCCTCAGACACATAGCGTTTTTATCGAGAAAAGACAATGGGAGTTTGGCAATTCCATCAGCAGACATCGTAAAGATTTGTAGATTATGTGAATGTTGCATTAGACAGTTGTTAAAGGAAACAAATGGCATGCCACTTAAAGGTCCTGTAGGTCTAAAGATAAAGAGAACTATTCTAGAACAGATAAACATAGGCCTAAATGAAATATTCCCTGAACTGCAGTAACATGTATTAGAAAACGAGTTTCCTGGCAATCACATCGTAAGAATTATATCTTTAACAGTTGAAATGTACACTAAAATTAGATGCCATCATACAGCAAGATCTTACAACGTTAATTTACATAGAACAATTGTCAAGCAGCATCTAACAAAATCCATCTCTTCATGAATCGAGAGGTATGTAACTATATTATCATGTGCATTTTTTGTGCTACTTATTAGTTACCGTTCATTTTTTTTCTATGTGTTTTTATTTATTCCACTCTTTTCAGGAGTTCCCAGTTCTATATTTCATTCGGATTGTAAATGTAAATAAAAACCTATGAGTATTATAACATAAATTAAATTGTAATGTAATTGTTAATCTCTACGTCATCTGGCAGCATCTATTAGAAACCATCCTTGCAAGAATTTAGAGGTAGCCCTGTGTTGTTATCTTTTTATTTAAAATGGTTTTTTTGGGGTATCTATATTGTCAATTGCACATGAATTTGTTTTGCAGGCATTCCCAATATTATCTTTCAATGTGGTTATAAATGTAAATAGTTACCTAACTTATATGAAGGCCTATTATAATATCTTACATTTTAATGTGTCAATTTTTGAGTCATCATCTGCCGCAGCATTAACCTACCCCCCCCCCCACTTTCAAGAATCAAGAGGTATGTTGTCTTTTCAAATTGGGTTAAAGTGCTTATTTAAAATTACTTTATATTTGTGAGAGGTCTATGCTGTCATTTGTACAGCAATTTTTGTTGTTGTTTTGTTTTTGCAGATATTCCTAGTGAATTATTTTTCACTGGGGTGTTATAAATGTATATAGTTCACATACAAATAATCCGTTTATATTTTGCCGGAGATATATATATATATATATATATATATATATATATCAGGGAACGGATTTATATGGACTAAAAATATATGAAATATGTAAATATATATGTACTTATTTTTACCAAAATATGGAATTAAATATGGATTTTTACCAAAATATGGAATTAAATATGGACTTAAAATTATAAAAAAATGACTATGTACGTTAAATATTGGTACACTTTAATCAAACTAAACAAAAAATATAATGGACGTACCTTATCTTCCAATGTAGTTTCAACAAAACACAATTTTTATTGTCTGTTACCATAACAATAGGTTACAAACATTTCTTTCAAGTGCTGAAAAGTGAATCTTCTTCTATTGTCTCTGAGGATAGATTTATACTGACTAAAAGAGCGTTCGACGTCACAAGAAGTAACTGGTACATAATTCAATTTCACAATGTCTGCTGGGGATAAGTCCAAGTTAATCTTCACTGTTGATTCACCACTCATCACAGCAACAACCTTTTGTAGTTCTTCATATCCAGGGTTTTTTGAAAGTACAGTGTCCACCTTAGCTCTTACTGCATCTGCAACTTTACCTCTACCACGATTCAGTTGTTCCACAGTACTATTTATAATTTCAAAACTTTCAGATAGTGAAAGGTGCCTATTTTGGAGACTTTTGAGCGTTTTTATGATGCATGAAAATGTATGCTGAATGTGAGCTAAGTCATTCTTCACACTTATGTCACAGGTAACTGTTTTCGCAGTATCAATTGAGACTGCATCTTCAGAGTCCAATGCAAGGAGAACATTGTTAATAGAGTCTATATGTTCGGCATAATATTCAACTGCTTCTAGCCATGTACCCCATCTAGTTAAAATTGGCTTTGGTGGCAATGGAATTTCAGGGTACATTTCTTTCAACACGTTAACTCTACTGGGAGCTTTGAGAAATACTTTTTTCACTGATGAAATCAACAAATCTACTTTAGGGAAATTGTCTCTGACCACTTCTGCCACACGATGAAATGCATGCGCCACACAAGTAAAATGAGTCAATTTAGGATATACAACAGATAATGCTTGTCCAGCTTTGACCATATAAGGGGCAGCATCGCTAATAAAGAATAACACATTATCGTACATAATACCCTTTGGCCACAGGATACCCATAGCTTCGTTGAACAGTTTAACTATAGTTTTGTTATTGCACTTTTCTAGAACATCACAATGTAAAAGAATTCGTTCAGAATATTGTTCACTTAACAAACCGATAACTACATTACCAACAAGTCTACCTTCTTTGTCGGGAGTCTCATCAATGGAAACCCAAATTGAACTATCTTTAATTTCATCTCTTATCTTCTGTATTGTCTCATCGTAGATGGATGGAGCATACGTCTTCCTAAGTGTTGACTCATCCAGGATTGTATGTTGAGTATATTTTTCAAGGAATTCCCTGAAGACCTTATTCTTTAGTTTGTAGAGAGGAATATCAGCAGAGATGAGAGAACGGCACAGGTCGATGTTAAACTCAGATCTTACATTCGATGTTGTTGGTTGTGTTAAAAACAATTGTCTCTGCTTGGAATTTAGTTGTTTGTTGGCCTGATGTTTACTAGTTGTAATGTGTTGTTGCACCAGGAACTTTTGTGTAGATGATACTGCACACTGACACAAATTACAAAATAATATTTTATTGTCAGTTGATAAACCATCTTCTTTAAATTCTGAAATGTAACTTGTTAGTTTTGATTTTAAATTGACTGAATGACGTACTTTTGGCATATTTACCGTCTTTATAGTATGATTTACAAAACTGAACCTATGTGTACTCTGACTGGCATTTAACTGTTGAGCTGCACAACTGAAGTCTGTTAAAAATTTTAAATTAAATTAATACAGTTTTGTAACTTACTTTCCCATTGTTGATAGGACTGCTAATTTTCAAATAACTCTGATGTTAAAGGGATTACTGAACATGTGTTTAAATCTCTATTGTTGAAATGTATTTTTAAAAGTTAATGGAATTTTGTTTTGTTTTATTGTTAAACCTAATATAATATGGACTGTTTTATATGAAATATGGAAAATATATGGAAATTAACGAAAATATGTACTAAACTCTAAAATATGGAAAAATATGGAAAATAAAAGTAGGATTTTTCAACCCTACACATTGTGAAACATAAAGATAATGCAAAATATAAATTATATTAGCTTTATAAGTAAATATGTATTTACATATAAATCCTTTCCCTGATATATATATATATATATATATATATATATATATATATATATATATATATATATATATATATATATATATATTATTAAAAAAGCAAGGAATATCATCTTATTGATATAACATATGTGCATAAAATTACGTACTATCACTCCGCAAGCAATGATATATATTTATTTAAAATAACAATATATCATGTAAAGAAATCCACTCATAAAAAGTATGTTTTTTTACATAATGTGATTATGTTTAGTTTTTAGGTCCTCATGATACCTATTATTTGCAATGTATTAGATACATGTAGACTATTTTTTATAATTGATAGCATTCCCTTTATTAATTGTAGAATTACTTATAAATGCGTTGTAATTTTGCTACCTTTGCGCATTACATTTTGCGTGGTTACTTATGTCCTGTGGTCTAAAAGTACCGGTAATATAATTTTCGATTCTCTAAAAACTTAACAACATCACATACAGTATTTATTTCACTTAAGAATTTGATTATAATAAGAACTTGTGTAATCAAGGTGCATGTATTTACGACTTGTGATCTAAGAGTAATACATGTTAATATAATTTTCCATTCTCTGAAACCTAAGAATATGCCGATTAACGTAAAAATTATACATTCTATAATGTGTATTGCGTAGGCCTATTTATGGATGTATGAGCATGTTTTCTATCAATTGCTGCGTACTTTTTTTCTTTCCTTTAATGCTCTGGCCCATAGCAATGAAACTTTGAATATATTTATTTCGTCCTAATTTTACGTTAAACGTCGAAAATGGACATAATCTGTCAATTTTAGATCATCACAGCGTTAAATTGCGCGATTTACGTACTGCTATGATGCGTCTGCTCTCCTACATCATGGCGGCAAGCGCAGCGTTCAATTTGCCCCGGTTTCCTCGTTCCGCGCAGCCGAGACTGTAGGGGCTTGCTAAAATCTCCCGCCTCCACTCTGCGTTGCCAAACCTACCCATGCCCCGGCTTGTAACTAAAGAAGGCTCTGTAAAAGGAGATGTGCAAACGTGCTGTCCCGATCCACTCCTGTCAAAGAGTTTGAAATACTTATATATTACAAACTCTTTGAGGCCGGTCAAGGAGAAGCGAAGCGAGCATCAAGTCGGCCGTGCACGATATTACGCAGTATCATTGACACAATTAGCTGGTGGTGTTGTAGCCGGAAGTTACGTAGTTAGATTGATTCGTGGCGACTTTGTGTCTTGCTTCGTTCCTCAGCGTGTGATATTACACCTTCAAACTTCATCAAGTAAGTAATTTTGTGTCTATAGTTGGGTGTGGCGGAAATTTTGATTCGGTCAATGTAGAGTATCCAACGCCCACTCAACGAATATTGCACTTTTATCACTGCCAATGTTGCGCTATAAACCAATTTTCGGCAATCTAATGTAAAAGACCGCCTACAAATATTTGGATAGTTTCAGAGAAAATACACAAATTCAATCTTCTAACACGATTTTTTTGTTTTTAAATAATTAAGTAATTTGCTGGGAGACATCGTTAGATATAGGCCACTCTTACACTAAACTGGAGTAATTTAAGCTTATTAATCAGATATGATTCTACTTACTGTTTCTTATATGCTCACCTGTATGTAATTTCTAATTTATACATATTTCATTGTTATTGCCCATCCAAAGATCGTTAAGAACGATAAATATTACTTCACCCAGATAAGACTGACGTCCTATATATAGGACACGGGACGTTTCACACAAATATGTTAATAACAATGACTATGACAGACTAAATATAAGAAAAAAAATGGAGGCAATTTATAACACATAAGGATTATGGTATCATGATTGCCGACTATGAAAATCTTACACAGCAATGTTAAAAAAATAAAACGTTCCGTCCTATATATAGGACGTCAGTCTCATCTGGGTTAATATCTCCTATCTTTCTTCAAATAGTGTTTATATGCTATGTTAATTTTCATTTGTTTTCATAAGTTAACAATGATGCACATTGGGAGCAACATATAAGAAATTATTTTCCTACACAATCGACGCTATATTCACATTGTTTTGAAATGATTAATCGAAGATGGTTTGCTTATTGTTTATTACACGCACATTTTTATGTAATTTCTATACCGTACGTTTTTTTTCTAACCCACGATCATTAAGAATGGTGAATATTATTCATGCTTGTTTCCTCTACTTCTTAAAATAATGTTATGTGGCATGTTAGGTTTTATTTGTCGTTATTTACGTAAAAATGATGCGATAAAAAAAATTCGTATTCACGCCACATCCCTATATTAACATTTATTTTTCAGTGATTTATTAAAGAATGTACCGGTATTTAAAAGACTAATAATTTAGAAACCTGTTACATAAATCATCCTTGTGCCAAAAGAGAATGCTCCCTGAACCAAATTATATTATACAATGTACCGGTATTTAAAAGGCTAATTTAGAAACATAATTACATAAATCATCCTTGTGCCAGAAAGAGAATGCTCCCTGGACCAAATTGTCGTATTTTGCAGTGGTCGTCAGTACTCGCTGAAATGGGTAATAATAATAATAATAATAATAATAATAATAATAATAATAATAATAATACGTGTGTACTTTGCATAATTACTCTGATAATGTAGAAAATGAAATCTACGCTTTATCACAAATTTAATATAGTCCACGTAGAATACTAATTTTACTCCATTTATACTGCATTATTGATCCGGGGAAAATACTAATGTTTCAAACAAACACTTTTTTACTAGTATTTTCCCCGGACCAAAAAGTTAAATAAAAGATTGGTGTAAAAATTAGCATTTTACCATGGACCTCATTGGAGATTTTCCGTTTCATTTTCCCCGTTATCCGAGTGATTTCACAAAGTGCTACGATACGGCGTGCCTGTGTTTATCCTGTGTAGTATTGTGACAGGTCAGGTTAGTTTAGGTTAGGTGTGTACTATTCTCAGAGGTTAGATTAGCTGTATAGCATTATATGAAAAGTTAGGTTATGTAAGATTAGGTATATAGTATTATATGAGGTTATGTTAGGTTAGATTATTTGTGTAGTATTCTCAAAGGTTAAGTTAAGTTAGGATAGATTAGGTGTGTAGCATTATATGAAAGGTATTATATGAGGTTATGTTATGTATAGTATTATATGAGGTTATGTTAGGTTAGATTATGTGTGTAGTATTCTCAAAGGTTAGGTTAGGTTAGGGTAGATTAGGTGTGTAGAATTATATGAAAGTTATTAAATGAGGTTATGTTATGTATAGTATTATATGAGGTTATGTTAGGTTAGATTATGTGTGTAGTATTCTCAAAGGTTAGGTTAGGTTAAGTTAGGTTAGGTTAGGGTAGATTAGGTGTGTAGCATTATATGAAAGGTATTATATGAGGTTATGTTATGTATAGTATTATATGAGGTTATGTTTGGTTAGATTATGTGTGTAGTATTCTCAAAGGTTAGGTTAAGTTAGGGTAGATTAGGTGTGTAGCATTATATGAAAGGTATTATATGAGGTTATGTTATGTATAGAATTATATGAGGTTATGTTTGGTATTCTCAAAGGTTAGGTTAGGGTAGGGTAGATTAGGTGTGTAGCATTATATGAAAGGTATTATATGAGGTTATGTTATGTATAGTATTATATGAGGTTATGTTTGGTTAGATTATGTGTGTAGTATTCTCAAATGTTAGGTTAGTTAGGTTAGGGTAGATTAGGTGTGTAGCATTATATGAAAGGTTAGGTTATATTAGATTAGGTGTATAGTATTATATGAAGTTATGTTAGGTTGGTTTATATGTGTAGTATTGTCAAAGATTAGGTTAGGTTAGATTAGATGTGTAGTGTTATATGAGAGGTTAAGTTGGGTTACATTTACAGTAATAGGCCTACTTACGATTTATGGTTGTGGTGGATATAGGAGTGCCGCCCTTTTGTAGAACTCGCACAACAGATGGGACCTGGGGAAGTTTGCCTTGAATATGTCTTTATATGCCATGCTAATTTTCATTTGTTTTCATAAGTTAACAATTATGCACATTGGGAGCAACATATAAGGAATTATTTTCCTACAGAATCGACGCTATATTCACGTTGTTTTGAAATGATTAATCGAAGATGGTTTGCTTATTGTTTATCACACGCACATTTTTATGTAATTTCTATTCCATACGTTTTTTTTCTATCCCAAGATCATTAAGAATGGTGAATATTATTCATGCTTGTTTCCTCTACTTCTTAAAATAATGTTATTAATTTGTGCTTTGTGAAGTTATTCCATTTCTTTGTTTAATATAATGAGTTAAAAAAATGCAAAGAAAATCAGTTATTATAATATTATTATCTTGTACATAGCAAGATCGATTATTCAATTGATAGGATATTTTATGAGGTTGTCATGACTGAGATATCTATTGTCACAAGCAACAAGTTATACTAAATATGTTTAGTGTAAAACTGGCCTATGACTCTATAGTGGGCGAGACATAAGTAACATTCACCTTTGATTCTTTACAAGTGTATTAGTGAACGTTGTTAAATACAAAATAAGGCATGTGACTACTGTAGCCTGTGAATGTGGACTCAAGGCGTTTTGTAGTAGCGATGTATTTCTAATGTTCATAAGTATGGGCTGGAATTTATTTTAATAAATTTTATTCTTTTTTTATGTCTGGATAGGGATATGCCCCTGGATAGAAATGCTATTGACAAAACTGTAGCCGTCATGATGGTCTTTTGTTTTTTAAATGGCCATATTTCATTGCTTTTCGGGAACGAAAATCCTTTAAAAGTGGCGGAAAACAGAATTTAAGTATTTAAAACTTAGTGAAATAATACAAACACCGAATTTAAAAAAATGCATCATTCCTACCAAAAAAAAGAAACAACAAATTACTTTTCTATAACGTAGCACAATTTCTTACTGATTATTTAAAGACGCTTTATCAATTACGAGGTTATTTAACGTCGATGATATTGGTCATAGAGAGATGAGGCCGGGGATTCGCCATAGATTATCTGACATTCGTCTTACGGTTGGGGAAAACCTCGAAAAAACAGGTAATTAACCCAAGCGGGGATCGAACCAGCGTCCGAGTGCAACTCCGGATGAGCAGGTAAACGCCACAGCCGACAGAGCTACGCCTGTGGCTCGTAGCACAATTATGCTTTCATTTCTGTAGGGCTGCTTACCTACCAGAGAGCGCAGGATATGCAAGGCGTACCCAAAGCCTGAGGAAACCAAATCTAACCTGTCACTGATCCTCGACCTTACGAAAATTCGCCCAAGCTCTATTCTACAGTGCCACAATTTGCACAAACGCATTTATGGGATATTAGCTTAAGCCATGTCTTAACAAGAGAATTTGTAGTTTTTTCTTTATTTAACAATGACCTCTTTGAAAGTTCGAGAGGCGTCCTTTTACAACCGAAGCACAAACCACACACTTTGGGTCCTGCCCCCTCAATGGTCGTTAATCAAAACACTCAGTGATATGATCTAACTTCACGGAATATAATCAAATCTACCATTTTATAGCCTACGAACGCCAATTAGCGGGAAATCCGTACACTCTCACACATTACGAGAAAACATTATCATAGTAACTCCACAATCTTAGAAGCATACGGACGTTTGGTCACCAGAGAGCCATATTCTACCACGAAAGAGGTAAAGTCACTAAAACCAAGTAGGCTAGACACTAAACAAATCTTTTATAGTTTGATCGCCACTTAACACACAAATAAATGCGCCCAAACTGACATTAATATTTAGAAAATAGGAGGCCAACGTTTTCATGGAGTATTCAAATCGATTTCAGTATGCTCACTGTGTTGATTCAAAGGGATTCAAAACAATGTGAGTCTGAAGTGGGATCGTATCATATTCAATACGCATTCAGTTGCATGGCAATGCGTCAGCTATCCTATTCAAAACGATTTAACTATCCTATTCAAAACGATTTAATACTCTGAGTGCATGCACGATCGTGATTTGTTTCATCTGCCAGCTGTTTTACCAAGAGCGAGCGAAACTTTGTATGTTTAAAAGTCGTGTTGTAACACATAATAGGCCTCCATTAACAGCCAGAATATTAATTTTCCATGGGAATCAATTACAAAATGCAGTGTTGTTTATAGCCAAGGCCTACAAGATGACCAACATTCTAATCTAACATGTCGATGACATGTTAACTAACACAACTACTTTCGAAGCTTCGGTTTCCGTATTCAAATGTGCTACAGCCTAAATATTTACAAGAAACTATATACCCTTTAAATATGTACATATTTACAACAAGACACTAAAGTAATTCCCAATTTCTGGTGGTGCAAATACTTATTCTCTCTGCAGGTATTTAAATGAATCCATTTCAAAATAAATAAGAAAATTTATTACACATTTTTAAAATTGATTTATGAGCTTTTTGGAGTTTTTAACCAGTTTTTTTGTTCAATATTTGTAACAATGTATCTCGTTGTGTCCAATCTCAAGTGCTATCGTACTGGAGTCAGATGCATGATCTACCTCTGACCACGTGACAGTCAACACCGCACTCTCATGTGTCACTTACTGGAGTCTACACCGCTCACTGCTCCTGCGCGGCCGTGGTTTACATTAACGATTGTTGCCACTGTTGCCAAAACTTTTCAAGGAATAAAAACTTTGGAGTGTTCGTAAGATTGTTCAATAATTTATTTTGCGTTACAGTGGGAAAGACTAAACAATTTTTGGATAAATAGGCCTATATTATGTTCTGCGAAGCCTGTGGTATAAATGGTAACCGTCGTATCGTAGTAACTAGGAATCCGACCTAAATCTCTGGAAATATGCATGCATGTATGCCCTAAAAATACCAGAACAACACAGAAATTTGGAAATATGAAACTAAAGAAATTAGGCTAAATATCTAAAAATTAATTAGAAAGCTTTTTCTTCACAATCATACAAAACAGTTTTTGTGAATTTTAACTCCTTCTCTTGGCCTTAGCGAACAGTTCAGCCTGTAAAAATAGAAGAGTGGAAAACGTCTGTACTCTGCGTGAGTAATTCTTTTACAGCTATGTTAATGGGTCACTGAGTGTTTATGAATTACTCTGACAACAGCGGTGTTGGAACTCTTAAGCGTGACATGTGAGGGAGGGGTGAAGGAGAGACCGACCAGCAACAATCTGGCCATATTCCTAACGTTCTTTTTCCTTTCTCTTCTGTTCTGACAACTTACTGCTGGCGAATCCAGTTACTCCAAACTCAATTTAAGCGTAAAACATTTCTAAGGAAAGAAAATCCAAAATAAATAACCAAACGAAAGAAAGTCTGTTGCTATTATTATGTAAAATATGTGACTAATACGTAGAGAACTGTTAAAACAATTGCAATGATCAAAAATATGTTTTTCTTTCTACTGCAGCATTCTAAGCACTCTTTTTACACGATCTTTGTTTTCAGGCCTTGATATTTAGAACTCCCACTCAGAAACTTGTTGCTAGGATATAACGTAAAACTATAGGCCTACTGAAATAAAGCCCTACAGTTTACTTTTTGTTATTTAGTTACCATTAAGGTGTATTTTTGCGAAGGCTTTGCAATAATATTGCTCTAAATTAGCAATTCAAAATGTATTGTGTTTAGTATTTTAAAAACATGTATGTGCAAAAAATGTACAATACACGTTTGTGAAGTGCATTACAAAATCTCGGAAATTGAATAACTCGCTCTGCTTTTCCTCGATTTTATAAAAAGCGGTTCCCTTGTATCGCAATATAGGCCTATTGTTATCGTTAGTAAAAATATTGCTTAATATTCCACATTGTACCAGAGGCGTAAAATATTACCATGGGAATTAAAACGCCATGCCTTCTATTATGACGACATAACTTGACGTAAAGTTAAATATTATATGATTTGCCGTGCTATAATATTTAACACATCATTGTTGTCATAGCAATGCCTTTCTTCATAGACCATGATTTCAAGCTACCCATCATTACAAATTTGTTGTTATTTTTTTATTAGGCCTAAATGTTTTAAAATGCTGTCGTAAAAAATAACGTATGAAACACGTTTATAATTTTATACAATTGCTGCACTCGTCAGAATTAAGTAACTCGCTTCACTCATTTATTAAACATTGGCTCGCACAATGTAATGTAGCATTATAAAGTTGTTTCATAATAGGTCTATAGTTATTTAACATTACTATATTATATTTTCTTCAATTGAAGCGTTGGGCCGAATAACGATCTATGTTACAATTTTTCAAAATCGAATTTTTAATGAAATAATGCTCTGTATAGTCTGACATAGCTGTCACAAAAATTGTTTTGCAATATATATATCAGAGACACTTCTACACGAGTTACAACCATGAATACTTTTTGGTTGGAACAACGGTCTATGTCACTAGTCACTTCTAGCGTATCCAGTTGTTTTGATTGTATCGGGAGTTATTGCATGGAAGTTTGTTCTCTTTACGAATATTGGATACTTGAACTCTGTGTATCAGGTTTCAGTTAATCTATTTTGTAAAATGGACGACTGGAAGACAGTGAAGATTTCTATGGTAGCTACTGACTGGCTAAATAAACCCAGTAAAAAAAGGATCCAGACAAATTAATATTAATAAGTGGAAAGTTGTATCACGAAAGTCCCCGAGAGGTAATGGTCTTGAGTATAAGCTACAACAAGGAAGACGAAGTCGCAAGTTATTGCGAAAGATCCCGCAAGAAATGTAAGTTCCTGTCTGTTATTTTTGCAGTATTTTATTAGTTTTATTTTAATTTACACTTTACCTAGTGTTAGTTGGTCTATGTTGTGTTTTGCCTCTATAGTTTGTCTTAGAATTTTATCAAGGTACTTCGTTTCAGGAACAGATTTGTGGAAATTCTTGTAAGGAGATGTGCTCACACCTTGCTCTTGATGTCAGAAAGGTGCTGTTTAAAATGTATTACTCTCTTACAGTCAGCATTTGAAAACTGTGATTGTTATTGTCTTCATCATTAATAAAATTTATACTTAACAGATAAGCCATCTGTTGGGATGGATACTGAATATTCGGGACAGGGGTTCAAATTCCATAACCGAACAATTTCCCAACTGTAGTATATAATTTTCTTTATTCATTTGTTATAGTTAGAACTTTCATTAATTTAATGGTGTCCCTACATCTCAATAGTCTACTGTAATTATTTTCTAATAGTGTTATTATTTGATAAATATTGTATTTGTAAAGTGAGGGACAGCTGATTGGTTTCTGCAGCTTTCTCTCTCTAAAGCTTTGCGACTCTTCGAGGATTCAAGCTTACTGTCCATTCTTGAATCGCTCTTCCATGAAAAATATATTCCATCATAGGGCCTACCTTTGCTGTAAATGAGGACAGCAAGTGAACTACAAAATAAAATAAACTAAAAATATATTTAAGTTAAGTGAAAACAAAAATCCAAATTAATATCAAAAGTCGCAAAAATGGCCAAGAATGTAGCACCAAAATTGAAAAAATTAACCTAAAAACGAAACAGTTCCAAAAGTGACGAAATTGATCTTAAAACTGTGAGTCTTACAACCAGAAATGAATCATTAGGATTTATGTATTTATTAACAATGTCTGCAACTACTTAGATTAAAAGTAACATGCTAGCAACCTCAGGCCGTGCTGATTATGGTATTGTTCTAACACTGCTGAGATTCAAGATGTGTAAATGAGCAACTGTTGTTTTCTGCGGTCATGAACTTGTAAATTTGTTCCCAATCTCTATAATTATATCAAGTTTGTACTCAATTGCAAACAAAAGAAAATCAGTAATAAATGTTAAAGTAACTAGATGCGATTTATCTAAAAGTAGAAACATATCTAATCTGCTCCACTTGTACGATATTCTGAGAGTAACCCTTGACAATAGTCAGTCAGTGAAGCTGTATTATTATTATTCTGATCTAATATTTTGAGAATGAATTTTAATGGACTTTGTAACATATTTGAGTGAAGCGAAGTACATAATGGACAGAAATGACCTGAAAGCTGCATTGCTACTCATTCATTGCAGTTTCTTAAGTTCATTGGAGTACGTGTTAACGGAAGGTCACTAGTGACTTATGAATAGTATTTGTAGGTTTTACTGTTTTCCCTGCTTTCTGATGTGCAGGATGGCGAAACCGAATCCTATTCCCGACCTCAAGCAGCGAGTGAAGACCCTGGAGGGACACGTTCGACTGCTGCTTCCTCTCATAGAGGAGGTCAGGGTCCTCAAGGAGAGGTTGGACTCGCGGGCCCTGCTTGGCCTGGAGGCAAGGAAGGAAGAGGAAAAAGTAGGGAGTAGCAACAACATTGAGGAGCTGAAGGAGAGATTGGCGCTGAGAGAGAGGGAATTAAGAGAAAAACAGGCTGAACTGGGAAAGCTGAAAGAAGAATCGGAAAGGGTAAGGGTTCCGCTGTTGCCATATTTACAATTACTGCTGAACACCTTAGATTGGGTCACAGTACGGCTTTATTCCACAGAATTATTTACTCATACCAGGCATTCAGAAAATGGGTGACGAGGGAAATTGAAAGATATTTAAGACCAATTTGTAGCCATGTACAAAATGCAAAAGATAGAATTAGAAATGTCGTGTTTAGTACAATATATTCAGTAGTTTGTTGTGTCTTGTTCTGTTTCTCATCATACTGTCACCTTACTGACTGGGCTACGTCTGAACCTGATTCCTTTGTGGTTACAGGAGAAAGTAGAACTGAGGCAAAAATGTGAAGGAGAGCACCAGTTGCGGCTGCAGCAGGAAAAGGTAAGTGATGAGCTGTTACCATGGTTAGAGATACAGTAATTGGACAGTTGAGGGTACATTAAAAGTTGGAGCAGTAAGCACGAAAAACTTTAAAATAGGCAGATATGCAGACGCCAAGGTGTGTTCAAATAGGCACTTAATTGAATGATAAATATGGCTACTCCATTATATATCACAATGTAGTGACAGTAACCGTACTGACAATATCTGAAAGACGAAAATGCCTGTAGGTAAGTGACAGGAGGCCGAGAACAGTGAGAAGGTTTGAGTGGGTGAGGTGAGGGGATAGCAAAAGTGTGATATATATGGTGCTGCTTGTATTTGCCTTGAATAAGCTTCTTGATTCACCGCCCAATTTGCTGGCAAAATTTTCTAATGAAGCTGCTTATTTATTTCACTAGCGTGTTATATTGAATTCCCATTGACTAAAATACACTCAATGGCGAGATGAACGCGTCCAACACAAATGTTGAGTCAAAGCGATAAGCCGGTTGATTTTACTAGCAGCTTCCAAATAAATGGAATGTCAGGACTTCAGGGAATGAATTTCTGAACAACTGGTGAATACATCTGGCTTCAGTGCAGGCACGAGCGTTGATATATGCAGCTGTCCTCCAATGCTAGGTCCTTAAAAAGCAAGGTTATGTCCCCCGAGCTTAAGATGAGAACAAATAATTTTATTGACTACTCCTGCTAAAGAAGAATATGTGACAGAACTGTTATTAAAATATTTCACTGTTATAAACAGTTACGAAATAAAAGAGGAGATAGGACCGTGTAAATATTTATGAACTAGCGAATTTTCCAGCCAGATATTAATTCTGGAAAAACATCAAGGTACCGACAGAAGAAGCTAGGAAGTAGCCTTAAAAGCAGGAAAATGTAGCCTAAATCACGCTTAAGTGACAGGAGTCCAAGGACAGTAACTAGTTTAGTGTCAATTAAATCAGGGTAAAGCTAATAATGAAAAAATGTGATTACATACAGAGAAGGCAGGTCTGGAGCAGAGGTTCTCAAAGTATGGGTCGCGACGCCTTGTGTTGTCATGTAAAGAGCAGAGGGATGGATTATAAATTGAAAGAAACAATGCCTTATTAACAACATTTATGTTGTATTTGAGGAAAACTTACTGAAAAAATTAACGACGATTTTTAGATGCAACCAAACCCAAACTTTAAATTCCCGAACATTCATAAATTCACGTTGCACCACTTAACCTCTCAGCGGCTCATTTAAAGTATTTTACCATATGTGACACAAAAATTTATTGTTGTGTCCCATATCTGACATCAGTATTTTGTCGTAGCACTTGCCACGACAAGGGCGGATGGCTTATGTTTGTGAACATCGCAAGTTATATCCTACTATCAAGACAACACAACAAATTAGACACTGCGTTATACTTCCTAACTCTCTGATAATTTATAAACTGTGCTTGCTTATGGATAGGAGGGATTCCTATAGGCTATAGAATGTGATCTCAGGCTTTCGAAATGATCACAAGTGTAGAAATCCACTATTACTAAGTTTATTAACAAGATATCAATTTATCACAGATAGAATATGTTGTTGTTGTCTAGTGCCTTGCATTTGGCAATGAAGCCATTAGCAGTCGTGCGTTCCAATACTTTTGAACTGTAGTTTCTTCTGATCTTAATGCTTCACAGGTCTTCAAGTGGTCTTCATTCATTTCTGCTGGATCGTTACACAGGACACATATGGGTGAAGCTGAGATACCTATTCTGTAGAGATGACTTGCTAGACAGTCAGATAGAATATTGAATATTGAAATTGAACGATTTAAGAACTATCAAAATTGCTGTTAATTTTTAAAGTATCAAAATGAACTAGTTAAATGTAAAGTACAAGAATTGAACTGATGATCTTACTTACAGTTGATTGTAGGGCGAACCCTGGTGCAATTCAAAGACGATGCCATTTTCCTTGCCTTCTTCATGGATGTCAGGAAGTTACGCCTGCTACTACATGACCGCTGTCTTGACCAAAGACTGATGAACCAGTGACTAATGGCCGCGATTTGGACGTTTCTCGAACCGCGTCCTTTGTGACATAACAGAGTGACGCTATTTTGTCCGTGAATCTTCTAAAAAGACGGTATTGCATTCACTAAACACCACGCTTCTGGTTCTTAACTATTATTTCAGATCAGCATTTCCTGTTGTCACTTGGAACAATACAGATTTAAGGAACTCTCACGACTGAATTTCTGTTTTTGATTTAGCCAATAGAAATTTAAACTTAAAACGAATATCCAGTTAGGAATCTCGCGAGAGATGCTGGAAAATCTTTCGTTATATGTCAGCTGTTGCATAAGAATGATTTTGTGCTAAAATGCAAGCATTCGCATTTCCTGTGTTGTTCAAGGACTGGACTCTGCTTCTGCTGACGTCGATAAACTGTACGATAATCTGTTGCAACAGGAAGCGATCTCTGTCAGATGTCAATGATTTAACTGAATGTTTTAATAAGTACGATTTCATTACTTTCAAATAAAGTGAAAATGTATTGCTTATCATAATCCTTGGGCACAACAAAAGCACTAGAATTGATCAAATTTCTTTTTGTGAAGTAATTTCAACCAAATCTGCTTGTTCTACCTTGGGCTGTTATTAGAGTAGCCTATGTTTACATCCTGGTCTTGTAAACCACTATTCAAAGTGTTTGAGTGTTTGAGAGATATAGGCCTATCAATAAGGAAGACACGTCTAAGAAGCAAAATAGAATAAATTGTAAAATATGTTTGCATATTCTGATTTCTCATCTTGCAGGTACGCTACATTAGAAGTTGGCTGCTATCGACTGGTTTTCAGTAAAGTGATCATTTATTTCGATTTTATACGGATTTGAATTTTTAGAGGGAGATACATACACGGTAGTGGGGGAGGAGGGTTGCAAAGAAAAGTCTCTCCAAAAAATGGGCAGCATCTTCACAAAGTTTGACGGACACTGGTCGAGATGACCAGCATCCCATTTATTTTGGGGTTTATGAAAGTCTGAATTATGTTCTGGGTAGTTAGGTGATCTGCGGCCCATTTCTTTTAGAGCTCATCATGAAAATATAAATTACAGTTTATTCTGGTAGTATATTCAAACAGTGGCCCATCTGTTAAAACTTCATAATGAAAATTAAGATTAACTTCCTGCAGATGTCCAATTTATTTGAGGACTCGTAACATTTCTTTTAACTCTTTAGGGAAAACCTTAGGCGGGGTGAGAGATTTTATTTGAAAGCCTCTATCGAAACGTTATACATTGGTAGCTGTTGTCTCATTACCTGATACTGTATACCGGCCATGAGCTTGATTCCTTCATGAGACCTGTTGCTTCAAGTCAGACTATCACTTAACTAGCTGAGCTTTCTGTAATCCAGAATTGTTTATATTACAGAGTTACCAGGATCAACTGAGGAAGCTGAGACAAGAACTGGAGGCTGGACGAGAGATGAGGCGCCAACTGGAAGAAGTAAGTGTGAGCTGTTACCCTGGTTACAGTTACGAGGGGGTTTATGTGCTTCACTCAGTCATTGCAGATTTTAAAAATGATAAAAGCAATAATAGTTATATTGTTATTGTTGTTATTATTATTATTATTATTATTATTATTATTATTATTATTATAATTACTACTACTACTACTACTACTACTACTACTACCACCACCATTGTAAAATCATCATTACCATCGTCACAGTAGTCATGTTTGTAGTCAAGTTATGGACATCTGTGGTTCTTCTCAACCAGATTTGTTTTTAATTACAGAGTAATGAGGAGGCACTGCGAGTTTTGCGAGAAGAACTGCAGGTGAAGGGGGAGGAACTGAAGAAAATGGCAGAAGAACTGCAAGTGGAGCGCCAGAAGACAGCAGTAAGTGTGAGCTGTTGCCATGGTTACAGATACTGAGCAATGATTGATACAAACTGTTACAACAGACATTGGGAACAGTTGCAGTTGGAGAGCAAACTTAATTTGAGTTTTCTGACCAACTAGTACTGTTGTTAGTACTGTTATTACTATTGAACTTACTGTAGTTATGGCTACTATCACTACTACTGGTATTAATATACTTATGGCTACTGTTACTATTACTGCCATTACTGTAGTTATGGCTTCTGTCACTACTACTACTATTATTGTAGTTGTGGCTACTGTCACTACTACTGACATTAGTATAGTTGTGGCTACTGTCACTACTACTGCCATTATTGTAGTTATGGCTACTGTCACTACTACTGACGTTACTTTAGTTATGGCTACTGTCACTACTACTGCCTTTATTGTAGTTATGGCTACTGTCACTACTACTGACGTTATTGTAGTTATGGCTACTGTCACTACTACCATTATTGTAGTTATGGCTACTGTCACTACTACTGACATTAGTATAGTTGTGGCTACTGTCACTACTACTGCCATTATTGTAGTTATGGCTACTGTCACTACTGCTGACGTTACTATAGTTATGGCTACTGTCACTACTACTGCCTTTATTGTAGTTATGGCTACTGTCACTACTACTGACGTTATTGTAGTTATGGCTACTGTCACTACTACTGCCATTATTGTAGTTATGGCTACTGTCACTACTGCTGACGTTACTATAGTTATGGCTACTGTCACTACTACTGCCTTTATTGTAGTTATGGCTACTGTCACTACTACTGACGTTATTGTAGTTATGGCTACTGTCACTACTACTGCCATTATTGTAGTTATGGCTACTGTCACTACTACTGACATTAGTATAGTTGTGGCTACTGTCACTACTACTGCCATTATTGTAGTTATGGCTACTGTCACTACTACTGCCATTATTGTAGTTATGGCTACTGTCACTACTGCTGACGTTAATATAGTTATGGCTACTGTCACTACTACTGCCTTTATTGTAGTTATGGCTACTGTCACTACTACTGACGTTATTGTAGTTATGGCTACTGTCACTACTACTGCCATTATTGTAGTTATGGCTACTGTCACTACTACTGACATTAGTATAGTTGTGGCTACTGTCACTACTACTGCCATTATTGTAGTTATGGCTACTGTCACTACTGCTGACGTTACTATAGTTATGGCTACTGTCACTACTACTGCCTTTATTGTAGTTATGGCTACTGTCACTACTACTGACGTTATTGTAGTTATGGCTACTGTCACTACTACTGCCATTATTGTAGTTATGGCTACTGTCACTACTACTGACATTAGTATAGTTGTGGCTACTGTCACTACTACTGCCATTATTGTAGTTATGGCTACTGTCACTACTGCTGACGTTACTTTAGTTATGGCTACTGTCACTACTACTGCCTTTATTGTAGTTATGGCTACTGTCACTACTACTGACGTTATTGTAGTTATGGCTACTGTCACTACTACCATTATTGTAGTTATGGCTACTGTCACTACTACTGCCATTATTGTAGTTATGGCTACTGTCACTACTACTGATGTTACTGTAGTTATGGCTACTATCACTACTACTGCCATTACTGTAGTTATTGCTACTGTCACTACTACTGACATTACTGTAGTTATGGCTACTGTGTCTATTAGTGACATTACTGTAATGACTACTCTCACTACTACTGACGTTACTGCAGTTACGGCTACTGTCACTACTACTGCCATCAGCTTCACTCAGCCTAGTGGAACTGTCACCTCGCTAACTTAGCTTCCTCTCACCAGATTGTTTTGTCTGTTGCAGAAGCTCAGAGCTGTGGCTGAGGCGAGGCCCAACCTGGAGCAGAAGGACAGCGAAGGCAGGACTGAGCTACACCAGGCAGCAGAGCGGGGGGACACACACATTGTACAGCTGCTCCTGGATGCAGGCAGCCAGGTGAACGCCGTGGATCATACTGGCCGCACGCCCTTGTGGCTGGCAGCACGTGAAGGCCGCCAGAATGCATGCAGGGTGCTGCTGGCTGCCGGGGCGCGGCCGGATCTGAAGGGAGGACCATCTGGCGGCACTGCTCTGCATGAGGCTGCATACCGTGGGCGCCGTGCAGTGTGTGAGCTGCTGTTGGCAGCTGGGGCGCGGCGCAACGAGCGTGATGCAGACCAGTGGACTGCTCTGCACTGTGCAGCATGTCGTGGCCACGCCCCAGTGGTGCAGCTGCTGTTGCAGCATGGCGCTAAGCGGGGGGCGAAGAATAAGGAGGGATGGACGGCCCTGGACCTGGCGCGTCGGCAGGGGAACACAGAAGTGGCGGCCATGCTGCAGAGCTGAGTAGGTGCATTGCTGCCAACACGACAGCAATACCATTATACCACAGTAAGCAGAGGGAATTTGTTGTGTTGGCATCACTGCTCTGAGTGTAATGCTGTTACTTCATTGCTCTAGGCTGTCGTTACTCTCGTGTTGTGTGGCTTTGTTGTGGTTGGAGCTTGATACGCCACTGACGATTATTATTATTATTATTATTATCATCATCATCATCATCAATATTCGATTGTCTTTGTAATTATTGTTTAAATTACTGTACAGAATATTGAAATAAAGATGTGGGAGAATGATTTACGTTGATATCACTGTCTGTGTAGAACATACAGGATTGTTGTAACTGTGTCATTGTGATACGCCACTGATCCTTCATCATCTCATCTGGACTATTTCAAGTACAATAAGTAGCCTATGTTACCTCGCCCTGTCCAATGATCTTGATATGCCACTGACTGCCGCTAGTGTTCCTGCTGCTCACATGCACATCAATACCACGGCCATTTTTATGCCTATATTTATTAACAATATCAATGTGAACGAAAGCATTTCCGTTGGCATCACTGTTCCTCAACCAATTCGACATTCACGCCTAGAAAGTTGTCTTAATTACGTTGATAAAGTACTTCACTGATAACTTCAAAAAGTGAAGTAGGGTTTACGGTCATGCACGCTTTGATCGTGGCTCTGGTCCTTAGCTCGCATGGTTCGTGTGTACGTCTGGAATTTTTTATTCTGGCGTCAGTTAAGCAGCATTTGTTTGATTACTGTGTAGGCTATAATTCAGTCGACCCCTTACCTAAGAGCCAACTGGCTAGTCTCTTAAATTGAGAGAAGTCATCCTGCCTAAGGTATTGCCGTGGTTTTGCTAACGCGCTAAAACAAATGAGGGGATCGGGAGTAAAAACATGGTAAGTGACTTTTATTGCTTTGAAGTTACAGCTAAGCAAACATTTATACACGCCTCAGTTTGTATAGTTACCAGGAAAGTAAAATCTGTATACCTCTGCCATTTGTTGAGATGTTGGAAAACTAACTACTGCATTAGACGCAGAATGTAAGATACCATATTGTACGCTACATATCTAATTTTTTTTTACCAAAATGTCAGTTACCATGTTTTACGCCCAAGTCTCTCAAATGTCGGAATTTGCCACACACCTGCATGTCCTTCTCTGTAAAGTTTCCGTAATTTTTGCGATAAATTCTCGACATAAATGCCCTGGCTCAGCGTTGCATACTACCCGTTGCATGAGCGAGGTTACTAGGCTCTACTGGCACTACGAAAGGACAGAGAACCTTTCAATTTGCAGATGTAGATCTCGTGGCGTCTCTTCTGGCGGCCTTGACTTGCCCTAGCCATCCAACATCACATGGGCGAGTTTTATCGACTCCACTTGCAGTGCGAAAGGACAAAGTTCCTTTCAATATGCAGGATTATACCTTTCGACATTTCTTTCTCCCTCCTACAGTCCTATTTTTCACCGCATTCCCCTCCCTCGCGTATGTGGTACCTAACAGGTTACGTTCTTTTTCGGCTTTTCCTCTTCAAAATTCCTGCCATGTCAACAATACGTTGCTGCCAAACTTATGGAAGATGGCGGCTCCATTTGCAACAGTATTTCTGGATCTCTCACTGATCAATCTAAAGCTCTTCAGATATCAATCCTTGATTGAAAGCGAATGCCTCGCTTCCACCCATCTTGCAGTATTTCGGTATGTTAGGACTTCTCTCCCACAGGCTTCTTGTAATGCCATAAAGCAGTGGGTTGCATGTTTTCCTCTTGCAACTTGATTTTTATGAACCATTTTTGTTCATACCTACTGTACATTTTTAGGGTGGTATTACTTAATACAAATCAGAAACAGTCCCTGTATTCACAAAATATGGTTACTTAAACACTTAAAATATTCCACATTTATGCAACAATCGCTCCTCTATTACGTATTAAAAGATTCCGATGCTCACCGCTAGGAGCGCTGATTTACAGTATTGTTTCCATTACTTATTGAATGCCCTAGTATATACATACAGCAGGCTAGGCACAATTTTAAAAATAAGTTATAGGAAACATATTTCCGGTTTGAAGCATAATCACAGAAAATCCAGCTTGTAAGTCAGCAATGATAACATTCATAACACTAATTGATTTGTCGAAATTCACCTACACGCATTACAAGCTGGTTGGCAATCAGTGGCTCCTAATCTAGGAATAAAGAAGGACTGTTCCTCGCGAAACCATCTGGCCGGAGGGTGAAGTCGTACCTAAAAATAAAATTCTGTGTATAATGATTAATTACTTTGAAGATTTAATTTTTCATAGGTTTGAGTTGCATTTTCCGTAATAAAAAATCGTTACATTTAATTTGAAGAACATTGTCGTCATTTGTGTTTGATTTCAAATAGTGATACATTAATTTCTTTACACAGATTATTGTGTGTGATAGGCATTATTTCGTCGAATAACTTGATTTGAGGTCCAAGGTTCGATCCCAGGCGAATGCTGGATTAAAACCAACTACCAGGGCCATAGCCTGCTTCCTTCCAGTTGTACAATGCTTCATAACATAATTTCGTATGCCATGTTCTCACCTTCTACTGCAGGCTGGCCTCTGTTGCAGCTGGCTGGGTGTGCTCCCCTCTATCGAGATGAAAGAGCATTAGACGTAGCTGTTAAAAGCTGAAACACCTGACAAAGCAGTTGACTCGTAGAAATTGAATATGGTAAAAACCGGCCAGTTCTGTAGGAGAAATGCTGTACACAGACAAATCGATTTCACGGTAACAGGATTGCTGAAAATGTGTTCTTCGTGAATCTCTGGAAATAGACTTCCTGCAGAATCACAATACTTTGTACTTCAAATGAAGGAATAGAACCAGGAAATATGCTTTTCGCCTAACATTGAACTTATATTATTTCTTATTCTCCTGCAGATCGTTTCTCCATGGGCAGAGGAAGATAACAGTTCTTCTGGGATCGGCGAGCAGAACTGGTGTGAAGAAGTGAAGGACTTGGATGTACTGTAGATGTCGTGTAGGTTGGAATGCATTAGAAACTAATGACTAAGAATGCAAACTATATCATAATAATTCAAATCAGATTATGTGATTAAAATATATCGTGTATTCAGATTCATATGGATATGTAATAGACTAAATAGAATAGACAAATTAGATAAATATTCACATTAGATAAGTTTCTGTAAAATCTTAAATCACGTTGTCATGGTCAGTTTCAACAAAGTCTGTTAGTGATTTCACATCCCATTACAAGTATTGCGCTTCTCTATTCTCTATTAATATATTGTTAAGTAAGGGATTGTTACGTCAAGTTGATCATGGTGGCTTGTAAGATTCTGGGAGGCCTTGACAACACCGTACTACTACTATGAACACCACCTATGCCTTGCATTAGTGTTTTGTTTATTTTAGATTAACTTGCAGGGAATTGTCATAAAAGCTTTCAAGTGTCATATCGCATTCTGTTGCAGAAATTCTTAAAGACTGCTCCATCATTACAGATACAAAGTACCACATGACGATGCCCCTCATTTGCATTACATATTGAGAATAATTGTTCTTTGCTAGTATTTTCCAGTGGAATTTAATAAAGCGTGCAGTTATATCTGAAATGGCACAGACATGGGATGTTATAAACTATTCCAGTAGTTCTGTATCCTGCTTTACAGAAAAAGTGTCCACGCAGTATTGACTGTGTACATTGTTCAGCTTGCATTTACTCTAAATGCCTGTAGATGCAAGAAACTGTAAGCATAGAATCTTGGCCTATAAGCGCTGCATTGGTTTGGAACTGGTTCAGACGTGTTCTGTTCCTATATTTTTATTCTCTAAATTTCACTTTTAATTTATGATTCACTTTACAGTGAATGAAACTGGAGTGTGAAGGGATCTAATAATGTCCAATTTGGCAATCCTAATCCATTGTGTGGAGTGCGCAAGATTCCAAAACCCCTTTCCACTCATTTGTTTCTTCGTTTATTCCATTTATTTTTAAGAAATCTGTTGCTTGTGATGTTGAAGTAGACCAGATGCAGACTTATCAGCCTTCGGCAGCATTTCAACGGAGTAAAACTGTCCCTGCTATTCAAAAATGTAAAATTGGTTCGGATTTTTCACTTTATCTACAGCAAATTTTTATCACTGTCATATGAAAAGCACCAACGAGCTGTTTTTATTTTGTTTTATAAAAGTGTTACATGATTGGTTTAAATATACAACACATTGCTTTAAAGATAACATTTTATTGCGAGTTCCTTCCTCTTTTTTTATTAAAACCTTATAAAATTCAAATTAAGACTTAAAAAATTACAATAAACAGTTTCAAAAGGCCTTCTTTATATCCTAAAAATTCCAGCATATAACAGGTTTCTGTTCGTGGGACATTCTAACTTTGTTTCGATTTCTTTCAGCATTCTTGCCAAGACAGTTTTTATGTCTCAGAGTAGCAATATATTTGTTTTGGGACAAAGTAACATAATTTATTCTGAGCTCAATTTTATATAATGTTTAGGGAAATAATTTTTCTTGCTGCCATCTTAAACATTTAAGTAGCATTTACAATTTAAAACAGCATAAAAATGGAATGTTACACTAACGAAAGATTTAATAGCTATTAATAATTGTAACACAGATTTATGAAACTGGCCATGAGTTTGTAAGCAAGTCTTCGACATATAGACGTAGCCATGTAAGAAGATTTCAGTACCTAACAGTGCAAAATGTTCATCAGTTGTCTATTTATGATATAGGCCTCTGTTTACATGCAGGATCTTTTATCTTTTATGAAAGTATGGAAGGAACAGTGTGACACAAGTCACTTGCCAATAAGTGAAATGACACATGTAGAATCATGACAAATACAACAAGGACCATGACAAGGACCATAACAGTGACAAAGACAAGTACCATGATAAGGACCAAAACTGACGCAAGAGGAACCAAATAAGGATCACAACAAAAACTAGGTTCACAATAAAAACAAAGCCAACGACCATGACGAGGACCATGATAAGTACACGTCAAGGACTATAACAAAGACAATGATAATGACAAGTGCCACTGTAAGAACCACGATAATGACAAGGACAACAGGGACCACGATAAGCTCAGCAAAAAGGACCATTGTAATAACCACAATAAGGATCATGAGAAAAACAAAAGGGCCATGATAAGGACCATGACAGAAAAGAACCACCACGACATGAAAAAAAGCACCACAATAAAAACTACTACAAGCACTATGAAATGAACCACGACAAGCACCATCATAAGCGCTATGACGTGAACCATAACAAGAACCATGACAAGCACTAAGATAAGTACTATGACATGAACCATGACAAGTAACATAAGGAATATGATGTGAACCATGACAAGAACTATGATAAGCACTATAACGTAAAGCAAGACAAGCACTACGACGTGAACCATGACAAGAACTATGATAAGCACTATAACGTAAAGCAAGACAAGCACTACGACGTGAACCATGACAAGAACTATGATAAGCACTATAACGTAAAGCAAGACAAGCACTACGACGTGAACCATGACAAGAACTATGATAAGCACTATAACGTAAAGCAAGACAAGCACTACGACGTGAACCATGACAAGAACTATGATAAGCACTATAACGTGAAGCACGACAAGCACTACGATGTGAACCATGACAACTATGATAAGCACTATAACGTGAAGCACGACAAGCACTACGACGTGAACCGTGCAAGAACTATGAAAAGCACTATAACGTGAAGCAAGACATGCACTACGACGTGAACCGTGATAAGAACTATGATAAGCACTATAACGTAAAGCAAGACAAGCACTACGACGTGAACCCTGACAAGAACTATGATAAGCACTATAACGTGAAGCAAGACAAGCACTACGGCGTGAACCATAACAAGAACTATAACGTGTAGCACGACAAACACTACGATAGGCACTATAACGTGAACCACAAGTACAACAGTGACCATGGTCTTTGATGTGATATGATTTGAGTTGTATTTGTAATTTCAAAGTATTGCTGTGGCCAGTTGTCAAGTGGCTTGTATCGCACTGTAATCTTTATTGCAATGTCTTGAAAACCACGCACAGCAGTCTGAGTGATGAGGTATCCTATATCTTGTGCATTGAACACCATCAAATAATATTTTACATGATGTGTATGCGTTACGAAGCAGTAGAATGGAAGGTTTTCAGGGCATCTTTGTAAATGGCTTAGCTTGTACCTGTTCTTGTTTGATTTAACAGTGTACAAAGTTGTGGAATAACTGCAATACAGTTTGTGAGAATGTTGAGTGTTACAGCAAGATGAGATTACAATTGATGTAAATCTTTGTATCATGAATTTGTTTTGTGAGTAAATTTTTTGTAAGAGAATATGTGTATTATGTTGTTTTCTCCTGGAACTTCCACCTTTCCTAGAGGGCCCCCTTTTCGTTTGAAAAAATTTTCCCGCCAAGAATATATATATATATATATATATATATATATATATATATATATATATATATGCTTTATAGCCCTTTTATAGTGGCTACTGGCAATGGATGTAGAATACATTTATTTTCTAAGTGCTGCTTTTATAGGCTACAGTGGAGAACTCTCGTGGACAAACTGTGCACTACCAGATCTTCCTGCATTTATTTCTGAACTTATACCACAGTCTAATAGATAAGTATTAGACTGTGATCCTCACTATACTTATCGCGGCCCTACAATAGTGCACAGTTTGTTCACCAGAATTCTCCACTGTATCCTATATAAGCAGCACTTAGAAAATAAACGGATTCACTTTCTTCCACATCTTCTACAAGTAGCAAGTATAAAAGGCCTATAAAGTGTATATATTCTATCTTTTTTGGCGGGAAAATTAATTTTTTTTTTGAGGGAGGTTTTAGGGAACACATTCTAATCCACAAATAAATGCACTGGTCATACATAACCTCAATTTATTACATATTTGTCATACCAATACTTATACTATTTACAACTTCGACATTTTCACTGGTTAATTCCAACTTATTCTAGTTTCCACAATGTCCACATACTGCAAACTTGCACAGAAAAGTTACACAATAAAACACGTTACTGCAAACTTTCTTGAGCTGCAATAAGTGATGGAAGAGGATGATTCTGCTTGTAGACTGCAGTCAGCTGTGCAGTAGAGGATCAAAACCTGGAAAGAAAGAACGGAAACTGTCAAACAAATTAACATTTCACTTCTGCTTCCTGGAATAGAGCTATTTTGAAAACGTATTCTAAAGTTACCAAGACTAAGCTGTATAAACCATTTCACTGAGGACAAAAACTGGAGTTTTTCTGAGCAGTTGCATGCAGTTGATAAATTACAGCCAAGAAACAAGCCATATTAGAGGCAGGTCACTGTTTTAGATTTCTGGTTAAATTACAGACAATTTTCAAGCACAATGGGTAAACAACGTGCAAATAGTTTATACTTCCGCCTCCAGGATTTAGAAATGGCATAACTTGCGTCTTTAACATTGTTATTTCATCTGATTGCTATTATTAAAAGAATATCCTCTACGAAATTCCCATCTCCTGAATTTCATCTCTCATAGATTGGTAGATCTTGTCGTGCGCCGGCCTCCTGCTGACTGTGGTCCCTCTGCTGATGACTGCTGTCCCAGGTGTAGAGAGGGGAAACGGGAGTGACGTGATAAGGGGAACTGAAGTGTGTGGGGAAGGATGGTGTTCAATATAGGTGTTGTGCTTCGATCTGCGTTGACGTTCTTCTGCTGACGATGGTTGATCGCAGGTGGAGAGAGGGGAAACGGGAGTGAATGATAGATGAGGACGAAATTCGTGGTGGGGGTTTATACGATGATGTAGGAAGAAAATACGTTGATACAGATATAGTTGTGTATTTGAAATAATCAATGTCCTTCTCCTGTTCCGGGGCAGGGGAAACGGGAGTGTCTGAGAAAATCTAGAATATTGTCGTTTTTGGCCCTGTGATTCTGGCTGAAGCAAATTTGAAAGCGTGCTGTTCTGACTGAGAATATTGGAGAGGGGTAACGGGAGTGCCTGGGGAGAAACGAGGACAAGACGAGGGAGAGAGAGTAGCGAGGGGCTGGTATGAAGGGAACGGGCTAGCGACGTAGAAAAGAGTAGAGAGGAGAAACGGGAGTGTCTGGGGAAAACTGAAGAGAGAGTTTGCTCGATGTGCGAATACGGTGGGTAGGAGAACTGAGACGGGAAGCAGGGTGGTGGAGATTCTCGCCTATTGAAGCTCGCCCCCAAAGGGTCCGCGATTCGACGACCGACGAGAGATGGAGGGGTTACTCTCTGCTAACGAGCTCCGCTGACAAATGGCCGGCGATGGGCGTCCACAGAGAGGGAATTCAAGGATAGAAAACACAATGTTTTCAAAAAGGGTTCGAGCAAGGTGAAGTAAAGACTCTCTGCTAACGAGCTCCGCTGACAAATGGCCGGCGATGGGCGTCCACAGGGAGGGAAGTCGAAGATAGAAAAGACAATGTTTTCTAAAAGGGTTAGAGCACGTGAACTCCAGACAAGGTGATACACGGGGGGGGGAGGTAATCGAGAAGAGCGATACTAGGATAGCTTGGTTAGGGAGATTGGAGCGGGGCAGCGGAGACAGAGCCGGCGATGCGTTTCTGTTCCGGGGGTAAGTGTCGGCCGAGAAAGCCCGGTCCGACGA
Organism: Periplaneta americana; assembly: GCF_040183065.1. NCBI lineage: Eukaryota > Metazoa > Arthropoda > Insecta > Blattodea > Blattidae > Periplaneta > Periplaneta americana. The sequence continues at coordinate 13,857,640 of NC_091133.1, read as the reverse complement.
TGTATAGCACGCTGGATCAGAGAAATGTTGTCGGTGGCAGAGGGAGCATAGTGGCTGCCCCCCCTAGCCGGCGATGAATGTCCCTATGCCGACGGCGAAAAAAAAATCGAAAAATCGAAGGAGAATTGGGAGGAAGATTTAAAAGGTACGCAAAACGCGTCCTTGCAAGGGGTTGGGGGCTGTACAAAACTAAATATGTGAGCTCCAAGCCTGTTGGCCACTAGTCTCACTCCGGGTTACGCTGCTCCCCTGAAGGAGCTCTAGAAAATTTTGAAGGGGAAGCCGAAATTGGACGTAACCTCTTAGGTACCACATACGCGAGGGGGGCTGAGATTGATCAATTGATCACGGAACGGGGCGAGGAGGATTTGGCTGGTGTTTGCCGTTAGGATGACAAGACGCCGTCATCTGTTGTTCGATGACAAAGCAGGTGAAGGCCGTCGGAAGAAGCGCCGTGAAATCTAATCTGCAATTTGAGAGGTCCCTGTCCTTTCAATTTGCGACTTATTGAGTGACCTCGTATATTTAATAGACTATTAATATTATCTGAACTAGGGCATACATCATTTATAATAAAGGTGGAATATATATGGGGAAGGGCATATAGGTCCGTGGCCCATTTCTTATAGGGCTCATCCCGACATTTGTCTTACGCCTGAGGAAAACCACGGAATACCTTAGGCGAGATGAGTTGTCTCATGTATAGGAGACTAGCCAATTTGGCTATTATGTAGGAGGTGATTGTTATCATGAGCCTTGTTGATCGTCTCAATTTTGAGACAAGCCATTTGGCTATATGATGCCTCAATTACGAAGAGGGGGAGAGATGTAATTAGTTAATTAATTTAAGTAATTAGGAAGATTAATGGGGATATGAGTGCAGGTCCGTGGCCCATTTCTTTTAGGGCTCATCCCGACATTTGCCTTAGCGCCTTAGGAAAACCACGGAAAAACCTTAGGCAGGATGAGTTGTCTCAATATCAGAGACTAGCCAGTTGGCTCTTAGGTTGAATGACTCTATGAATCGATGGATATATACTAGCCAATTGGCTCTATTATAGTTCCATCGATCAACAAAAGTAGATAATGTTAGGGAGGGATTTTGTTTAGACCAGTTAAGACAAGGTCATTTTACAGCGGTTGCACTATCAAAGGAGTCTCATGGAGTTGAGTCGTGGCTACCAAAACCTGGAAGTAACGCCAGCCTCCCTGTCCTCCTGTCTCAATAGTATAGCTAATGGACCTGTCTGGTGTCTACGCCGTAACCTAGGATCATACTGGCCGAGGCCAGATATGAGCGGGTTGGGGTTAGCACGAGCTTCCGCATACAGGTTCCTAGCCAGTCGAGCAATGAACTCGTCTATGGTTGGCAACTCTAGTTCATCATGGAACTTTCTTCTCGAGGCGACTCGGGGGAGATGGGTAATGAGTCGAATCACCTGGTTTTGGACAACTTGGAGTTTACGGAGATGGGACACTGCCGCAAACCCCCATGCGGGTGCGGCATAGGTAATGACAGAGCGAATGAGGGCCTTATACATGGTAAGTCCTACCCTCAGGTTGTCAGGAGTTAAGGCCGCCAGAATGGGATAGTGTCTAACTATCAGCCCGTTGGCCTTACGAAGAAGGGATTGGGTGTGATCTCGGAAGTTGAGATGAGAGTCCATAATGATCCCTAAATATTTAATTTTGTTCATCCACGGCATTTCTCGTCCGAAAAGTGTGGGTGGTGGTGGTATGTCTTCGAGCCTCGCTCTTAGTGAAAAGAGTATGGCCTGACATTTCTCTACATTGACCTTGATTCTCCAGTCGTGGAACCACGGCTGGAGGTGATCTAAGATCGACTGCAATCTACGGGACGCTAATCTATAGGTTTTGCCCATCGCCAAGAGGGCAGTGTCGTCTGCATAGATATACAGATGACTACTTCTGCCGTGGATATAGCGAAACGGGAGGTCATTAATGAATATATTGAAAAGTATGGGCCCGATAATGGAACCCTGTGGGACCCCTGCGTGAATTTCACGGGGGTGGAGAAACTAGTACCTACACGGGTTTTGAATGTACGGCCTCGGAGGTAGTTAGAAATGAGGCGTATCATTCCATCTGGGACTCCCATGCCCAGTAACTTAACGAGGAGTCCCTCATGCCAAACCTTGTCGAATGCTCGCTCGATGTCCAGGTAAGCTGCAGCTACTACACGCTTCGTGCTCATAGCCCAGGTAATGTCCTCCGTCATGCGGAGTGCCTGGAGTGTAGTGGAACGACCAGGGTGAAAACCGAATTGCTCGTTCCTGATTTGGGGCAATACTACTTCAGTGAGGCGTCTATGTATGACCCGCTCCGCCAGTTTGCTGAGACAACTGAGGAGACTAATAGGCCTATAGTTGCTTGGATTCGTCTTATCCTTTCCGGGCTTTGGAAAGAGAACTACGTGAGCTTCTTTCCAGGGAATGGGATAGTGACCGGAAGCCAAGATGTTATTATCTCTGCTATGCGCTTCATAGCTGACCTTGGGAGATGCTGCAATATAATTCCTTGGATACCGTCAGCTCCTGCGGCCTTATGAGGGCCGAGGCGACGAATGAAATGGGCGACCTCGTGGGTATTCGTAGGTCGTATCTCATTTTCCGGCTCCCTGCTAAGGAGGTCTCGAACCGATTCCTCAACAGCTCTGATATGAGGCAAGTTTAAATTTTGTTCCACGGGTTGAAAAGTGGTCTCTAGAACGTCTGCCAGTGCGGTAGCCTTCTCCTCAGGAGTAAAGGCCGTGACATCTGGACCAACTACTAATGGGTGAATAGATTGAGACGGATTGGACAGAGCTCGAGATACACGCCAGACATCTGGCATGTTTCTGCTGTCCATCGTTTCAACCTTGGATTTCCAAACATCCACGACCGTTTCGTGGACCGCCTCACTGATCCGCCTGCGCAAGCGGTTCATTTCTATTCTATGTTCATCTAACCTAGTACGCTTCCACAATTTTCTTGCTCTATTGCGGGCGATCTTTAGGTCTCTAATATAGGCTGGGAGCTGCATCCGTCCCGGTTGTGAAGACTGTTTCGGTATTGCAGTAACCATTGCCTTCTTTATGCACTCCGTCAGGTCGCTAACTGACCTATCTATCCCTGCCGGAGTGACTTCAGGGGGGAGTGGTGGAAGCGTAGCGGCTACCTGGTCATGAAAGAACACCCAGTCTGCCGCCTTGTAGTTGAATTTCTCAGCGGTTGGGGAGAGTTCGACTGGGTGCTTGATCTCCATTATCACCGGTAGGTGGTCGGACGGAAGATCATCCAGGGTTGTTAGTCTCGCTCTAGTTGTGAGACCTTTCACCAGAGCGATGTCTAAAATGTCAAGCAGTTGATTTGCAGCATCCGGTACGTGTGTGGGTTCCCTAGGGGCCATCACGACGTATCCGTTTCCTGTAAAATTAAGAAAAAGCCTATCGCGTTGGGGCGTTGACAGTTCCAGCTAGCGTGCTTCGCATTGAGGTCGCCGGCGACTACGAATCTATCGGATAGACTTGTCACTATATCTAAATCGCGTTCATTTAGTATGCCCGGAGGACTGTAGGCAGCCATAAGCAGAAAGGGGAGTCTGCCTATGTAGGCTCTAATAGCCACTGCCTCTAATGCCGCTAGCTGGGGAAGGAGATACTCACAGTGCGCGATCGTAGAACGAACGAACACCGCTACACCTCCGCCTCTTCTACCCGCTCTATCTTGTCTATAGACTTTAAACCCCGCGCATCTTAAATTTACTTGGGGTGTCAGGAACGTTTCTGTTATAAATGCTACGTCTATATTATTAGCGTCTAGGAAAGCCCTGAACTCATGTCTATCATGTCTAAGGCCCCTGGCGTTCCATATACACATCCTAGCAACTCCGTCACGTCGTCTGGCCATTGAGAGAAACGAGGGAGGTTAGGAGCTTAAATATCTCCGGGAGGGCAGACATAGGATTCTCCATAAGGAGAACTATCACTCTGGTTAATCCTTCTAGTATTGGGGCGAGCGGGAGGTTAGGGTTTGCTAATTGCAACGCCTCGGCAAAGTGCTGAACTTGGTCCAAGGTCGCGCCTTGACCGGTCGGGCCTTTCGAGGTGCTTGCAATAGCTTCCTGCTGGGCCTGTGGGACAGGGGCGGAGATGGACTCTACCGTGGTAGCCTTGGTGGCTTTTCTGCTGCCCCTGTTGCGCTTAGGGCGCTGAGAAAGGGGTCCTACATTATTGGCAGCAGTTTGGGGGGCTGTCGCTGCCACGGTGGACCACAGATACGCGGCAACGGGCTTCTCCAAAAGAGAAGGGATGTCCGCCTGCTGCTGCTGCGTTTGCTGCTGCTGTTGGCGGACTGGCCCGAGTTCCGTGCGTCGCTCCGCACGGGGCCCCTGCACAGGGGCGCGAGCCTGTGGCTGCGGCTGCTGTTCTCGGAACAGCTGCTGCTGCCTCGCAGCTCGCTCCACCCGCTGCTGCCGGAGCCACTCGTATTGGAGCGTCCGCTGTTCCTCGAGCTCTGCCCTCCTCCGTCGGGCAGCCCTGCTCGTTCCTTCCGTGGCATCTCTAACCTGTAGTGCTACGGGACACCCTCCGTAATTGGCGGTGTGAGCGCCAGTACAGTGTGCGCATGTAGCGGGGACATCGTGCGGCTTGCGACAATCTTTAGTCTTATGGGGGCGTGCACAAGCTCGACACATTGGCTGCGCTTTGCAGCTAGACTGCGTGTGGTAGTACCACTGGCAGTTGCTGCACTGAGGCGGGCGCTTGCTGGGGACGTAGTCCTCAACTGTTACCCTCATCAGGCAGCACTGACTCAAGGCTCTCATTCTATCCCGGGTTTCGGGGGAATTCTCCACATCGACAATGACCATTGGGAGTTTGGCCTTTGTCCTTGATGAGTGCATCCTCGTCACTCGCCGGACGATTATGCTTTGGAATTCCAGGTCGCCCTGGATGTCCTCCTCATCTGTGTGAATATCTATTCCTCTTAGAACGAATCGCAGAGGCTTGTCGTTCTTGGGGCGCAGCAAGTTGTACGCTACTCCCCATTCGGTCAGGAACCTGCAAAGATTTGCGTAGTCCATTTCGCAAACAGTTTTCACGGCCGTCCCGCCGCGCGCCCTGTACGAGCATAAGCCCAACGGTTCGTATTCGGCCTTGAACTCTAAGTTCAGTCGGCCCAGCGAGCCAGTGACGGCTGGGGTAATAATAACGGGTGGGATATCACCACGTCGCCTAGTGAGGGCAGTCTCAACATCATCTTCCTCGTCCTCACTCTCCGACACGTGAGTACGAGCTGGGGAAGGGGGGCGGGGAACTGCCTGATCTACCTCAGGGGCAGCAGCCGTCTCCTGTGGGGCCTCAGGTTCGGCGGGGGGTGCTGCCTCCTCGGTCACGACTTGAAGAGTCGCCGCCTCTAATTGCTCCAAGGTAGAGAGAGCCGATCTCTCTTCCTTGGTGAGCTCACTAGCGGAAGGAATGCCGCCCTGCTCAGTCTTAGCTAAGCCCTTCTTCTTCTTCTTTTTGGCCTTAATGACCTGAAGTGCGCCGGACCCAGATGGAATCGGCGGCACTTCATCAGCCAAGACCGTAACACCACGGCTATTCAGTCCGCTAGGACCGGGCAAGTCAATACGTGTCACCTCAGTGACCTTGGGAGCTACCTTGGGAGGGGTGGGCTTTCTCGGGAGTCCTGAAGGGACTGGGATGGTGGTAGGGGGACGAAGCTCAAGGATCTCCGCAACGGGGACCGGGACAGGCGGCGTCCGTACAGGGCCAGCCGACGCCTGGGCGGAGGAGTAATCTGCGCGGGACGCGACACGCGCAAGTAGGAGGTGGTGGGCCCTGTCTGGCTAGTGCAAACTAGCAACCGCTTTACGCCACCTGCAGTAGGATGGCTCGTGGCCTTTGTTGCTCTTAACTGGAGCCATTCGAATTACAGATTCGATCCTGTCAGGGGGGGAGACCTAAGCGGCACTCTGTCCGCAGTGCAAGAACCTACTAGGCCCCTTTCCCACTAAGGGTGGAAGCCCAGCAGTTACGCCCGACCGGTCGCCGAAGCCTAGCCCGGTTAGCCGATCGCAACAAGCGTTGCGGAGCCCGCCGGGGACCGTCGGTTTGGTTCGCTAATTTCGTTGGCCCTGATAAGGGCCGGACGAAAATTTGCGTAGCCCTCAGAAGGGCCGGGCAATAGTAGAAGAGTGGAGGGCGGAAAGCAATTTAGCCCGAAGGCCCTGCCTTTGGGCAGTCACTCCGGCACGAAGGCACAGAGTCTCTCCCTAGCAGGAAGCCTGCCTAGGGGCCGAGGACGGCTAGGGGTCTCCTCGAGAGAGGACCCAATCCCCGACGGGGATCCGCCTGGCCTAGGGAAGTTAGTGCGCACAGCCCTCCGTAGGCTGCGCGGCTTTCTTCGCGCTGAGCGCCGGTGCGGCAATGGAACCAATAGGCTGCTCTTTAAGAAGTGCCGATTACGTAGGTGTCCGCCGCCTGGCCGACAGAAGTACGATGCTCGGCGCCTCGAGCCTCCCTGGCCGAGAGCTGCTTGGCTGCTGCGCTCGCTTGCTGCTGTAGCACTGAGGAATCTGGTTGGTTGTCCGCTGTAGCTGCTTTCGCCGGTGCGCCAATCAGAAGGCCTCAGGACACGTCTTGCTCCTTTCACGTCCAAGAAAGAAGTCTCCCTTATCGTCCCTATGCCATTTTGGGCCCGCCTTATATACACCTCGGGGTTCGCGCCATTTATCCCCCTCTTTGGCGTGGGTTTGAGCGTAATGACGCCATGACGTCAGAAAGCCCGCGAAACCTCTGTTTCTTGGAGCAATCCACGTGCTTGCTTGCACATGTGGACCTTGGACTGAGAGGCGCCGGAATTCTCGCCCCCTCCTGCACTGCAGCCCGGAGGGTGGCTGCATCCGGTGTTAACATGAAGGGGAGATAGCTGTTAGGGACCTGCGTTGACGATTTTCAAGTAAAACTTGAAAACACGAGACCTAAAGAATCCGCACGGGCACGAAAGAAATGACATACACACAACAATCTAATGTTATATACATTTCGCAGTTGTGAAGGATGGCAATAAAATGTTTAGGTCAGTATTTTGCCGATGCAGCTAAACACTTTGTCATATGTACTACTTTTCTATCATAAAATACAGTGAAACCTCGTTTTAACACTCCTAAATTTTAAGGAATGATTTCAACAGCGGAAATGCCATAATTTGCAAATACACAACCCATTTTAGTGAAATTTCGAACCTATTACAAAGATTTGTGATCAATTTCTGTACAAGGTAGTCAATCCAGTGAGAAAGTTCATTTTAGTCTATAGTACACAATATCTCAATTTAAAGCAAGCTCGTAGAAATATTTTCGTATGTTTTAATATCAAATTTAACCGGAATTAAGAATAAACTGTGCCCTTCCTTATATTAAATGCAAACCGCATATTGGTCCCGTACTGGACATTCGCTACAAAAGGGTTTCACTATATCTGGCATGTTTGTTGCAAAAATGTTCCCGCAACACTCCAGTAACAAACCAACTCCAGTTTTCCTTCTCAGTGGGACAAAAATCACTTATGGCAAGTCATATTACAGAAATGTGTGAAACGAACACTAGATTACATATAAGAAACATTAATAACACTGAAAAACCAATAAATTTATCCAAATGCCTTTTGTTGTAGCAGCCAGAGGAACTTGCCAGGTTTATATGGCGAACATTAAATCTCCACACGTGCATCTCATGCAGGCTGACGGACTAAACAAATTAATGTAGTAAGGGCGAGGCGTGAATGGAATAAACTAACAATTTAACATCAGTGGAATTGTGATCTTGCCACCAAGAAAACTTGGAAAGTTCCTCTGTTCCCTGTAGTAAACAACGTTTAGCTAAATTTATTAGTTATAGATAGGGGTGTGATTTTATGGTCATTATTTTACCCTGATATCGGTGATTAAATGTTCAATTTCGGTGAATATTTCGTAAAAAGCAAGCAATTTCGTGCATATTTCGCAATCTAAAGACACATAAAAATAATAAAATTCAATTTTTTATTATTATTGAAACAATCCCTTCGAAATTAACAGAAAATTGTTTGCACCATTAATGAAATTCATAATTCAATTTCATTAGAATCTCAGGGGATGACGGCACTGCCTTCTTGATCACATGAAGGCAGTTGTTGCAGGAAAGAGAAATGACCATTGTCTGCTTGCCAAAAGAAGTTCGTGAAACTATGCGTACATCGTTGCCGGATGTCACATGGATGTAATACTGTACTATCAAATATGTAGAAATGTTCATGTATATTTCGTAACACAAAATTTTGAGGTTTGATTTGGAAGAAAAAGCCATTGTTCGTGAGAATTCTCCATAAAAACCATTTTTTGTTGAACATATCGCGATTATGAAGTAATTTCGTGGGTTTCCTTTAATTTCTCGAAAATTCGCGAATTTATTTCACTTAATTTTGAACTTACAATAAGAAATTCGCATTTTACATGTACAAAATTATGTTCTTAACACATTTCACATACTATATCGTTGATACCAAAAAATCACATTACTAGTTAGTCGTAAAACTTTATCGGCAGTGTTCGTCCCAGACAGTTATATGATTTCCTACTTTTTACTATTTCATATGAAATATAAACAGAAAACGTAATGCTACAAGAAAAAGTCCATTTCAAGAATTATGTTCCTGGTTCCAGTAGTGACTTAAGGCACACAATCTCTGTACAGCAATTATCCCCTAACTATTTTCGGAATTTTTCCGTGTAGGGAAATAAATAAAACAGATATATAAATCGTGGGTTCTGAAGCTGCCAGAGAGGTGAATTCCAGGATCACCATTATTATTAGCATTATCATAATCACCATCCTGCCTTCTTTTCGCATTCATTCAGTTATCCTGATAGAGATCTGCACCGGCCAAAATTTTAAAATGCAGCCCAGACCAAACCATTCATCTCTGAAGTCAAGTCTGACAAGAGCCTGAGATTGCTTTTAATGTATTACCTGCACCCACCAAACAATTAAAATCATCTAAATGAGCCTGGAGAAGGCTAAAATTAAGATATTGATCATATTTACCCAACTTACTCGTGTTACAGTGCAGTTGGGGCAACAATAACCTTAAGCAGGACGACAAACATATCTACAAATAAGTAAATCAATTTGTGCAAGTGAAAATGAGTGCTCACTAGTCATTGTTGATCCATTTTTACTACTTCCATGTACGAAAATACTGAAGTCTAGGTTTTGGCAACTTAGGCTGGTTCTATTCCTTTCTGACTGCACTAAAATTTTCAGCAATCTCTCTGTAATCCATGATCCACAAATTGTTTGGCTGGTCATGGCATGCATGGCAGTTTCTGCTCATGGTTTCCCCACCATTTCAATAAACCTTCTCATTGAACTACAATTTATTGTTTCAAATATATAGAAATTTTGATTTCATTCTGATTTTGCTCTCAAAAAATAATGTCAGCTTCAAATGAGGTAAAATCCATGCTATCTTAGCAACTCCCTGAGTACAACAAATGTCCGGGATGGATTGGTTTTGTGGTACAGTTTCTTCTTCAGCTTTTCTTTTTACATAATTTATTGTGTATTGTGGTACCTGTCTGTCACTGTTATTATGGTCCTTGTCTTTTTCATCGTCCTTATCACGGTCCTTGTCATTCTCAAGGTTCTTGTACTTGTCTATGTCATGATTTCTCTCACGAACCTCGTCATTTACATTGTGGTCTTTGTCTATCATGCTCTTTGTCTTTTTCGTGCGTCTTAACGTGCTCCTTATCATTGTCACAGTCCTTATCGTAAACGTCTTCTCTTTCATGATTCTCTTTTCCGAGGCCCTTATGGTTTTCCTTGTTGCCTTTTTCGCGGTACGTATCATAGTCCTAGTCTTTTTCATTGTTCTTATCGTGGTTCTCGTTGTCTTCGTCATGGTCCTTCCTTAACGTAATCGTCTTTTTCATCGTCCTTTTTTCTGTGATCCGTATGGCTTTTTCATGGTCCATATCGTGTTGGAATCCTCGTCTTTTTTGTAGTTCTTATCATTTTCCTGGTTGCTTTTCCGTGGTTCTTATCATGGTCCTCGTCTTTTTCATGTTCTTATTGACTTTGTCATTGTCCTTATCATAATTGTCTTTTTCTTGGTCCTCATCATTTTCCTTGTTGCTTTTTTCGTGGTTCTTACCATAGTTCTTGTGATGGTCCTTATAGTGATTGTCTTTTTCATGATCCATGTTGTCGCCTTTTTCGTGGTCCTTGTCATTGACCTCGTTCTTATTGTGGTCCTTGTTGTCTTTTTCATGGTCCTTATCTTTTTCATTATCCTTCACAATAACTTTTTGGTATTTATCGTTGTCTTTGTTGTCTTTTTCGTAGTCCTTGTCATTGACCTTGTCCTTATTGTCATCTTTGTCTTTTGTCATGGTTCTTATCTTTTTCATTATCCTTGTCATTAACTTTGTGGTCCTTATCGTGGTCTTTGTCATAGTCCTTATCTTTATCCCTGTTGTCTTTGTCGTAATCCTTATCGTGGACCTGGTCTTTCTCATGTTCTTCTTCTCCTTTCCATGGTCCTTCTCATTGATCTTGTGATCCTTATCGTGGTCCCTGTCTTTATCACGGCCCTTATCATGATCCTCATTGTCTTTGTCATGGTTCTTACCGTGTTTTCGTCATTGTCCTTATCGTAATCTTTCATATCTTTTCAGGTACTGATTGGTTTCCTTGTTGCCTTTTTGTGGTCCTTATGATATTCGTATTTTTCATGATTCTTATTGTCTTTTCCATGGTCCGTATCGTAATCGTTGTGGTCCTCGTCTTTTTCATGGTCCTTATTATCGTCATCTTTGTCATGGTTGTTCTTATTGTTTTCAAGGTCCTCGTCTTTGTTACAGTCGTTTTATGGCTCTTATTGTCTTTGTCGTGGTTCTTATCGAGTTCTTTGTTGTCTTTGTCATGGCCCTTATCAGGATCGTCGACTTTTTCATGGTCCTTATCATTGATCCTTTGGTCAATATCATGGTCCTTATCGAGGTCCTTGTTTTGGTCCTTATCTTCGTCGTGATTATCATGATTTTTATAATCTTCATCATTATCCTTGTCATAGTCCTTATCATGGTTGTTGTTGACTTTGTCGTGGTCCTTACTGTCTTTGCCAAAGTCCTATATTTTGTCTAGTCAACTGTTAGAAAACAGGTTTGAGCCTTATGACAGCAATTAGTCATCATCCATGAACAAGTAAGCCAGGAGATAATTCAAAATAATATTGTTTTTCCAATTTGGCAAATGACTTTTGTATCACACGGTATTAAATCTAGTCTTCTATTTCACGTGAACATAATCGAACCCGTAAGAAACAGCTACACAGTAACAGATTGCATCAGGCATCTTGAAATGTATTGCTATGTAAGTCTCGAAATGGCCTTTTTTCCAGAATACTTTGTTTTTCGCAGAATAATAAAAGAACAAAAGTTGAGTTGTAAATAACCGTCACTATATTGTGTTATATTCATGCTTCAAACCAAAACACTTGCCTGTGTTGCTGTAATTTGTGAATCCCTGCATTTCAGCATCTAGTCAAGCTGACTACAGCTTCACGTCCCTTTTCTCCTGGCTGTAAAAAGAAACATTTCCCATTACACCACAGTCAGAAAAACTTTGCAGCACTACAACACCACTCTAACACTAGAAAGGTTCGCACATGCTAGGAGAGTGGCAAGAGGTGACAAGAAGGGACTGATACAAAGAAGAGTTGGAAGAGCAGGTGTGATACGGCACAGTGGACAAGACCGCGCACACTTGGGCACTGATGTGGATGTGCTACCGGTACCTCAAGATTGAGATGTAGACGAGAAATAACCAGTAAATTTTGGAGCCCTCTCTTTCAGTGACAAGCTTCTTTTGTGTGCCATAATCTACAACATGGGACTCCTGCTTCATTTCACTTCTAAAAACACATGCTGTAGATTTTATCACCCTTACAAATGGATTGTACTTGGCTGGATTTGAACCCATGAACTTTATGTCCGTGGTAACCACTAGAACAAGAGAATGGCTATAAAGAGGGAAGGACGACGACCAAACTAAGTAGCGACAGGACGATCAACAGCGAACTGCAGAATCAGCCCATGAATTTATAAATGAAGTAAAACAAGTTATTCCACAATTCAGCAAGAATGTATTTACAGTGCTGGACAATCCAGATTTGAAGATAATGTCAAGTATCAGAAAAAAGTAACGGGCCGCTTGAATATTCTAAGTCCCAGATACAAGACACTGTGCATGCTCGGAGACTTAGAGCACAGAATACACACACATGCTATCGCTAATAGAATTATTATTATTATTATTATTATTATTATTATTATTATTATTATTATTAGTATTATTATTATTATTATTATTATTATTATTATTATTATTATTATTATTATTATTATTATTATTATTATTATTATTATTATTATTAAAAGTTATTCTATTTTGAGTGTTGACTTAGCCCGTTGTGAAACAGACTTCATAAGTTGCGAAGAAAACAATTTAGTGTAAGTAATATATGTACTGTATATAGCCTATATATAAGGGTGAAAGTGAAATAATCCTACAGATTGAAAGGGACGTTAGGGTACACTTAAAGGCATAGAAAACCTATATTACGTTTTGTGATTAAATGCATGGTTAATTAGAAAATTAAGTTAGAAGTTTCAGGACTCTGGCAACATCGCCGCTAACACACTGTTCTTTCTTCTCGTTATACAGATGTAAGAGGTAAACGAACTCAGGTCTGTCTACCCTAGTAAATTACCCCCCATCTCCCTTTCTGGCTACAATGTTGCAAGCTGACGGCATCGGTCAGTGGCTTCAAATTAGTGTCTTTTAAATTTAAGTTTACACGAAAACCGTCCACGCTACTGAAATACGTCAAAGGGATAAATGATTCTTTATTAGATTTTCTATCGGTATGGACAAAAATCACGATCCTACTCGCAATAGTCACCGAATAAAAGGGCGTTAAATATTTGGGAAGGGGGAACGTTTTTTCTGAGAAACTACGGACTTTCCACCAATATGACATTACACTTTTTTATTACGTACAATTTGAACTATTCGCTCTGAAAATCTGCAGGTTTATTTAATTTCCTCTCTCTATATATACACAACTAACTTTTCGTTTTGCAAAGGAATTTTACAATGTTACATTTGCTCATGTCAAATGTCTGCACATTTAAAGGACAAAACTAAAATTCTATCAATAATTTACTATCATAATACACTGCTCTCTCTTAGATCGACTGAACACATTGGAAATTAAATCAATGGCTTTCTTTTCCAAAACACGCTATAAAATGTTTAATATAAAACAATTTTTATTTCAAAAAGGAAGCAAAAACAAGCAAAATATATTAAACTTTTTTTGTTTAAAATATCTCAAAGAATAACCCCTCAACATTAATGATATTACATATAGTTCCCTCTGTGTATATTATTTACAGAAATATCAGCTACAACAAATAGAAACAATAGACTTGAGCACAGCAAGAGGATCCATCCCGAAAGAATTTGTGGATATTTGTAAGACTTTTCATTTTTTATCATCATCTATAATTACAATGTTTATTTCCATTGAAAGGTTGGATTGCATTGTTAAGAAATCACCTCAGATAAGACATTGCATTGTAAATTTTTTCTCTCTTTTTCACTGACACTGTTCATAGCAGAACTATTCATATAGAATGCACTAGGCTATTTAAATTTTCTTTTGTAAATGGTATACTTTGTCTTCGAGGCAATCCCTGTTTTGGAAAAGGATTTAATAATAATAATAATAATAATAATAATAATAATAATAATAATAATAACAATAATAATAATAATTACAGTACATCGTACAGTCTGATCGAAATTTGAACCTTCGTGAAGATGTTGACCTCGCGCAGAAGTGAAGCCTTCTGTCTCGTCGTAATAGTTAAGATGAATCAGACAACTGCGTGTCATACAGAAGGGAATGAGTTCCGAGCCTCATCGCAGTGATTTTTTTTTATTTTGTTAATAACATTAAAATGGAGTTTTACAGAGTCACCATTCTAGATTTTTTCAAATTTTAATAATCCAGTCAGCAAGAGATTTGTGCAAATATATATATATATATATATATATATATATATATATATATATATATATATATATATATATATATATAAATATATTTTTCAAATTGTTGGTTGATTTATTGCTTCGTAACTCCATTCAGTTGAGGTGTCTGGTTTCTCAGGAAACAGTAATTTGTATATAAATTGAATCGAAGAGGCTAACATCCTACCTGATCAAGAAATTTATCGTCAAATATTAAGGCTTTGACGTCTGGTTTCTTATTGCCATTTGCAATAAGCATTTCCATGTGTCATTTACTTTTATTTTTTACTTCACTGCGCAGACTCAAGTTCGCCAACCTAAGAAATAGATTACATCTTGTCTACGTTTTCTACGTATTGTTTATATGTAGACTTAGATCATCAAACTATGCGTGGACACACACCACTGAGTTATTAACTTATTTTGTCATACAATTAATGAATTCAAGCAGACTGTCTTCGTAACTAGATAAGAAAATATGATTTTGTCGGAACGATTTGACAATAACGCGTAAGTACATACGTCGTTATTGCATTATTGAATTATTTATTTTTGTTGCAAAGTACATCTCTTTTATGTACTTTTTATCTATCCTTGTACCGTCAATAAAAACATGTCTTTTAATTATTTTTAATTTGCACAGACTTTGCATATAACTTAAGTACTTAGGCGGTATTCTGAAGTAGGGCTATAGCCAGGGGCGGCCCGTCCTTATGTGCTACAGTGCTACAGCACAATGATATTTTTTGCTCAAATAAAGTGTTTGCAATACCATAGTATTTGATCTGCCATTTGACAATTTCCCGTTGTTATGTTCATGACGCGTTATAGAGTGTTTAGTCTTCGCTCTTAGCTCTTTGGTGCCTCAGGGGGTTCGTTGTGCTACTCAAAACTTACATGAGAATGTAGACAATTAATGCGCATGTGCGAAGCTGAAATAACTGCTCTGATTGGCTATTTTTACGCGGGGAAGTGCTGTAGTAAGCTTCAGCACAACACAGCTTGGAGATTGTAAAAGTAAAGCGTAAGGAAAGAATGCTTGTTTGTGGAGGAACTCGGAACTATGTACAATGTATTTGGTAATTCAAATGTTCGACTGCTGCTGCCATCTAACAGTTTTTTGAGGTACCTCCTAAATCAATCAGCAAGCGACGGAAAATTGAATCCCAGAAAATTGATGCCAAGGAGGTATGTAACCGTATAATTCAGGAAACTACTCATCGTTTCCAATCTTTAAGCTACCTAGACGCAACAAAATTGTTAAACAGAGAATTTTTTGACAATTTTTTGCATAATTTTCCTGAACGCGAACTTGAAGTTGCTGTCAACAGCTATACTGTACTGAACAAAAGAATATTAAAGACACAACTTGGAGTTCTATACGGAAGATCCGACTTCCGAAATATAGATGGCTGTTCAATTGTTACAAAACATAGTCTCCAACAATTCACGGGATCCATTCTGTGAAGTAATGAAGTTATTAAATATTTTGGTTACAACACCAATGACCACTGCTGAGCCAGAAAGATGTTTTTCTTGCTTGAAAGGCATAAAAACGTTTTTAAGGAACACTATGTCCCAGGATTGCCTCACTGCTCTTGCAATACTGCCAATAGAAAAGAGTATAATATCCAGGATGGAGAGATTTAACGTTTAACACCAGGGTAATTGACAACTTCTGCAGTTGGAAGGAACTCCATATTTCGTCACTAGGCGAGTCTCAAATTAAGATAAATGCATATAAGTGTATACAGTAGGCCGATATAGAGATTGTAGCACACTCATTATTTTGACCACCAGCCGCTACTGGCTATAGCGAGTTTGTCTTTCATTTTATAGAAATTTGTCAATATTGTACTGTTCTGTGGGGGACATAATTGTTGAGCGATTCTAGTATTTTCTAAGTTAAAGAATACCATACTGCGCATGCTCCGGATCAAAAACTTGGTTTACACCTTGAAGAGATACTCATTTCTCTTTTCTGTTTAAATATTATGTATCTATGCTGAGAAGAAATAGGAACATGAGGGCTCACTATTTAAAATAAATAGGCTTATACAAGTATACAGTTCCCTAAAAAAAACCCTGAAATATGCAGAACAGCAGGGAGAATTCTACCATGTTATAGAAACATCTGACGCACGAAGCGAGTGGTTAAGGCGTATGTGTCTAGAGGAAGAGATCTACGGTTCGGATCCCGGCACTTTCGATTACGTATTATATTTTATGAACATATAATAAGGCCTAACCATATAAATACACCCTTTTCATGTGGCTCCGTACTAACTTGAGTTCCTAAATGTTAGATTTTTCGCTTTACTTGGTTATTTAACGACGCTGTATCAGCTACGAGGTTATTTAGCGTCGATGGAATTGGTGATAGCGAGATGATATTTGGCGAAATGAAGCCGAGGATTCGCCATAGATTACCTGACATTTACCTTACGGATGGAGAAAACCTCGGAAAAAACCCAACCAGGAATTAAATCCGCGCCCGAACGCAACTCCATATAGGCAAGCAAGCGTCTTAACCGACCGAGCTACGCCGGTGGCTATAAATGTTAGATCTATTAATATAATTTACGGTATTTGTCTTTCCACTATACTTCGCTTTAATTTCATACATCAATTAACTCATTCCAAAGATGTTAATTATTAATATTGTATCATAAGCGTGTGGAATTCAGTAAAAAATAACGTGACATTAAATATTTCAATTTATTTAACGTCTGTTCCTTAGAAACATTAATTAATATTACCGAATTGCAACAAGATAGTCTCTCTTGAGTCATGATGAAGAACCAAGTGGTCATTGCATCACGTAACAATAGAGAATTTTCAGTTTCCTCAAAGTTAAGTTTAAAGGCAGTGTTGCGTGTTGCCACACAGTGGTAACTTGTACCTTTCTGCGCTGTTGATCATATGTTCACAGTCTATATCAAAGGAATATGAATTCACTTTAAAAGCTGTGAACTACGCAGAATATGAGTGGCAAATCTGTGCACATCTTTAAATACTTGGGTTACTACTAGGAATCAAAGCGGTTCCGACATGTTTGCTGTGTTCTATGTAAATGGGACAGTCCAGCTAAAGATGAACATAGTGGACTGTAAGGCATGCCTGGGTACAGGGGAAATCAGTGTCAAACATGAACTATTAGTTAACAAGGACAATTTTGCTGCTATCACTTCACATTAAGTCATACTTAGGCTAATTAAAAACTTTGTAAAGGTATATCAGTAAACAGAGCGGGTAGAGCTTTCAGTATTTCAGATAAAAATTTCCAATATCAAGTGAAGCTACATTGAAACAAAGTATTGTTATTGACTCACAGATCCATTACCATGACGTAATTCAAAACACTGAAGACTTGTTACTGGATAAAACTGTATACAGTAATTTTTATTTAATAAAATTTTAAGGACTGAAAAGTACAGGGAAGTTATTGAGGACACACTTTAGGCATCTAAAACTTTGGGCTGTAGCATGCCACTTAAAATACGTTTCCTGTTTCCTACATTCTTCATCGCACATATTTCATCTGCCATCTTCTTCAATTCCCGCCTTTTAGGCCCTACCTGCAGTTCTTTTCGTAGGATTCGCAGTTCCTTTAATTAAAAACAAATCTGCTCTTTAATTAAAAACAAATCTGGTTGAGAAAAGACTCAAATGCCGATATCTTGACTAGAAATATGACTATTTTGATGAAGATGATGATGATGGTGATGATTTTCAGATCATAATAATAGACCTAATAATAATAATAATAATAATAATAATAATAATAATAATAATAATAATAATAATATTAGTAATAATAATTATAGTATTAATACCTTTTATTGTTTTAACTATTTTTATTTTGATCATTATTAAAATTGGAAATGACTGAATGGAGCTGGTAAACTCCCTCGTAACTGTAACCATGGTAACAGCTCCCACTTACTTCTTCCAGCTGGCGCCTTATCTCTCGCACAGCCTCCAGGTCTTGTCTCAGCTTCCCCAGCTGTTGGTGGTAACTCTGTAATATAAACAATTCTGAATTAGAGAAAGCTCAGCTAGTTAGATGGTAGTCTGACTTGAAGCAACAGGTTTCATGAAGGAATCAAGCTGATGACTTTTATACAGCATCAGGAAGTGATACAACAGCTACCAACGTATAATATTTGGATAAAGGCTTTGAATTAAAATATCTCATCCTGCATATAGTTTTCTCTAAAATGTTTCATCACAAGCTCGGGGGACATATCCTTTGCTTTTTAAGGAACTAGCATTGAAGGTCCCAATTACTGAGGACAAGGACAACACATCATGCCACAAGTGTGTCTTATCAAATATGGTTTGTAGACAGCTGCCTATATCACCGCAAATGCCTGCACTGAACGCACATGTATTCACCAGTTGTTCAGAGATTCATTCCCTGCAGTCCTGACATCCCATTTCTTTGGAAGCTGCTAGTAAAATCAACCGGCTTATCACTTTGACTGAGCATTAATGTTGGACACGTTCAACTTGTTATTGAGTGTATTTTAGTCAATGGGAATTCAAAATAAAACGCTAGTGAAATAAATAAGCAGCCAGCAAATTGACCGACGAATAAGAAAGCTTCTTCAAAGCAAATACAAGCAACACCATATAAATCGAACATTAGCTATCCCCTCACCCACTCAAACCTTCTCATTGTCCGCGGCCTCCTGTCACTTAGCTATCACCATTTTCGTCTTTCAGATATTGCCAGTACTATTACTGTCACTACATTGTGACATATAATGGAGTACAGATATTTATCATTCAATTAAGTGCCTATTTGAACACACCTTGGCGTCTGCCAATTTTAAAGTTTTTCGTGCATACTGGTTAGACCTTTAATGTACCCTCAACTGCCCAATTACTGTGTCTGTAACCATGGTAACAGCTCATCACTTACTTCTTCCTGCTGGAGCCGCAACTGGTGCTCTCCTGCATATTTCTGACTCAGTTCTACTTTCTTTTGTAACCACAAGAAAATCAGGTTCAGATGTAGTCCAGTCAGTAAGGTGGTAGTACGATGAGAAACAGAATGACACACAACCAGCTACTGAATATAATATACTAAACAACACGACATTTCTAATTCTATCTTCGCATTTTGTACATGGCTAAAAATTGGTCTTAACTCTTTTTCAATTTCCCTCATCACCCATTTTCTGAATGTCTGATACCAGAATATAATTCTGTGGAATAAAGCCTTAACTGTGACCTAATATAAATTGTTCAGTAGTAACTCTAAATAACTTATGGCAACAGCAGAACTGTTACTCTTTCCGATTCTTCTTTCAGCTTCTTCATTTCAGCTTGTGTCTCTCTTAGTTCCCTCTCTTTCAGCTTCAATCTCTCCTCCAGGTCGTTGCTGCCTTCTACATTTTCCTCTTCCTTCCTTGCTTCCAGGCCATGGAGGGACCGCGTGTCCATTCTCCCCTTGAAGACCCTGACTTCCTTCATGAAAGGAAGCAGCAGTCGAACCTGTCTCTCCATGGTCTTCATTCGCTGTTTCAAGTCGGGAATAGGGTTGAGTTTTGCCATCCTGCAAACCAGAAAGGAAGAACAACAGTGAAATTTTCGAATATTATTCAGAAGCCATTGGTACTTAATTTATCTTATAGGAACTGTAAGAAATGTGTGGGATTGCTGCTTTTAAGGTCATGTCTATCTATTAACTACTTCACTTTGATCAAATATGTCACCAAGTATGTATAAAATTCGTTCTCAATGTGTTGGACAACAGTAATAAACGATGAAAGAGTAATGGAACGGAGAAAAATTCTCTCCGTTCCATTACTCTTTCATCGTATGATGACGCAGAATATCTGCATGGAACTATCATATGTACTTCGGTACATTGAAATAATAAACAGTAATAAAGCTTCACCCTACTGCCTAATGTCAAGGGCTAGCCTCAGAATATCATGGAGCTGGGGACAGATTAGCTACGTTCCCATGTTTAGATAAATCGCATCTATAGATTACTTTAACATTTATTACTGATTTTCTTTTGTTTGCAATTCAGTACAATACTTGACATGTAGGCATATGCAACAACTTTACAAGATCCTGACCGTGGGAACCTACAGTTGCACCTTTACACATCTTGGAATGTCACCAGTGGTAGAACAATACTGTAATCACCAGGGCCTGCACGTTGGTAGCAAGTCACCTTTTATCTTAGAAGTTGCCGACATTGTTAATATAAACTTATAGGCCTATGTAAATCCTAATCATTGCTTTCTGATTGTAAAGGCAAAATATTAAGTTCAATTCTGTCATTTTTGTACTTGTTTCGTTTTAGGTTAATTTTTGCATTGTTGGTAGAATCTTGGCCATTTTTGAGATTTTTGGTATACATCTTAATTTTTGTTTTTGGTTTTGAATTAGATTTAATAAAATTGTAAGCTTTTTATTTTGTAGTTGCTTACTAAAGGTAGGATGGAATTTATTTTTCATAGAAGAGCAATCCAAGAACAGAACGCAAGCTTGAACACTGGAAGAGTGCCAAGGCTTTAGAGATGGAAAGCTGCAGAGACCAATCAGCTGTTCCTGACTTTGCAAATACAATAGACAATCTTCATAAGTTTTAAAATTTTTTGGATTTGAGTCAAATGTGACACTAAAGGTAGACTTTATCTTCTTTTCTTTCTAAGATTATATACAGACAGCAGTATTCCTTTATACTTTTTCTTTCCACATTCCCCACCCTAGGAGCAAATAGCAAGCCGACGTGAATGCTGCCAAACAGAAATGATCAGCAAGGTCAGTACTGTTAACACGAACTGCAGCCAGTCACAGTAAACCATCTCAGAATACAGAAGATTCGCAAAACAATCTATGTTTCTTTTAACCACGAGTTCTCTGTGCTTGAGAATGGAAGGACTGCAGTCATCACCAAGCTGTTATATGATGTTAATTTTGCTTAAAATAACTTATTTCACAGCCACCAGCGTAGCTAAGGAGGTAGCGCGTTTGCCTGCTGATGCGGAGTTTCCCTCGAACATGGGTTCGATTCTCGATAACCTGGTTCAGTTTTTTCAGAAGTTTTACCCAAACCTCTGAATGTCAGGTAATCTATTATCAATCTTCGGCCTCATCTCGCCAAGTACCATCTCACTATCACCAATTCAGTAGACGTTATATAACTCAGTAGTTGATAGAGCGTCGTTAAATAACCAAGTTAATAATTTCTATTTCACTGTCTAAATCTGATATTCAGGTGGCATGCTTCCTACATTTTTTGTGGAAAATGTTTCAAGTCTTTCACTCAGCTCTTAAACCACGTGTAATCATCACCAAACAGTATTCAGGAAAAACAAAACAACACGTCTTTATTGGTACACCACAAATCCAACCCCACTTTTCATAAATTAATCTTTTAAAAGCTCTCTTGTAAGTTCTACTTTTGTCGCTGAAAGTTTGTTTTACCTGTAATTCTATGTAGCCTATGACTTCATTGCATAAAATTTTGTTTTGTAATATTTTAAAATTATTTGATTAATTTTGAACCTCAACACTCATCGGCAATCACTTTTTAAAAAGATCTGCATTCATAGGCGTAACTTATTCAAATAAAACTACATTGTTGGTCGCTCCATTGATGTAATTGATAATTCATGTTAATTGAAACTAAATGCCACTTCATCACTTAACAGTAAGATTCGGCTTCACTCTTGAGTATCTCACAAAGAAACTGGCTAAAGAAAGATGCAATAACCTTCGCTTTCTCAAATTGGCAGTAAACGTTTATTTATGAGCAGTGGCGCCATTTAAAAGGGACTAGGGTGGAAAATTCCTTCCCCGAGTTTAAAACAAAAAAATAATTAATTAATAGGCCTATAATAAAAGTTTAAGAAATAAAAGGACAAATTAGTTAATGGCTTTGCTCAAATGAAACAAAGGCGTTATCCTTTGCTACATTAGTGGTTCTTACCTATTGTAAATAATTCATTAATGGAATTCTCAGAACATTGGATTTTCTCCATTTGTTTTCTAATATGCCTGTAATGGTCTGTGATGTTATTAACACTTTTCTCTGATATGTTTATGGCTTTGCAGTTCAGTATGTGCTGCGAGTTCATAGTTTAATCTTGTACTCTGCAGAGAACACATTTTGCTGATGTAGACCCCTATAGATTCCAATTCTGCTGCCAAATAGCCATGTCCAGTTCATAGTCTGAAGATAGCCACTGCTGTTCTTCTTACAGAATTAGGAATCAAATATTGGCCTTCATCCTTTTTTCATTTCGGATCAGAATTCATTTTCACTAAGTTTTATTATTATTATTATTATTATTATTATTATTATTATTATTATTATTATTATTATTATTATTTTTCTTGCTGTTATTTATACTCGCTCTGATCAAGTCGCGAGTATTATTATTATTATTATTATTATTATTATTATTATTATTATTTTTCTTGCTGTTATTTATACTCGCTCTGATCAAGTCGCGAGTATTATTATTATTATTATTATTATTATTATTATTATTATTATTATTATTATTTTTCTTGCTGTTATTTATACTCGCTCTGATCAAGTCGCGAGTATTATGATGATGATGATTATTATTATGTTTTATTTTATTTTCTTGCTGTTATTTATACTCGCTTTAACATCTTTGATCGAATCGCGATTATTATTACTATTATTATTATTATTATTATTATTATTATTATTATTTATTTATTATTTTTTCTTGCTGTTATTTATACTCGCTCTGATCAAGTCGCGAGTATTATTATTATTATTATTTTTTTTTTTTTCTTGCTGTTATTTATACTCGCGCTGATCAAGTCGCGAGTATTATGATGATGATTATTATTATTTTTTATTTTATTTTCTTGCTGTTATTTATACTCGCTTTAACATCTTTGATCGAATCGCGATTATTATTATTATTATTATTATTATTATTATTATTATTATTATTATTATTATTATTATTGCTGTTATTTATACTCGCTTTAACATCTTTGATCAAATCGCGAGTATTATTATTATTTTTTTTTCTTACTGTTATTTATACTCGCCTTAACATCTTTTGATTAAATCGCGAGTATTATGATGATTATTATGTTTATGATTATTATTATTATTATTATTATTATTATTATTTCATATTTTATGTTTGTAATTTTTCTATATTAATAATTTTGCATCATAATGCGAAAACTCAGAATGCAATCTTCGTTGGAAGCAACTATTCATTGTAAAGCAACTGTTTTTGTCTGTTTTTCTAGAAAGTTAATTTCGTTATAGATTTCTTTCATTCTATTTTCTTCTGATAGTAATGAAACAATAACCTGAATTGCAAAATATGTCTATTTCCTTAAAAGAATTTATGTAAATTAATTTTATTTTTTTTACAGGAGTTTTAATAGATTCTAATTCAGCATGGTAATGTATAGAATTTTCTCATAGTGAAAAGTAAAGGAAAGATGATCACAATAGATAGGCCTATCTGCTACAGTAACATTTTTATTCTGTTGCAGAGATCCATCTGTGTAAATGTGTAACCATTGAGATTTTGGATTTAATGCATCCATACTATCTAACACTAGTAATTTCTTTACTTCTGTTCTCTCTCTCTTTATACTATTTTCAAAAAATTGGAGAGTATATTGTATAACAATGTATTCAAATGGGGATCATATCAACAAATTTTAAGAATTGATGGAGTATTGTAAGCATACCCGTAGACCTACTCGTCTGTATAAAAAATCTTAGCACGACCAGTCCTGCGCTATAAAATTGAAGCATGGACTGTAAGGAAATGTGTCGCAAGTAGAATCACTGCTAGTGAAATGAGATTCATGTGCCGAACAGCTGGCTATACTAAGTGGGACCATAAAAGAAATGAAGACATCGTAATGGAACTTGAAATGAACTCTATACTGGCAGACATATCGCTGGCTCAATAGTACAAGGTTCTATGTCTATATCAGAAATATTACTATATACACCCTTGTAACATTTAGCCAGCGATATGTCACTATCAAGATAACTGACGTCAGCATGTGAGGCGTATGTCTAGGTCTATAATCCCTCGTGCAATGCTGCATTACCAGCTTAGAGGTAGGAGATCAATTGGACGTCCAATGAAAAGATGGGCTGAAAACTTTTGTGGACCGTAAAGTTCTTCTGGGACTATGAGCTGTATGGCTGATAATGATGTTGGTGATGATGCTAATGATGATGATGATTATAATAATTTTGTATAAATTTACTTCTTGATTAGCCCAGGCTGTGTTATTAAATTTCGACTGTGTTGATCGTAGCTTCTCCAGTAATATTATCAACTTATATTTCATATAAGGTAGGATCATTTCTTTAATTTGCATGGCTGTTATTGGTGTTGATTTCATTGCTCCAGTGACTATCTATTGCAAATAATAGTACAATTATTTTTAAAATTGAAAATAACATTTCTTCATCAATAAAATTGTGCGTTCATTTGTTCGCACCTACATCATATTAACAGCAAGTGCAAGTAAATTACGCATCATAAAGAGCTAAATAGATGTGTAGTCTATGTGGAAACATGACACGTACTGTAAAGTGGGGCAAACTTTACCATAAAACAAAAAAGAAATAAATAAATAATATCAGAGCTATAGGCATCTGTAACAAAATAATAAAAAGGACTTTGGAAAGGGGAGAAAAAATAAATTGTAAAGACATTTTCTGTGCATTCGATGTGCCTTAAATCCTCCTATTTTTAATGGTTAACTTCACCCCAGAGATCAAATTTACCCGAATTTACTTTACGTGAAATAATTAATGACACAGAAAATAGGGTCGCAGTGATCACAGATGTGTGATTAATTTAAAAATAAACACACGCTGCATGTTCCCCTCTGCAGACCACGACTGACCAAATGAAGCAGTTAGTTCCCTACGCTGTTTGAGTGTCTGTTGGCCGTATGGCAATGCACTGTACGAAGAGCCTATTCCACACAAGTATGCAGCTATGATTTACTTGTCCCTAGCATCTACTCAAGCTTAACGATGGCATCATACTCATCCTCTTCTTACCCCTTCACTTCATTACAAGAAAGCAGACAGTTACCAGCAGCGGAAGTAGGTCTACACTTGTAATACTGTGGGTGTATATAGGGTGCAGAGTTTCGATGTCTTTTTCAAAATAGAAAACAAACATGACTATGAAAAACGTAAATTTTCAGAAGCATTGGAGGAACAGCATTTTTTCGTGCTGATAGAAACAATTAGTGAACGAAAGAATAGGCCTACATAAAAGTACGAATGAATAAGTGAATCAATGACAAATGAATCAATAAACGTATTTGTATTTATTTATTTAACCTGTTAGAGATAAGACTGTCAAGCCTTCTCTGCCCCTTTACCACGAGATTCCAACTATAATATGAAGAATAAATTACATACAATTAGTATTCAATTTACAATTACAATTAGAATAAAAATCAAAGTACGAAAAGATTACCTTATTAATAAAAGCTAGATAATTTATCATAGAAAAACAAAGAATATTTTATATTTACTGAATTACAAGTTAAACCTAGAATAAAAAAATTGCACAGTGATGAAATTACTGGATATTGGAATATTTTGTGACAGATAAAGGAAACTATTTACAAGAAATCAATTACTCACCAAATGCTTAGTAAGTTTGCGTTTGAATTTAATTTTATTTCGACAGTCCCTTATGCTAGCAGGTAGCGAATTCCAGAGACTTGGCAGGGCTATTATGAAAGAGGATGAGTATGAGGAGGTGCGATGGGATGGTATTGTTAGTATTGTTTCATGACGAGAGCGTGTGTTCAGATTATGGTGGGAAGAAAGGTAAGTGAAGCGAGATGACAGGTACGAAGGAATAGAAGAGTTCAAGATTTTGAAGAGAAAGAGAAGTGAATGTAAATTTCTTTTCTTATCTAGTTTAAGCTAACCTATTGCTTCCAGGGATGGGGTAATATGATCATATTTACGAACATTGCTTACAAAACTACACACAAACAAACGTATGAAAGAGCGAACGAGAGAGGGACTGGAAGAATGAAGAGATCAAAAGCACTGATTGTATGGAATAATGAAGGAAAGAGAAAATAAGTGAATAGTTGAATGAATGTTGGGATAAATCTACGAATGATCTAATTAATTGTTACATAGTTGTCTAATAATGCAATTAGTACATAAAAGCTGCTTTTCTGTTTTAAGCTAATAAAAAAGGAAAAGAAATCATACGACATTCAGCATACGGTAAAATGAAATAATAGGTCTACAACAAATAATAAATATAGCCTATATTCTCTTTAACTTAAGCAGTTTTAGATAATTTAATTATGTAAATCTAATTAATTGTTACGTAACTGTTACATAATCATGTAGGCCTACCTATTATATGAACAACACATTTTTATAAACAAATTAAAATTCCTTAATTCAGAATTGCATTTTCTGCTTTTCGCCGACACCAGACTTCTTATATCGGGCGAAATGTTGTTTCCTGCAGCATGATGTAGCATATTATCATCTGATAGTCCTGATCTTAGTCTTTGTTTTGTGAGGTTTAGGCCTACAAGTCAGTAAAATTGCTCACATACGTAGGTATGCACTGTCAAATGTAAAACAAATTGCGCCACAAATCTTCCTACACCTGCATATTTAGTTCTATCAGGACTTAAAGCTTTGTAAAATGTGGGAAGAACTTTACGATTATAATCTGTCTTTGCTTCCTAATGGAAGACCTGAATTGACAAACATCCCAGGTCCATTGAAGTTTTTTTTTCAGGATAGTAGGCATAGGCCTAATAATTTCAGGCGTTTGACATTGCTCCTCTTTGTAAGTAAATAATTTCCACATACCAAACAAAGAGTTGATATCACCTCCACTTTCATTACAAAAGAAGTCAAGAGTATTTATTTATTTATTTATTTATTTATTTATTTATTTAATCTGACAGGATTAAGGCCATAAGGCCTCCTCTTCCATCCTACCGGATAGCACATATAAATACAAAAAAGAAATACAGACGCTGATGAAAATAATACAAATTAAGTAAAAGCCCTATAGAGGGTCAACAGGGTCAAAAGAACACTATAGAGCTCTCATCGAGCAAGAAAAAAAAAAGAAAAAAAACAGAGATAGCAATGATGATAGTGATAACTGATAACAGATAATAGTAATAATAATAATAATAATAATAATAATAATAATAATAATAATAATAAATACATTACTTACTAATTGTCAATTTTACAACAGCATAGTTACAATATTTATTATATGTCATGGGTTAAGTCAAAGTTGCGCAACCTGACAGGTACTCAACAAGCAATTCCATGAATTAGGATGTGATTTCTTTATTTAAATTTGAATTTTGATATTGTTCGACAGTCTCTGACATAGTCAGGGAGAGAGTTCCAGAGGCGTGGAATCGATATGCTGAAAGATGATGAGTAGAAGGATGTTCTGTGCAGAGGAATAGAGAGAAGGTACATGTTCCGGGTTCGAGGTAGTGAAAGGTAAACAAAACGAGATGCTATAATCTTTTCGCTGTAAGAAAAATCCTAATGTAAACAATAGCACGTGATTGAAGTGAGGCTTCATTGGCCACCGTTTGGCGCCATAGATTCTCAGTACGTGTTCCCGCCTACTGCTGTACATTCTGTTTCATGTTAAACATTTCCCGTTACTCATCAAGTAGGCCTAACCTCACTACTACGCATTCGTTTGCTGAGGAAACATTTACTTTATAATTACTACAATTAAATTGTTTTCAAGTCTTGTGTCTTCACAATGGACAGTTGAGGATACAGAAGCCATACTTCGGTACTACGTGCTTACGTCAGCATCTACGAGCTCAAGTGACGCCAGCTTGTTACAAGAACAGACTACCTCGGTATTACTGTTGGTATTCTTCCGCGTTCATAGTACATAACAAAATATAAAAGTAGCTTTTCTTTTACACAGCGTTTTGCACATGAGTGAAGTTAAATGTTTCATCATATTTAACAACTAGAATTCAATTTTTTATTTCCAAATAATACAAGATTATGGTTTCCAAATACGAACTTAATTTTCCTGCGTCATGTAAGTGTTTCGACTGGGAGCCAATCACAGGTATGACAGCAACGTGCTTATGTTTACATTAGGATTTTTCTTACAGCGAAAACAGTATAGGTAAGAGGGTGTTGAGGTGTGGATGATTTTAAATACCTAGTAATAAGAGAGAGTTGAAGAATCTTCTTTATTTAAGTGGACCCGAAGACAACAATTCTAGTGACGGTGTTACATGATCGAATTTTCTAATGTTACAAACGAAACGAACGCAGATATTGTGAACAAGCGTTAGTCTATGGGCAAGATCAGTATTTAGATTCGTGAATAGAGAATCGCAATAGTAGATGTGGGGCATCACTAAAGTTTGGATCAGGTTCTTTTTAAGGCTGAGAGGTAAAACGTTGGTTAAGTGTCTGAGGGAATGAATTATGGAAAAAGTTTTCTTATATATGTGGGTCACTTGACTTTGAAAATTTAAATTTGAATCTAAATATACCCCTAAATTTTTTACTGTCTTACTATATGTAATTGTGGTATTATTTATTTTTGTATTTGATACAGTGGCTAGATGTATTTTGTTTAATGCTCGTTGGTGGTCCATTGTGATTTGTCTGATTTAGTCTGAGTCCAAATTTTTGCGCTCATTGAACTACAGATCCTAGATCTTCAATAATTCTGATCACAGAGTCATTGTTTGTACAAGTTCGGGAATGAATGTAAAGTTGTAAGTCGTCAGCGTATAGGTGGTGTTTACAATATTTTAAGATCTTTATTACGTCATTTATGTAAAGCGTAAAAAGTAATGGCCCAAGAACCGAGTCCTGAGGGATTCTGGTCTTAACGGTACGCCAATTGGAAGAATGACCACCAGCTGATACACATTGTTGGCGTTCGCGAAGGTAGGAATCGAACCAAGCTACGGAACTGTTAGAAAGATTGTAGTTTTGTAGTTTATATAAAAGAAAATCCGTGTCAACTGTGTCGAAAGCTTTGCTGAAGTCTAGTAATGTCAATAGCATTAGTTCTTCTCTGTCACTGGTTTCTCGAGTGTCTTCAATCACTTTTAAAAGGGCAGAGTCCAGTCAACCCGGAACTTACTGAACGATTTCTTCGTCAATGTGTAATGTACAACCCTTGCCTTCACCAGAACCCTACATGCCCTGAACAGATCAAATAAGTTAGGGCGGTGAGGCACACTTGCGCTCTCGTTGACATCACTGGTTTACAATGTTGCGAACATCTTCTGATGCCCAAAAATTTGCTGCATAGGACAATAGGTCTACTAGCATATTTCATTCAACCAACCAGTTCTTTGGTAGCTTCATAAGTTATACTGTACTTTATACCATTCAACAAACAATCCTATATATATTCCTTAATTTATTCATAGGCTAGTCACAGTCAGCCACAGATACAGTCATTCATGTCTCATCCTTCATTTCTACAGCTATTCATTTATTAACTAGGACGTCATTCGATCTTTAATGAATTAATCTTTCATTCATTCAGTTGTTCATCGGTAACATTATAGCCTATTTCTTAACTCATTAGATCATTCTTAAATTGTTTCTATCATTTACACGTCCATTTGTTTAATAAATAAGTCATGTAGGCCTAATATTTCACTATTCTCTACCGTTCATGCATTCATTTATTCACCAATATGCTTGTTTATCGAAAATAGGCTATTTTCATTCATTTCACTTAACCCTTTCTTTAATTTGTTTATCCACTGGTTCATTCGTTCCCTTACTTGTTCATTCATTCATTCATTTTTCATGAGCCATAATTCCTTCTTCCTTCTTTCAGTCAATCGTTAATTTTTTTTATTCAATTCCTCATACATTGCTCATTATTTCAGTGAATCGCTAATTCTTTTATTTATTCATTGGTTCATTCATTGAAACCACTAATCTCATATTTGTCAATGTATGCATGTAGGCTGTTCTTTCATTCATAAATCCATTCCTGCATTCATTAATATGGTGGGTCGGTGGGGCAGTTAGCCAGCTACCTAATGAATCATGGAGCGTGCAGATAGCCTACCTCCTTCTCCATGTATTCTCCTTGTTCTCCTTGTATGCCTCTTGTTGTCCATGCCCCTTGTATGCCCCCTGTTCTTCATGTTCGTTCTGTCGACCTGGTTGGCGAGTTGATATATATAGCGCTGGCCTTCTATGCCCAAGGTTGCAGGTTCGATCCCGGGCCAGATCGATGGCATTTAAGTGTGCTTAAATGCGACAGGCTCATGTCAGTAGATTTACTGGCATGTAAAAGAACTCCTGCGGGACAAAATTCCGGCACATCCGGCGACGCTGATATAAGTTAACCTCTGCAGTTGCGAGCGTTAAATAAAACATAACATTTTAACATTTCCCTTTGTTCTCCACGTATTTCCTATGTTCTCTTTGTATTCCCCTTGTTCTCCTTGTTTTCCCCTTGTTTTCTTGTATCTATTTCCCTTGTTCTGCTTCTACTCCCCTGATCTTCTTATGCTATGCATCTGCTGAATTTTTCCGGCTTTCTCCACAGAGTGCACATTTATTTTGAGTTCGTTACTTCGATGGATAGGTGGCAAGCCCATCGCGGGTGATGACAGCATGATAGTTGGGAAGTGAATATCCTTAAATTGGTGCGCCTTGAGGCATTAGGAAACCACTGAAGACCCAAGTCAGCTTAGCCGGACCCTAGCATCGAACCCTTGACCTCTTGAGTATAACAATTACTAATCGTGCTCCGTGGAAAATTTATAGGTTCTGTATATCAAAGAATAAACAAATTAAACAAACATTTCGAGGGATGATCAAAATATTTTTGTATTGATGTTTCTAGTCCCCTGTCCCTACTAGTTACAGCCCTGTGTGTGTCGTACTGTGGAACAAGGAATGCAGCTGCATGTTACACAAGAACGTTTGTTTGTGGCATGTGTCACCATACAGCTTTGCATATCACTGACCTATGTCTATGTTGAAGATGATTCAGAATGTTCTGTTACACTGGCACTTGCTTATGATTGTAAATAAAGGACGATGATTAAACTTGCTTTCGATTCCACATAAGGCAAACTCGGCTAATTTCGCAGTATTAAGGTTTTCTGTCTATAATTATAACCAAAAATGCTTGAAAAAATTTCCTTCATGCAGCAGTTAATCACTAATATAATTGTATTGGTTCGTATAAAAATTTTATTTTTTAAGTGTATCCCAACAGGGAAATAGCTCCATCTAAAACATGAGATCATATGTGTGTGTTTCAGGAACTCGTGTAACTTCGCAGCACTGCTCGAGTAATTTCGCAGTAATACTTGTGCAATTTTCAAGAATACTCTTTTTAGCTCAAAACATGTTTTAATGTAATCTAAACATCAGTACATGATATAAGAACTATTTAGATCTAATCCGAATCCGTTTTCGCTGTCAAGACAGTTGTTGTTTCTTCTTTCTCTGCCATTGTTTGAAGGTGGGCAGACTTTGCTCCTTTCGGGGACACAATTTTGTTAGGTTTGGTAACAAATGAAAACCCTGTTTCATCTAAATTCCAAATGAGATTAGGCTTGTTACTCAGTTCTGCCTTCTCATACACACTCCCTAGCACATCATAAAAATCGTTCAAATTCGAGCGAGTTGAGACTGCTGCTTTATGGTATGACAGATTTTCCAGCTGGCGCATACTTAGCCCATAACGCTTCTTAAAAGAAGTTCGAATCTGCGTGCCACTCGAACTGTGCTGTCGGCAACTAGCGGAAAATGATTAAGAAATTGAGTGCCGGCAAAAGCATATTACGAACGAACTATTTCAGATAAAACAACAAGCAAGGGTTCCAATTAATCATAAGAATGTGGAGAATTCATTAATCGTAGTTTGAAACTTACAGTTTTGAATATCTCGACGATAAAACGTCCAGAAACAAAACACTGCAAATGTACTCACTCTATCTGAGCAAACACACACCTACTAAAGCAGATAGTTACATAACTTTCGCCAGAATATGTTGCAATAGGATCTTCCTGCATGAAACATCCCCGACAGGTTCTGGCATTTATCCGTGAGATACTGCGAAATTAGACGTACTTCGAAATTAGCTCAGTTTTCCTTATATCAACTACACATCATAGTAGACGAATTTGGAGGGGGTAAGGAACTTTCTGCCCCTCAAATTATAGAGCCAGGGGTGTATCCCTTCCTCAATAACTTAACACAGGAGCCTCGCTTCTCCACATATCTCGAATGGTGCATGTTTAAAAAATTATTAATTTGTGTGAAATGAACTAGGACATAAATAAACCCGAAAACGATTACTTTAAACCCATACACAGAATCGTAAGCATTACCAAGCCGAAATAATAATACAATGTTACTATAAATTATTTTTCCGATTACAAACTTGAATAACTATCATTAGGAGACACTTAGAAACATAATATTGGTATCAATGGAAAGAGAAACTCAAATATTTTTTGTTATCCATTCGGTTAAATCACAAGTGCTACTCTAAAAATCAGCAAAAATTAGAAAACATGAAATTGGTATCAACAGAAACAGAAACTCCAACAAAGTTTTAAAGTTTTTCACTGGAAAACAAGAAACAGAAAGAGAAACATTTGGTTCACAACCGTAAGTAAGTCACATGTGCTCAATGTGAGCTCCTTGTGTCACACGACACACATCAAGTCTGTAGTCAATTTCTTGCCATACACGTTGTAGCATTGGACCATCCAGCAGTGCAATGGCCTCTGTGATGCGGACACGAAGATCCTCAATGGTAGGTGGTAATGGTGGCTGATACACTTGTTGTTTTATAAAACCCCACAGAAAAAAAATCACAAGGAGTGAGGTCGGGGGAACGTGGAGGCCAATGCAAAGATTCTAAATCTTCACGGCCAGCACGTCCAATCCATCTCCTTGAATGTCGTGTATTCAGTTCGTTTCTGACATCTAAGTGGTAATGGGGTGGTGCCCCATCCTGCTGAAAAATGAGACCTTCGATGTCCTGTTCCAGTTGTGGAAGAAGCCATAACTGTAACATGTCTAGGTACGAATTACCTATGACTGTCGCCTCCACAAAAAAGAAAGGGCCATTCGCCTTTTCACGGCTTATAGCACTGGGATATGTGAAAATCTAGCACACGAAATGCACTCCTGTCTTCGTTTGCAGCCATTTTTCTCTTATATCGTCTCCTAGCAACGAAATTAATAAATATACGACAGGTTCACCAACATAACAAAAAATATTTGAGTTTCTCTTTACATTGATACCAATATTATGTTTCTAAGTGTCTCCTAACGATAGTTATTCAGTTTGTAATCGGAAAGATTATTTATAGTGACACTGTACGAAATTAACGTTTCAATTAACAGTGTATTCGACTGTATTTCTGCCCTGTCGGTTAACAAATATAATGATTATTAATAGGCCTATAAGAATAAGTAACAGGGCCAATTTTATGTCTGACGTTAATTATGCATGTAGACTATAAAGAAACACTGAATGTGAAAAAAAATATCTCAAGGAGTGCCTGATGGCCTCTATGTTATAAACAGACATCGGATTCTAGGGCAAATGCCTATTTTGTTTCTTTAGGAGAAAAGTAAAAATAATTATTAATATTTGTGTTTCATGGAAATTGAAAGGTATTCAAAGAGTTTTATAGTGCCCTAAAATGCCCTAAAACGGTTATTAGAGCCTAATTTGTTAATATTCGCCTAAAAATGCCTAACTCACTGTAAAATTTCGCATTTTACTCTTACTTTTTATAATTTATACATGCATTCACTGCGAAATTTAAGGCATTTAAAAAGTGGAAAGTTTGCTTCACACCGGCCATGAAACCATTGATAAAGGAAACAAAATGTTTTGAATCTCACGACACTCGCAATAGATTTCACCGAATTTAACATGTTTGGAGGCATAAATGCCGACAAAGAACCAACCTTAGTTTTGAAGCAGGCAACAATCACAACATGTGCTGGTACCGATTCAGAGATATACTATACTATAAAAATGACTGTTTTCGGTCTGAAACCGATTAGCTGTACTGCCCTTCAGAGTGTCATAAAATCACAATTTTTGGAGAAAGAGTGTTTTTGAAATATTTATGAAAAGTCGTAAAACTGCGAATTAGTAGGGTAAACCGTTACAAAATATTTAAAAGAATGGCCCTCCTAGTGTTAACACTACCAGGAAATGCAACAATAAGTGGAACTTTGTATTTTTGTCCAATTGAATCTCAATAACAACGGTTCATTTGAATGCTCGTTAACAGTTGCTCTTTCCCTCACCTTATTTGTGTTGAGAAGTTTTGAGCGGTAGGACGTTTTCCAGTGAAGTTTAACGCGATAATGCCGAAAAATATAAGTGCAAAATCTACATTGATCCGGCAATGGCTAACAGAATATTCAGAATTCACTTATGATGGAAAAATAATATTCTGCAAGATTTGTAGCAAACAGGTATGTAACAATAGTTGAAATATATAAATTCTATTAATTTTAATGAGTAGGCCTATAATATTTATACATTGACTGAGCTATCCTGAGGTATAATTCTTTTTAAGACCACTACACTTTAACCTTTTAAATTCCGATAGTTAAAGTATTTGCAGGTCATTAAAATTTTGATTGTTCGAACCCACTAACTTCGTGATAGAAATACGGCAATACAACAATTAGGATTTTATTTTAATTCAGTTTACTTTACATTTTTAGATTTCGCAAGAAAAGAAGTGCCACCTAAAGCAGCATGTGCAAGGAGCGGCTCATAAGGCAAAAGCTCAGCAGAAAAATCAACTGCAACAAACTTTACTAACACAGCCTACTTCATCCAATCTCAGCAGCAATTTCTATGCTGATTTAACCAGAGCGTTTGTTGCTGCTAACATTCCCTGGAATGCAATTGAAAATCTGGTTTTAAGACAGTTTTTACAAAAATACTGCAAACAAAATATCCCATCTGAGTCGACCCTAAGAAAAAATTACTTAGACAGAATATACAATGAAACTTTAGTTTCCATTCGGGAGGATATAGGTGATTCTTACATATGGGTCTCTGTGGATGAAACCTCAGATCCTATGAATAGGTATATAGCAAATATGGTAGTAGGAAAACTTAGTCCTGATGGACCTTCGATTCCACACCTCGTATGTGTTAAGGAACTTTCTAAAGTGAATAGCCAAGCCATTGCTTATTTTGCAAATAAATGCCTACAGTCTTTATACTCAGGTAATATAGACGATTCTAAAGTTATGTTGTTTTGTACTGATGCTGCCTCATACATGGTTGCTGCAGCTCCACTTCTTAAAACATTTTATCCTAACCTCACGCATGTAACCTGTCTAGCACATGGCCTTCACAGGGTTTCTGAAACAATCCGGAATGAATTTCCTCTTGTCAATTCGTTTATTTCTAACACAAAAAAATGTTTTTGTAAAGCCCCATCCAGGATTTCAATATTCAGAGAGAACTTTCCAGATATCCCACTCCCACCTCAGCCGGTTGTTACATGATGGGGAACCTGGATTCAGTCAGTGGTGTATTATTCTAAGTATTTTAAAGAAGTGGTCACAGTTATTGATAAATTACCTGAAACTGATAGTGCAGCGTGTGTGAAAGCAGTGAAAGATTGTCTGAATGACTCACGAGTGAAAAACGATATTGCCTACATAACATCAAACTTTTCTTTCATACCTGCAAGCATTGAACAATTAGAAAGTGAAAAACAATCTCTTTGTAGCCAAATAGCAATAGTAAAGGAAGCTCAAGTGAACATACATTCTGCTTTGGGCGAAACTGGGAAAAAAAAGTTAAAAATAAGTGGGACAACGTATTAAATAAGAATGTAGGATTTTCATTGTCGGAAAAAGTATCAAGAGTGATATCGGGGGAAAGTGTAAATGTTCCAGTAAGTATTGATGTTTCTATTGTACCTAATTTAAAATTTGCGCCTCTCACATCAGTTTCGGTTGAAAGAAGTTTTTCTGCTTTCAAAATGATTCTCAGTGACAAAAGGCAAAGGTTAACTGTGGAGAATTTAGAAAAAATTCTGGTGGTGTACTGTGCAGATAATTATAATAAAGTCTGAGCATGGAACTGAATTTCAATAACTTAAAATGAGTAATCTTGATATCAATAATCATTATTTCATTAGTTTCAATATATTAAATTTGTGCAGCTCTGTTTATAAATATAATATAGTATTCTTTTTTAATGTTTAAACATACTTTTTTGTGCGTATTTTAGTGTATAACTAAAAATTTCAGTGAAAGAAATAAGTATGATACCTTGATGTGCCTAAAATGCCTATTTTAATTAAAATAGAGCCTAATTTTACAAATTTTGAGCTTATTTTAGGCGCCTAAAACTGCAATTTTTAGTGCCTAAAAATCCGATGTCTGGTTATAAATATCTGATCCCGTAGGCAGGGGTTTACAGGGATAGGCCTAGACTAGTAGATTAAGATTGTTTCATCGCATATCTAAGGTACGAATTCTTAACGTGAAACTTACCACTTTTGTAATATGGCGGACACAAAATACACGACAATGAATGCTTTTAACTCTCTCAAGTAATCAGTGGCGTACTTTATCGAGGTAATTAAGACAAGATTTTAGCCGTGAATGTCGAGTTGGTGCAGGAACAGTGATGGCAAGGGAAATGTTTTTCTTCACACAGATGAGTAGAATATAAGGGGAAAAAAATGGCCGTAGCATTGATGTGCATTTGAGTGAAGGGAACACAAGCCACAGTCAGTGGCGTATCAGGGTTATCAGACAGGGCGAGGCGACATACATACTGTGCTTGAAATAGTCTAGTTGAGACGCTGAAGAATCAGTGGCGAATCACAATCACACAATAACATCAATCCTACATGTTTTACACGGACAGTGATACCAACATAAATAATTTTCTCATTTTTATTTGAATATTTTGTACAGTAACTTGAACAACTTAATTAGACGTTATGTTTTATTTAACGACGCTCGCAACTGCAGAGGTTATATCAGCGTCGCCGGATGTGCCGGAATTTTGTCCCGCAGTTCTTTTACTTCTTCTTCTTCTTCTTCTTCTTCTTCTTCTTCTTCTTCTTCTCTTCTCTCTAGGCTTCCAGCCTGTTAATCCAGAGTATCTCTCCATCTACTTAATGGTCTTCCTGGGGATCTTCTTCCGGATGGGTAGTTATCCTTGGCGATTCTCGCAATTCTATCCTCTCCCATTCGAGATACATGCTCATTCCATTGTTGTCTTCTTATTTGCGCCCATTCTCTAATTGGTTGTATTTTGCATTGTTCTCTGATCTGATCATTCCGTATATGGTCCCTTCTTGTGATTCCTACAATTTTCCTTAAGGTTTTCATTTCTGTTGTATCCAACATCTGTTTCGTTTTTGCTGTTTTAGGTCTTATTTCAACTGCATAAGTGAGAAAAGGGCGCACCACGGTCTTGTAAATTCGAACCTTAGGTTCAATGTGGAGATATTTATTTCTCCATATGGTGTCGTTCAAATATCCCGATACTCTATTTGCTTTAGTAACTTGGTTTAAAATTTCGTTTTGTAAAAGGCCTGAGCTTGATAACTGGAAACCAAGATATTGAAAGCACATCACTTGTTCAATTATTTGTTTTTCCAATTCTAATTTGCATCGTATTGTGTTCTTACTTATGACCATAGATTTTGTCTTTAGTGTAGATATTTTAAACCCATATTTTTTACAGCTGGTATTGAACTGATGTAACAGTCTTTGCAGATCTTCTTCGCATTCTGTTACTAATATTACATCATCAGCATAACATACCGTTTTTATTTCTTTACTTCCCATTTTATATCCTTTCTGAGTCTTTGTTCCTTTAATTATTTCTTCCATTACCATAATAAAAAGTAAAGGACTCAACGAGTCTCCCTGACGAACACCTTTGTTAACACCTATTGCATTTGTTAGGTGATCGTTTACTTTGATCCTTACTGTATTGTCTGAATATATATCTAAAATAAGAGCAATCAGCCCATCTGGTACATTGTTTTTAGTTAAGATTCTTGAAATGGTATTTAACTGCAAAGAGTCAAATGCTTTTTCTAAATCGATAAAACATAAAAATGCTGGTTTGTTAAACTCCAAGGCCTTTTCGCTAATCTGTCGGACTACAAAAATGGCATCAGTGCATGATCGGCCTACTCGAAATCCCTGTTGCTCATCACTTAGTGTGATAAGTTCTGATAGCTTACTGTGGATAATTTTAGTCGTTATTTTTAGAACTGTATTTAGGAGATTAATTCCTTTATAATTTTCAGGTATTTGTTTATTACCTTTTTTAAATATAGGTATCAAAATACTTGTTTTCCATTCTTGAGTCCACACCTGTGGGTAACGGTCAGCGCGTCTGGCCGCGAACCCAGGTGGCCCGGGTTCGAATCCCGGTCGGGGCAAGTTACCTGGTTGAGGATTTTTCCGGGGTTTTCCCTCAACCCAATAGGAGCAAATGCTGAGTAACTTTCGGTGCTGGACCCCGGACTCATTTCACCGGCATTATCAGCGTCATATCATTCAGACGCTAAATAACCTAGATGTTGATACAGCGTCGTAAAATAACCAAAAAAATCCATTCTTGAGGTATACTTAAATTGGTAAAAATCTGTTTCTGTAGCTTCACAATTTCTTTATGCAATGTTTCTCCTCCGTATTTTAGCATTTCGTTCGTTATTTCATCAGGACCAGCAGATTTTCGATTTTTCAGTTTTTTAAATTACACTGATCACATCTTCTTCTGTAGGTTTTACAATAGTTGTGCATGTCTCTTCTAACGATGGTTCCTTTTCATCTGATGAGAATAAAACTGTAAAATATTTTACCCATACCTCGTCCTCCATTTTAATACAGTTAATATATTCAAGTGATTCTTTCCGTTGGTTGCGTATCATTCTCCAAATTCTTTTTTGTGCTCCGTAAAAATCTCTTTGCATATCAGTAGTATATGCCTGCCAATACTCTTGCTTAATTTCTCTAATTCGACTATTACATTCACTTCTGATTTTCTTATATATATCGTAAGCTGATTTTGTATTTTGAGATCTAGCTCTTAAGTAGGCCTCTTTCTTCTTCTGGGCTATATCTTTAATTTCTTCGCAGAACCATGGAGTATCTCTCTTCTTTGTATTGGATATTCCTACTTTCCTACGTCCTAAAACTTCTTCTGCTACGTTTATAATGTTTTCTTTCAAGGTTTTCCAATTGTCGTCTATTGTGTTCTCTTCTGATTTTCCATTTTTTTAATGGAATTTTCTAATCTTCTTTTACATGCCAGTAAATCTACTGACATGAGCCTGTCGCATTTAAGCACACTTAAATGTCATCGACCTGGACCGGGATCGAACCCGAAACCTTGGGCATAGAAGGCCAGCGCTATACCAACTCGCCAACCAGGTCGACAATTACAAAGACAATCGAAGAGTGGTAGTAGTAATAATAATAATAATAATAATAATAATAATAATAATAATAATAATAATAATAATAGTCTAAAGTATTAGTAATAATAATAATAATAATAATAATATTGAGAAAGTGTCAGTGGCGTGTCAAGCTCCAACAACAACAAAGCCAAACAACACGAGAGTAACGACAGCTTAGAGCGATGAAGTAACAGCATTACACGCAGAGCAGTGATGCCAACACAACACATTTCCGCTAGTTATTACGATATAATGGTATTGCTGTCGTGTTGGCAGCACTGCGCCTACTCAGCCCTGCAGCATGGCCGCTACTTCTGTACGCCCGTTCAGATGCGCCAGGTCCAGGGCTGTTCGTCCCTGGTTATCCCTCGTCCCCCGTTCAGCACCATGCTGCAACAGCAGATGCACCACTGGGGCGTGGCCGTTAAATGCTGCACAGTGCAGTGCAGTTCACTGGCTTAGATCATCAGGCTCGTCGGGCCGCGCCCCAGCTGCCAGCAACAGCTCACATACTGCACGGTACCCATGATATGCAGCCACATGCAGAGCAGTGCGGCCAGATGGTCCTCCATTCACTTCCAGCCGCGCCCCGGCAGTCAGCAGCGCCCTGCACGCATCCTGGTGGCCTTCACGTGCCGCCAGCCACAAGGGCGTGCAACCATCATGATCCAGCGCGTTCACCTGGCTGCCTGCGTCAAGGAGCAGCTGCACCGCGTTTGTGTCCCCCCGCTCCGCTGCCCGGTGTAGCTCAGTCTTACCTAGCCTGTCCTTCTCCTCCAGGTTGGGCCTGTCCTCAGCCGCAGCTCTCTGTTTCTGCAGCAGACAAAACAATCGGGTCAGAGGAAGCTCAGTCAGGTAGGTGACAGTTCCACTAGGCTGAGTGAAAATGATGGCAGTAGTAGCCATAACTATAATAATGTCAGTAATAGTGACAGTAGCTATAACTACAGTAATGTTAGTAGTAATGATAGTAGTCATAACTACAGCAATATCACTAGTAGTGACACTAGCCATGACTTCAGTAATGTCAGTAACAGTGACAGAAGTCATAACTACATTAATGTCAGTAGTAGTGACAGTAGCCATCACTACAGTTATGTCAATAGTAGTGACAGTAGAAGTAGCTACAGTAATGGCAGTACTAGTGATAGAGGAATAGCTACAGTAATGTCGGTAGCAGTAACAGTAGCCATAACTACAGTAATGGCAGTACTAGTGACAGTAGCAATAGCTACAATAATGGCAGTACTAGTGACAGTAGCAATAGCTACAGTAATGGCAATGTATTAGTAGTAATAACAGCAGCGGCAGTAATAGTGGTGGAAGTTCTAGTCTGAAAACTGAAATTAAGTTTGCTCTCCAACTGCAGCTGGT
Source organism: Periplaneta americana (assembly GCF_040183065.1). Lineage (NCBI taxonomy): Eukaryota > Metazoa > Arthropoda > Insecta > Blattodea > Blattidae > Periplaneta > Periplaneta americana. Next base: position 13,816,608 of record NC_091133.1, on the reverse strand, counting down.
CGTAATCTCTGTTAGAGTTTGTATCAATCATTGCTCATAACTGTAACCATGGCAACAGCTTACACTTACTTCTTCCAGCTGGCGTATCATCTCTCGCTCAGCCTTCAGTTCTTGTCTCAGCTTCCTCAGCTGTTCCTGGTAATTCTGTTATATAAGCAATTCTGAAGAGCGCAAATAGGAAAAAGGATTGTTAATAAAATATGTTGCAATGTAACGATAAGATAACGCAATGACTTTAATTTTAAAATAAATATTAATAAGATATCAGTAGAGATAAATCACGTGACTGGTACTACAAGTCAAGAGCTTGTTATCGTGTCCAGAGAGATGCACAATAATCCACTCACCGTGTGATAAAGGTTCTGTCCTTCTTAATTACTGCAGAAAATCTTGTTTCTATGAACACATATTTCTTCGATTCTATCCGGTTTTACAATTTTGCGAATCCTTCCGATGCCCAAAAAGATTTGCGTAGCATAATGTCATTCTATAGGCTACTGTACTGCAGGCGCTATACATTATCAGTGAACCAAATAACACTCTATTCGATCACTCATTGATCCATTAGGCCTCTTTCTTTGATGCCTCTTCCTCCGTTTCTGCAGACTTTTTTCTACATTAAATCATTCCTTCATTCATTCATTAATATGTTCATGGGTGAGTTACATTATTTAATTCATTAGTTAATTTTTCAAGTATTTCTTCCATTCACGCTTTTATTTATTCATTAAATTGTTTATGATTCATAACCTGTCGTTCATTTGAATTAAATTCTTCCTTCATTTATCCTTTTAATTATTAATGGTTGTTTTGTTCAGTCATCATTAAACCTATAATTTTTCCATTAACCTTTTGTTTGTTTATTCATTTTTTCATCCATTCGTTACTTCATTAAATCTAAATTCATTTTTCTTTTATTCATACTTTCGTTGTTTCATTCAGTTTCGTTGCTCATTCATTCATATTCCACCGAAAATATATTTGTCCATGAATATATGGAAAGGCGTACCGAAGATCTGAACTAGAGAGAAGCTTATACCAAATCGAAGGTGGAGGTATGACAAGGTGTAGCCTAACACGACATGTAGGTCTACTCCTTTATATATATATATATATATATATATATATATATATATATATATATATATATATATATATATATATATATAATCTTTTCATTGGTCTCCACAAAAACCTCACAAAAATACTTAGGCCGTATTGTAATATTGCTTTATTATTATTATTATTATTATTATTATTACTTACTTACTTATTGGCTTTCAAGGAACCCGGAGGTTCATTGCCGCCCTCACATAAGCCCGCCATTGATCCCTATCCTGAGCAAGATTAATCCAGTCTCTACCATCATATCCCACCTCCCTCAAATCCATTTTAATATTATCTTCTCATCTACGTCTCGGCCTTCCCAAAGGTCTTTTTCCCGCCGGCCTCCCAACTAACACTCTATATGCATTTCTAGATTCGCCCATACGTGCTACATGCCCTGCCCATCTCAAGCGTCTGGATTTAATGTTCCTAATTATGTCAGGTGAAGAATACAATGCGTGCAGCTCTGCGTTGTGTAACTTTCTCCAATCTCCTGTAACTTCATCCCTCTTAGCCCCAAATATTTTCCTAAGAACCTTATTCTCAAACACCCTTAATCTCTGTTCCTCTCTCAAAGTGAGAGTCTAAGCTTCAGAACCATATATTATTATTATTATTATTATTATTATTATTATTATTATTATTATTAATTTCTTAGACTATCACAAATAGGCTTCTCTTCATACTGTTTGTAGACAAATGAACCTTATTGAAATTATCAATTTGCTCTAGTCCAGCCGTAGCGAAAATATGATCGTGTGCCAAGCCACTGTGTAACCTGCAACATGCATAGCACCTGTGGAGGGAGGCGGGCACCCGAAGGGGAAGTGAAGCAACTGTCTGACTTATTAACGGATTTTCATTTTCCTTACGTCAAGCACTTAAATATAATTTTATGCAGTACAAGGTTACAAACTAATGTTTAGTACATGTAACGAAGAAAGAATTGAACAAGAAAACATAGGACACATTATCACAACCTATTAACTAACTTCAAAATGTCTCTACGACAGATTTTCAAAATCAGTAATTATGTCACTTACTGCCAGTCGTAATTGATCACGAAGGTATTTGTCTGTCAGTCGTGATTTGAATTTGGTTTTTACTATTTTCATTGTTGAAAATAATTTTTCACAAACGTAAGTTGTAGCGAACATGGCTTCAACAGAGCAATAGAAAGAACGAAGCTTCGGATATTTATTTTTTGGCAAAGATTTCAAAAGTTCAACATTTGTCAAGTCCTTACATCTAGCTTTCATTTAACATCACATTGTAAATCAGAGAGTTTAAATAAATTGCATAGCTAACCACATTATTCGTATATCTGTTGAAAAAGGATCGACGTACAGAGATAATAATAATAATAATAATAATAATAATAATAATAATAAAATAACAATAACAATTCACCTTTTAATGTTTCATGAGTGACATGTAGTATGATGACATTTTATGTCATACAACCGTTTTCCTCGTAATACTTTTGAACAAATCATACATTTAATATTCTCATCATATTGGCACCAAAAAAATGCGTCCTCCCATCTTACTTGAAACTTTCGTTTTTGTAGAGGTGCATGGTTTCGAGAGAGACATTGCGACGATACGCCACTCGCAGGTCAGAGACAAATACAAATGGAACGGAGTTTGACTCCAGTGAATGAGAGAGTGGAGGTTGGGGGAGGTAGGAAGCAAGAGATATGCATAGCTATCATTGCGAGCCACAATGTGCTCGCGAGTCACATTTTCGCCACGTCTGCTCTAGACATTTCAGCGACTTGCCACAAACAAGACTTAGCAATATGTTGGGTTTAATAAATTTTGAAATTTTCCAGGCAACACAAAAAAAACTAGCTAGAAATTATTTGTTGCTTCATAGTCAAGGTTGTGTAACTCCGTCACTATTGTTTACACATGAACTTGCTTCTTTCAAATGTTATAGTGTTTAGTTCGCTTTAATTCTAGAATATAAAATTTGGAAATATTATTCATAATATTGGAAAAATATTACACAACACATTATAGATAACATTGGAAAAATATTTCCCAACATAAGTACTTTTGTAATCGTATGTAACAATATTAGTTTACATTTTATGTATAAATGTTTGCATTGCAGGATTTCCCCATTTCATACACAGAAACCGATACCTTTTACTGTTTATTGTTTAAACATTTAATTTACAGGTAAAGGCGTGCTAATCTTAATGACAAGAGTAACGACGTCGTATATCGTTCGTTTATAGTCTATTAAATATTTTACAATAAATTAAGCACCTCAAATTTTCGCCATTAGCACGAAAGAAAAAATATTCCCCCGAAGATTCTCAAAATTTATATATTGCGTAGACTATTTATTTTCTGTTTTGAAAAAGACATCGAAGCACAGTATCCTATATACTTACTTATTAGTATTACAAGTGTAGACCTACGTCCGATGCTGATAACTGTCTGCTTTCTTGTAATGAAATGAAGGAGGAGTAAAAAGAGGGTGGGGTATGTTGCCATCGTTAGGCTTGAGTAGAGACAGGGGTATGTTTCACCACACAGTTTTGGTGATCACTTACTTACTTACGTATAGCCTATGTTCAAGATTCTTCAGAACGTTAAGCTATACCGGCACTTGCTTATTGCTATGATTATTTATAAATAAAGGAAGACGATAAAACGTGCTTTTGATTGCAGATATATCAAGTACACATCATAGACGCCCAATTTGGAGGGGGGTAAGGAACTTTCTTCCCCTCATATTATAGGTCCAGGGGCGTATCTCCTCCCCAATAACATAAACAGAGGAGCCTTGCTTGTCCAAATAATTTGAAGAATGCATGTTTAAAAAAAATTATTAATTTGTTTGAAATGAACTAGGACATAACACAAAAACGGTTCTTCAAATCCACATACAGAGTCGTATTATCAGGCGTGGAATTAACGGTTCAATTAACAGTGTATTCGATTAGGCTATATTTCTGCCCTGTCGGTTAACAAATATACTTAATTACTATTAATAGGCCTATTCAACATTTCTTAAACAATTATATAAATTTGTTACGAAATTTGAAAGCAACCGTTATCAACAATCAGTTTCAGTGATTCTATTTTTAAATGATCGTCGTCGCCGGTGTGCGCTTGTTAAGTGATCAGTGTAACTGTTGATAATGGATAAATTCTGAATAGAGAAATCTGTCCAAAATAAAACTGCAATGAACGGAACAGAATGATAAATCTGGTTGTAGTGGTGGCCGTGAAACTAATAGCTCATGTTCATCATCGCTGTGAGGCTCAACGAAGGGTGAGAGGGAAAAATAGTGCATAAGGGTAGGCCTAGTAGTTTTCAGCCATATTGGGTCATGCAGTTTCCATGGGTATTAGGCTTATATAAAAAATGAAAACGATATTATATATGTTATATATAAGATTTCTCGGAATTTTTTCTGCAGTCTTGTCCCTCCCAATAAGCTTCTTTTAAAGAAGGCGCCTATGCTATGCATTATTTATTATTTTGGTACAGAACTCTTTAGTTAGATAACATAGGTCAGAAGTTGCAGGCCTACCAAATTACAAACTGGAAATTGAACTCGTAAATATATAGGTAGGTGCTATGCCTAAAGAAGGCCTAATATTATGCGGGTATAACTTGTTGCTCGAATAATTTCTTCGAGACTGCCTTTTCCGTTTCTAGACTCATTCTTGTGTAATGTAGGACTAAATCGATTGAAGGGTAATATTAAAACAAAAAAAAAACACACTGAAGAAACTCATGCCCGTACCACATACTGACGTCATCACTGAGGTGAATGGAAAGAATAAATCAGGCTTATTTATGCCTGACGTTAATTATGTAAGCTATGTGCAAACACTGAATGTCAACATTTTTTCAGGGGTGTCCGATGCAATATGCACTATAATTGCAAATGTCTTATTCCATAGGCAGGGGTACAGGCTACTAGAATAGGCATATTGATAGGTATAATAGTAAGTTTAATTCTTCGCATTTCGTGAGATATAAATTATGTTTAATTTCACTTACTCCCTTTCCAATATGGCGGTCACTACATACTATAGGCCTACCGTAAATCATGTTTGAGTTTCCCAAGTTATCAGTGGCGTAGTTTATCTACATAACAAAGACAAGTTTCTAGGCACTGTTTCGTGCAGGAACAGTGATGCCAACACTAAGGTTTGTCCTCAAATGGGCATTGTGCATATAAGTAGACATAAAAAATAAAAAATATAAAAGCTTATACTTACAAAATGGCCGCAGTATTGTTGTGCATGTGAGCAGCAGTAACACAGTGGCAGTCAGTGACGTATCTAGATTATTAGGCAGGGCGAGAAAACATAGCCTACTTACTGTGGTTCAAATAGACTAAATGAGTTGCTGAAGGATAAGTGGCGTATTACAATTCTACCGTAATACGAAACTTCATGTTTTACACAGATAGTGATACCAACATAAACAAATGTTTCATATTATTTGAATAGTGTAAGGTTGTGTACACATTTTAATAGACTAACAGAGATCGATACAATGATAATCACATTCAGATGATGATGATACTAATAATAATAATAATCATAATAATAATAATAACAATAATAATGATAATTTATTTATTTATTATTAATATTTGTGTGCTGAACAACAGCCAGAGGCCAATTATAGTTCAGCACAAAACAAACAGAAGATACAAAGGTGCAAAAACAAAATAAATAATATCTTAAATAAACAAAAACGTACATAAATAAAATTGAGAACAAGAACAGTAAATACTAATAATCAAAACGAAACTATACCTTAAAAGGATCTAAATTGTGCCCATGCAAATTGGCATATTTTATGCATCTACAGACTGGAGAAAGTGATTTTGAATTTCTGTTATAAAATTTTTTTTGAAATCTTAAACCTTTTGTAGGAACACGAAGGCTGATATTGTTTATGATAGACTCACAATCAATATCACCCTTGATAACTTTGCAAAAAAAATTGATAATCAAGATTTTGACGTCTAGAATAAAGGCTACAACAGTTAAAATATTTACAGGTAATCTCATAGTTAAAGTCAGAGGAATTGGGTATAAATCGAAAAGCACATAAAGAAATAAATTTTCTTTGAATATTTTCCAATTTAACTGAATCAGTTGAAGTAACGGAATTCCATGCTACAGATGCATATTCAAGTTTAGATCGAACCAAAGTAAAGTATAGAATTAATAGTGACTCTGGAGTAGAAAAAGAATAAGTTATAGACCTTATTAAACCAAGCATTCTTATTGAATGATTATAAATATATTGAACATGATCGTGAAAGTATAATTTAAAATCGAGTAATACACCAAGATCTTTAATAGAATTTTTCCTAATAATACAGACGTTGTTAAGAGAATACTTAAATTTTATGGAAGTAGTTTTTTGTGAGTACGAAATGACAAAAGTTTTTGTTTCATTAATTTTCATTCCATAATTGTCAGACCAAAGTTCAATAGAGTTAATAACATTTTGAAGAGTTTGGCAATCGGCAGGACTATTTATTGAGCGAAAGATTTTGAGATCATCAGCAAATAACAGGTAGTTTGAACTTATTCTTTTACATATGTAATCTATAAATAATAAAAATAATAGAGGGCCCAATGTAGATCCTTGGGGAACTCCACATAAACAATTAAATGGGTCCGAGAGAGAATCACCTAGACGAATACAACATTGTCTATTAGTTAAATAGTTTTCAAACCAGCTCACGTAGTTAGAAGAGAGACCAAAGTTTTTTAATTTATTTATCAAAATATAATGAGGTACAATATCAAACGCTTTGCTAAAATCGATATAAATTGAGTCAATTTGACCTTGCGTTTCAACAACAGGCATAACAAGATTAAGGTAGGATACTAAGTTTGTAGTTGTTGATTTACCTTTAGTAAAACTATGTTGGGCTGAATTAATTTTATTCTTAACATAAAATGAAACATGTTTGTGGATTATTTTTCAAAAATTTTTGACAAATTGTTTAATATTGAAATGGGTCCATAATTGGAAACATTTTTTTTTACCATTCTTAAAGATAGGAATAATGGATGCTTCTTTCCAAAGCATAGGGTATCTATCGGTTAATAAATTTAATTAAATATAAAAGTTAAAACGGGTATTAGAATATTAGAACATCCCTTAATAATAAAATTAGGAATGCCATCAGTGCCCTTGGATTTATTAGGTTTAAGCTTTTTTTTTATGGCTAATGAAACGCCATGAACTGCAATTTTAGGTAAGGATAAGAAGTCAGTAGAATTATAATCCAACAAACAGAGATTAGAATTAGGCTGTTTTTGAATCGATTTAAATTGATTAGCAAATGCATTAGCAATTTCTTTCTGATCAGTAATGTGAACTCCATTTATTAATAATTCGATGGGATAATTATTGGATTTTCGAAAAGATTCTACATATTTCCAAAATTTCTTGGGTTCAGTCTTCGAATTTTCATTAATGGATTGTAACCATTTAAATTTATCAGATTTAATCATAGCTTCAACTTGTTTTCTGTAATTGGAAAAAATTTGATAATGATGATCAGTTTTGAATTTCTTAAAATTTCTATATGCTTTGTTCTTTTTCTTAATAAGTATACGCAAGCTATTTGAAAACCATTTAGGATAGTGCGATTTTTTTACGAAGGTGACAGGAACAGCAAGAGATATAGCACTGTTCATAATTTGAGATAACGAGTTAGTAGCAACGTTAACATCAGTAGTCTGATATATGAAATTCCAATCTCAAGATTAATGGAGATAGATGGATGATAAAAGTCCTCCAAAACTAGAGAATGATTGGCTAGTTTTACTGTACTGTTAATGATATTAGTAAACACAAGATCAAGCAGATTTTTACTTGAAACAGTAAAATTAATTTGATTTAATCCCAGAAGGCAAGACGAGGAATATAAATCACCGGACTTAATTTTAGAGTAGTAATGAGTATCATTAAGATTAAAACCAGTTGACCAATCCATACCAGGACAATTGAAATCGCCAATAATTACTATTCTAAAATTATGAGTATCAAGGTTTTTTTCAAGAAAATTGAGATAAGATTTTAAGTGATTATGACCGAAATCAGGTGGGAAGTAATGATTTCCAGTTAATAAATTAATACCATCAGCCATTTTAATTTCAATCCAAACACATTCGTTAATGATTTCTAAATCATATCGCCGACACATAAAAGGTAACTGGTTGTTAATAATAATAATAATAATAATAATAATAATAATAATAATAATAATAATAATACTGACAAGGTGTCAGTGACATGTCAAGGTGCAAACTTATCAACTATTTATTATTGACACAACACGGTAGTAACGACAGCCTAGAGCAATGAAGTAGTGAAAGCCTACATTCCAAGAATGAAGTAGTAGCATTACATGCAGAGCAGTGATGCCAACACAACACATTCCCGCTGGTTACTGTGATATAATGGTATTGCTGTCGTGTTGGCAGCACTGCGCCTGCTCAGTCCTCCAGCATATCCGCCACTTCTGGGTGCCTGTTGTCACGCGCCAAGTCCAGGGCCGTCCGTCCCTTCTTATCCCTCGCCCTCCTCTCAGCACCATACTGCAACAACAGTTGCACCACTGGGGCGTGACCTTTACATGCTGCCCAGTGTAGTGCAGTCCACTGGTCTCTGTCATCAGGCTCACTGGGCCGCGCCCCAGCTGTCAGCAGCAGCTGACACACTGCACGTTGTCCATACCATGCTGCCCCATGCAGAGCAGTGCAGCCAGCTAATCGTGTCTTCACGTCCATCCGCGCCCCGGCAGCCAGCAGTGCCCTGCATGCACCCTGGTGGCCTTCACGTGCTGCTAGGTACAAGGGCGTGTAGCTGTGAAGATCCACGGCGTTCACTAGGCTGCCTGTGTCTAGGAGCAGCTGCACCGTGTGTGTGTCCCCCCGCTCCGCTGCCCGGTGTAGCTGAGTCCTGCCTTCGCTGTCTGTCTCATCTAGGTCGGCCCTGACCTCAGCTGCAGCTCTGTGCTCCTGCAGTGACAAAACACTCTGGTCAGAGGAAGCTCAGTCAGCGAGGTGACAGTTCCACTAGGGTGTGTGAAGCAGACTAGCTGATGGCAGTAGTAGTGACAATAGCAGTAACTACAGTAATGTCAGTAGTATTGACAGTAGCCATAACTACAGCAATGTCGGTAGTAGTGACAGTAGTGTCAATCCATTGTAACAGATATGACATCTGGAAACAATCATGCAATATTTACAACTCCCATGGTAGTTAAGGACTGAAGAAAACGTCATTAAAATATAAGGCTAGGTCTTAAGCTGCAACCACAGAAAAATAAATTAGAAAGTTGATTGATGACAAATATAGATATTTCTATGTTTTCTTGCTCTGACTAATATAGATATTCCCTTAAAAAGCTGTGCCTGGTGTGACAACAAATGAAGACAACATTTAACTTACTGAATTAATTTGTAAAACTCTGTGATGTGTCAGAATGTTAAGAAGTGAAAATAATTTACAATATACCCAAAATATTGGTAAAGATTCTCAAAATAGAAATATGGTGAATCATTAGGTGTATCAAGGTATAACAAAATAATAATGCGTGTAACGGTATTGACATGTTTTTGTAACAGTTGTGGTTTATTAAAAATGGATTCATGGTTTTAGCTCTATAAAGTTTTGCGATAGGAAATAAAACGAAAATTATTCTTTTTTTTTTTATAATCATCAATACTTCGTTTGTAGTTTGTAAAAATTAGATTTTTATTTTAACATTCAGCTTGAACACCTTTGCTTGGTTACCTGAAACTGTTTTTAAGAATGCGATTCTTATTTTATTGCCATCTTCAATTTTTTTCATCCCATTTAAGTTTTATCTAAGTGGACAGATTTGACGGTACAGCCTGTGTTCGGAGTTCTGACGTAGTGTTGTGATTTGAGTTTTGGTATAGCAGCCATGTTTTGCCACGTTTCAAATGTCTAGCAATCTTCTGCTGAGTTTAATACTATCTTCCTTCCTTTGACAGCCTGCCACAATGGCTATTCAAGAATAGTTCCCACTCATCAACGGTGCCTTTTCGATGTCTTGTCATAAAATTCCATTCCACTGAAATTCCAAACCTTGTACAGTGAAAAGCAGGTTCAGAGCATATGGACCTGTTTATAACCTGTTGGGCTGCTCCATCACTACAAACCAGCAGCTTCTTAAATGATGGATAACCTTGTGTCAGGTTGGTCTACTCAAATATTATTCTTTAAAATGCACCGAATAGAATACTTGTCACGTGACCGATAGTTACTCAGAGTTGCAAAAGAATGTTTGTTGTTCGTAAGACAGACACAACAAGAAAAACCGTCACTTGCTCTTGGTTGCAGTATGCTGATTGAACCTCGTCTTGATATTTAATTGAAAAAATTTGCAGCCAAATCTATCTGTAATAGAATAGTTCCCTCTTCAACATTGACATTTTGGTCATGAAAATGCTAAACTTGAACTATGTTTATGTAACAATGTCTTTAAATTGATTAAATTTAGATTCAAAATTGTTAAAGCAACAGGAATTGAATCATTCAACTCTATCAATTATTTAAGTTTACCATATTCATCATATAATTATATCCATTGGCGATAAGTTACTGTTGTTTTTGCATTGAATGTATCATGTATGAGGTAAGCTATATTTGAGCTATATTTTTCACAAATATATATCTCATGCATGTTGAACTATAAATGTTATCTGTCTGTCCGCCTACCTACCTATCTACCCAACCATCCATCCATCCATCCATCCATCCATCCATCCATCAAGTGATAGACGACATTAAAATTTATCGCATGTGGAAACTAAGGGGAAGATAGAAAAAAGGAAAGATTGGAGAGTGCAGAACTTGCAGTGAAAAACCTGCCCTTGGACAGAACACTACGAATGAATGATGGAATGGTTAAACTACATGTATGAAATTTTTTTTCGCAGAGCACTGACCAGTTTTGCATCAAAGGAATACAAAAATATCTCGGACTTGCAAAATAAGCTAGTAATTCTTCATAATTAGTACTTGCAAGGTTGTATTTATGGTAAATATAAGATTCACGTCCATTACTGCCATCAAAACAAACGCGAAAAAACTCGAACTTGTAAACAATATCACTGTGATTATATCGAATACAGAGTACAGATTTGAAAAGCTTCTTTCTGAAAAACTGGAACAATTATTGCTTTTATTATTTTTAATTTATAACTATTGAAACATTTTTCTATTGTTATATTCAACGTTGTACAACATAAATGTATGTCAATAACACATTGTTTTATTTTACAATCCATCCCTCAGCTCTTTACTTGACAATCCAGGGTGTAGCGACCCATACTTTGGGAACCACTGTTCTAGACCTGCCCTCCCAGTATGCAATCCAGATTTTCATTATTAAAGATAAAAGAAAGGGGGCATGGCTCATCTATTCTCCCAGTACATAATCCATAGCAGGCTGGGTATATTGCCAATTACATTGTTACATAGAAATCATTTCCTAGGACTCAGAATATTTTTCATTACCGAGGATCCTCAAATGAAAATTCAGAAAATAATATATACTTGTGAACTGTTATGTCCTATGACGCAAAGCCGATTTCACAGTTCAGCCATTGCTTACTGGTTTACTAGAACATTCAATTTCTATTTTCATGCATATTCTTTCATTACAACTTTAATGTAGATAAATGGAATAGCAATGTCCTCTTCTTTCCTCTAACCTTGTCACAGTCCTCGGGCTCCTGTCACTTAGCTATCGCCCTTTTCGTCTCTCAGATATTGGCAGTACTGTTATAGTCATTGCGTAGTGACAGACTATACAGGACGTTAAAAAAAAGTACCCACTATTTTCTGAGGTGATAGTATGGATCAAAACAAGAAAGAAATATCTAATAAACATGGGTCCTGCAACACATACTTTCTGAGATCTCAACACTTGTTCATAGGAGGTGCTCAATGTGACGTCCATTTATGACAATGCATTTTTCTGCCCTGTAATACAGCAGACTATCAGATAATCATACCATAGTTGACACCCATGGCATGGAATACTGATATTTCGCAAGACATACTGAAAACAAAAGTTTCGTTGCGGATATGAGCGGGGTTCAGCAGAGATGGTGTTGTTAATTTTCGTAATTTTCGTTGGTGAAAATTCCCATGTAGTTGAAGAAATAAGGCATCAGCACTGATTCTCAACCAACTTATGGGCAGGCGTTCTTGGCGATAAATTTATAGGGGTAGTACAGAGATTAACTGGGGCCCGTTATCAGGACTCTGTTATTAACATATTGCCTACCTTGCTGGAGTATTTATTTTTTTTTATTTTATTGGGTTATTTTACGACGCTGTATCAACATCTAGGTTATTTAGCGTCTGAATGAAATTAAGGTGATAATGCCGGTGAAATGAGTCCGGGGTCCAGCACCGAAAGTTACCCAGCATTTGCTCGTATTGGGTTGAGGGAAAACCCTGGAAAAAACCTCAACCAGGTAACTTGCCCCGAACGGGATTCGAACCCGGGCCACCTGGTTTCGCGGCCAGACGCGCTGACCGTTACTCCACAGGTATGGACTGCTGGAGTATGTGCCATGTCAGCAAGGACTACAGATGTGGTTCATGCATGATGGCACAACCAGCACATTTTTCCGTAATGAGTGTGAACACCTGATGCTGACATTTCAGGACTGCTGGATTGATAGGGGAGGCCCCACACCTCTGCCTGTTCGTTCCTCAAATCTAAATCCCCTAGACTTTTGGTTATCTAGAACAACAGGTCAATTTCAAAGAGTGCGTGCTTCCTTACACTGAAGGGCAGAGGAATGCATTGCTATGAATTGACGTCACATTAAGCACTTCTTATGAACACTTGTTCAGATCTCAGAAAGTATGTGTTGTGGGACCGATGTTTATAGAGACTTTTTTTTTTCTTGTTTTGATGCATACTAGTACCTCCTAAAAATTGGATAGTTTTTATAACACCCTGTATAATGGAGTACCCATACTTATAATTTAATTAAGTGTCCATTTTGAACCCGCTTTAGTGTCTGTTTGTCAGTCTATTTTGAATTTTTCGTACTTAGTGTCCAATCTTTAATGTACCCTCAACTGCCCAGTTACTGTGTCTGTAACCATGGTAACAGCTCATCACTTACTTCCTCCTGTTGGAGCCGTAACTGCTGTTCTTCAAATTTCTGCTTCAAGTGTCTCAGTTCTGCTTCCTTCTGTAACCACAAAGGAATCAGGTTCAGACATACCCCAGTCAGTAAGGTGGCAGCATAGGCGGAGAGAGAACCGTTTCCTTGGGGGGGGGGGGGGCAAGCAAAACTATAGAATCCCCATATAACGGGGTTATGGGGGACATCATTTACCTCCTCCCCCCGTTATAGCTTAATCGTAGTACAGTATATCGGAATATGATTATTTAATAAAGGTATTTTCGAGGGCATGTTTCTTACAGTGTTACATCCACATCCAGAATGTTTTGGACCGAGTTGTATAGGACTTGAACTGTAGGTCTACTACAAATTATAATAGGCCATACCTTAAAAAAATAATTGATTGATCTTAACCGTGTTAATTATGTAGGCATGTGTGGCTTACAGTGCTAACAGAAACTTTTTTATATGACGTTTACCTTCCTGAAGATATCATACGAAATGTAAACTCTAATTTATTTAATCTCGTCTTTAAGTTTACACATTATAACGGGATCACTTTTCTTTTTTCTGCATTGTGGTGTTGTATGTTATTCATATTTCTCTAAGTGGCGGCCTGAACAGCTGCAGACTTCCAACACATGAGTACAGGCTGTTACAAAAGAAACATTACAGTGCTTCCATTCCTGAAATGAGGTATAGGAATTCTTATACATTCAGAAATTTAAAATAAATATTAGTCAGACACATGGTCTGAAGACATTAATTCGTCAATTTAAGCACATAAACTTAATCATAAACAAAAGCAAAAAAGATTTTTTGAATTAAATATTTCCTAACGTTAATAGAATAAAAAAGAGTTCAGACAAGTTTGGGAAGGCAGTGCCCCTCATGCCCCCCTCCCTCCATAACTCCGCCTATGGGTGACAGTAAGATGACAAACAGAATAACACACAACCAATTACTGAATGTATTATATCAAACAAGACATTTCTAATTCTATCTTCGCATTTTGTACATGGCTGTCCACACCTGTGGAGTAACGGTCAGTGCATCTGGCCAGGTGGCCCGGGTTCGATTCCCGGTCGGGGAAAGTTACCTGGTTGAGGTTTGTTCGGGGTTTTCCCTCAACCCAATATGAGCAAATGCTGGGTAACTTTCGGTGTTGGACCATGGATTCATTTCACCGGCATTATCACCTTCATCTCATTCAGAAGTTAAATAACCTTAGATGTTGATAAAGCGTCGTAAAATAATCTACTGTACATGGCTACAAATTGGTCTTAACTCTTTTTCAACTTCCTTCGTCACTCATTTTGTGAATGCATGGTGCAAGCAAGTAGTTCTGTGGAATAAAGCCTTACTGTGACCCAATATAAGGTGTTCAGTAGTAACTATAAATATAGCAACAGCGTATCTCTTACCCTTTCCGATTCTTCTTTCAGCTTTTCCAGTTCAGCTTGCGTCTGCCTCAATTCCCTGTCTTTCAGATTCAATCTCTCCTGCAGCTCCTTAAAGTCGTTGCTGCTCCCTACTTTTTCCTCTTCCTTCCTTGCCTCCAGGCCATGCAGGGACCACGAGTCCATCCTCTCTTTGAGGAGCCTTACCTCCTCTATGAGAGGAAGCAGCAGACGTACCTGTCCCTCCAGGGTCTTCACCCGCTGTTTGAGCTCAGGGATTGGGTTGGGTTTTGCCATCATGCACACCAGAAGGCAAGAACAACAGAGAAACCTTCAAATACTATTCAGAAATCACTAGTAACCTTCTGTTAACAGCTACTTTATCTGCTTTATAGAAACTATAATGAATGAGTGGAAAACACTACCTAAATATTTTAAACGTCACCTGAAAGAAATGAAATCAAACTGCAGTCTACTTACAGCTTACTATTCTTTTAGTTATGATCATCCTGTACGATGTGGTGT
The DNA here is from genome assembly GCF_040183065.1 of Periplaneta americana. Taxonomy (NCBI): domain Eukaryota; kingdom Metazoa; phylum Arthropoda; class Insecta; order Blattodea; family Blattidae; genus Periplaneta; species Periplaneta americana. The sequence continues at coordinate 13,801,381 of NC_091133.1, read as the reverse complement.
TTTGTGCATTAGGTTACACATATACGAGGTTAAGAATAATTTTAGGAGTTTTCTCGTTGCATTGGTAGAGGTTTCTCCCGCTTGGTTACAATCCTGTTGCGCGAATCAATTTTTAGGAAATGAGCATCGCTTGTTTTCTAGTCTTGACGAGTACAATAACCAATTAACATTATAAACGTGTTTCATATGTTATTTTTTGTACGACAGCATTATAAAACAATTAATAAAAAAATGACATCAGATTTACAGGGCTACTTCAAAGGCTTTACTCGATTCCATAGCCTTGTATTATGAAAAGTATGAGACATACATTATTGAAAGTTATACCAATAAAAAGAGAAACTCATCAAGTTTTTGGTCCATCAACTGCTACAAGTGCTCGATGTGACCTCCTCGCGTCACGCGACAAACATCCACTCGGTACTCTAACTCCTGCCACATCCGCTGGAGCATATCACGATCAACTGTAGCCACTGCCGCACGGATCCGGTTTTTAAGTTCTTCAAGATTAACTGGCAAAGGAGGTACATACACTTGATCTTTGACAAACCCCCATAGAAAAAAATCACAGGGAGTCAGATCTGGCGACCGAGGAGGCTAACGGAGAACACACCGATCGTTGTTAGAAGCCCGTCCACACCAACGTTGTGGTAGATGCTCATTAAGAAACTCACGCACTTCCAGATGGAAATGTGGTGGAGCCCCATCTACACGATCGGTGTGTTCTCTGTTGGCCTCCTCGGTCGCCAGATCTGACTCCCTGTGACCTTTTCTATGGGTGTTTGTCAAAGATCAAGTGTATGTACCTCCTTTGCCAGTTAATCTTGAAGGACTTAATAACCGGATCCGTGTTTCAATAATGTATGTCTCATACTTTTCATAATACAAGGCTATGGAATCGGGTAAAGCCTTTGTAGATCGGGTAAAGCCTTTGTAGTAGCCATGTATAATTAATGATGAGTAGAAGAAAGAGGTTGCTATGACAACAATTATGTAGGCCTGTTACTAAATATTATAGCACGGCAACTCGTTTAATAGTATTAACTTTATAGCACAAAATAAGCCTTCATAATAGCCTAGAAGTCATGACGTTTTAGTTGTCATGGTAATACTTTACGGCATTGGCATACTATGCACGATTTTCACTAATGATGAAGACTGTTTATAATGCTGGAATACTTAACAAAATATTTTTGGTCATATTGCAATAATTGTTTTAACAGTTCTCCAAGTATTGGCTACATGTTTTGTGTCAATAACAGCACCAGGTTGTCTTCACTTTTTTTTTTATTTTGTATTTCCTTTCCTTAGAAATATTTTGGGGTTAAATTGAGTTTAGAAATATCTGGATTCACTAGTAGTTAAGTTGTCAAACAGAAAAGACACAAAATGTTAGGAATATGGGCAGATTGTTGTTGGTCAGTATCGCCTTCACTTCCCACCTGTATCACGCTTAAGATGTTTCAACCCCGCTGATGTCAGGTAGTAATTCATAAACAGTCTCTGACTCTTTTAACACAGTTGCAAAAGAGTTAATCACACAGGACAAACGTTTTTCACCTTTCTATTTTTTATATGGCCAACTGTTCGCTAAGGCCAATACAAGCAGTTAAAATTAATAAAATCTAATAAAATCTATTTTGTAGAATGGTGAATCAAAATTTTCTATAGTAATGTCACAAGAGGTCAGAAATTTATCGGGACTTTCTAGTGAATAAAATAAAAATGTAAATAATATATCCCTAAAATTCGCTCACAAAATGTTAATAATTGTATATTAAATTTATGAATACTTGACTTATTCAGATATTGTGAAGTTGAAATAGATGAATATCGATTACTGCAATAAAGAAATTGGATGTTATTCAGTAATGCCAATTGAGAAAAGCGAAATACAGGTTTAACAATGTTAATTACATGTACTGCGCTTTTCTCTTTTTATAACGGAAATACATTTTCATTATCTCCTGAAATCATAATTTAATTTAAACATTTTATAATATATTTACAAATAACCTAATTGTCATTTTCTTTAGATAAAATGGACATGAAACTAGAAGATGAAGATGTAAATGTTGAAGTAGAATTTCGCACTTTATATTTAGTACAATGGATTCATGCTCATCGATTTACGGGAAAACACGTGGCGACACTGACTAAACAAAAGAATGACCATGATATAAATTTATAGTGATAAATCGAGATGCAAAAATCAACGCGATATATGACTATGATTGGTTGAAATTCAAAATTTCATTACACTTCGTTGGTCGAAAATGGAATGACGTCATACAAACGAAATAGGCCTGGTCTAAGTAATTTTTGGACAATATTTAATTTATTTTGTTTTGTATTTACAAATTTTCGTCATGTTTTGGTACTTATAGGGCATGCATACACGCTTTATGGTAGGTAAGCAAACCTACACAATGAAAGTACAATTATGTTACATTTGTGAAAAGAAATATTTTTGTTTTTTCGTAGAAATGATCCATTTTTGGCCATTTTTAAATTGTAATATTGCATGTGGTTTTAGAAATTTGAACTGTTTTTTCTGCCACCTTTCAGTATAGACTACCTAATTTTCGTTTCTGAAAAAATAAAAATAATGAAATATGGCTTTAAAAAAAAAGTAGGCTGTTATGACAGACTACGGGGGAAAATTTTCCACCTTGAATTGCACCTTCCATCCCCTCCCCAAGTCACTAGGGGACGGTGGGAATTATGGGTAATGAAGGGTGGAGGGGCATGCCAACATAAGCTGTGGAGGGAAAAAATTACCTGCTGGAGGGTAGTTTCCCTCTTCCTTTCCCTCCTGTCTTCTCTCACTCTCTCTCTCTCCTTCTCTCTTCTCTTTCTCTCTCTCTCTTCATCTCTTCATGGGGTGGTATTCTGTTCTTCTATGTCCTTGCTGTATATGTTGTTATTCTTCATCTGTTCATCTTCATTGTTGATCCTCTAGTCCTCAGCAGCCGGAATCCTCAGCAGTCTCTCTGGAGAACACGTGTTCTTGGTAGAAAAAATTCGGAACTCGTATATATGTTCACGAAGAAGAAAAAAGTGCAACATGCGGGTTGCAAGTGTCAGTCAATCATCAAGAATAAATTAGTGTGTAGACGTGATGGTATTTAAGATAAATCATCATGAAAGTAATATTTTTCCGCTTGTAATAATGTTGAGGGATATATATGTTATAATGAAGCGATTTTAAGTTGTATTTTAAGTGCATAAATTAATGTAAATTCATGCGACTAGATGGCGGGCGGGCGGGTGAGTAAAGGAGCATTGAGTTAACGGGACTTAAGCCACGAAAAGCCAATCAGAGAAAGAAGGGGTGGCGAAATTAACAGGTGACGCTTTGTCTATGCGCTGGACATCTTGGCGTGGCGACAGTTTTGTGCCGACGTGCGAAAGGGTGGATGTGCGACTGTGTTGCTCTACCAGGAACATGGAATCGTTCGTCGATATTTTCGCCATGCATAACTTTAGCAGCGATATCGGGAAGTTGATACGGTTTTTGCAGCAGAAAGGGTTATTAGCAAGTACATACACTTGCCCTAGGCATACGAATCTTTGAGTGACGAAGGTTACAGTCACATGACTGTAAACCATTCGGAAAATTTCAAAGATCCAGAAACAGGTGCCCACACGAACACAGTAGAGTCGATGTGGAGACATGTTAAGGAAAGTATGCCTAGCAGCAATAGGAATAAAAAGATGATGGGTTCGTGCCTAGCTGAGTACGTGTACAGAAAGTGGAGGTTCCACAAAAAAATGCGCATCATGTTTTCGAAAAGGCACTTTTCAGTGCCCGACACCCCTCGTCAGGGCTTGCAGCCCCGACACTCGCTTTTTTCATCATGTGCTTGCAGCCCCGATACCCCGCTTTTTTTTCGTCGGCGCGATGTTTGCGGAGATCGTCAGTGGCCGCCATGATGTTTCGAGGTGGCGTGTGTCTCGGACGGAGCGAGATGAAGCGTGAGAACGCGAGAGAGGGAGGAGTCTGCAAGGAAAGTAGCTAGTCGTAGCTAGTTGCAAGGTAGGTAGAGGGGAAGGGTGCAATCCATGTTCTGGAGTTTAGCCGACTACGGTTTTACCAAAACATTTCTATCCAGACGGGCAAAACCATTAAAATTCTAGCCCCCACTGATGAACATTAGAAATAGACCGCTACTACAAAACACCTTGACTACACTTATACACAGGCTACAAAATTTATAGAAGTGCTGTAACATACCTTATTTTATATTCAACAAGGGTTATTAACACACTTGCTTGTAAAGAATCAAAATTTCCGTCACACTCAACAACAAACACCAAAATACTTACTTGATCAAGTTTGAAAATATAATATCACACGCTGGGTAACGAAGTAAGAGGCACAAAGACGCCACGAATCAAACTAACAACGTACGTTCCGGCCACAACAGCACCAGCTAACTGCGTAATATCCTGTATGACCTTCTTGCGAACACGTCACGGTCTTCTTGAATCATGGGTCTCAAGAAACGGTTATCAGTTATCAGGACCGCCAAGCCAACAGATTGACGACAATAAGATTGGAACCCTGGTGATACAATTTTATCACTTTCGCTCTGTCGTCATGTGAAAATTTGTAAGTTAGAAGCTGCTAGTATATAGCCAGAACTTAAATACAGTGTTACTATAAATAATCTTTCCGATTAAAAACTTGAATAACTATCTTTAGGAGACACTTAGAAATATGATATTGGTATCAATGGAAAGAGAAAAACTAAATATTTTTTGTTATCCATTCAGATGGTTGTTTACTAATTAAATGCCATATAGTTTGATCGTTTTCCTAGTCACCGTGGTCACCTATGTTTATACGATATTTAGAAAAATATCAATTTCGAAATAATCATGTAGATTCATTGTTTAAATATATTCATAGACAATTAATATAATTGCGCTTTTTACATACCTATAATAAAGAATAATTTCATTTCGGGGTTCGAACCGTCGACTGACATTTAAAGGAGAGGTTAGAGTGACAGACGTTCATTGTGTAAATATAATCATAGACAAATTAATATAATTGCGCTTTTTATGCCACTCTAGTGTCGACTTCGTAAACTACGCCGTCAATTGCATACATAAAACCGTCAGCCTTCTTTTATTATGGCAGTGCTTTTGAATCCCGTTGTACTTGCATGCATGCAATAATGACCTAAGCAGGGACCGCTAAACTTTACCATTGCCGTTTTCTTGATATTTGATAACAGAATTATCATTGTTTAAATATATTCATAGACAAATAATATAATTGCGCTTTTTATATACCTATAATAAAGAATAATTTCATTTCGGGGTTCGAACCGTCGACTGACATTTAAAGGAGAGGTTAAAGTGACAGACGTTCATTGTGTAAATATAATCATAGACAAATTAATATAATTGCGCTTTTTATGCCACTCTAGTGTCGACTTCGTAAACTACGCCGTCAATTGCATACATAAAACCGTCAGCCTTCTTTTATTATGGCAGTGCTTTTGAATCCCGTTGTACTTGTATGCATGCAATAACGACCTAAGCAGGGACCGCTAAACTTTACCATTGCCGTTTTCTTGATATTTGATAACAGAATAGTGGTTTTTCGAATTCAATCTTTCTGTAAGTGTAAATGATTTATGCTAGCTACATTTTGTTCATATTTAGTATCTATGAGTCAATTCAGTTTCATAGCCTTCCATCACAGGGAGAATTGCTAGAACGTTAGCCTATGTCAATCAAAAGATATTAACGGAAGTCCTCTTTGTGACAGTTGAACGTACTGCTAAAAGCACCCAGATTCAAGAGATATCTTTGCGAGAAGACGTTCATCTTTGAAGTTCGGGATACCACCTCATGAAACCAAATTATCCTCCTGTAACAAATAAATAAAACTAAACAATGCGCTAAAGTCAATAAGGTATTCTGTGATATAGGCCTAATTGGAATTTCAATAAAGATTTCCTTGTTTAGAAATGTTGCATCAAAACACTTTTCACCCCTAGAGAATAAATCTACTTATCTACCTACCAATCTATCCATCCATCCATTCATCTAGATACCTAGGCCTACCTACCTACCTATTACCTATTTATCTACACATATATACATCGACCGATCCATCCACTCATATACCCATCCATACACCCATCCACTCAGCCAATCTATCCATCCATCTATTTATTTGTTCTTTCTTTGTTGGTTCGATCGTTCATCTATCTGTTTGTCTACCTACTTACCTAACTACCTACCTGTCTCTCCGTTCATCCATCCATCCACCCACCCACCCACCGACCGACCGACCGACCTGCCTGCCTGCTTGTCTATCTATCTATCTGTCTGTCTGTCTGTCTGTCTGTCTGTCTGTCTGTCTATCTATCTATCTATCTATCTATCTATCTATCTATCTATCTATCTATCTATCTATCTATCTATCTATCTATCTATCTATCTATCTATCTATCTATCTATCTATCTATCTATCTATCTATCTATCTATCTATCTATCTATCTATCTATCTATCTATCTATCTATCTATCTATCTATCTATCTATTTGGTTTATTTATTTATTTATTCTGGTGTAGTTAAGGCCATCAGGCCTTCTCTTCCACAACACTAGGAATACAAATACAATAATAGAAATAAACAAAAAAATACACTATATACAAAGTAAAGCTACACAAGAAATAGAGAGAGAGAGAGAGAGAGAGAGAGAGAGAGAAACACTATAAACAAAGTAAAGCCACACAAAAATATACACAGGTTGCAGTCACACAAACTTTAAATGAGTGATGAAGTATCATAATTAATTCTATCCTAATTAAGTAATATAAACAAGAAACTTGCAAATTTATTCTAGATTAAAAAAGAAAAAGAAAAAAAAACACAAATAAATATTTCTAGCAATACCTAAAAAACATTAACTAAGACAAAATTTTCCAATTTAATTTTGAATTGTGATAAAGTCCTGCAGTCCCTGACGTCATTAGGTAACGAATTCCAGAGGCGAGGTGGGTTTATAGTTAAACCTGTAAATAGAGGGTATCATTGGATAAATCCTGCCATGATAGCAAATACTGCTCCTATTGATAATACATAATGGAAGTGAAATTACTGCAATCAAAAAGAATCGTAGTGAAAAAGGTAGTCGTGCTCTTGATGTAGGGTCAAATCCTTTACATTTGAATAATTTTTTTTACATTTCCTTTGTCAATAGTTTCTACAGTATAGGAACATGAGTATAAAGACGTTCTATGACGAGGGATAGAAAGAAGTGCTTGGTGTCGGTTTCGAAGAGTTGTAAGAAATTGAAAGCGCGATAACAGATAATTCGGAGTAGAAGTATGCACGATTCTAAACAGAAGAGACAGTGAATGTATTGTTCTTCGTTCCTTCAGACGCATCCATGAAAGTAACTGGAGGGAAGGTGTTATATGATCAAATTTACGAGTATTGCAGATGAATTATATGCACACATTATGAACATGTTGTAGTCTCTCAGAGTGAACTTAAATTAGTTAGCAAGGAATCGCAATAATCAAAATGGGGCATTACAAGCGCCTGAATAAGATTCTTTTTTAGACTAAGTGGTAGAAATTCTTTCATATCAAACAAGGAGTGAAGTTGAGAAAATATTTTTTTGCAAATGTGTGTTACTGGAGTGTTCCAATAAATTGAGATCGCTATCCATAAAAATGCCAAGATTTTTTAACTGTTTCACTGTATTTAACAATAATCCCATTCAATATTATTATGTGGTATAGTACTATTATCAAGAGTGCGTCGTAGACTATTATGTCCCATTACGATTGCTTGCGATTTAACCTTAATCCAAATTTGTGTGCCCACAGTGAAATCGAATTTAAGTCTTCGTTTATTTTGTTTACTGCGTCACTAGTCACGTCAGGGTGGAAATGCAAAATAAATTTCCAAGTCGTCAGCATACATATGGTATCTGCAGTGTTTTATCATACTAGTCACGTCATTAATATAGATCATGAAGAGTAAAGGTCCGAGAACTGATCCTTGTTGAATTCCAGATTTCACGACACACCATTTTGAAGAATAATCGCATGCAATGACACATTGTTGACGTTCGCGAAGGTAGGATACAAACCAAGTAACAGAACTTTCAGAAAGATACAGAAGTCTTAATTTACATAATAGAAGGTTCGTGTCAACTGTATCAAATGCCTCACTGAAGTCAAGTAATGTCAGTAATGTTAATTTACGTATATCCTCATTCACTTTTAGTAGTGCTGTAGTCGTACTATGTCCATTTCTGAACCCGGATTGGTATTCGCCCAGTAAGGCATGTTCGGTTAGATAGTTCATTAGTTGTTTGTGAACAATATGTTCCAGAGCTTTTGATAGAGCAGGAGGATACTAATTGGACGGAAATCATTTGCACATAATGGGCTTTTGATTTTAGGGATCGGACGGATAAAGGTTTCCTTCCAAAGGTTCGGGTAGGTAGAAGTTATGAGTGAGCCGTTGAATATATGTGTTAATGTCGGCAGTATTATGTCCAATATTTTCTTCAATAATATTATACTAATATTATCCACACCTTCAGCTTTAGAAGTAATATGTTTTATTGCCGCTCTTACTTCAGTGTCTGTGACATAAGTGAAGAAAAATATTTCTCTATTCGGAATTGGAGTCATTTGTAATTCGTGAACTGTCTGCTGTTTGTCGACCGTATCCAAGGTTATTGACTGTACCGTTGCAAAATGGTCATTTAGTTCGTCAAGAGAAACTGGCACGCTGTCTACCTGAGTCCTGGGATTTCCTAAACCAATTGTCCGTAAGTAGATAGAAGATATCGGGAGCTGTAATATAAACTGAAGTCATCAACGTACAACAGAGAAGATACTCGATCACTCACATAGTGGGCAATTCCATTGATCGCAATGCAGAAAAGAAGAACGCTTAATACAGATCCCTGCGGAACGCCATTTTCTTGGAGATGTTCCTTAGAAAGCGTGGTGCCTACTTGTACCCGGAAATACCGCTCTGCCATGAACTTCGCAATAAACGTTGGTAGACTACCACGAAGTCCCCAACCATGCAGAGTTTGCAGAATGCCATATTGTCATGTGGTTTCTTAAGCCTTTTCTAGATCAAAGAAGACCGCCACAAGATGTTTCTTCTTGAGGACAGCGTCTCTAATGGCGGTCTCCAGCCGAACGAGATGGCCTGCGGCTGATCTGTGCTTACGAAAACCACATTGGATATTAAATAGTCAGTCTTCCGATTCGAGTACCCATATCAGGCGTTTGCTTATCACTCTTTCCATAACGTTGCATACAGAGCTGGTAAGAGAATTTTATCTGTAGCTTCCAGACAAAAATGGATCCTTTCCCAGTTTCTGGACGGGGATAACAATGGCCGAACGCCAAGAAGATGGAAATATTACCTCAGTCCAGATTTTGTTGTACTTTGTCAACAGGAAGGATTTACCACCTGGTGGTAGATGGCGAAGCATGCGGTTATGGATGTTGTCAGGGACAGAGGATGTGCTAGGGAATGTGTCTAATACCGCGTCCAGCTCCTCGGATGTAAACGGTGCATTGTAGTATTCAATGATATCGGATATAAAATTTAGGATCCGTTTTTTGCAGCATCTTTGGTTCTTAGAAATTCCGGGACATAATTATTTGAGCTGCTTAACTGTGCAAAAGATTTTGCAAATATTTCAGCAATTTCTATGGGACTGGTCGTCGTTACGCCATTCTTCAGAAGGCCCGGAATTACAGAACTACGTTTCCCCATTATACGACGGACGTTATCTCATACCGTGTTAGCTGCGACTTTCTTTTTCAATGAATTCACGTAGTTTGTCCAGGACGTCTTCTTAGCATCGCACACAGTGCGACGAGTTTTGGCTCGAAGACGTTTAAACTGGACAAAATTTTCTTGGGTCGGATGGCGCTCAACTTGGCGTAAAGCACGCTTGCGGTCTCGGATTACATCTCTGCCCACCAGGGAACAGAGGTGCGTTTTGGCCTCCAGGACGACCGGGGAAAAATAATTCCGCTGACTTTATAACCACATTTGAGAAATGTTCTACTATGGAGTCCACACTTTTATGTCCGTTATCATCGAATGATATTGACTCCGAAAATTCGACCCAGTCCGCCTTTTTAATAACCCAGTTTGGAGATTGAGATTCCGCAGGACGTATGGCGGACACACGCATTCGAATGGGGTACTGGTCACTACCGTGTATATAGGTCATGAATCACATATCATTCGAAATGCGTGGACAAAACGGGGCTACAAATGGAGATATCTATCATGGAGTATGTGCCGTAAGCCAAGGAGAGGTGTGTTGCTTCCCCTGAATTCAGGGTAACAAGATTTAGACGGGTACATACCACTGCTATTTTATTTCCTCTGTCATCATCGGAATTTTAGCCCCATGAGTAGTGGGATGCATTGAAATCCCCCACTACCAGATATGGAGCAGGTACCTGCAACAGGATTTTATGTTCAATTTCATTCAATGTAAAATGAGTTTCTCGGGGCATATAGAGACAGATTATTGAAAAATGAATGGTAGGTAAAGTTATTGTAGCGCCTATGCATTGATGTTGAGTGTTAATTTTGATAACAGAGGAAAAGATGTTTTGGCGGAGTAAAATGGCACAACCTCCATTGGCCCGAATACCAGGAAGATGATCGAACCGGTGAACAATGGATCCTGATATATTCAGGGAGTGTTCAGGTCGGAGGTGTGTCTCCTGTAGACATAAAATAGCAGGGTTCTCATGATAGATCCATTGTTGTATTTCTGTATATCTGCTGCATACACCGTTCACATTCCGAGTAAATTATGAGTCATTATGTCGAACTAAATCATCATGATGGCTTTACAGGTGATTTTCTCTTGTTATCTTTTCTATGATTTGGTGCCGTTGACTGAGACTGCTTTGCCTTCGACCGGAGGGACTCACTCGCAGATCGTCGCACACCTGATCGTGATCATGATCGAGGACGTGATCGAGACCGTGATCTCGACCCGTCACCCGAACAAGGAGTGCGACTTCGCGGCGATCTACCAGGACTTGAATCTTTCTCTGTCGCCACGGTAGTCATCTTTTTTGGAATGCAAGGCCTAATATCAAGGCCACACGAGTCGTCTGACTTAGCAGTCTGAGTGGCAACATCTACATATGTTTGAATTGCGGTCTCAAAACCCTTCCCTCGTATACTTGCAAGAGGTGGCGTTTGCGTTGATGCATCAATTGCCTCTGTTGCCTTCTACAATACTGCTGCATAGGACTTTTTCGTCGCCTTTTTCTGTTGATATAAAATACGCTTACGCGCCTCGAAAAACGTAATGTTTTCTTGGACTCTTAGTTCTTGAATATCCTTCTCTACCATATACTTGAAGGCAATTTTTAGAGTATGCGGCGTGGTCCCCAGAACAATTCACACAGTGCTCGGCGTCGGTATACATGGGGAATCACTATGGTCGGCACCGCCGCACTTTGCACATATAATATTGTTAGTGCAACGTTTTTGCGTATGTCCGCACCGTTGGCACCTAAAGCACCGCATTGGGTTCGGCACATACGAACGAACTGGGACACGCCCGACAAGAATGTATTCTGGTAGGACAGGCTTTTCGAAGGTCAAAAAGACAGTGCTCAGGGGAACAGCCTGTCCGTCCCACTTACGTAATAAACGGTAAGCCTTGGACACAGACTGCTCCGCCAGTTCTAGTTGGATCTCTTCATCAGTCATATCGTCCAGAGATTCCATATGCGCTACTGCCGCGTGGTGTTCAGCGAGGAGTGCCGTTCATTTTAAAAGGGTAAGACCCTAGCAACTTCGCTTTCAACAGCGTCTCACTCTGCTTTGGAGATATAGTCTCGATGAGGAGACTACCTTTGCGTAGTCGATTTGCATTTTCGACCTTGCCGATCCGTCGAGTGCATGTCTCACTTAAAATGGACTGACGTTCTTCATTGTCTTTTCTTTTCCCTCCAAGGTGATACTAATAAACTTTGGAGGCGGCACTTTAACAGTTACTTTCTCAGGGTCCAATTCAATTGCAATGTTCGTCATATGACCATTAGTCGTGTCTATTCCTGCCTTTTGTTTTTTGTTATTTTTTCTGGGGGAGGGGGATAAGAGCGAGAGGACATTTAAACTGCCCCCCCACCTACGGAACCGTCGACGTCAGCCTGCCACCGGGGAGCGAAAGAAAAAGACACCTAAAAAATTCTCCACGGTCTGTGCCAGCTATGAGGACCCCCCCCCCCCAGTCCTATCCCAAGCAACCCACCTCACGCAAGTTACCATTAAAACTGGACATTACCCACCAAATGGCAGGTCTAACACCAGAGGCGTGTCGCAGTTTCATGCCCCTACCACGGGAATAACCGCCCGTGGCTCCCCACTACGCTGAACAATCCCAGGACTATCCAGCTTCAGGGGACTTGTGGTTGATTACACTGCGTCACCCATAATTCAGCGGTAACACATCGGAGCGAAATATCCGCCCCAGCGAGGAGAGTCGGTCACCGGGACGTCTAAATCGCCCCGGGGCCCCATTGGGGCTCTACGTGAGTGTACTTGACGTCTGGTCCGGGCTCGCCACCTAAACTTACATATAGGGGCAGTATGAATGTTCCAATATTGCTTCGTTGCTGGGTGCCCTAACGGGCTACACAATGCGGAAGTCGCGCTCGAAACCGTGGGACAGGGCCACGGAGGTAGGAAAGATCCTCGCTGGTGAGACGGGAGTTATAAGCCTAAGAACCTTAACCTAACAATGAATATAATGAACTAGAAGAGGAAGAATAATGTAGCCTCACCAGGCATTCTTATCAAATCCCGTCATGTAGGCGGACGTGGCAAGAACAAAACAGCGGGGATGGAGAGTTGAAAATGGCTGCGATGATGTGGTTGGCGTTCCGCATGCAATGGTGGCCGGCGAGGAGAAGTAGAGGGATGAAAAAGACGAGAGAACGAAAAGGGCTAGGTGGTGATAAGTCGATTAATGTTCGATAAGGAAAGCACGAGAGCCACCATTGCATCCCCCAGTCACCAACTTGGCGGAACCGACTTCGACCGGGAAACCGAGGATCTTCCAAGGGAAGTCACTCAAGCCAGGAAAACTAATACGATAGGAAATTTCGCGAAAGAATGTTCCACGCCAGTATGTGACTATTGCAAGCGTATAGGGCACAATACAATGGATTGTAGAGCAAATTGGGGTGAATAAGAGGAAACCGAGGATCTTCCAAGGGAAGTCACTCAAGTCAGGGAAACTAGATATCGACACACCTGAGCAGTCGAGGTTATGTTGTTGTACTACCCAAGGCTGTCAACAACAACACGAATTTCTAATGAAGTTAGCAAATAAGGACATAAAGGAGATATGCACTGCATTAATTGATACAGGATCTGGCCTTTCATTCATACTAGCTGTCAAAGTACATTCACATATTTCAATTAACGTTGAATTCATAGAAGTGAAAGGTATTACGGGTAGAACTATGAAAATAAAATGATGGGTTAGTATGGAAATAGCGGGAGTTGAGACAAAATTATATGTTATACCAAAATTACCAAATTCAAACATTCATATGATATTAGGTAAAGATTGGAAAGAATTCCACAAACATTCCTAGTACCTAAACTGAGTGAAACTATTATCGTATTTGCTACCCAAGAAATAGGAAACACATGTTGTCCAAAACAACAATTAAATGAAAGAGTGTATGTCGCGGAAGGTAAAGCATCTTATATGGATAATAAACTTAGGGTATCTGTAATTAAATTGTCACAAAGTCATGAAACAGTAACGGTTGTTCCAGTACTAGAGAAATTATTGCGTAATACTCGTCTTAAATCGCTATATGGAAATGACCGACTAAAACATTTACAGCGAACTATCAGACTACGTAGCACACGTGAAAGAAGGAAAGGAAGAATATTATATTTATGTCAAGAGTATAATGATATATTTAAATTGCCAGGAGATAGAATAACTGAAGTAAAAGGTTTGGCACATACTATTCCAACTCCTCATATTAATCCGCATAAACCTCTAATATTAAATAATTATAGATTACCAAAAGCCTATCAGGATGAAGTACAAAAACAAGTAGAAGTTATGTTAGAAAAGGACATAATCCAACCAAGTCAAAGTCCATGGAATTTTCCACTGTTAGTAGTACCGAAGAAAGTAGATGCGTCGGGAGAAAGAAAATGGCGTATCTGTGTTGACTTTAGACAATTAAATAATTAAATAATATGGGATAGTTTCCCACTGCAAAATATTCAAGTTATATTAGGGCACGATACTTTTCTGCCTTAGATTGTGCTAACAGATATTGGCAAATTCCTTTAGCAGAACAAGATCAGTGCAAATTAGCATTTAGTACAACTAGAGGACACTTTGAATTTAAGAGAATGCCATTTGGATTAAAATCAGCTTCAGCCATATTATAATGCTTTATGAACAGTATTCTCTCACATGATAGGGACACGCTGTTTTGTTTATTCATATTACGTAATTATATTTGGAGAAACATTAGAGGAACACCATACACGATTGCGATCTGTATTTGACCTATTTCGACAGCATCAAGTTCAGAGAGAACCAGAGAAATGCGAATTTCTGAAAGAAGAATAAGAAATATTTGCAACATATTATAAATAAGGAAGGGATTGGCTCCGATAATGATAAAGTAAAAGCAATTCAAGAATTCCCTACACTTAAAAATGGTAAAGATGTAAAGTCATTCTTAGGACTAGCTGGATATTATGGAAAATTTATAGTTAATTTTAGTAACATTTCCAAACCTTTAAATGATCTATTAAAGAAAAACAAATCATGGCAATGGTCTGAAGAAGAATACAAAATTTTTCAAAGACTGAAACAAGCACTATCAGAAGACCCAGTTCTTCAATTTCCTAATTTTACAAATCCATTTGCAGTAACTACAGGTGCTAGTAACATGGCAATAGGTGCTATATTAAGTCAAGGAATAATTGGAAAAGATAAACCGATAGCTTATGCATCTAGGACTTTGAATGGAGCAGAATTAAATTACAGTACAATAGATAAAGAGTTATTAGCCATAATATGGGCTTGTAAAGATCCAGGTTCAAGAATATTACGATGGAGACTTTTGTTAGAGTAATAGTAGAATAACTTTCAATGTAGACATAGAAAAGATAATTTTGGAAATTGATGAGGACAGAAAATACAGAATAATGAAATGAATGCACGAATGTCCGATTGGAGGTCATCAAGGAGTTCAAAGAGGTTATGAACGATTTAAGTTATATTGTAATTGGTCTGATATGTTAATAGATATTACTAACTATATCAGAAATTGTAAAACATGTCAAGTTAATAAATAAAACGCAACAGGTTTTCCTAAGGCACCAATGCAAATAACAAACACTTCAGAAAACGTTGGGGATAACATAGCACTAGATATTGTGGGTCCTTTAACACAATCACTGGATGGTAATAAATATACATTAACATGTAAGGACATGTTAATTAGATATATTATAGCAGTACCAGTACCCATGATAGACTTGACAGTAGAATCTGTAACTCAAGCTTTTGTAAATAATATAATTTTACAATTTGGAATATGTCATGTAATTTTAACAGATCAAGGAAGCCAGTTTATGAATAAAGTCTTTATGAAATATGTAACCTCCTTAACATTGATAAAATTCATACCAGTGCATATCACCCTGAGACAAATGGAAGTCTGGAAAGAGCTCACAAAGTGATGGTCGAATATTTGAGACGCTACTGTACTAAGAAGATTAATGAGACAAGTGGTCGCAGTATTTACTTATAACACTACGCCCCATAGTAGTACGAAATATACCTTCTATAAATTAATGTATGGAAGAGTAGCAAATATCCCAGGAAAGTTACAGAAAAAACAGGAATTCTGTACAACTATGATGACTTGTTGGAACATTTAAACAGAGAATGAGAATAACATGGAAAGAAATCAGAGAGTTATTAATACAGAATAAAGAACATAGAGTTCAAGAATTCAATGAGAAACTAAAGGAAATAAAGATAAAAGTAGGCATGAAGGCCTACGTTAGGAAAGAAACAGGAAAAAATTGGATCCTTTATGGGAGAGACCATATGAAATATTGAGTTTAACTTACAAGAAGTAAACGTGGAACTATATAAAGTACGTGGAATAAACCACACCTGTGGAGTAACGGTCAGCGCGTCTGGCTGCGAAACCAGGTGGCCCGGGTTCGAATCCCGGTTGGGGCAAGTTACCTGGTTGAGGTTTTTTCCGGGGTTTTCCCTCAACCCAATACGAGCAAATGCTGGGTAACTTTCGGTGCTGGACCCCGGACTCATTTCACCGGCATTATCACCTTCATATCATTCAGACGTTAAATAACCTAGATGTTGATACAGCGTCGTAAAATAACCCAATTAAAATAAAAAAATAATAAAAAAATACGTGGAATATGTCGTAATAAAGAACACAGAGTTCAAGAATTCAAGAGAAACTAAAGGAAATAAAGATAAAAGTAGGCATAAAGGCCTACATTAGGAAAGAAAACAGGAAAAAAATTAATCCTTTGTCGGAGGGACCATGAAGTAATGGGTTTACAAGGAGTAAACGTGAAACTATGTAAAATAGGTGGAATATGTCGTAATCAAAGACGTAATATAGTATACGGTCGTAATAAAGGACATAGAGTTCAAGAACTCAATGAGAAACAAAAGAAAACAAAGATAAAAGTAGGCATAAAGGTCTATGTTAGGAAAGAAAACAGGAAAAAATTAGATCCTTTGTGGGATGGACCATATGAAGTAATGGGTTTACAAGGAGTAAACGTAAAACTATGTAAAAATATGTGGAATAGGTCGTAAGAGATCTACGTCATATTAACAGAATAAAAATATGTAAAGAATAAAACAATGTTGTTTTGTTGTTGGAGAGCATCATGCAGATGACTCTCTATATACCTACAGTATTAATGATTCAAAGATACATAGGAACAAGTGAAAGTATTCTAATACAGAATGATCAGATTTCAGGGTAAGCAGGATTATATTTTGATCATGTAAATGATATGTGGTTTACGCCATATTCTTTGGATGTAGTCACGTATGTAGATTTAAAACCTGTACAACATTTGTATGACACATGCGAAAAGGTATTGTAAGATTAGAACAAGAATGTAAAGCCATACAGGATTTTACATGGTTTCATAAGACCGATTGTGAACAAGGGTTAACTTACATAAGATCGAGGAAATTTGGAGTCCAACGATTGAAAGCCACTTTAGATTAAATTATTGGTACTAATAACCAGCAGAGACGCAAGAGATCAGTGTTAGGTTTTGTAAGCGAAATATCTTGTATTTTGTTTGGAACCGCAATAGAAGCTGAAATTGAAACCTATAAATAGAAAATGGATCAACTGCAGAAGAAACAATTAAAGTTTTTGTAATTAAACTGAGAACAATTACCAATATTGAAGTCTAGTTTGAGCAGTATGAATGAAAGAGTCACGAAAGTAACGTTAAATAAAAAAGAGATAATAAAAATGTTTTGAGACATTTACTAATACGTGGCGAAAGGAATGGAAAGAAAAATTGCATGGAAATAATATGATACCTAAAATCAATTTGATAATAAAACATATAGCATTAGGATATCATGATTGCTATGTATATTACACAGTGGTGATAAGAATGGTAGTAAATGGTAGACAAGGAATAATTCAGTCGCAAATAATAACTTACGTAAAAATTAAAAATCTTTTGACTAATGCAATTCCCCATAATTGCAATTACCACCTTTTCCAAACGATCAAGTTCACCAAACTCTCAACTGCAACAATTTTCAAATCTTCTACGTCGTTTGTTTATAGAATAAAGGTAGCGTTTGTACAAAGAGAAAAATTCAGTCTATATGATATGATTCAATTTCGAATAAAATTACCAAATAAGCAAACTTCAAAATTTATTTAACCCCAGACGGAATACATAGGTACAAACGCTATAAAGACAAAATATGCTTACCTAAATTAACGACAAATAGATCAATGTAAGAAGGCAGGATTAAAATGAACTATGCACTCAAAATATATCCATTAACTTATTTAATACACCAGACTATATTACAGGCCTCATACATCCCTCGACTCAAATTTATCCTCAGGAATGTATAAATCTAGAACAATATATGGCGTTAAGCAAAACCATTTGGGTTCCTTTGGCACAAAGTAATGAATGTTTGTATGTACCTCACAAGTATTGATATAGGCTAACATTTGTGTGTGACGATGAAGTGAAGGAAAAAGTGAAATTGTATAGCAAATTCGTATACTTCCCATACAGTGTAAAGGAATAACTTCAGTTGGAATGCTATTTCCATTAAAACATGAAGTAATGAACCACTCAACAACAGACATTATTCCTCTTGTACCAATGGATATAGATTGTCTTACGAAAACGGAAGAAGAGGTTATTACAAAAATAAAAAGTCACTTCTTTATCCAAATATCCTTTCATCAACATCAGAATTTAAGTATATGGGAATAAGAATAGATGACATTCAACAGCAAATTAAAAAGGAGGAAGATAAAATAGAATATCAATCATTCTGGTACTCATATTCTACTTGACTTTACTTTAGTATTGTGTTTGGAATTGCTATTGCATTATGCTTGTGGTGTTGTTGTTATTGTTCTAGTTGCCGTAAATATGGTTTATGGATATTAAGACAATGTAATTGTCAAGATACATTAGAGATTGTAAGAAAGGTTGTTCGTCATGCTGTAGGCCTATTATAATTAAAAATCAACAGTATGGACAAAAACTATTGTTCGTAAGAATTATTCAGATAGTAGTTCGGAAGATGAACATGAAAATATAAAATTAGGACTAACACCAAAATAAAAAAGGCCAGATCCCGTACTAATGCAACCAATTCGAAACGAAGAAGTATCAGAAATATTAGAACAGATTAAAGCTCAATCATTAGAATCACTGTCTTCAAAAACTCGGTCACGTAGGATGATAAAATCACTTCAAGATCCAATTCACTGGACAAAAAGAGAAGATTAACTTCACAAAGATTGTAAAACTTTTAATAAGGAAGGGCGCGTTATATATAAAGGGATACCCAGGTATGGTTTACCTATATTTCGAATTAAAATTATATTATATTAATGTGTATTATATTCCTGGATGAAGTTGAGACTATTTGTATCAATATCACGAGAAAATGAAATCGCCTGAATGAGTAGTCTGTAGTGCACGTGCATAATCAACCTCAAATTACGCGCATAGGGTCACCATAACATGAACTCTCACATCACAAGTAAGATGGTCATGAGTAAATAGCACACATGTGACAAAATTATAAGACGTAATTTATACACATTATTGGATATTAATGACCGCATGGTTCAAAGTACATCTGCACCTAATTGGATGCTAATGACCACATGGTTCTGCATCTAATTGGCTGCTGATAAACTTATACGGTAGAGTTTTCATTTCCTCGGGTAATATAATCCTGAAATTCATTACCAGGAACGTCTTTTTTAGTACTGGAAGCTCTACAGTTATTATCTTCCATCAGCATTAATACACTTTTGCCAGTGACTTTAAATAATACTATAATACCATTCAGTACTACTGTTAAAACCTTAGATTCCCATTTCAACTCGAATCTCAGCTGGAATGCACAGGTAAAATATGTCTGTAAGAAAACTTTCTCAATCTTGCATTCCCTGAAAAGACTGAAAAATTTATTTCCTTCTAAACTGAAACAGATCTTGATACAGACCCTGGTGATGCCTTACTTTGACTATTGCAACGTTTTGTATAGTGATCTTAGTGTTGAATTGTCATTGAGGCTTCTGCGTGTTCATAATGCTTGTGATCGTTTCATTTTTAACAGCCGTCGCTATGATCATGTCTCCGAGTATTTCTTTCAATTATCTTGGCTTCGTTTACGGGAGAGACGTTCAGTTCATTCACTCTGTTTGCTGTATCAGATTTTAAATAATTCCACACCTATTTACCTAGTTCCTCGCTTCACACTTTTAGCATCCCACCACAACTGTGATACACGTTCACAGCATAACCATGTTCTATCAATTCCATTCCATCAAACATCTCTCTACTCTGCTTCCTTCACAATACATACAGCTCGTTCCTGGAATTCCTTGTCACAGGAAATCAGGAGCAGTCGGAGTCTAAAATCTTTTAAGTACACTCTACACTGGTGGCCATAATTCTGGAAACTTTTTGTTTTTGTACAGAATTATTATAACATCTGCATTGATTCACAGACTTGTACAATTGAAAATGTTACTCGTGACTGATTCGTTAATTATGGGGTTATAATAAAGGTATTATATTAAATCCTGAATATTTTAACAATAAATAATCATTACTGTGTGGGAAATTATGTTCTTGTCGTTTAAGATCTAAATATTAATTTCAGATTTCATTATAATTTTCCATTATTTACTGCAATAAAATCTAGTCCATTGTTGATTTTAAGATTATTGTTGATTGGTAGAAGCATTGTTGAGCACTGTTAGCATAAAATGTGGACATTATTAGTGTGTTTCTATCATTTGTCTGACTTAAGATTTCGTTAGGTTAACACTTGATTGCTTTACAACAAACTGTATTGATCATTTATCATAGTAATGATTATTTATTGTTAAAATATTCAGGATTTCATATAATACCTTTATTATAATTAACGAATCAGTCACGAGTAACATTTTCAATTGTACAAATCTGTGAATCAATGCAGATGTTATAATAATTCAGTACAAAAGCAAAAAGTTTCCAGAATTATGGCCACCAGTGTACTTAGAAATGTTTTTAATGAACAGAACTAGACTCTTGCGGAAGTTTCTAAATAGTCTTAAATGACCAAGTTGTTATTTTTTTCTCCTCTCTCCCTTCTTATTTTTTTTCTCTTTTTTCTTTTTTATTATCTTGATATATTACTTAATCATTTGTGTTTGTATGCCATTTAGTACGACTTTGCTAATCAACATTTTATGTATTGTAACCCATATGTATTCTTCTATTAGTATATTAATTGTATAATATATCTCAAGTGAATTAATCGTCGAATTTATCTCGGGCATTTTAGGTCTTATAAATTGTGTGTTTGTGTGTGTGTGTGTGTATTCCCCTTATGTTATGTAACTGATTTTGATTATGTGTAATTTTATACTTTATTTTATATATTATGCAACCGATCTTGACTATTTGTAATTTTATATTATGTAACTGATCTTGACTATTGTAATTTTCTACTATATTTTATGTAATTTCTAAGGTATTTTGTTTTGTGTTGTTTTGTAATCTAATTTTGTATTTCATGTATATTATTGAAACCTGGTTGAGTGGAAGAGAAGGCCTCATGGCCTTAACTCTGCCAGGCAAAATAAACCTACTACTACTACTACTACTACTACTACTACTACTACTACTACTACAGTTGAGTTCGGTATTTGTATTCTGTATATAGGCTATTATAATAAATATATTCTACAATTTCTTCGACTCATCATTTTGGGACTTAGGACCCGAACGAACCCGAACATTTACAGTTTATGTGACTACACCACAATATAGACTGTATATCAGCCAGAACCTGAATCAGAGGATCCTATCCAGATTAACATATTTTTTAAGTGCGAAATTGGTTTCGTTGATCAAATCTGATATTTTATTTTATACTCGATTTCCCAAGACATTGCAGACTCGTATAATTCTAGCGAGATGATGAGCAGACATAATGATCACCATAGAATGTCTAATGCACAAAAATGTCCACACCAATTATTGTCCTGCACTATATCGTCCAACCCAAAAGGTCCATTGCCGGAAACGTCCACAAGGCAAGTAGTCCATGTCCACATAGTAATGCAATTCCAAACAGTGTTGCCAACCAAGGAACAGGAAATGCCGCTATATCATATTAAAAATCCCCCTAAAATTCAGAGAAGCCACCTATTTTTTTTAATTTGTACTTTGAAAAATGAAACATAAAAATTAGCAAATGTGATTATACAACACAATTGAATAGAAAAAATATTCACACATCATGACATTGACATACAACAGAACAGAATAGAATAGAATAGAATAGAATAGAATACTCACAGCACAATCCTGAATGTAATTGCACTGGAAGACGATTTGATGAGAATTTGATTTTTAAGTGTTTCGTTTGCATTAGTTGCATAGGTATTGTGTTCAAATATGGCTTTGAAGGAAAAGAGGAAGATATGTTCAAAAATATTCAAAGCTCTGGGAGACAAATCCAACATTGAAAGGTAAGTTAATATTTTGTATCGACTTATGTTAACAGAGTTGATACAAAAAAAAATTCTTATGTGCAAAGATTTTTAATTATTAAAATAAGATATTTATTCCAAAGGTACATATCCTTGAAATTGCTTTATAAATAAATGCATAGTCCAAAAAATACTAATATAAAAACATATATTAATTTTAATATTTTATTATTCATAGCTCACGTGCGTGACTGGCAATTGTTGCGTATAATATTTAATGTAAAATGAATTCTAATCAAGAAATAATAAATGTAGAATGTAAAAGAAATGAAAATCAGTTGTATCAAAAGCATATATTTAGATTGGGGAAATTGTTTTACTGCAGACACTATTGTTATGTAGGTCATGACTTAAGCAAGACTAGGAGAATACGTGTGCAATGCGAAGACGAGGGGAAGAGAGCATTATAATATAATATGAGTAATAGAGCAAATGATAAAACAAGCTTACAAGATATTGTGATATTGGCCGAGGAGAGGATTCATGATCATATTCATTGTTCAATTACACAAAGCAATAGTTTCACTATAATTAATTTTAAAAATAGATCCTAAAGACGTAGACCCCCTCTGAATTTTATCTTTCTCCTGAAAATCCCCCTAAAATTGTTATCCCACCCAAACCTCCCCCTGTAAAAGTGTTTTCCTCCAAATACCACCAAGTTGGCAACACTGATACCAGTATGATACCACCAACGAGTTAGAAAGAAAATATAGAGCAGGGGGGGTTTAACTTGAATGATAAATGTTGGATGCTCATAGCTCATAGATGTTCCTTAGTTTGCCGCAGTGGTCGGGACAGCGCTACCTGTGTTTCGATCAAAGAATTTGTAAGGTTAGAAATACAAAACTCTTTGGTTTCGTAAGTTCCGTGGTTATAAATTTCGCCGAGATGTAAAATTCCATCTAGTTGGTGCTATTTTTGGGAGTTTCTTTTTCATAAATTCCTTGAGTTTTTCTGATCTTTTAGGAGATGATGAGAAAAATGCAGCTAAACCCGACAGTGTTTTGAAAAAAATGCGGCATTCTGGAATGGATGAAGTAGTTTGTTGCAAAACTAAATTGAGAACATGGCTGTAACAATGGACAAATAGTGCTTGAGGATACTTTTCTTGAACTTTTGTTTTTAACCCATTAATATTTCCCGCCATAACTGAAGCACCATCGTATGTCTGTGCAATTAACTTATTGCCGACATTGTATTCCGCTATAACACCTTCCACATGCTGAAACAAAGCAGCAGCAGTTTTGTCCGAACTGACATTTGTGAATCCTATAAACCATTCTTGAACATTGGCAGTACTGTCGACGTATCTTAAAACAGTGGACAATTGACTCTGATCACTTGTCAATCAACAACAATGGCCACAAAAGGTGCTTCTTCTATTTCAGATTTTATGTTCTTTATCATAACCCCACTTATAGCAAATATTAAGTCATTCTGAATTGCGGGAGAAGTACCACGAAATACTGTTGAACTCTCAAGATGATTGGCCAATAAATGGTCAAATTCACTTAAGGAACTTGAATATTCAATATAATTTCCTCTATTGTCTGATTCCACACTCTCATTATGATCCCGAAAAGCCAATTCTTGTTTTCCTAGAAAGCAGACTGCGTTAATAAGACGCAGTAAAATCTCCCAATATTTTTTTTTTTTTTTCACAAGAGCATTGTGTTGGTTGATGTGTAGAGCTTTTTGTTTATCTAGCTGTAAATCAATTCTTGTCTTCCCAAAGTTTGGAAAGTTCATGCTACTACAAATATGAGCTTTTGATTTGTCGTGTTTTAGGACTGCCGTTCGAAGGGAGTTCATATTAGGAAACCCCTCTTTTGACCACACATTAGTTTCGCGGCTAAATAACAAACATGGCCAGCAAAATAGTTTAGACAGTTTAGAACTACCTCACAACCAATTCCACTTACCATATGATGTTGAAGTGAAATGGCGTGTGTACTCACGCTGTTTTTCTTTTACGTTCATGGACAAATTTAACTCAGGAGTTGGTCTTTCCATTTTCACAATTTCAACTTTCTCGTTGTTATGTACGACGGTTAAAAGGCACTTTTAATAAACCTTCTATTACACTGTCATTTTCAACACAAACCTCTCCAGAAACTTGTTCTGCCATATTTTTCACAATATCACTTAATTGGGAAATTAAAAACTTAATAATTCACAATTAATATAACTCTTAGACACTCGAACAAATCACAAATTTAAAATACTGAACTGCAAGAACACAATCACATTCATGAGCTAGCGTACTAAGCGTATTGTTGCTTCGCGCCTTCGAAGAAACCGATCACGAGAGCGGCAACTCACCCGGCCTACATGCACGATAGAAACAGAAGGGAGCGGGGGACGGGCAGTTGTGCGACAGGACAGCGTGAGCGGAACGGTCATAGGCTACCCCTCGTAGCAGCGGTTTCTCCAGCGATGCCGCCTTGACAACTTGTTTCTTTTCGAGAGCAGAGAGCGCATATAAATCTAACAATTAGTTTAATTTTAATTACTGTGGTAAAACTAATAGGATAATACAAAATTATTACATTATGTTATATTATAAACTTTTTCTTTTGTAATTTCCTTGGGCTACCGCCGGTAGCCCCGGTAGTCCGCAAAATACGCCCCTGATATACTTAGTCTTTTCGGGATTTACTTCCAACCCTATCTCTTTACTTGCTTCAAGTAGAATTTCCGCGTTTTCCCTAATCGTTTGTGGATTTTCTCCTAACATATTCATGTCATCTGCATAGACAAGAAGCTGATGTAACCCGTTCAATTCCA
Source organism: Periplaneta americana (assembly GCF_040183065.1). Lineage (NCBI taxonomy): Eukaryota > Metazoa > Arthropoda > Insecta > Blattodea > Blattidae > Periplaneta > Periplaneta americana. The sequence continues at coordinate 13,776,204 of NC_091133.1, read as the reverse complement.
AACCCTCTGTGTTATTCTAAACTTTCCTAATGGCATATTCTAGAGCGAAGTTAAAAAGTAAAGGTGATAGTGCATCTCCCTGCTTTAGCCCGCAGTGAATTGGAAAAGCATCAGATAGAAACTGGCCTATACGGACTCTGCTGTAAGTTTCACTAAGACACATTTTAATTAATCGAACTAGTTTCTTGAGAATACCAAATTCAATGAAAATATTATATAAAACTTCTCTCTTAACCGAGTCATACACCTTTTTGAAATCTATGAATAACTGATGTACTGTACCCTTATACTCCCATTTTTTCTCCAATATCTGTCAAATACAAAAAATCTTATTATATTATTATTATTATTATTATTATTATTATTATTATTATTATTGTATAGCCGATTTACATTTTTAGGAATCAATGATCATTAATTATCCCAGTGGGGTTAAAATTATGTGCAAGTGAAGATATTTTCTTTAAGTATTATTTTTGTGGTGCAAGCAGACCTTTTCGGAAAACAAATGTAAAAGTGGCGGCAAACATTTTTTGAACTAGACCTATACAAAAATGAATTTCCAGTGTAAGTGCAGGAAAAAAGAAACAAAATTACAGACTTGCAACTAGGCAGAAATGCAGAAAATTCGTAAGGAATTTCCATTTGTATTTTTTTAAATAATTCGATTAGGGAAAATTATTTCCGATTTAGAAACTATCATTGAATGAAACCATTATCATATGCTAGACGGAATAACATTATATATATATTCCAATATTTTAAGTACCGGTAAGAAATAGTTGTATTTAAAAATAATTAATAGTTTCGATTATTTTAATGTAATAAATGATCAATTTGAATGTATTTGAGTGACAATTTGCTTCTTATCCTCTTGTAATTGCGAAATGGCAACTATTACGTTCGGCAGTGTGTTGTGACGTCACCAATTAAGCCTTCGGGCTTGTTAGATACTGAGGGCCTGGGTTGAATCCAATACTTTTCCTGTTAATCGCTTTTAACTCTTAGCAGCCTCAACTGAGAGCGTTAACATCATTTCTTTCCAACATTTCGCCATCCCAGAAGTCTATCCTGTAAATGTGGAATTAACATAGATGCTATTGGTTTGTTGTTAGTCCTGGAAATAGTACATTTTGAATTTTAGTTACAGAATTCTTGTTTATGTCTGTTATTTTGCAATGGTTGCACGTAATAAATGCGAATATCCCGAGTGCAGAAATAGTAGGAGTAGTAACCCCATAAAATATTTCTTCAAAATACCGGGAGATAGTGAAAGGTGAATTTTCATTTACAGTAGTACATAGCAATATTATTACATAAAAATAATTAGTTATACTGGTAGATTTTCCTAGTCACGTGCATCATTATAAATCATATGTTACCGGAAATAGGAAACAGTTAATTGCAATAAAGATATTTGTATGCTTATGTACGAAATAAAATATTGTTACTAAATAAACTGATCCATTGAAACACAACAGAATTGGTTGGTCATGTCTAAATCACTTCAAATAACACAGCCCATTTCCTATCTCTCCTTTTTGGGATATCACCACAGTCTACTATATACAGTCGCGAAGCTTGAGGTGTTTTTTTGCAAATCTCGTGATAAAGCGCTCCAAGCGGTTAGCAACTAGAAACAATACACTGTCCATGGTCGACTTTGGACTGTGTCGTATTTCTATCGAGTGCTAGCTCGTTGCGTATTTCACATTGATGCTTGTGAAATGTTCGTTATTGGTTGTAATGAAAATGTTAATGGCTAAAATATAATAATTTGAATAATAATATGGGACAAGGAGGAGACGTTTGTAGTGCTATAAATTGTAGCAACAGTAAGAGAAAGAGGCCAGAGTTATCCTTTTTCCGATTTCCGAAAGATTCAGATAGGTTCCTGGGTTTCCACAAGAATGCTGTGCAGAAACAAAACTCTTAATTTTGAAGTTCTTTGCGACTGTAGAATACATTATATCCTTAAATTTCACAATGAAATGTTTCAGTCTAACCGAAAGGACATTAGATACCGGTTAAAGTTCTGTCACTTGGTCTGCTAAATTTCAAGAGAAATAAAGGTTAGGTCTACTTTTTTTTTTTTCAGAGGATATATTTTTAATTGTACCCATTAATTTTGTTATTATTTTTATGTGTTATTTTACTAAAGACGCAGAAAAATTAAGTTTGTTTTAATGAAATTTATCACGTTTTATTTTCAATTCTGGTGGGATTATTATTGCTTAGGCCTACTTTTTTTTTTCAAAGGACATGTTTTTAATTATAGCTGTTAATTTTGTTGTTATTTTTATTTGTTGCTTTACTAGAGACGTAGAAAAAGTCTGTTACAATAACATTTATTGATCACGTTTTATTTCCAATTCTGGTGTGATTATTATTGCTTAACCTCATCCCACTTTGTTAACTACTTAAGCCTACACTACAAGTACCGGTACACGTAAGTTACTCCATTAATTCATATTTCCATTATTATTGTTGTAAAGGGAAATGCAAATTAATATCTATTGGTTTCATAGTTAATTATCGCTATAATCTTGTATGAGTGAAGCTATTATAGTAAATTTCAGTTCGTTTTGCACAAACAAAAATTATATTAACTTATTTCTTGCAGGTATCTTCGAGTTTATGGTGGAATTTAATATACTTCTTTAAAATAATAAGTTAACTTTATGCATTTAATATTTCAATAATGGAAGGAAGATGTTAATTTTTACAAAAGAACACGACAACGAAAGTGTAACATATTTTGTCGTCTACTAGGAGAGAGATCTGCGATGATGAGGCGATAGCAGCGATCCTAGTGGTGGGCAACTACCCATGTTTGCATTTTTACTGCATATTGAGCTTCGCGACTGTATATAGTAGACTGTGATATCACGTTCTGGAAATGCTGATGGTATTGGCTCATAATTTTTTTTTGCAAGAAAGGGAGAAGAAGGCAAAAAATTATAATAGGGATGGTTACATTGATAGAAAATGAATATAACAGGGACGTGTAGAGAAATCGTTTGAAATTCCCGCAATTTTTTGTGCATATGGGGCTCCAATCGTGGCTGCGAGAAACTTCATGACAGATTACACTTAATCCGGCTCATGAGCCCCTCTCTCCTATTATAGACTTCTTTTTCAAAGGTATGTATTGTAATGGATGAAGCCACAACTATATCCAAGAAGAGTGCTCTGGTGTTATTTCTAGGATGTGAAATAAACACAGTAAAAAAACCAGTATTTGTTTTTATTGATCTGGTGGTACTGCAATCTCCTACATCAACTAACAAACTCAATGTTACTGTTGATACAATGATATCTCATGGATTTATTGATGAATATATACAACAAAATTTGACTGGAGCAGCACTATGTTTGGAAGAAAGTATGGAGTGTCAAGAAGGCTGTTAGAAAAGTACCTTGATATAGATGTATGGCACTGCTTGAGCCATAGGCTTGAGCTTGCCTTGGATGTTGCGATAAAATCATAACATCAATCACAAACACAGCTTAATCTTTAATGTGAACAATGGAGCTGGTTATGAAAAATTATCTCTGCAATGTTGGGTTTAATATTTGTTAATTTCAACAGTAAGTCACTCCCAACTCGAAGTTTAGATGAAAGATGAGTGGAACAGAGAAAAATTCTCTCCAGCACCGGGATTTGAACCTAGGTTTTCAGCTCTACGTGCTGATGCTCTATCCACTAAGCCACACCGGAGTCCTACCCCGATGTCGGATCGAATCCTCTAAGTTTAAGTTCCACCTCTTGGGTTCCCTCTAGTGGCCTAGCCTCATGCACTACGTTATAGATGTATGACAGTGGGACAATGTCCACATCCCGGTGCCAGAGAGAATTTTTCTCTGTTCCACTCATCTTTCATCACATGATGACGCAGAATATCTGCACGGAAATATCATGTGTACTTCAGTACATCATCATAATATAATAATATATAAAACATATCGAAGTTTAGAATTTAACTTTGATTTCAAATACATGAGATGGGAAAATGCGTTTCACACAAATAAATAGTGAGGAGCATTATTAAGCACTTCAAAACCAGAGTTCAGGATAGTCAGTCAGGACATATAACCGAAAGTCAGTTGTAATTGTGAAAACTGTAATTTCAATAAACTGTTAATTGAAAGTTCTACCAAGAATCTTCTTCTTGTGGCATGGGAGACAGATTGGTTGATAGCTCTCGAACCTGGAAAATAATGATACTGGAGTCTTGCAGGCTTTAAATTTAGTGTATTCAGAAGCTTGAAGATATGAGGAAAGCATGATAGCTTCAAAATCCAGTTAAAGTCATGGAATCTGTCTTTCAGGTCGGACTTCAAATAATACAAAAAGAGCTTCACTTCATCTTTCAGTTCAACTAATCTGCTCAGTACCCTCTTACTTCACAGTGTATTAATAGTTGCTTATGACCAATCTCCATTTGTTCACAGAATATACCAAATATCCGAGAATTCAACGGGCGTGATTTAATAAAATTCAAACCTGAACCACTTAAGTCAAGGAAATTCTTTAATTAAGGTGGCATTTTTTTTTTTCCTTTTGCTGCGAAGACCTCTCTGTGGATACAGCAATGACTCCACACTATAAAATAGTACTATAGCTTTCATCATAGTAATCAGTCCACTTTTTATTTCACATATCGCTCTTGTTCCATCAGTCTAACACCCACACAATTATTGCAATTAATACCACTGTCAACTATGAACTTGTTCATAATGCTGAACAGTTCTTCTGATGTGTAATGCGTTGGTAGACTTTCACAAAAAAGAAAATCCTCGTGCAATTTATTTTCATAATCATAGCGGATGAAAGCAATTAAATTTGCATTATTCTCAAAGTCAGTGCTTTCATCTAACTGCATAGCATAAAATGTAAAATTTTTAATAGCATTATTTGATAACGAAACTGAACTTAAAGACTAGCCCAGAACTGCCGAGGCCATCAGTTGAGCAGCAGGTTTTATTAATTCCTCGCCAATAGCAGATGGTTTTCCCTTTTCAGCGATGAGTAGACACTCTTCATAAGAACGATCAACACTTTCAATACTGCCACGACCAAAGGAATACATACTCTTTCGTTCCTAATGCAACACGTCAGCTCTTGCTTAAAAAAAATTGGTGGATTTATTAACACGATCTGGGTGTTTTATCTGCATATTTCGAGAGAGTTTTGCCGGTTTCATGCTTCCATTGGATAGAACTTGGTAACAATTAAGGCATTACGGACACAATACTTCTTCTTTTGGAATGGAAATAAACCCGAGATTGATGTACGTATCAGAATATTTACGAATCTTACTTCTGTTACCTCCATTGAGGGCTTGGAACATTTTCAATACTTGAAGAACTTACCTTTGTGATACTGGTGCCACTACTTTAAACATTTTCAGTTTCAGTTGAACTACAATGTTGCTGTACTTCCACAATATGCAGCCGCGCTCAGGCAGTCCATTAATGAAAACATTCTCAACGTACATGTGTACTGATATTATAACTTCCTAATTTTCCAGCAAAAAGGTATATTCAAGAAATATAAATTTACATAGATCTGAGTGTAAATACATGCCTTATTAGCTTATTTTTACACGTGAAACATTTTCCGGATTTCCCGGTGTCTGTCCTGCGTCCGGCCAGGCATTGTAGAAAGTCGTACATTGTCCTGATTTTTAATGCTACTGGACATAAAAGTACAAATTTTCGCGCGATGTACCTTATAACGTAAGTGATGCACTTTATCACTTATCACACTCGAATCTACAGAATGACCAAAGAACATCAAGTGATAACCGTAATCTAGCAGGCGGTGGTGGTTCGATCATGGAAAAATATCCATTACAGGATGCAGAAACAGATTTCGATTATCGCTTAATGTACTTCCTGAACTTTCGTTTCATCTAAGCATGTGTTTCATTTGATGCAGCGAATCTCTGTAGTGTATGTGTTTAAATTATCCTTGTAATATTGTGCAATCTTCAACTCTTTTAATATGTCGTAGTCAGCTGAAATTATATCTTTGAGCAACAATAACAAATATAAATGACACTCGGGAGGAAATTAAACGCAGAATAAATATGGGAAATGCCGGGTATTATTCGGTTGAGAAGCTTTCGTCATCTAGTCTGCTGTCAAACAATCTGAAAGTTACAATTTATAAAACAGTTATATTACCGGTTGTTCTGTATGGTTGTGAAACTTGGACTCTTACTTTGAGAGAGGAACAGAGATTAAGGGTGTTTGAGAATAAGGTTCTCAGGAAAATATTTGGGGCTAAGAGGGGTGAAGTTACAGGACAATGGAGAAAGTTACACAACGGAGAACTTCATGCATTGTATTCTTCACCTGACATAATTAGGAACATTAAATCCAGACGTTTGAGATGGGCAGGGCATGTAGCACGTATGGGCGAATCCAGAAATGCATATAGAGTGTTAGTTGGGAGGCCGGAGGGAAAAAGACCTTTTGGGAGGCCGAGACGTAGATGGGAGGATATTAAAACGGATTTGAGGGAGATGGGATATGATGATAGTGGATTAATCTTGCACAGGATAAGGACCGATGGCGGCCTTATGTGAGGGCGGCAATGAACCTTCGGGTAGCTTAAAATCCATTTGTAGGTAAGTCAGCTGAAATTAGTAAAAGAAAATGTAAATTTTCTGAAAATTTAAAATTTAATTATCCTTATTTTTTCGAGGGGAGGGCTGAAAATGAAGCAAAATGTACAAACTGTGATTGTTCTGTGAATTTTGGACACAAGGGTGCCGGAGATTTGCAGAGACATATCACATAGATACAAAAGAATGCGATAAAAATTCGTAATAAAAAAATTAATGAATTTCTTAGTCCGAAAGTTACCTAACTGGACAAGAAGTTTAAGGCAGGCGAGGAAACTTCCGCACTTCACACGATTTCGCATAATCAATTATACAGTTGCATGGACTATACCCGGAAAGTGATCTAAACTATATATCCTGATTCTGACATTGCCAGAAATATTAAGTGCATCTGGAGTAAAACAGGAGATATTTTTAACAGTGTTCTTGCCCCTCATGCTTTGGATATATTGACTGAAAATTTTCCAAGAGGTGCCTTGTTTTGGAATCGTCACAGATGTTAGCAATCATGGAATATTAAAACTATTTCTGTTAATAGTGCAGTACTTCGATAAGGATGAGGGAATTCAAGTAAAGTTACTTGAACTAAAAACCTGTGCCAACGAAACTGCAGGGACAGTCTCATCTGATCTAATATACACATTAGAAAAACATGACTTATCCAATAAATGTAATACATGTTCTGCAGATAACGCCAAGGTGAATTTTGGAGATCTGTGACGCAATATAGCGATTTTATATACGATGTCTTCATCATCGTGCAGAGTGTCTAAATGTTTACATACAAAGTGTAGTATTGAAAATATTTCAGTTTTCCATATTAATACCATGATGACGGAAAAGTTGAAAGAATTCTATCTTCGTTAAAATACAATATGAAGAATTTCGTCACACAAAAACAAGATGATTGACACACTTCCTTGCTATTGAGCAGGTCAAAAAATGTTTCCTGCATTGAAAGCATATTTCCTTACACAAAAAAAAAAGTGTTTTGTCAACAATAAATAATTTTTCTGAAGACGAACTAGCAGGATTGAACTTGTGGTTTCTACAGTTTAATATGTTTAATTTACATGTTAATATATATATATATATATATATATATATATATATATATATATATATATATATATATGAACTTGAAAGGGAGAACGTCTACCACAGAAGTTATTGAAATAACTGATTTTGTATCAACGTCACTGAGGAATAGACTTGAGAAAGAGTTCTTGCATATGAATGTTGAAGAGGTATAGAAATCCGTGGAAGGAAAATGCATAGGCTTTAAAGAAAAGAGTAACAAATTTTACAACACTTGCAATGAATATCTGCACAAATTGACTTTACCACTGGCAGAACTGAAACGTTTCCAGTGAATGAAATTGTAAAATATTGACACTAATAAGTTTGATTTCATCCGTGTGTAAAATACTTGCAATGCAAACACGTGGATATTCAAGATTCTAAACTGTTTTATCAGTTCTGCAAACTAAAATTTTATGTAGTTAATGAGATGTAGAGCATAAATATCCCTTAGACAGAAAATGGCTAACTTCCTCAAGAAGCATTGAAATTCCGAGTTGAGATGAGAAAATTTTGAGATTCACAATTTTTAATTTGCTATAACAAGCCACAATGTACGTGGGGAAAGTATATTCGCCAATCAATTCTCAGTGCTCCAGGGAGAGAAACCATCTTTATGTGGAGACCATCAAGGATTTGTATAATTGTGAAGTGTAATAATTTGAAATATCACTATGGAAAGATTTTCAGTAATTTACTGGACGACAAACAACACTCATTGTTGTAGCAACCAACTAATTAAAAAAGGTAAATTCATAATCTACATACTTTTAGTAAGTCTTGTATGAATTCTAGTGTACACCAAATTCAACAATTTACATTGGTATCAGTACTACTGAAAATTACTGTCACTTTTTTTTTATGGAGAATCCTGCTTCTTTTTTTTAAACCAAAAATGACCTGCTTTTCATTTCTTAACATCTTATAACTCTATGTATGTAGTTCATTTATTGTATACCTCCTCATTCACAATAATACTTTCCATGTTTATCTCATTTCAGTGGTTCCTTCACTGTGTGTAGACGGGAGTGAATCTTGAGATTATGGGATTCTGAGAAACGCTTTCCACAGATATCACATTTGAATGGCCTTTCGCCCAAGTGTTTGAGTATATGCCTTTTTAAAACTACTTTCATTGCGAACCACATTCCACATTCTTCGCAATTAAAGGGCCTCTCTCCCGTGTGAAGACGGGAGTGAATCTTAAGGTGCCCCGAAAGTAAAAAAGACTTTCCACAGACATTACATTTGAATGGCCTTTCGCCTGTGTGTATACGTACGTGACTCTTTAAAACTGCCTTCTTTGCAAAACACTTTCCACAATCATCACATTTAAATGGTCTCTCGCCTGTGTGTATGCGAACGTGAATCTTGAGGTTAGCGGATTCTGAGAAACGCTTTCCACAGACATCACATTTGAATGGCTTCTCACCTGTATGTATAAGGGCATGTCTTTGTAAAACCGCCTTCTTTGAGAAACACTTTTCACATTCATCACACTTAAATGGTCTCTCGCCCGTGTGTAGCCGAGAGTGAATCTTGAGGTTACCCGCTTCTGAGAAACACTTTCCACAAACATTGCATTTGAATGGCCTTTCGCCTGTGTGTATGCGTGCATGTCTGTTTAAAACTGAAGATTCTGTGAAACACCTACCACAGAGATCACATTTGAATGGCCTTTCGTCTTTGTGTATAAGCGCATGTCTTTTTAAAATTGCCTTCTTTGAGAAACATTTTCCACATTCATCACATTTAAATGGTCTATTGTCCGTGTGTAGCCGAGAGTGAATCTTGAGGTTACTCGATACTGAAAAACATTTTCCACAAACACTGCATTTGAATGGCCTTTCGCCTGTGTGTATGCGTGCATGTATCTTCAAATTCCATGATTTTGTGAAAGACTTCCCACACACGTTGCAATGAAAAGGTATTTCGTCTGTGTGTAGGAGTTCATGTTTCTTTATATCACTCAAATTCAAGAAACACTTCCCACAGACGTCGCATTTAAATGACTTTTTGGTTGTGCGTATATGGAAATGATGTTTCAAAGATTCCGGTGTTACGAAAACTTCGTTGCATATATTACACTTGAAAGAATTAGATCTTCGGTCACTAATATTTGAACCGTGTGATCTGTGGCTACCACACTGTGTCAATGCGTCCTCTTCACAATCAGTGCTGGTGCACTCTTCTGATACAATCTTCTGAAAACCATTCCCGATGCTGAAATGAATATAACAATGTATTAGTCTCTACAAGCGTCTATATAGTCAGATAAAAATATAATAAGCGTTATATGTATTTACAAACATATTTATAAAATTATATTTATATATTATTTTTTACTTGGCTATTTAACGACGCTGTATTAACTACAAGGTTATTTAGCGTCAATGACATTGGTGATAGCGAGATATCTGGCAAGACGAGGCCGATGATTCGCCATTTGCTTCATTATAGCTGCAGCACTAAAAGATAATGACTTCAAGGTTTTCGAAGTCCACGGCCTAGAGGAAAATGGAAACCACAGAAGAATCGATATAATTGCCATTAATAACAAAAGCAGAGGTTACATTACTGACCCAACCATCAGGTTTGAAAGCCATCAGTCCCAGACTTCAAAAGTCCACCAAGAAAAGCAGAGCAATTATACACCTACCATTCCATATTATAAAGAAAAATACGAACTCGAAGATATACAGACAGTGGGTCTACTCATTGGTGCTGGAGGAACAATTCCAGGATGCCTAGCAAAATTTTGGAAATCTCTTGCTCTTCCAAGATCTATTTTGAAAGAAATACCTATTGCCACTATCAGGGGCCCCTAAAAAATAAAAAAAGATTAAAAAAAAATAAAAATTGCTACTATCTACCTTAATTATTTAACTTTTCAGGATTTTTCACTGTTGCATACTTGAAGAATTTTTTTTAACTGAACATTATATTTAATGCATTATATACATTTATTATTACCTGGTATGCTTTGTCTACGGGCAACCTCAAAGTTTGAGGAAGCAATAAAATAAATAAATAAACCAAGGCCACGAAGATTCTTCCGAGAACATAGCGTATCATTCGGACAATCATGCGGTAAACTCATAATTTCCTTAGTTCCTGTTAGGATAATTTTATAAATATCATGTAAGAAAGATTTTGGAATCTTATTCAATGGTGTACTTTGGTGCGAATAAATGATCTTGGACTATACATACAGGTCATAATATTCGGTTTTTCATCAGCTTTGAGTAAATTAATGGTGATTAACTTGTCAATATTCTTACCAAAAGTTCGAATAATACTTGGCTGATAAAATACAATTTCTGCAGAACATATAATTCTTAAATACTGTATTTGACGATATCACCTGGTACAATATAATTAATTGTATTTCCAAAATTCGACGATAGTGAGAGATCCATGTTTAATGTGAATGAGTATACACTTTTTGGGGGTTAATATTCAAACAAATTGTTTATAAATTTTGATTCGTCAAATCTATTAATATAGAAACTGACTCAAGATCGTTACTAATGAGGGCCAAATCATCGGCAAAGGCAAGAATTTGAGACATGACTAACAGTAGGAGATAATTGTTAATAGTATTTCTGGGCTATTTCAGGTTCAGTAAATTATTTAAGAATATTATTAATAGCCAAATTAAGAGAACTGGGGATAAAGGAGAACTCTGACCTGCTCCTTTATAAAAGTATATGTCACCACTTTTATTTAAGCCTGTTTCTATTTTGACAACGTTATTTTATATCAAATGCACTAATATGTCTCTAAGATTGTATAGCATATCCGTATGGTAGAGAGACCGTTTTAAATGCTCATCTGCTATAATATCATATGCTTTACTTATATCAAGGAAAGCTACGCAACAGTTTTTCTTCTCTGAATTTTGCATCCTGAATACATCCATTAATAAGTGATGAATTTATATGAGTGGCGGGTATAGATATAAACCTCTGGTTGCAGATTTCAGAGGTTAACGAAACTGTGGAAATATTTATCAAGAAGTTTCTCTTTAGTTCCTTGATTGGTCTCATGATTACACTATCGAAGCCAGAAGATGTATCAACTTTAATCTTTGAAACAGCCATATTTATATCATGTTCAGATATCTCAATATCCTCTTTTGAAGATACAGGTTCAATAAGTTCTGGTGGTATTAAATCATTTTTTTTACCAAACCTATTTGTAAAATATTCAGAAATATTACGAATAGAAATATTAAAAATTTCATTGACTATTCATTGATCTCCACTACTTTACGCCATTGCGCAGTGGTCCAAAATCCATATTTAGGAGGACAAAAGTAGAAAAAGGACATAACAAAAATGAAATAAACCCCTAAAATTGCTCCTATAAAGCTGAGTAACACTCAGTTGATTATCTTAATCAGCGGAAGTGGCTGCAGAGCGAGATAAGAGGCTGGTAACATGCCACATTTTGCCATCCAGCATTCTTACTCTGCAAGTGCCGTGAGTCTTCCGTTTTCTTTGTGCTATAACTCTGTTGTAAGTGGTCGATCCTCTTCATATTTGGTATCAACATGTCAAGTAGTTCTTTAAGTATGTAACACTGTTTGTTTTTGTTACTTTAATGTTGTTATAGCATGTCAAATTAGCATGAATGGGCATGGAACAAAATATGAATATAACCACTGAGTGCAGACTTGGGTAAGGTAAAGAAAAAAACACCCTTTGTTCCGTCCCAAAATGATTTTCTTTCACTTTCTCGAGTTTTATTTCTATTTTAAATGAAGCTTTAAGATGCGCAGATTTGCGGAAGTAATAAATTATGCGCACTATTCTGTCCAGAGACAGTAGTGCAATTTTTCTCGACTGCAGTCATTTAAATATCTGGGAACCGAATCTGCTTCCGAAGTACAATTCAGGGAATACAAGGTGACAGTTTGTTGATTATTTATCAAAAAAGCTTCCCGAGTGGCCAAAAGGTGCAATAGTAGCTACCTAAAATGTTACATTTTCCCGCAAGATAATTTATCGTTGGACAGCAAGAGAATAAAGAATATAACTTTTCTTAACGAAATGAACATTGGCTTACTGAGCTACTTATTAAATTAAGTTCTCACCTTGATATTAATGGAAATTTAGAAAAACTTACCCCTCGAATAAGTCGTGGCTGTCCAAGAAAGCTTTTCCATTACAGCAAATATGAGGTCGAAACAAAGACAATCCAGAGAATTAGAGCTTGTATACAAAACAAATGTACTACCTGTAACTACTGTGTAAAGTTTCATGAAAATCTGTTAGACAGGAGAAAAGTTACTAATTTTGTCCAAATGAATCCCCCTATAAGGGGCAATTTCCCTTATACCAACGTAATCAGAGTTTGAATACAAAACAAATGTAATACCTGTACTTACTGTATAACATTTCATGAAAATCTGTTAGATAGGAGAAAAGTTACTAATTTTGTTTAACTGAACCCCCCTATAAGGATTAGTTTGCTTTATACCAACGTAATAAAAGTTTTTACACAAAACAATGTACTACCTGTAAATACTGTATAAGATTCCTTGAATATCAGTTATATAGGAGAAAAGTTACTAATTTTGTCTAAATACGCCCCTGTAAGTGTAGTTACCCATATACAAACGTAATGAGAGCTTGTATACAAAACATATGAGGGGTTCAAAGCAACAGTGGCGTAAGTCAGTTTTTTTTTTTATTTTGACCTACACCTCACATAATATAGTGGAACCTCGTCTCTTTCATTTGCAACATCGGCATATGTCATATTTCTTAAGGTTACATGTAGATGGCAGTTGAAAGCAGAGGCATATGCAGGAATCTCTGGCATAAGTCAGCGCGTCAAGTGAGCCATTGTCCACGTGCTCACGCATAAGAGCAGTATCTGTTTCGTTCATTAATGTTCGTGATAATGGACAGTGATTGTGATGATCCAGACTATTACGTTAATGGCGAATCTTTTACACCATCAGGTGAGTCCTAGAGCAAAGGTAAACTTATAGTTACTACTACTTTTACCGTAATAATAATATATTTTACAATGAAAAATAATGCACAATGTGGGAAGGATACCGTTGATGAATACCATGTTTTTTCAGTTGATCTACAAAAAGCACTTGAATTTCCAATATTCATGGCCTCAGTCGCATACTACAAACGTAACTTGTACTATTTCAATTTCGGTTGTCATGATTTATCCAGTGGCGGATCTTTCATGTATGTTTGGGATGAAATCCAAGGATCCAGAGGATCTCAAGAGATATCTTCGATCATCTGCTTGGTACAATACAATTAAACAAGTTCGAAAAAGAAATGTATTTATGGTCTATGAGATGAACCAGGATGATTTCAAGACAACTAAAGAATTCGAAAAGAGTATCACATGAAGGAAGAGGAATACAGATGGAGAAAACATAAATTGGTTTAAAATTCAGTGAATCAGCTTTGACCATTCCAAACCATATACTATATTTTACAAGACTACCTTAAATGGTGACATACCAATCAGTCAGCTCGACTTGAAACCAGTAAGGAAGGAGTGCCCAAAATATTTCTCGACTGTGATAGTCACAATTATACGGTAACAGGAGTTCCATTAGTGTCCAAAAGAAGAAATATATGCTGGATTTTTTGAAGTTCATATCACCCCAACACCACCAATATTTCACTTTATTATAGACGAATAACAGGGAACACTAGGGTTCATTTGAATCACTGTCTGATGATGATAATGAATAGTCTGGATCTTTAACAGTTCTTTGCTCATTTGAAAACTATTGTAATGATAATGTTAACGAGTATCAGAGGTTTTCAATATTTTGCTTATTCATATAAAGTGTTTATTTGTCTATTGCCAGTAAGTTTTTATTTATTTAAGGTCATTTTGTTTAATTTTAATGTGTGTTTGAACTCGTCTTTATACCTCATAGTAACATTGATGACAATTTTTAATACGACTTTCACATTCTAGGTCCAGTTACAAAAAGCAAAGTTTACAATATCTAGGGTGACCAGACGTCCTCTTTTGTCCGGACATGTACTCCTTCTTAGGCCTTTGTTCGGGGTCTGGGCGGATTCTAAAAAATCTAGAAATGCCCTCCTTTTCATAACTTGTATGCCTCATAATTTGAAATTATCTGATTTGAGGCCTTTTTCAAGTAATTTGCCTGTAGATGGCAGCAGCATCGACGGAATATACTCTTTTTGTTCTCTTTAATTTGACTTTCATATATAGCTAACTGTAAAATCATAATTATTAAGTTTTATTATAATTATTGTTTCTTCTGAGAATGAAGAGTAAGTAAAATCTCCTCAGAATCTCCTTGTTTATTTAATATATATATTAATGCACTTATTAAGGAATGGGAAATTGATTTGGCCACACATTTTATGATCGATAACAAACCCCTTAACACTCTGCTCTACGCAGATGATGTAATTATATTAGCTAACACCGAATACAACTTACAAATGGCAATTCATAGGTTATATCAAAAAGCAAAAGAGTACAATTTAGAAATTTCTATACACAAAACAAAAACCATGGCCTTTATTGGTAAAAATTCTATAAGAACTAAAATAGTTATCAATAACTCTGGAGTAGAGCAAGTAAATGCTTTTACTTACCTTGGCTGTAATCTCTCCTATATTCATTCTCGAGATATAGATAATAAATTAGCCAAATTTCAACAGCTGCTAAGAACAATTAGAAATACACTGTTTAAGAAGGTCCGGGAAGACACAATTTTGAAATTCTACAAAACAATGGCCATTCCAACTTTGCTATATGGATCAGAAACTTGGACTCTAACAACTAGTCAACTGAAGAGAATAGAAGCAGCTGAGATGAGATTACTAAGACCACTAACAGGCTACACTCTCTATGACCATAAATATAATGAAGACATCCGACAAGAACTAAATATCGCAGCCATTACAGAGACAATCCACAAGTATCGGAGCAACTGGCATGAGCGTGTTCTACGGATGCCAAATGATAGACTACCCAGGAGATTATTAAATTACAGACCCCTTGGATACCGAGATCGTGGACGCCCAAAGAAGCGATGGAGGGACCAGCTTTTCACCTGAGACGGAATAGGCCAAATGGCCTAAACCCTGATAGCTATTGATGATGATGATGATGATCATAATTATTTTGTAATGAAATAGATATTAACATACTTTGAAGTATGGTATAAGCCTAAATCTGTACTGTAAATATTTTGTAATAAAATAGATACTGACTTAATTTAAAATACAATATAGGCCTAAGCCTAAATCTAAATAGCCACCAGCGTAGCTCAGTCGGTTAAGGCGCAGGTTCGATCCCCACTTGGGTTGATTACCTGGTTGGGTATTTTTCGAGGTTTTTTCTAACCGTAAGACAAATGTCAGGTAATCTATGGCGAATCCTGAGCCTCATGTCGCCAAATATCATCTCGTTATCACCAATCTCATCGACGCTAAATAGTCTAGTAGTTGATACAGCATCGTTAAATAACCAAGTGTCCCCACCTGTGGAGTAACGGTCAGCACGTCTGGCCGCGAAACCAGGTGGCCTGGGTTCGAATCCCGGTCAGGGCAAGTTACCTGGTTGAGGTTTTTTCCGGGGTTTTCCCTCAACACAATACGAGCAAATTCTGGGTAACTTTCGGTGCTGGACCCCGGACTCATTTCACTGGCATTATCACCTTCATATTATTCAGACGCTAAATAACCTAGATGTTGATACAGCGTCGTAAAATAAAATAAAAACAAAAAAAAAACAAATAACCAAGTAAAAATAAGTAAATAAATAAAAGTACATAACATCTTCTGTTCTCTTTTTTCGAACAATGTCCTGGTTTTTGAACCTTTGTGTCCTCTTTTTATCGATGTGAATCTGGTCACCCTAACATCATATTTTGTTCTTTATTAATTTCATTATGTATGAAGTTTCCGATAAGCAAGTTATAATCTTTAGTATATTGAATAAATTAAACAGTCTATGCTTATCTAGTATTACAATTTATAGCATTAACGTTTTCAGTACGTGTGTACCATTTTCAAATGCGAATGCCTGTTACATTTAAATAGATCTGCTTAACTGTGGAATTGGAACATTCATGAACATCATTGATACTGTTAATAAACTACATAAAATACAACTTAAGGATAAAATAGATAAAATACATATGTTAAACATAGTTCACATGATCACTTCAATGACATGTTGTTAGAGTAGTCTTCTCTTAATGTGGATCATCGTGGTTAAATATTATAAAATATCCAATAAAATGGTAAATGTTAAAATTAACTTGCACTGATAATCACTATAAAATACTGTAGTCATGTTGAGTTGTTTTAATATTCATTTATGTTCATATATGCTATATGTTGCACTATGTCCCATTAGATACGTCGTACATAATGTAGGTGTTGTATTACCTGGTTGTAGCTTGGTGGGAGAGTTGTTAAACAAGTACAGAATTCTTAGTGACCTCGTGCGGTTTTCAGTCTAGCCATTGTGCGCTGTGAGCATTAAATTTGATATTGCAATTTACATTTAATAAATGCTAATGTTGAAATGCAAAGATAGAGTTGATGACTTACGTGCATGGTCTGGGTATGATGTTTGTTTCCCGATGGCTTGGTTATGACTGAGAAGCGCTCAAGGTGTACATTAGCTCTTAACCTAATGTGTGTCCGGCAGAACCGGAAGTGACACAGGGGTGGGGGGACCTGCCGTCGGAAGTGGAGGTGGTATGGTTCGATTGTTCGATATTAATTTGAATAGATTAAATAACGGGTTATTAGGATTGATTATTTGTTCATTTAGTAATTTGTTCCCTTGATTAAAACTTTTTGCAATGTGGTACTGTTCTATTATATCTATTGCGGGGCTATTGGTGGCTTTTATAATCTTTAGTGTATCTTTTATATTGTGTAACTCATGACCTTCCTCAATAAGATGATAGGCAAACTTTGATTTATTCCTGTTATATTTGAAGTCTGTGGCATGTTCCTTATATCTTATTTTGAAATTGCGGCGAGTTTGACCAATGTATATTTTAGGACAGTTGTTGCATTGTAGTTGATATATACCACTATTTAAATATGGTTCATTATTGTTTGTTTTGTTGGGGATTATATTGTGTAATTTATTATTAGTTTTAAAGGCAATGTTGATGTTTATTTTTTTGAAAAAATTATTAATTTGGTTGGAGATTTTTCCATAGTAAGTCATGGTTTTCCATTTTATGTTTGGTTTTTCTCTTTCTGGTTCCAGTGTGGTTTGTTTTCTCTTGGATAATTTAACTTTCCTGTTTTTCAATAATTTATGGATTAAGTGTTTGTCATAACCGTTTTCTATGGCAAGGTTTTCGATATAATTTAATTCTTTTTTATAATTCTCTTTACTTAATGGTTTCATGATTAACCGGTCTATTAAATATCTGAATTTATTAAATTCTTCAAGAATTAATGTATCCTGGTTGGTTCTATTTTCGTAAATGATTAGAGTGTCGTCAACATATCTGGTGTATGCGGCGAACGTACGACGTATCTAATGGGACATAGTGCAACATATAGCATATATGAACATAAATGAATATTAAAACAACTCAACATGACTACAGTGTTTTATAGTGATTATCAGTGCAAGTTAATTTTAAAATTTACCATTTTATTGGATATTTTATAATATTTAACCACGATGATCCACATTAAGAGAAGACTACTCTAACAACATGTCATCGAAGTGATCATGTGAACTATGTTTGACATATGTATTTTATCTATTTTATCCTTAAGTTGTATTTTATGTAGTTTATTAACAGTATCAATGATGTTCATGAATGTTCCAATTCCACAGTTAAGCAGACCTATTTAAATGTAACAGGCATTCGCATTTGAAAATGGTACACACGTACTGAAAACGTTAATGCTATAAATTGTAATACTAAGCATAGACTGTTTAATTTATTCAATATACTAAAGATTGTTCTTTATTGTATTAGTGAATTATTATAATGTAATATAAATGTGAAATATAATACCAGAATTATATAATAAAGCCTTTCTTTCATTTCTTATATGAAAGTTCATTCCTTTATTCATTTGTTAACACAGAGAACATTCCGTCATAATGTATCTAGATTTTTCAGTACTATGAAACTCAAACATTTCAATATCACAGTTCTTACAATTAGTGACTTACGCCACTGTTGCTTTGAACCCCTCATATATACTACCTGTAACTACTGTGTAAAATTTCATAAAAATCTGTTAGGTAGGCGAAAAGTTACTAATTTTGTCTAATTGGGCCCCCCTGTAAGGAGTAGTTTCACTTATACTAACGTAATGAGAGCTTGTATACAAAACATATATGCTACCTGTAACTACAGTGTAAAATTTCATCAAAATCTCTTGGGTAGTTATTAATTTATCCTGCTAAATTTTTTCATTTTGGACAACTGTGCACTGGTTAAAATGCTGGTACTGACTGTCACGTCATACTGATATCGTTCTTTATTTCGTTTTCGTTTCCTTGCAGATAATCTACAAGGATTTTTCCTAGATAAGTAGGTAATATGCCTTGTTTCCTTATGGGCTTTACATTTGTTGTAATAGCATACCACAGGATTTCTAGGACCTGGCAAGGTGTTAGCAGCATTTGTCAAATATGGCAATGAAATCAACGACGATTTTCTCAAATTCCTCTCCGTCACCATTATTTATAACACCAGCAAATTTATTTTCAAATTCTACAATACGTTGAGATTTACCATCTGTTGGACTTCTGTGTGGAGATTATGAATCAGAATTCCATTTTCCACCCTCCCAGGAATAGACTGAAATGCCTCTTCAATTGGTAAATACTTTTGTTCAGATCACTTTTAGATATCACAGAGTTAACTCTGTGGCAGCGTGTTCACTTTCCGACTAGCTGATTCGGGTTCAATTCCCAGCCCTCTAGTCACTAAATTGTGCACTAATATGCCTGGGTTAAATCCCAAATTTCTCTGCAGTGCTTATGAAGAGAAGGCATGGGTCACCACTGATACAGATTCGTCTGTCAGAAGGGGATGTTAAGCCTGGTGGCCTCCATGGTGCTATTCGACAGGAGTAGGCCATGTGCCAGCATCGGGTTTCCCCTTCTTCTCACTCAGCTTCATCATCATCCCCACCCAGTTCCTACACTACACTCATCCTAGTATACGACATAACTCTCCACCAATGCACATCTTGCATAGTGTGGCCCGCTGAAGTGGTGTGCAACTTGAAAATGGGTCACAATCCTGCTAACTAATGTGTGGGACCCGAATCACGTAAGTGAAGTGGGTAGGCATTAGACACGCATATTTAGATATAATGACCTTGTGATCAACATCAGGGTGCGCTATACTTATACCAATGGTTACACATTGGAAAAATTTACCACAATATTCACAGTGCTGAGTATTTTGACTAATATTCATTAGTATGAATGTGCAGGGTATGTAACATGTATGGGTAACACAAAACTGCATAATTATAAAGTGCTAGTTGAAAGGCCTGAGGGAAAAAAACCTTTGGGAAGGCCCAGAAGTATATGGGAAGATAATATTAAAATGGATTTGAGGGAGATGGGATATGATACTAGGGACTGGATTAATCTTGCTCAGGATAGGGACCAATGGCGGGCTTTTGTGAGGACGGAAATCAACTTCTGGGTTCCTTAAAAACCATTTCCAAGTAAGTATTCATTAGTATGATTTATATGGTTGATAATAAGTTCTGAAACTTGGACTCTCATTTTGAGAGAGGAACAGAAGAGAAGAGAATAAGGTGCTTAGGAAAATAATTGGGGCTAAGAGGTATGAAGTTACAGGACAATGGAGAAAGTTACACAACGATGAACTGCACGCATTGTATTAATCACCTGACATAATTAGGAACATTAAATCCAGATGTTTGAGATGGGCAGGGCATGTAGAATGTATGAAAGAATCCAGAAGTGCATATACAGTGTTAGTTGGGAGGCTGGAGGGAGAAAGACCTTTGGGGAGGGCGAGACTAGATGGAAGGATAATATAAAAATTGATTTGAGAGAACTGGGATATGATGGTAGAGAGTGGATAATCTTGCTCAGGACAGGGACCGATGGCGGACTTATGTGAGGGTGGTAATGAACCTCCAGGTTCTTTAAAGCCATTTGTAAGTAAGTACGTAAACTGTTTACAAATAAATTAAAGTTATCTATGAAGCCTGTCACACTATAAAATTTCACATTTAGTATCTTGGTGAGTAAAAAGTTTTGATTCATACATAGGCTAACTGTATATGTGGAAACAAAATAAACAAATAACTAGGCGTCATAAGAACCATTATTTCTGTCATAAATTTTATTCCGAAACAAACGTTAAATTTCTTTATATTAAAATTACGTAGTTAACTCTTTAAGCAAATACAGAAATATATTACTCCCGAGAATGTCAGTTGTACTAAAAATAACATGCTTGTACATGTATTACATAATTTTACTCTCAAGGCCTCCTATTAGTCTCAAAAAAAAAAAAAAAAAAAAAAAAAAGTAAGATAAGGTAACATAAAAGCTCACCAGCATTATGGCGACAAAGGGAATCAGTGGTGCAGCATATATATATATATATATATATATATATATATATATATACGCTACTGTCTGTGTAAAATAGTGCAACACTATGAAGTAATATAGATAGGCATGTGAAAATTATACTAAATGTAACGCAGGGTATGACAACCAAGTAATAAGAATTTCAAAATGATTTTGCACCCCTGAACCCAGCAGTGCCCTCTGAATTGTCTTAGTAGGCGCATAAATCGAGGACTATAATGGAGCCAGACGAGCAGTGTATTAGAGTCAAGAGGCAGTAAACCTTTCTCTAAGAGTCATTATGCTCATCGTGCTAGAAGGGCGCAGTATAAACAACAACAGAGTTTGAACGGGGATGAACGATTGGCCTGCGTGACGGTGGATTTTCTTAACGCGATACTGCTGCTCGTGTGGGACATCATGTCACTGCAATGATGCGAGTGTGGAAGCAGTGGACCGAAGAGAATCGGACACTTCGAAAATCCGGCAGTGGATCACGATCTGTGACGACACCATGGGATGACAGACATCTCATCCGCATTGTAGTAACGGATCATTCAGCTTTACCACAAGTGTTAGCACAACGGTGAATTTGTGTCGATTACAATAAAATTATTATTTAAATTTTTAATTTGAACATTAAAGTTATTTAGATAAATCAAGGAAGTGTTCTTAGTTAAGTTCCCAATCAAGTAATATGCTTGACTATATGAAAGTAAGATGAAAGAGGAGTGGAACGGAGAAAAATTCTCTCCGGCACTGGGATTTGATCTCGGGTTTTCAGCTCTACGTGCTGATGCTTTATCCACTAAGCCACACCGGATTCCTATCGCGATGTCGGATCGAATCCTCTCAGTTTAAGTTCCACCTCTTTTTTTAATAATAATAATAATAATAATAATAATAATAAAATCTATTTATTTATTCTGGCGAAGTTAAGGCCATCAGGCCTTCTCTTCCACTTAGCCAGAAACAAAAGAAGCTGATACAATTTTACAGATTAATATTTAAAGAACACTAATAAAAATTTATATAGTTATACAAGCACAAGTCGAGTAAAATAATGCGAACATACTAAATAATAATTACAAAATACGGTAATATAAGGCTAGAAGTTACACTCAATGAATAGGCAAGCGGTAAGTGAACCAATATTACAAATTACAAGAATAACAAATTCAAATGTAAATTATAACTATACAACACTGAGGAAAACTACATATATATACACATATACACACAAAGGAGAATTAAACCTGAATACTGGTCACGTGTTTAAACAATTCACTTTTAAATTGCAATATCGTTCGACAGTTCCTTTGGGAGCTGGGTAGGGAGTTCCAGAAACGAATTGCTGATACTGTGAAAGAGGAAGAATAGTGAGCTGTTTTATGACAAGGTATAGATAATAGGAACCTCTTGGGTTCCCTCTAGTGGCCTACCCTCTGCACTATGTCATAGATGTAGCCTATGACAGTGGGACAATGTCCACATATGTGCGGAGGTGCACTCGTTATAAGTGACTAATTGGCTGGGATCCGACGGAATAAGAGTTATCTTAAATCACTAAGTGATTTTACGCATATCATATATTATATATTCGATCCGATATCGGGATAGGAATCTGGTGTGGCTTAGTGGATAAAGCATCAGCACGTAGAGCTGAAAACCCGGGTTCAAATCCTGGTGCCGGAGAGAATTTTTCTCCATTCCACTCCTCTTTTATCTTACAATGACGCAGAATATCTGCATGGAAATATCATATGTACTTCAGTACATTAAAATAATATATAATATATACGAAAGTAGTTAGACCTTCCTCCCCTAGAACGAATTTCTGGTTGTGCTACTGGTATTGATGCATTGGGTGCTACATTTGAAATTATACAGCAAGCATCATCTATGACCACAATAACATTTGTTTACACAACTTATGTAGATGTGTGAATATTTTCGCTATGAGACTATGGAGGTAATTTAGACTTATGAAAGATAAGCTATTTTTGCATATCACGATAGCAATAGACCTATTGTGGCTCACAATCTGACCCATTTCTGGAAGATATTTATATCTGAAACAGCAAAAGAAACCTTTTCCCAAAGTTATCACCTCTTATCGTGAATAAATCTATAAATTCTCGAAGGTGTCCCACATCCACATTATCATTTTGAACCTTGATCTGAAACACTCTCTATAATGTTAAACAACACACGGAAACCGTGATAAATATAGTGAATAATTCAACAGAAATATGTTGACAGACCAACAAACATTGTGGACATTATGGTGATGTTTATAATAATGCTGAACAAGTTGAACACAGTTTTGAAGTGAAGGGGAAAAATGTATATATGACGCTAATGAAATGAGGATACAAGTGAAGTTCTGCTTATTGTATTTGAATTAAATATCACATATTTTTCATTCTAGAAGGTAGGTGTAAATAAATTATTTAGAGAGTTTAACAACTAAAAGTATAAAATAAGTGAAAAATGAATATAGGGACGTAATTGATACAATAAAAATAAAAATTTACCAATATATTCCTGGTGAATAAAGACGAAATGATTTTATCTGCAAAAATATATTAAAGGGCTCTAGCTGTAACAAAAATCTAAAAAGAACACTGGAATAGGTCAGTAAAGTGGTATGGTTTGAGAAAACGTAAATTTAAAACAGATGGGAAATAGCCAATCAGATGATCAAGCAAGGTGATTAGAAATAAAAGCTGTACAAATCGAAAGAAATGATGCAGATATCTAACAAAATTGCATATCGCAATGTGTGGACAATAGTGAAACTCGGAAAGTACCAGCTAATATTGTCATGTATGCTGCACAAAAGTAAAGTTATGGGATTAATTTTTATACTTTCTTTTAAAGGCATGTTGGTCCGTTAAGTACAATATCAATTAATGGATGAGTTTAATACAGTCAATACTTAACAGTAAGGAATACATTAAATCTTTATGTTACAACAAGAGGTAACATTTATATATGACAAACGTTTTTGCCAAATGGATTGGCATCTTCAGATTAAAATTTACAGGGCTTTATTCTTTTATCCATACTCAGCAACACGACCGTCCTATTTTGTAGCATCTTCCATCTTGTTTTGGAACTGTACCTGCAATACTAGAAGAGATCTTGCTTTCTCCCTTCATCATGCATACTTCTATCAATACATTGTTCCCTATATACGCCATGATATCTGGATTATTCTATTTTACCACCTGTTTTAATGGCATATTATTTGATCCATATTATAACTTTTTAACTTTTAACGATTGTTTTAACTAGATATGTCTAAGTGTTCATTTATGTTAACATGTTTCACTTAACCTGAAGATGCAAATCCATTTGGCTAAAACGTTTGTCATTATATATAAATGTTATCTCTTGTTGTAACATAAAGATTTAATGTATTCCTTACTGTTAAGTATTGACTGTATTAAACTCATCCATTAATTTTTATACTTTCGATAGCATAATTTCAAACAGGAAAGTCGCCAACATTGCTTAGGGATATAATGCCACTGGTCATTAATACATTATATCAGCATTATATTAAAACTGTAAAAATTCACTACTAGTCAGAACATAAAGATGGATAATAAACCAACTTGAACCAAGGAGCTTTTATGGAATTCCTGCAAATTAATGTTGATTGCCGCAGAAAAAATAAAAGGCTTTCGCAGAATTTGCTAATGCAATGAAATTATTAAATGATATTGCTAAAAATAAATTTCACACTCTTTGTGCTCAATAGAATAAAGGGCTGTAAAAATAAAAACATAAATCTTGATAACAATCTGAAGATTTTGCATCTTCGTAATAGTTGTTAAAGGCGATTGTAACTTCACACTGTTCTATATCGTTATTCAGTTCTTGACCAACCCACTTCTCATCTCATCCTTCCAAATTTTGTTCTCCGTTTCATAATAAAATGCAGCTATAAAATATATTAACGTGAAACTCTGACAGGGAACACAACCTAACAATGCAATGAAGTATGAACAGGAAGATGAAAAGCTACAGCTATGCTGCAACTGCAAATGTAACACAATCTGTAAGTACAGGCCCGCAAAAACTTGTCGCAACTTTTGCAGCACTCGAATTGCACAGCATGAAAAGCAGTGGACTATCACAATGCACAGGGATTGCAGCCACAGTAGTAATGTCTCCTATCAAAGTTGTGACATGTGATCCGTACACTAAAAGAGATCATGTTTTCAAGTACAGAGAGAGGCTGCTAAAAGTTACCACACTATGCCAGGGATGTTCAGAACAGATTGCTCGACTCACCAGTAAGCTGTAGCAGCACAGGCGGATGTTCAGTTTCATTACGATAGGCATAAAATTCCCGAGTGGTGGGGATAGAGTGAGCGGACAGCTGGAAGTGCATGGAGTATTTAGTTGATGAGTGGAGTGTTTTTTGAGCGCACATTATTACATAGTACCTTGCATTACTACACTGTTACTGAACATTATTTGTGTTCGCTATCAGTATAATGACGTATAGTATTGCACAACAGATATTTCTAGTTGAGACATTTCTCTTAAAGAAGAAATCATATGACGGTACCGTTTGTAAGTTTCTGCGTCAGTTCCGTGATGCTTCAATGCCAATAAGACAATACATAACCAAGTTAATCAGAAAATGGCGAGAAACAGGTCTATTTTAAACAAAAAGAGAGAACCACAGAAGAGGGTACTTACAGAGGACAAGCTTGCAGATATTCAAGCAAGAATTGAAACCAGCCTGAGGAAATCTTCACGCTGATTGGCACAGAAATATGGTATTACAGGGACTGAAAATGCTACATTTTCATTCTCACAAAGTGTCAGTAGTTTATCAGTTAACACAACGGGATCCAGCTGCCCACGTAAATTTCTGATGGTGGATCTGCAGTCTGTCCATGATGGTACTGTCGATTCTTCTCTTTTAATTATGAAGAACGAAGCTAATTTCCGTTTAAGAGAGTATATGAATTCTTAGAATTCAAGGTATTGGGACACTGACAATCCTTACGTAGTGCATGAAACTCCTCTTCACAATCAGAAAGTCTGAAATTTCAGAGGTGGATATACAAGTGTTTCGGAATTTTTTAACACGATGCAACATTTGTATCGGGAACAATGGACATCATTTTCAACAACTACTTTGATGAAAGGTATCTGTTTTCAACTTAATTCATTCATTCATTAGGTAACTCTTAACTAATAATTTAGGCCTACGTAATGGAAATGAACACCTGCCTGTGCTGCTACAGCTTACTGTTAACTTTTTGCTGCCACTCTCTGTAGTATCTTAATTGCCATGTTAATTTAGTGAATCTTATGTCATTTCAGTACCAAAATATAGTAAGACGTCAAAATGAATAATCACAAAAATACCTCAGAAACAAACTGTATTTACATTATAAAATTTGTCCGATGTAATCATTAAATGAAGCTGTGAAAGAATGAAAGAGAAAGCAAAACCAGCACACTACACTCACCTCTCAGTCAACACTTCATCTTCCTCTGAAGATACTTCCACTTTCTGTTCCTGCTGAACTCCATCCAGGTGGAACAAATCCTGAAAAGTGAGTAAATAATGAAGAGAGCTTTAGTTGACCATCATCTGGGCCATTGGTTTCTTGCGTCAGATACATGATTTTTCAAACCTATGAATCCAATTTTCATTAAACCTGTAATGACTTTTATACAAAATCGAATTGATTCTCACACATTGTTTTCATTTACAACCTTCATAATATATCCTTATTTAAATGCAGGCTATTTGCTTGTATTGAAACGCACAGGATTCATGTTTCAACCTTCAAGAAATATGCATGTGATGTATAAAAGTTGTGCAAAATGTATAACCAGTATTTGCTAAAATATTTGACGTAAATAAACAGTAAACAGTTATATATTGATACTGAAACAATATATTTCGTTGTATATATATCACTGTTAAAAGTTTTTATTTCTTCAAAATGCAGACAGTCTAATATGAACTGTTTCCAGATAAGATAGCAGAAAATAAAGGTTTTGCCTCCAAACATACAAATTGGGTTTAATCATTGTCACTATAAAATAATATTTAACACAGATTATTCCAGGGGATTGAGAAGATACGTAATTCAAAATGGATTAAGTTATAACCTGAAATATGATCTCATGGTGGAAGCTTGTGAAATATTTGAGGAGACTAGTTTAATGGAAGATAAAGAATATTATGGCAGATCACAGTCCTAGTAAACAGTGCAAATGCTCATTTTATAACTGTAAATTATAAAAAAAGTTGCAATATAGAACATGCAGAATACAGAGTGAATCAAATTATGAGAGGACAGCAGATGAGCTACTCAACAGTGTGGCGTATTTTCAGTGTTTTCTTTATAGTGGGGGGGGGGGGGAAACATTTCTTCTATAAGCAAAACACTATTGTTACTATTATTCTTTTTCTATAAACTCACTTCTTATCACAGTCACAGAACTTGCAAATGTTTATAAGTTCTGAATAAATCTACGTAAAAGTTTGAACATATCATTCAATGTCTAACAATGTAATTCTAGGTAATGAAGTACAAAATAAAAATCTGTAAAGGTAAATGATATCATCTCCTAGGCATAACTTTCTCTATGCATTCGATACAATTCTGTATTAACTACCAAAAATATATATTTGCGAATTATTATTCTATTTCAAATAAAAAAATGAAGGGCGTCAGTATTTAGGTAATAAAAAAGGGATAACAGCTAATATTCTTCCTGATTATTAATGGCTCTGATATACATAAAATGCTCTGCTGGTATATCTGTATATTCATAGTGAACCACTTACATCAACTTCCGACTTCACCTCAGGAAAGCTACCAGGCACTGGAGTGTCGTCAACCTTTATCTCTGTTTTTATATCACAGCTGTGGCCAAGGAATTCTGTCTTCATGCCTGTCACTTCCAGATGGGAAAAATTTTCATCCTACAGAACATAAGGACACCATGGATAGGTTTATTAAGCTATTTTAAAGCTGACTTCATGTGCGATAGTCGTCAATCTGGTTTTGCATGGCAGTCATTGGCTAACTCTTAAAAACAGAGGGAAAAAAATAAAGAAGAAAGTTTAAGGTGGAATAGAACGAGAAATTAAAACAGCAGGAAATGACTGATAATAGGCCAGGTGTCACTTTTATGAATATAATTTGGGTACTGTAATGTTTACTTACTTACAATGGCTTTTAAAGAACACGGAGGTTCATTGTTGGCCTCACATAAGCCCGCCATCGGTCCTTATTCTGAACAAGATTAATCCAGTCTCTACCACCATATTCCCTTAAATCCATTTTAATATTATCCTCCCATCTATGTCTCGGACTTCTCAAAGGACTTACTCCTTCACGTCTTCTAACACTCTACATGCATTTTTGAATTCACCCATATGTTGCACATGTCCTGACCATCTCAAACATCTGAATTTAATGTTCCTATTTATGTCAGGTGAAGAATACAATGAGTGCAGTTCTGTTATGTGTAACTTTCTCCATTCTCCTGTAACTTCATTCGTCTTAGCCCCAAATATTTTTCTAAGCACCTGATTTTCAAACAGCCTTAATATCCGTTCCTTTCTTAAAGTGAGAGTCCATGTTTCACAACCTTACAGAACAACCAGTAACTGTTTTATAAATTCTAAATTTCAGGTATTTTGAAAGCAAACTGGATAACAAAAGCTTTTCAAGTAAACAACAGGAGGCATTTCCCATATTTATTCTGCTTTTAATTTCCTCTTCAGTGTCATTTATACCTCTTACCTGTGCTCCAAGGTATTTGAACTTTTCAACCTATTCCAAGGATAAAATTCTAATTATTATATTTCCATTTCGTACTATGTTCTGGTCACGAGACAAAGTTATACTTTGTTTTTTTCGGGGTTTACTTCCAAACCTATCTACTTATTTGCTTCAAGTAAACTTCCCGGGTTTTCTCTAATAGTTTGTGGATTACCTTCTAACACATTCACGTCGTCTGTATAAAGAAGCTGCTGATGTAATCGCTTCCTACCCTCTTACATTAATTTTCCTGAAATTTGGTCGATACCTGGTACTTTTTCAGCGTTTCTATCGCAATTTCGACTTCAGAAAGTGTGATTAGGGTGTTTTTAGTAGGTTATTTTACGACGCTTTATCAACATCTTAGGTTATTTAGCGTCTGAATGAGGTGAAGGTGATAATGCTGGTGAAATGAATCTGGGGTCCAGCACCGATAGTTACCCAACATTTGCTCATATTGGGTTGAGAGAAAATCCCGGAAAAAATCTCAACCAGGTAACTTGTCCTGACAGGGAATCGAACCCGGCCTGAACCGTTACTCCACAGGTGTGGACGTGGATTCGGGTGTATATGGTTCAGTAGTTTGTACTTGAATTGCTGATCATTTCTTGTGTACTGTAATATATGTAAAGGTTTTTTTCCGAAGTTTTCGCCAACCATAAGGTGAATCCTCGGCCTCATTTTGCAAATACTATCTCGCTGTCACCAATCTCATCGACGCTAAATAACCGAGTAGTTGATACAGCGTCGTTTAAATAACCAACTAAAATAAAATAAATGTGTGAAAAAAAAAAAGTAGTGGAGGGAGGCAGCAGCAGCAATAGCAGTAATAGTCTTGTTCTTATAATATAAAGTGTGTTTCAATTGTTTCACTATACTGGTATGGCAAATCAAACAAACAGCAACAGAAGCTTTTTTTTTTTAGTAAATAAGTTTCTATTTTTTTTTTAATTCGTACAAGAAAGTACTGCTTTGTCACTACACAACGAAGTTCGCTTTACTCAGTGTTACTACGAACATAACAAAGATCGCTAAGATTCAGAACTCAAAATTGATTGAGGTATGAACCCTGCAATTTACAGTCATTGACAGTCATTGACACACAAAACAATTTTATGGTAGATGATAGTCTGCAGAGAATGATGTAAAAACTGATTTTATTAGAAGTTTAGAAATTATAAAAAAAAATAAGACTATGAGACATGCAGTATGAATCGAGTTGGGAGGCACGAGCAGATGAGCTATTCCATTCAGGGTCAAAATCTAGGATCTAAAATGCCAAAGACCAAAACTTGAAAAGCAAAAATCATGAAAAGACAAATACCCGAAATATACATTCCCACACGTATTTATCCAGAAAACTCAAAATCCCGTGTAAGTTATCCTGGAACAAAAAGACATTCCGGAAAAAAAAAGAAAATTCATAAAGGAAATATATCGAAAAAAACAAAACTCCAGAAGCAAATATCCTCAAATATAAATATTATAGTTTATTCAACAAATCAAATTTCTGATATGTAAATATTTACTGTGTATAATGGTTACAGCAATAAAACATTAAGAAAATTTGCTATCGTGAAAAATTACGTATATCCCAATGTTCGTAGGTAATCTAATTGTCGATCATCAACTTTATAGGTATCGTATCCCATGACCACAGATTTTGTTCTGTTTTGCAGTCTCAACCACTGTGCTTTGGGCATTAAGCATATGTTTTGCCCCAATTAAATTCCCACAACTTCACTTCTGTGTTTGCTTGATCTTTAATAATCCCTTGTAGGGTTCCATAAAAATGCAGGTGATGTTTCCCAATGACATCCTGAGAATGGTTAAAATGACTTTCCGAAATACATTTTGCCCGTTGTCGATCTTGGAGATTAGAATGACACAATCTTATCACAGGCATCTTCATGCAGTTGCTGAGAACAGGTGGGGACATCACCAATACGAACAAAAGCTAGTGACAGCAACATGTGAGGTATAACTCCCTGTAAAGTTGAAATCTTGATTTGCATAATACATGTCACTGTTTGTTAACAGAAAACCACAATTTAAGTCACACAGAGTTAGTGTGCACTCAAAGTTGGTTGCTTGATGGTTGTCAGCCCACTTTAAGGTCTGTGGATATAGAGGGAAAAATTGGATCAATGTCTGGTAGAGTTCCCGGGTAGCTCAGTTTGTAGAGCGTTGGTACGTTTAACCAAGGTCCCGGGTTCGATACCCGGCCCCGGAACAATTATTCCCTCGAAATTATTCAAATCAACTTTACAGGGAGTTATACCTGAAAGCTTGATTTGCACAGATATATCCTCCCTACCACATTTTACGTCAGGCAAAAAAAGCACGTTACCCTCCAGATCACAGAAGATCTCTCGATCACAGAAGTAAATGCAGAAATTAAATTACAGTCATTACTGGACTATAAAGTTCATCGATTAGCAAGTGTGCAAGAGGATGCTCTAAATACTATCAAGACACCAAATCAAAATAAATTAACTTTGATCAGCAAGTGGGGATGTGATAGGAGTCTGGACATAGTCAATATAAACAAGCTTTTAAGGAGGAAAGGTTCTCAGATGAATATTTATTTATTATATTTTTTGTGCCTATACAGTTGTAGGGTCAGTGTTCTGACAGAAAGTAATTCCGTGACAAAACCCTGGGACTTCCTCGCCAAAATTTTGTTGTTCCAAAAAATTGATGTTTGCAAAGGAGTCTACCTCCCTCACTGAGGAAGTAAGGAGAGTAGAGGAACAATTAACATCGGCACAGGAGATATATTTGTTACCCATAATTTATTGTTAACTATGATTGACGGCAAGATGTGTAACGAAGTTTCAAAATATGTTTCATCTCAGAAGTGTTATTTATGTGAAACAGGTCCAAAATATATGAACTGCGAAACAAGTCTCAATCGTCCCTTGAATCCATACAATTACTCCCTTGGAATATCATTCCTACACACCTTGATAAGGTTTTTCGAATGTTTGATTCATATTAGCTATAAACTTGATTTGAAAACATGGCAGATTAGAGGAAATGAAGAGAAAAACAATTGTCGAATGAAGAAAGAAGCCGATTCAGTTAAATTTGCGAAAGAATGGTCTGATCGTACATCAACCAAAGCCAGAATATGGGGTCCACAAACGATGGTAATACTGCAAGACGATTTTTTCAAGATGAAGACAAGAATGCGCAGATTACCAGTGTAGATCAAAATCTAATTCACAGGTTTTACATCATTCTCCAAGCAATATCATGTGGGTATGAAATCAATGTACAGATATTCAAAGATTATTTAAAATCAAACAAGAGAGCTGTACATTAGTCTATACCCATGGTATTATGCGCCATTATCTGTTCATATGATCCTGGTCCATGGCCCAGAAATTGTAAGTAATTTCATGCTGCCAATAGGGCAACTATCGCAAGAGGCTCGCAACAATAACTGTAGAAGATACAGGCAGAATCATACTAGAAAGATATAAAGAATCCATACTAACAGAGATATACTTTCTATGTTGTTGATGTCAAGTGATCTTGTAATCTCCAATCTCAGAAAGCTTCGGCACTCAGCACATGATGATTTAGCACCAGATACTAAAAAGTTGCTTATGGACCCTAACATTACCCTTAATGCTATAGATAGTGAGAGTGATAATGAGTTTTAAGTATTTGTTGATATGAAAACGTTCTCCTGCTTATGTATTACCTGTTTTTATTTAAATGTCAGTCAGAATTGAGGGCTTAGCTGGAAGAAGGACGTAATTCGAATTACGGCGTTTATCCATAAAATTGCTGTATGCATTCTTTGGTGGCATTTCTACCAACCACACAATCTTATGCCCCTACTCCCAACAGATTGCAATAGAGAGGTATTATTAAATTGCGTCCGTCTTCCATCTCACTACTGTGGTTCGAGGACAGGCAA
This sequence comes from Periplaneta americana, assembly GCF_040183065.1. NCBI lineage: Eukaryota > Metazoa > Arthropoda > Insecta > Blattodea > Blattidae > Periplaneta > Periplaneta americana. The sequence continues at coordinate 13,743,142 of NC_091133.1, read as the reverse complement.
AGGAAACTGCAAGGGTGTTCGCGTTGTCTGACGAATGTTCTGATCTATTCTATCTTTCGCCTAATGAAAGCAAATACACATATAACCTTTCTGATGATGAAAGTATCAGTGAAAATGAATTACATACAGGAAGGTAGAAACGGAAACAATTTAACAAACTATGAAAGAATAATCTATCAAGCAGTGACAAAATTAAGGAAAAGCTTACACAAGTAGGTCAGGAAAAATGGTGAAAGAAATGCAGTATTGCTATTTACTTTTGTCAATGGAGAATGAATATAAGGTACTAATAATATAGACGTATGCAGTGCTATAAAATGTTAGATGCTGGCTAGCAGTCAGTCATTTAGGAACAACCATATTTCTGCAGGTTGGCAGCAAAACATTTAAGCTAGGTGCTGCCTGAAGAAATATGAGATGTCTACAGAGAAACAAGCCATTTTCGATTGAGGATTTTGGGAAATTGGAATCACAAACCAACAGGATACATTCCTTATGGGATATTTGGAGAGGAGGACCATTAAGCAACGTCAAACAACTGTACAACCACAGCATCGAGAATATTCTTGGGTATACAGTATCATGACTGAGAAGAATTTTTATGCAAGTCCTTTATTCTGTCATATTATCTACGAAATGAGTGGTACAAAATAGAGTGAAACTACGTGATACTGTAATGACAATATGAGAGGCAAACACTCCAATAGGTCTCAAAAGATTCTAGATGTTGTTATGTTAGGTTATTAGATAATTTAAAGTGGTATAGTGTTTGTAACCTATATTATAGACACTTTCAGTTAAAATGATAATGTTAAATAAGTGGGTTTAATTATTTTTAATGTTGTGATAACAATTTAGTAAACGAACATCCCATATGGCTATATATCCCCATATATATATATATATATATATATATATATATATATATATATATATATATATATATATTTGTAGAACATACATTGTAATTATCTTCATTATTGTAGTATAGACCTATTAGTAGCCTCTCCTATAGAAATATAGAAAAGTTAACAGTATTGCAATATTTTCAACCCTCTTCTATGGAAGAAGGGCATAATAAAAAAACTGAATACTTCGTTCTCGTACAATATTTAAACGTTAACCACGGAACTCATTGTAATCACAAGAGAACGTATTACTCTATAATATATGTGAATAGTGTCTTATTCCAGCAAGAGATGCAGGGTACAGACAGTTTTTGTTGATTATCTCAAAACTATATTTTCTGAGTTACGCCCTTCTTTCAGCTAACCCCTCAATTTTAATATATTCCTTCTTTCTTATGTTAAAATTTTATTATTAATTTTATTTTGAGTTAGTATTATTACCTGTTTACTATTTTCATTCTCTTTTGAATATATTTTCTATTTCGTATCATGTTGTGTTTGTGTGCTTCAGTCTGCTCTATCATCCTTAATTTACATAAGAGTATTTATTTTCTGTTTACTCAATTATTATGTTTAGTATGCTATTATTATTATTATTATTATTATTATTATTATTATTATATTACTATTACAGTTACTTTTAAGTGTACCCAGTAATTTCATTGACTTATAAATTAAGGCTAACGTGTTTTGCATTTCTCCACTGCTGGGAAATATTATTTTATATATTTTATTATGTTCCAAAGTATGATGTATTGTGAAAATGTTTAAGATTCTAGATGTCAGATACAATATATGTAAGTGAAAATGTAGTAGATTTTCCCATATCTGCTAAGACAGTGATTAAAATGTGTACATATAAATATTATAATTGTCTGATAATTATCCCTCCAACACTTAAAGCAAAATAATTGAATACCCCCCGGAATAAGAGTATATGTCTCATGGTTTCTCTACATATTTATACCCTTATTCTGGAATTATTTCTGGTTGAAGTAATAAAATTATTTTTAAAATATTGAACATTACCTACAGTAATATATGTTTTCTAATTGACCAATTTAAGAATACTCTATGCTAACTCCATAATGTAACAATTTTTGTAATCCGTAGAAATTCGAACAGAGTTCATAAATCTCGCGCATCTGAAATTGTCGTCAAATGATAGAATAAGGGTAATATTATGTTATTGCAACACAAAACATTACTATACGTGCTTATAGAAGCGACAAACATTTTTGGCCAGCTAGATGTATGCACTTCTCCTACTGTTAGAAAAAAAAGAAAAGAAATAAAGAAAGAAATCAAGAAACACATAGTAATGTTTTCAGCTCACCTCTGATAAAGTCTTATTCTCTTCAGTTTCATGTGTGTTATCATGGTACAACGGGTCGACCTTAGGTTCTATCTTGATCTCATCCATCACAACTGAGAAAAGTGTTCTGTAATTGAAAGTGATTTAAACAAACAGAACAGTTGGGAAACACTTATTACAAGCTGCTATGAACTACTGCTTCTCCAATTTCTAAACACGTCTGGAACTAATAATATCTTACACGAAAAGTTTGAACATATTTAGTACAGGTGATATTATGACGAAAAATTTAGCTACTGTATTTATTTTCGTTAGGACAATATACTAATCTCATACTGTATATCGAAGGTGGACAACCATCTCACAAAGACACTCAGGATAAGCATAAACTGTATTTTAAACATAAAAGGAGAAACCTCAGTAGTAAACGGGATATTGGATGGAGAATCGTTTTTAGTGCCTAATGCTATGAAATGGGATATGCTTGCCAAACTGCACACAGGTCATCCAGGAATTAACAATACAATGTTGAGCCAAACAAAGACACGATGTTTTGGATAGGGATCAATCAAGATATAAAAAAATTGTTGAAAGTTGCAAGGCTTGCCTGAAGTTTCAGGACAACAAAACTAAAATGGTATTAAAAATACAGATATACCCGCTTACCATGGATGCATGTTGGTTGTGATATATTTGACCTTTATCAAAAGCATTATACGGTATTGGTTGATGCGTTAAGTGATTATATTGAAGTACTTGATCTTCCAGGTCTGAGAAGTGTCACAGTCATTCAAAAAATCAAATGTGTGTTTGCCAGGCATGGCATACCACTGACGCTCTACACTCATGGACCTCTTTGCTTTGATTCTGAATTACTCAAAAAATTCTATGAGGGGTGGGCTTTTGTGCATATTATGTCTAGTCCAAATTTTTCGCAGTCCAATGGACTAGCAGATTTAGCCTTAATCATCTTCTGTAACACACCACGTGAAAGTATCCATTCTCCTGCCTCAAATATTATGGGTAGGAATCTTCGTACTAATATTCCTAGTTCATTCAATTATTTCAAATCCAAACTTAATTATAATAGGGACTGAGAGTTGCTTGTTGCAAAAGGACAGAAAATGAAACAATGCTATGGTAAATCGGCTACCCATTCAAAACTGGCCAGTCAATTATGTTTAAATGATGGCAAAGCTTATCTTGGCTACCAGGAGGAGAGGTTTAAGTTACTGAAAATCCTCGTAAGGGGATAATGGTTTGGAGTATACTAGGAATGAAATACATTTATATCCGAGATTGTTTGACAGACTAACTGTAGCTGAAAGTGATGCCAGTGCACGATTAATTAGGTAACTCATGGACTATTATACATAAGCTTTAATTTTACCTTGAAGTTTAATCTGTTTCTTATTTCATTTTGTTTAGTTGTTGTTATAATATAATATGATTCATGGAGAAGAATCTTTGCTGATATAGTGTTCAGATAAGTTAGTAACTAACATACATAAACTTTAATTTTACTTCGAAGTTTAATCTGTTTCTTATTTCATTTTGTCTAGTTTTTGTTATAATAATATAATATGCTTTATGGAGAAGAATCTTTGCTGACATAGCGTTTCCGATAAGTTAGTAAATAATATATATAAACCATTTGAGTTCCGTCTGTAATTTATCCAACATTAATTCATTAAAATACAAAATACTGTCACACGTTATGAAAAGACAAACGTTTTAGACATATATAAAGTCATCTTCAGGTTGAACAAAATCATTTAAGAATACAATGTTATGGCAGAATATAGCTAGTAACGGTATTTTACATTTTGCATGATGGTTATGTATACTACTGTTTGCGAAAAGTGCAACACCCAGAAAGAATGGCATGAACAACTCCAAACTCGGGAGATGTGTAGAACAGTGTACCACTAATAATTGATTACGTTTTCAGAGAGATGGCGTACACATAGCCCCAAGAGTGACGTCCCTTGTGTCACCAGCAAGGTCAGTGTTATGCCTTGCTCAGTCTGTGCAAAGCTTCCAAAAATGTGAAAGCTAGTGCACGTACGCCTCGTCGATGTGGAAGGGCGCAATATCAGCATGTGAGTGAGTTCGAACGGGGCAGAATGGTTGGTCTCAGGGAAGCAAGTTTGTCATACCATGACATTTCGGCTCATACAGGTCAGTGGCTCGCATGCTGTGGCGTCAGCTTCCATTGTCCAGAAACCACCTGCCTCAGGCTGCAATTGGCACGTGAACGCCGTCACTGGCGTATTGAGTGGCAAAGTGTTTTCGGACGAGTCCCACTTCAACTTGTCCTACAATGATGGCCGCATACGTGTTAGACACTACTGTGGTGAACACAATCTGAGAGCCTGCATTGTTGAGCGGCATAGCTGACAAATACCTAGTGTGATGGTTTGGGGTACCATTGGATACAATATGCGATCTCGCCTCCTACGTATTCAGGGAAATCTGAACAGCAACCACTAAATTAGGGAGGTTTTAGAGCCCGAGGTACTGCACCTCCTTCAGGCAACTCCACATGCCATATTTCAGCAAGACAATGCCAAGTCATATGTGGCGAGGATTGTGCAAGCCTTCTTCGAAGAACGACGGGTATCACTGCTTCCCAGGCCTGCACATTCGCCAGACATGTCGCCCATCGAACATGTCTGGAATATGGTTGGTCGGCAACTTGTTCGTCATAGTCCTCCAGCACTCACTCTTGACGCTTTGTGGACTCGTATACAAACTGTGTGGAGGGAGATTCCCCAGGAACATATCCATGTCCTCTTTGATTCCATGCCACGACGCTTAGAGGCTTTGATTGCATCACATGGAGGCTTCAAACCATACTGAAATCTCAAGGTCACCAATCAGGTACAGTTCTGTAATTCTAATCATTTGTGTGTTGTCATGTACCTAATCTGCAGTATCAATTTCATTTCAGTCACATGTATTCTTCTTGGTGTTGCAATTTCCATCAATATTAGTGTATTTTTTACGCATCTGAAAAGCATGTATCATGAGCAGCTTAATAGACATATTATGTAGCCTACATACTGATGCACTAACAAAACTGAAGTTCAATATTAAAAACAATAAAATTACAGTGATGCTGCAGTGGAACATTTTAAATATAAAATAGAGCCTATATGAGCAGACGAACAATGCTGAAATACAAAATTCAAATTAAAATTAAAATGTAAGTGCTTTTCCTGGTGTAAAATATGCTACATAATTATATGTCTACATCTATGCTTGTGCATTAAACGGAGCTTGTAGCACGAACCAATCAGTGACGTGAAAATGTTTATATATCTGAAAAGAATAAGATTTGTATGTTTAAAAAAAATCTGAGAATATATTGATTTATATGATAGAAAGATCTGAGGATACTTACTTTTGCTCGAACGGAAGAATGTAGCAGCTGTAGAAAGGTTAATCACACACTGATCGTTTATGCTCAACATGGAATGGATTTCAATAGCGGAACGGACTTTTACCAAGAGGGACTGCTCTTTAATTACCATATTTATTTAACCAATATACGTCAGTTAAGGCGCTTGCCTGCCGGTCTGAAGTTGCGTTCGGGCGCGGGTTCGATCCCAGCATGGGCTGATTACCTGGTTGGGTTTTTTCCGAGGCTTTCCCCAACCGTAATGTGAATGCAAGGTAATCTATGGCGAATCCTAGGCCTCATCTCGCTATCACCAATCTCATCGACGCTAAATAACCTAGTAGTTGATACAACGTCGTTAAATAACCAACTAAAATAAAATAAATAAAATTAACCAATATAAAGGGTTATTTTTATTTCGAATAATTTCATTATATATTCGGACTTTTCAATTATAATACAGTGACACTGTTTTGTTTAGCCATGCAGTTTTCATTTTCCCGTTGCCCATTGCTAGAAGCTTATTTTCGGCCAAGCAGCTACCCAGTCTGTTGGCATTGAAACATTTAGTATAGGAATTTGTACTTACCCAGCTCAAAGTAGATGTTGAAAATGTCCCCCATTAATTACTCGTACTACACAATGTTGACACCTTCTTATGAAATTGTTAATTATTTTAACTAGTTCTGCTTCACTGATTAACTCGATTTCAGCTCTTATACACATATAGTCTTTAAGCTCACTAATTGTATGCGAGGTTTTAGTACAAACCTTATTTTAAGTTCCTCCCCATAAATAGAAATCGCATGGTGTTAAATCTGAACTTCGCGGGGCCCACAAATTTTTACTGATAATTCTCTCTCCGAAAATTCGACGCAATTCTCTCATGGATTCTCCAGCAGTATGAGCAGTGGCAGAGTCTTGTTGGAAATATACTGAGGAATGTTCTCCATAAGTCAGTTCATCTAAAAATGAGTCAAGGATCTCATTCACACAACGCTCGCTGGTAATTGTGCCCTGAGTGAAAATAGGTCCAATAATTCTGTGTCCACTCATTGCACACCGCACGCCTATTTTTTCATCGTACAAAGGTGTTTCGAGTACAAGATTGGGTTTCTCCTGACTGTAAATCCAATCATTTTGTGAGGATATGTGTCCATTTAAATGAAAATATGCCTCATCAGAAAAATAAATTAATGTCAGATCAAAACCCGCATACAATAAATGAGCTTAAGGACTATATAAAAGATCAAATCGAGTCAATAAGTGAAGCAGAACTTCTTAAAGTAATTAACAATTTCTTAAGAAGGTGTCAAAAGTGTGTAGCAGTTGGTGGGGGACATTTTCAACATCTACTTTGAGCTGGGTAAGTACAAATTCCTATACTAAATGTTTCGATGCGGCAGGCCGGGTGGGCACTTGGCCACAGATAAGTTCCTAGTGGTGGGTGACAGGAAAATTAAAACCCAGCAGCGTAACAAACGTGTCACTATACTTAGCAAAGTATTATTCCCCTGCAATAGCTTTTATAATTTTATTTTGGTGTTGATTATTTCCAGGATTCTAAGGTGTCATTAATATTAGTTATTTCATGACCTTCTCTATGAGATGGATGGTGAATTTTGACTTTTTTCCGATTGTTCTTCAAATTGGCAACATATTCTCTATATCTGCTCTTAAAATTTCTTTTAGTTTGGCCAATATATGTTTTTCTCCACGATTTTTGCTTGAAGTTTGTATATCCCTCCTTTTCAGAATCCGTTCATGCCTTGTAATTTATTAGGCATCAGATTATTTACTTGGTTGTTTGTTTTGAAGGCAGTGATAACTTTTTTATTGCAATTTTTCAAAAATAAGTCATTGAAAGGAGGAAAGTGGAAGCAAAAGTAGAATTCGTTCTGTCTCTCCATGCTCTCTCTCACTCGCCATCTCTCTCTTTTTCTTCTTATTTCTTTGCTTATGGTCGGACGTGATCTGTCGAAGTTGCCTACCGAACACACAGTGTGGGTAACGAGTAACCCTACCACAAGATATCCTGAAAATAGGGAAGATGAATGTACTTATGTTCAATGGGCAAATAAAGTCTGAGAGTGAAGAAGCGAGTTTGGGTCTCCGATAGTGTTACCACAGTTTAGTACATACAGTTGCGAAGCTCAATAACTACTAAATATGCAAACATAGACAGTTGAAATATGCATCCATAGATAGTTGCTAGCCACCAGGATCGCTACTATCGCCTCATCCCAGCCTCTTTCCCTAGCAGACGATAAAATGTATTGTACTTTTGATATCGTGTTCTTTTGAAAAATTAACACCTTCCTTCCACTATTGAAATACGAAATACATAAGGTTTATATATTATTTTCATAAAGTATATATTATATTTTACAAACTCACCTTCCTCGATCTTTCAGAAGAAGGATAACTCTGACCGCTATTTCTTAGAATTTATAGTGCTACAAACGTCTCCTTGTCCCATATTATTATTCAAATTATTGTATTTTAGTCATTTACAGTTATTACACCCGATAACGAACATTTCACAGTTTACACAACTTTTCACAACAATGCGAAATACGGCACAGTCAATGCCTTTTCGATCTAGACCAGGCCGTAATACATGTTCGGATTTTCTATTTCAGTGTATGGAGCTCAGTGAATTATTATATTATAACTTTATTGCGTATCATAGCTAAGTTTTATTTAGTGTAATGTATCCATAAGTTCCCTTTACTTCTTGTTGCATAATAGCCTATGTGGAAGAAATAATTACAAAACTGTGTTATTTTAATGTGAAGAGAATTTTACATGTTAACATAATCTCTTCGCATCAACATTTTAAGTTTAGAATGGAAGCTATTTTGAGGCTTAATAAAAAAGAATTGATATTGTGATTTAATATAGCACATCTACCTTCCTTAATAAAGACAGAAAATTTATCATACCACTCATATGAAATTAGTGTACGTACGATTGTTACTTTGTCACTTAGGTAGTAGATAAATACAATAATTCAATACTCAATTGTAGTATTAAAATACACACACATTGAATGTGCGGAGTATCATACATGACATTATGCTTAATTATAATGTATAATTGCGAATTTAGGAATATAAGATATAGTAAACATAACCTATAATAATTCCATATGAATGGCAAGGGATTGGAGACCACTAAAACTAGACAGAAAGGGGCAATGGGACAGTAAACATAACCTATAATTTCAACATATCTAAATATCCGTGTGGTGCAACTGAAAATTATTGAATCGTGCATAAGTGAATGTACAAGAATTTCGCAATATTTAATCGAAATAAAGGCAAGTATTATACGTACGAATAACATAATTTTCACACCAAAAATAATATTTCATCTTAACTCGCAGTGTCTGAAGTGTCTCATAATCATTGTTTTAAATTTTATTAATGCAATTACACTACATTTTAGAGAAATATATGTTACTCTTTATGCATTCCAACTAATTTTTATGGTTGAAACCACAGCTAATATATACAGTCGCGCAACTTCAACACTCTTATTGCCAACATTCACGACACTAGCGCTCAAGCGGCAGGCAAGGCACTGGTCATAGGGTTGATACAGCCAGCAAGTGCTTTGAAGGTATGCGAGATGTTATAATAACGTTTTAATCATGCGTCGGAATAAAGACAATGTGTGCAATGACGAACATTGCAGTAACAACAAGTTTAAATCTCCGAATTTGTCGTTCTTCAGATTCCCTAAAGACCAAGAGAAAATCATAACTCAGTCATAACCTACAATCCACGCTGTAGGTAGCCTACGTATTGTGTTCTATAAAACATTTATTAGTTATCAGTTACCTATTTGTATGTCAGGAAATTGAGTTTAAATAAAAACAAAGTAAATACCTGTTACAGTATATTATTGTTTTGCAGAGATCATGTGTAAATGTGTAACCATTCCGATTTTGGATAATGTATCTACAGTTTTTAATGCAAGTAATTCCATAATTGTTGTATTCGTGTTTTTTCTTTATATTTTTCAAAAGTTGAATGTTATATTGCATTCAAGCAGGGATTATGGTGTTAATTTTTCAAGAATTCATGGCGTATTATAACCCTTTTGCAAAATATTCACTTCTTGAATAAATCCAGACTGTGTCGATAAATTTCTGATGTGTTGGTGTAGATTCATGTGACGACGTATTAGGTTCTCAAGAAATAAAAGAACCTTTTTAAATTTAATATAAAAAGCAATCTTTTCTGTAATAATTTGCATGACTGTTATTGGTGTTGATTTTACATTACCAGTGATTATTTGAGCTGTACAGAGCAGAAGTGGTATAAGTCAAAATTAGGTAATAAGGTTTAAAGTAAAAATTCTGTAAAATACAGCGCAAAGTAGCAATCAATATATCCTCCGTGCTATTCACTGACTCCTAATAATTTAAATAAATTCAATATTAACTGCTACTTTGCGCTGTATTTTACAGAATGTTTACTTTAACCCTCATTACCCATTTTTGACTTACACCACTTCTGCCTTGAAAATAAAATTAGGTCTACATTTTCTGAGTTAATTGAAGTTACAATTTTTTCAACAAAATTGTGTATTCATTTGTTCTCACCTACGTCATAATAACAGTAAGTGGATGTAAATACGTAATTATTACGTATTATATAGGTAGGGTAAGTTAAAATTAAGCTTATGTGTGAAAACGGGAAATGTAATGTAAAATGCGGCAAACTTTCCATACAAATTTAAACCATAATATCAGCACTATTAGCGACTCAAAATAATAAAAAAAAATAATGAACTTCATAAATCAATGTCTGTCAAATTAAGGTTTAAATCTTCCCCTTTTTCATTTTTAAGTATACCTCAGCGGCCGAGTTTACCCCAATTTGCGGTATGGAAAATAGTTCATTTCTCAGGAAATAGAGAGAGGAAATCACCACGCGATGTACCCTACGAGATATGCCCTACAATTTTGACTCTTCTCACAGGAAATATAGAGTTCCAATGGTTTATAAATATATTTAGGAATGAATTGAATTAACCGTCCACGTACAAACAATTATATTATTTCAAACCATGATACGTGATCAGGGCCATGATTCAGCTGTAAGGAGCAGAAAGAATTACGTTTATTCCCAGCTTCTGAAACTTATAGATTAACTGCGTGTGAAATTCTACCAGGATTCTAAAGAAGAATTAGTTAGAACCATATACACTTATTGTATAGCATAAAAATATAAAATAAATTACGCAAAACCCGTTTTCTGATGTGTTATCATATGTCGTGTGCACACTTTTAACTTGCCTGCCGCCAGAGGGCTACTGTCGCGCCAGCTGTCAAATGTTGGCATATTTTATACGTATGAGTTGCGTGACTGTATCTATTAGACTGTAGTTGAAACGCCGCCCTTCGTGATCAGATTAAGCGAGTTACATGGTCTGCCTTACGCCCTGTATTAGATCACGATGGCAGTGACACAGTCTATTGTTCCTAGTACTCACAGCGCTCCAAGCGTCTAGCAACTATCACGAGATTTGCAAAAAATCATCCCAAGCTTCGCAACTGTATATACCAAACTGTGGTGCTACTTTCAGAGGTGTGTGTTGTATTGTGCTAAGTCGGTCATTTTAAATTTGTTATTGGTATAATTGCTACGACTTGAGGACTGTCGAATGCACACCTATTTTTGCGGAAGTAAGCTAGTTAGTACGTGTAATTTTTATCATATGAGTATCGATTGAACATTTAATTTTGGCGGAATTGAGCTAGTTAGTAGGCGTAATTTAGGTTTGTTGTGTTGTGTTATGCTAAATACGTGAGTATCGAATGCACATTTCACTATGGTTAGCTTGGAAGTGAACCACTGGGGCGGAGAGTAGACAGAAAGAGCACCTGTCGTATGGCGAGTGTGCGTCGAGAGTGGGGATAACTTCCCCTACTGGCGGTCCGTTCTTTCAGATTTAGCCCTAGTTTTAAAATGTAATTATATTCTTCTTTATAATTGTTTTTGGAAAGGGTTATATTCAGCAATATGTGAATACAAAATTAAACTTACAGAGTAGTTATGAAAAACGGCGCAGAGATTCTTAATGTATCGTGTGCACACTAGTAATAACTTTATGGTATAGGCTATATTGAATAAGTTCTTTTAACTTTTGGTTGAAACGTTTAGATCTAAGAAATTTATAAAATTATTTATTCTATTTTCAATGGTAAATTTCAAATTAGGATGTAAGAAGCTGAACTGTTGCTTACGAGATTATACAGTCTGGTGCATTGCATGATCAAGAGTGGGTCTCAGAGCGTTATGACAATTTCTGCCGCTAGGTTCGCCTCGCAATTATTCTATTAACCCTGCTGTTGTTAGATTTTACTATACGAATGTGCTGTTCGGGTCAATATGACCCGACCTATTATAATTGCATATAAAATTACAAAATCATGTGTGTGAACATTTTCATGACTACAATACCATAGTTTATCATTATTGTTACTGTGAATATTACTGTTATTTATTTTGTTTATTTTATTATAATCTCACATATTTACTTTTTTTTTACTATTATTCGTTTGTGATATTTTATTTTTCTATATTATTCATCTGTTTTTTTCTACATTCTTATTAAAAATTAATAACAACAAATTGAAGAAACATACTTGTTTGAATGAAATGTTTAACTTATAATACAACAATAGGCCTTGAAAAATTATAGACTGAACTAAATGCTTGTGCTATATTATAATGATTAACTTCTGTCTTATGTTTTGTGTAACACACATGATATACATAATCACAATTCTTTCTCATTGCTTACAATTATGTGACACAAATATGCGACATGACCTTTACAATATGTTAGCTGTAGTTTCTATACAACATGTTCGTTTTATTGTCATTGCTTGATGGACAGAACTTACAGCGTTCACGTTTTACAGTTTTTCCTCTTGTAGACTCTGATACCGGTACTGTAGTCACAATTTTATGTTTTTGAATGTTCTTGACAATTCTGATTGCTTCCTCTGTTCTTGAAAAGTGCTTTCTTGATGATTTGTCAGTGATTTTTCAAGTTCCTCTAAGAATAATCTCCTTCTAGTCAATTTATTTGCATTCCAATTTGGGTCTATCGAAGTCCACAAGACATACACATTGTAAGCAGATACATCAAGAATGTTGCAGAAAAATATCACTGGCCATCTGTTTGTTTTTCTTTTGCAAGTATATGTATATTATGTTACTTGGTCAAATGTGTCTACAGCCACTTTGGATGCATTGTAATCTAAAATCATTTGAGGCTTCTTATCATTCCTGTTGCTGACTTCATTTTCATGATGCAGTGTACTCATTAGCATAACATTTTTGTTTTTCTTTGGGACACAATTGACCACAGTAGTATCATTTGTGAAGTAAAATGAAGAACTATGTATTTCCTTTTTGTTCATTTGCTGTGGAAGTTCTGGCTTATTTTTCCGTATAGTCCCCAACATTGTCATTGTTTTCAAAAGTATTGTTCAAAATTGTAAGAAGTGAAAAATTTGTCACACATTACATTTTGACCCCTTAGGTTACTGGAAAGATCACACACTACCCTCATACCCTGACTTTTTTCTGATGGTCCATATTGTTTCCCTGTATAAACTTCTGCTACCAATGCATATGAAGTTTTGGTGTCACAAAGCGTCCATATTTTTATTCCGTATTTCGATGGTTTGCTGGGAATATACACCTTGAATGGACAGCGACTGCAAAATCCTACTAACTGTTAGACAGTTATATTTTCGCCAGGATTGAAGAATTTAGGAAAGACTTCCAGACATTTCTCCCAAATGCAACGAATAGCAGCAAGTTTATCAGTGCATCTTCGTTATTCTCTAGTAGATTTCTTATCAAATCGAAAGACACGCGATATCTTGCAAAAGGTTTCAAGTGACATAGTTGCCTGCAAGATGTTTCTGCCCGTTTTCTGATCCCACAAACTTTTTGTTGACTCCCCATGAGATCGAGTAACACCAGCAAGAAGCAAGAGTCCTACAAAGCCTGGAAAACAATACAGACGATATTTGCCCATTGCTGGCCATAAATTCGCCTATCTTCCATGTTTGGCATCTATATTATTTCATTATGGTGGCATACCTTGTAAATCCTGGTGTAGTCTTGATGAGGGCCGAGGCAGAAAGATGGCCCTGTTATGGAGGTCGATTCAACTTCCATTCTATAGCTTTATTCTTGAAAGAATTGACTGAACAATATTGACTGGTTGTTGACTGTCAAAATCGTCATCATTTTCACTTTCAGATTCATAACTTACATTATCTTCAAATTCTGAAACAAACTCTTCACTGTCGGAGGAATTCACAATTGATACTAACTGAGCATTACTCAATGGTCTTTTCGTCATGGTGTGTGAATTCAAACTGAGAAACAACATTGAAATATTTATCCAGATCAAATGTAAGAGTTTAGAAGGAATTCATTCAGAAAAACAACAGGATACCAGTCCATTGTTGTAAATTAGTGTATCTGATTGTTGGCAATAATTCAATTTCTACTCATTATAATAAAAGCATGATACACATTCTTGAAAAATGTTAATACTGCATTAGAAAATAATAAAATCTTATGATGGGTCATACTGACCCGAACGTTACATAAGTAACAATTACAGATTATGACAAATCTATTTGAAAAATTTATATTACTTTTAAATCACAAATGCATATTGCATTATTAGAAAAAGTCACTGAGTCTCATAAGCATATATCACTATTTCAAGAAAATATTAAGAAAACAATATTCACTTCGGGTCATATAGACCCGAACAGAACAGCAGGGTTAAATGATGACTAGTTCCATTGCTAAGCATTGCGTATCGTGAAAATTCTTTTGCATTACTGAAAGAGTACGAAGATTATAAACATGCCAAGCATATTACAGTCTTATTTGAGATTTTTTGATGACTTGTTAAATAACAGTATGCAGATTTTCAGTGTGATTTAATGGATTTCACTATTTTGTTTCCCGAAAGTTTGGATTTGTTCAATTAAAAATTTTGCTTTCATTTGGTTTATTTACTTTGGTGAGTTCATTGTTTTCAGTTCCGTATTTTTCTTCAGATTTCGTTCCCTCTAATTCGTTTTAATTCCTGAAAGTGAACTACTGGTGTCTTCTAATTTCAGACATTATTATTATTATTATTATTATTATTATTATTATTATTATTATTATTATTATTATTATTATTAAACTAGGGTTCTTAGTTTGTAATGGCGAAATATTCCACGATAACGGTTAATTATTGTTTAATATTGACACATATACGATTTACATTATTTAGGATACAACATACGCAGCAATGCGATTTTAATGTTGCGCGTGCCGAGTTTAGTGTAACGTACTCCCCTCATACTCCAAGCCAAATCAAATATTATTATGATATTATGAGTAATAAATAAATAATACTACAATTATTCGTTGTGATAAAGTACAACTATCATAGTATGGTGTACCAAAGATTTTTCTTCATGTTTTCATTAAACTGACATGTCATGAGTGACGACAGAAAACACCCCAGGGAAGCGAAATGCAGACATTGCTAAAAGAGAAATGAGGATCGGGGAGAGCAGATGCGGATGTGCCTATGGGCTGCAAAATTCTAAGAAAAAGTCGTCCCTGAGAATCCTGAAATATTTGTTTATGTTTTGCGAAATCGTCAAATGCGGAAACCATTTCTAATCACATATATTGCAGACTAACTTCCTAATTTAATTTAATGCTAATTCCTAATTAAAAATTGTTTACACACATTAAAATATCACAGCATTTGCTATTATTATCCACTGCAGATTGATCAGCAGGCGTATTAGATATTTATTTCAGCACTGCAAGGTGTGCAAGAAAAATCGCACAATTGTACTAATCATGTATTTTGACTGCAGTTTGCATTAGTAAAAATCATAACACTACAATGTCAATATATTTTTAAGAAAACAAAGGGAAAAGTTAGGCACACTTACAAATGATTAAATCATGAATTCAGGGAAATGGAAGATAATGCAGTACCTTAATAATAATAATAATAATAATAATAATAATAATAATAATAATAATAATAATAATACATGAAAGGGTAGAATACAGTGTTCATGTAAAATGTATTAAGTTCCTTTCATTATTTCCGAAAAGGTAGGGCTATGGTGTATGAATTGAACAACAGGAAGGCAGTGCCTTAGTTTATAATAATATGTAATATCTTTTAATGTCAAGAATGACAGCCATTCATTTTAATACAATTGAGACGTAGAAGTTTTGAAATTACGTCTATCGACAATAAAATATTGTACGAAGCAACGGGGAGTCCTTTAAATGTCCCATATGTCAATGTCATTTAAGTGTTCTGCTATGAATCTCGAGAACCGAACAGCGCTCCGAGCGGAGGAAATTGGCATACGCGGAAACTACTTTAGTCCCGTATTTCAAGAGCTATGCGCCACCTTGTATAATTTCGTAAGCAACGAGTTGAACGTATAAATACGTGAGAGGTAAAAACTGCCGATAAATTTCAGAACATGGATTCCTTCCCTTCCCGCTTACTTCAAAATTCCAACCTTGTTCACACAAAATAAATTATTGGCACTCAAAAGTACCTTTTCGTAAGCATGGTGATGCCCATTCGACAAACACAGACAAATCTACTCTTTTTAGTGTTTTAAGATATAACTGTCAGTGAGGAATCCCTATGCTGAAATTTTCTGAAACTGCAACTTACCTCTTCACAATTGTAATCCTACCAAACCAAATATGGAACTACGTAGCCTATTATACGTATACACGCACTGAAAGTGAAATCTTTACTGCCTCTGCCCGGAGTCATAGGAATGAAAGAGATCCATGCTGCCGTGAAAGTGACAACAGTATTTCCTGTTACGAGATATATAAGCTAGCGCAGAAGTCTATGGCTAGCGCATGGCATGATCGAGAGTGGGTCTCTGAGCGTTATGACAATTTCTGCCGTTAAGTTCGCCTCGCAGTTCTATTAAATGATGAATAGTTCCATTACTAAGCATTGTCCATCGTGAAAATTCTTTGATTAATTTTGCATTACTGATCGAGTACGATGATTATTAATTGTGAAGCTTGGGCACGCCATTTCGAATTGCTCCGAAAATTCACCAGGACTTAAGATTACCATTATACACTACCTTCACAGCACACAAAGCACTTATAACACTTCTTATATTATTGAAGAAGATTTTTTTTTTTCCATTACGTCTATGAATTTTATGACTAATAAACATAACAAAGGGATTTTTGGATATTAGACATAAATGTTGAGTAATTGGATCGAATTTGCAGACAACCATATTGTAAGCGATTGTCATCTTCACACGAGTTCCAAAATTTTACACTAGGATACCATACCAGTGATGGCAACATATGAAAGGCTTAAAGAGCGAAACTGCTCATGATGTAACTATAATAATCCGTGTAGGGCTGTAGGCTTATATGGATTAGGGCATTGTTGCATAAATCCACGGACGATTGTATAATGCCTAAACGCATATCCTCTGCATACGTTTGCATTCAAAATACGAAAGTACTTTCGTAAAAGACAAATTTCCAACTACGAAAGTATTTTCATAAAAAAGAGAATTTTCCTATACTAAAAATACGGAAGTGCTTTCTTAAAAGACTAGTATTTTCTTTGCACTATAAACAAAATTCGTACAGAGAAAGTTATTTCGTAAAAGACGAGTTTTAGACTTCCGTAAAAAAATATTTTCGTGCACTAAAAATACGGAAGTGCTTTCTTGAAAGACGAGTACTTTCGTTGTAGGATATATTATTTAACATATATGCTACAATATGCTACATTATTGCAGCGAGAGTGATTTCGTAGCAGACGAGTTTTAGATCAAGTAAAATGCGAAAGTAGTCTCTTAAAAAAAGTATTCGCTATAGTTCAGAATACCGCGTAAGTAGCTACTTATGTACAAAAAATATTGAAATTAAAAATAATTAAAATGCATGTTTTTTTTTTTACTGGAGGCACAAGGGTAGATAAATAAATAAAGGACAAGGTAGAGTGTGCACACTTTTATCACTGCCAATGTGGCTCTATAAACCAATTTTCAATACTTTTATCATAGCCACGATACATGTTAGATTAATTATATATTATGTGACAGGTTAGGTTAGGTTACATTAGGTGTTAGTGTACTATGTGACAGGACAGGTTAGGTTAGATTAAGTGTATATTATGTGACAGGTTAGGTTAGGTGTATAGTATTATGTGAGAGGTTAGGTTTGTTTAGGTGTGTAGTATTATGTGAGAGGTTAAGTTAGGTTTGATTAGGTGTGTAGTGTTATGTGAGAGGTTAGGTTAGATTAGGTGTGTATTATGTGACATGCTGGGTTAGGTTTGATTAGGTGTGTAGTATTATATGAGGTTAGGTTGGGTATGATTAGGTATGTAGCATTATGTGACAGGTTAGGCTAGGTTTTTTAGGTGTGTAGTATTATGTGACTGGTTAGGTTAGGTTTATTATGTGTGTAGTATTATGTGACAGGTTAGGTTAGGTTTGATTGGGTGTGTAGTATTATGTGGCAGGTTAGGATAGGTTTGATTAGGTGTGTAGTGTTATGTGAGAGGTTAGGTTAGGTTTGATTGGGTGTGTAGTATTATGTTAGAGGTTAGGTTGGGTTTGATTAGGTGTGTAGTATTATGTGACAGGTTAGGTTAGGTTTATTAGGTGTGTAGTATTATGTGACAGGTTAGGTTAGGTTTGGTGTGTAGTATTGTGACAGGTTAGGTTAGGTTTGATTAGGTGTGTAGTATTATGTGACAGGTTAGGTTAGGTTGGGTTTGATTAGGTGTGTAGTATTATGTGACAGGTTAGGATAGGTTTGATTAGGTGTGTAGTATTATGCGACAGGTTAGGATAGGTTTGATTAGGTGTGTAGTGTTATGTGAGAGGCTAGGTTAGGTTTGATTAGGTGTGTAGTATTATGTTAGAGGTTAGTTTGGGTTTGATTAGGTGTGTAGTATTATGTGACAGGTTAGGTTAGGTTTATTAGGTGTGTAGTATTATGTGACAGGTTAGGTTAGGTTTGATTAGGTGTGTAGTATTATATGACAGGTTAGGTTAGGTTTGATTAGGTGTGTAGTACTATGTGACAGGTTAGCTTAGGTTTGATTAGGAGGTGTAGTGTTATGTGACAGGTTAGGTTAGATTTATTAGGTGTGTAGTATTATGTGACAGGTTAGGTTAGGTTTGATTAGGTGTGTAGTATTATGTGACAGGTTAGGTTACGTCTATTAGATGTGTAGTACTATGTGACAGGTTAGGTTAGGTGTGATTAGGTGTGTAGTATTATGTGACAGGTTAGGTTAGGTTTGATTAGGTGTGTAGTATTATGTGACTGGTTAGGTTAGGTTTATTAGGTGTGTAGTATTATGTGACAGGTTAGGTTAGGTTTGATTAGGTGTGTAGTATTATGTGACAGGTTAGGATAGGTTTGATTAGGTGTTATTGTTATGTGAGAGGTTAGGTTAGGTTTGATTAGGTGTGTAGTATTATGTTAGAGGTTAGGTTGGGTTTGATTATGTGTGTAGTATTATGTGACAGGTTAGGTTAGGTTTGATCAGGTGTGTAGTATTATGTGAGAGGTTAGGTTAGGTTAGATTAGGTGTTTATTATGTGACAGGTTAGGTTAGATAAGGTGTGTAATATTGTGTAACAGATTAGATTAGCCTAGATTATATTACGTGTGTATTATGTGACAGGTTAGATTAGGTTTGATTAGGTGTGTAGTATTATTACTATGTTTGCGACACTGAAACCGTTTGTCACATTAACGAAATATGGGAGTACTGTTCATTCACGCATGGCGATTTTCGTATATAAGATACGCATTTAGGGCGGAATAGGTGGGCATCTAACTCTGTCAGTGATCACTAATCAATATTATAAATACAAAGCATATTTTCAAGGTATTTTAGCAAATACCTATAGGAGCTGTGACATAAGTACCCTTCACTTAAATAAATAAGTACAATATAAGATATTTCCCCTGGACCAATAATAAATAATTGAATAAAACAAAAACGACATATGTACTTACGCTGTATTCTGAAGTCTCTCCAAAGTATTTTCCTGCACTAAAAATAAGTGCTTTCTTAAAAGATGGGTATTTTCGTTGCGGCATAAATAACATATAATTTACAATATACTACATTATTGCAGCGAAAGTGATTTCGTAGAGGACGAGTGTTTGAGATGACATAAAAATACGAAAGTACTTTGGTAAAGGAGGATTTTCCAGGACTAGAAAGTATGGAAGTCTTTATTAAAATACTAGTATTTCCCTTGCACCAATAATACAAAACAATGGAATGCAAGAGCGAAAATAGTTTCGTGTAAGACAAGTAAAAATACTAAAGTACTTTCGTAAAAAATATTTTTCATGGACTGAAAATATGGAAGTACTTTCTTAAAATACGAGTATTTCTCTTGCACCAAAAACAAAACACAAAAGGCGTTACTGTGGTTTTCATATAACTAAGTGGTTTATTTTTTGTAAAATAATTCCACATTGAAAGCATGTAATTACTCTTCACTTACATTATGACTGGGAACCAAAGCTACGCATTCAATTAGCTGCAACAATAGTATAACACAACTCGAGACAAAATAGAAGAAAAAGATGCAGTACTGTACGTTTGTGGATATGCTTGTTACACATTCATACTGCACAATACAAACATAAATGAGGTTTTTAATTCATTATTTAGCATTTAGGCTCTAAGTCTACTTTTTCAAATTAGATATTTCGAACCGTGATTTCAACATTTTTTGTAAGTGGCCTGGAATTCAGCAAATTACTGTGGAGGTGGGTACAGCAGAGCGGCTCTCTTGAAGAATTCGCATATGAGACGAGAACGGGAAAAGTTGGACTTGAATATGTACTTCGCAAAATAACCCTCAAAGTGTTGTTTCCGGCGTCCGAAGGCTGGTATAGAGTACTTCACAGAGCGCCACTTCCTCTCGATATTTTGCGTGTGTATAGTTACATGTTCGCCAGCAAGTCTTCTGAGATTTTCTATGTGGATTTCTCCACTATCTGCTGTATCCACAAATTCCACCGAGTGGTTTACCCGCAGATGGAGAAAGCCTTGATTCTGTAGAGTGTTGTACGCCTTCCAGCAATCGGATACAATTGTAGTACCTGGGAGAATCCACTCCTGTATTAAATTGACTAGAGTTTCTGTGTCTCTGTTTTGTACTGGTACCATAAAAAAATTCGTCGGGTCACCACGTTCCACCCCACCAAATACCCACTGGCCCTCAATGAGACGTCCGCGGTTGTATTTTCGCCGCCCGAACTTGCTTTCATCGATCTCCAAAATTGTCCCTGGACCACCAATTGCTTGCCTGTGTTCATACACCCAGTCTAAGCAAACTTCACGACAAAAGTTGGACCAGTCTACAACCGTGTGGCGTGATACTTCTACTTCTTCACTGAGGGTCACATGTCTAGGATTGGGAAGTAGGCACCAGAATGCACAAAATTGCAAAATCTGGTCTATCGATAATTTTGAATCTCCTATGAAAGTATCTTTCCTACCACTTTTAATGAAGTTGCATCGCCGTTGTTGCCCATGGCGTTTGCTGCACCTAAATTCCAGTCTTTGTCGTCCTGTAATTTTCAAATGGCAGACATTACGACATGACGGACAGTTTATAGTGTTTCTTATAATTCCGTGAGATACTAGGAAGTCTTTCATTGACTGTAAAGTGTTGACATTGCGCAGAAAAGTACGTAATTTGAAATCACAACCGACACATGTCATTGCTATGATAACTAGTATTACAGTCCGCGTATAACAATGGCGGCATTGTTGCGTAATTCTCATTAGGATTGTATTAATACGTTTTCGCGTTTTCGCTTATCATCTACATATGTTGGCAGCGCTGAAAAATTGACGTCAAACCAGACAAGATAGCAATGGAGTCTCTCTCGTTTTGCAAAATTATGATATAAAAGGAAGATAATTATTTGGGTGGGTTGGGTGGGCATATCGCCAACACAGCATTTACATCGCGTTTTTAAATGTGCTCCTTCATTTTATGGGTTATTTGAGTGATTTTCAAAAAGGTAAGAAGTGGCGTTCCTGTAATTCACAATTACCCGATGATTATAAACATAACAGGCATATTACAGTCTTATTTGAGATTTATTAATGACTTGTTAAATGTCAGTAACTTATGCAGATTTTCAGAGTCATTTAATGGAATTTACAATTTTGTTTCCCGAAAGTCTGAATTTGTTCAATTAAAATTTTTGCTTTCAAACTACATTGTTCATCTGGTTCATTTACTTTGGCAAGTTGATTGTTTTCAGTTCCGTGTTTTTCCTTCAGATTTCGTTCCCTCTAGCTTGTTATAATTGCTGAAAGTGAACTACCGGTGTCTTCTATTTTCAGACATTATTATTATTATTATCATTATCAACATCATCATTAAACTAGTATAATTGAAGACCTCCCTCAAAGAAGGTTGTATATAATATGCTTTTTCATATGATATACAACCTTCTTTGAGGGAGGTTTTCAATTTTTAGTTTGTCTTGCCTCAAGACAATCAGTAGCGTTATTCGAGGAAAAGAGTCTGATTTATCATCATCATTTAAAGTGGCGAAATATTCCACGACAATGGTGAATTATTACTGCTGAATATACAGAGTGTTTAAAAAATACGAGGCATAATTTCAGGTATGTATTTCCCACATGTAGACAATCAAAATAGTTCATTACAACATGTGTTTGGAAATGCTTCATTTCCGAGTTATGGCCTTCATAACATTGCAATTCACCGGAACGTTTTTCTTTCCGCAGGTCGTTGTCATTACAGAAGTTGTTCAAAATGTCCACCTCCTGCTTCAATACAGACCTCACATCGATGTCTCATTGACCTGCGAACACGATCCCAAACTCCAGGAGTATTGCGTATGTCCTCAGAACATGCCACAATTAGATTCCGAAGGGATTCCAAATCAGGCACCGGAGACGAATAAACCAATGATTTTAAATGGCCCCACAAGTAGAAATCGAGAGGGTTCAGATCAGGTGAGCGTGGAGGCCAAGCAATTGGGACACCTCTACCTATCCATCGATGAAGAAACCTTCGATCCAAGTAGGCCTACCGGCGAGCCGTACGACTGAAGTGTGCAGGAGCGCCATCATGCAAGAAGTGAATGTGTTGACGATTGATCAATGGAGTGTCTTCTAAAATATGAGGTATGGTGTTTTCCAGGAGTAAGTCTGTTTACAAGTACATGGGGTCCAACTAATCGATCACCAATGATACCGGCCCACATGTTTAGGGAGAACCGCACCTGGTGATGAGATGGAACAGTTGCACGTGGGTTTTCATACGCCCACACATGCTGATTGTGGAAATTTGTTATGCCATCTCGTGTGAACTGTGCTTCATCTGTAAATAATACTAAGGCAGGAAAGTTCGGATTTACACCACACTGCTGCAAGAACCACTGACAGAACCTAACTCGTGCAGGGTAATCTGCTGGTGACAGGGCCTGTAAACGTTGCAAATGATAAGGATACAATTGATAATCTTTCAACTGTCTCCAGACAGTCGTATGAAGAACATTGACTTGCAACGCTACCCTTCGTATGTTGATAGAAGGAGTCATGTTCACAGCCTCCAGAATCTCCTCCTCGTACTTCTGGAGTTGTAGATCTTGGTCGTCCCCTTCCCAAACCAGGAGAGTTAAATTTTCCATACTCGCACAGACGGTAATGGAGACATACAAATGTCTTCCGATCTGGACATTGTCGCTGTGGGTACCTCTCCTGGTACAAACGACGAGCTAGCGCAGCATTGCCGTCCGCTGTACCGTACATGAAGTGTATCTCTGCCAGCTCTTGATTTGAATACATGTCGCACAGTCTAACGCCTACACAACACTGAATGTAACCTTCGCCTCGGAATGAACTGCCAGAGTGCCCTCTTAATGTCTCCTTTGACGGCAAAGACCTGCGGAAAGAAAAACGTTCCAGTGAATTTCAATGTTGTGAAGGCCATAACTCAGAAATAAAGCATTTCCGGACACATGTTGTAATGAACTATTTTGATTGTCTACATGTGGGAAATACATACCTGAAATTATGCCCCGTAGTTTTGAAACACTCTGTATATATATATATATATATATATATATATATATATATATATACGATTTGCATTATTCAGGATACAACATACGCAGCAATGCGATTTTAATGTTGAGCATGCCGAGTCTAGTGTAACGTACTCCCCTCATCCTCCAAGCCAAATCAAATGTATTACGACATTACGAGTAATAAATAATATTTACTACAATTATTCGTTGTGATAAAGTACAATTATCACTGCATGGTGTACCGAAGATTTTACTTTATGTTTTCATTAAATTGACATGTCATGAGTGACGACAGAAAACAGCTCGCAAGGGAAGTATCACACCCCACATGCCGAAACTTGCCTCGAAACTTTAGTGACATAACCGATGTGCTACGAGAAGACCACGTGCAAAATATTAGCTGCCTGTTGTCACTGCAAGGCCCCGAAATCGAAGCTGGAATCCTTCTGTGGTCACACGATAACGCAACGCAGTTGGGCATCCCTTTCTCACTGGCGAGCAGAGTGGAGTGCGCTTGTGAAATGGAGCAAACTTTCTCGCGTCACGTGGTGTCAATAAAGCATAAACAGAAGAGAGAAATGACTCGTATTGATTGAATATTGAAAACAATTCTTTTCGGTGACATTGTTTTTTCATCGTTTCAAGACAATATTTCACGGGTAGGGCCTACTACAAATTCAGGAGGTCGTTCTGTGGTGTATCTCCTTGCAAACTAAGAATACCTTATTATATCCGGGATCGTGAGAAGTGAGAAATATGTTTCCAGATTGAAGCAGCGCAAAGCCGCCATTTGTTTGGAAGAATATGCGCGGGATTTCGAAACCACTGTTTGAATACGAATTGTATTGCGTAACCGAAAGCTAAATGTTTTTATTTACAGGAACAATACTTCCTTTCCGATGTACCTTTAATAACGTGTTTCTGCTGACAGCAGAGTTGCTACGTTTTCTGCGAGGAAAATCGGGATATCAGAAGCTAATATAAGACATTAGACTTATCAACACTTTATCATAAGATTTAGGCCCGATTGTATAAACAATTTAATCTTAGATCAGAGGTTAAATTAATCCTTGTTTCTGCTGAACTTGGAATTTTGTGTTGTATAAAGTCTAATCTGAGATTAATTTGTCTCAAACTAAAGTCAACTTTGACTGAAGAAATTTCTCCGATTAAGTTAGATGATCCAAGTTCAGTTATTTCTTTTCTGTTTGAAATATACGAGTGACAGATTGTGCAAATAAAATATCCATTATTATTAATATTAATAGATATGATAGGTACATTTAATATATTTCTTTCAATTTCTTGCCTTAATACACAAACATTCTTATATTTATAAGGCTCTATCGTGTTCAGCAGTATCAAATAACATAACCTATAATTATATTATGTTTATAACAACCATTAATTATTAATGGATATGATAGGTACATTCATAAATGTTCAATTAACTGTATTACTAAACGAAAATTGTCGTTTTATAAAGCTTTATTATGTTTAGCAGTATCTAACACCATAACATGGTAACAACTCGGAGAACAGTCAACCTTCTTCTTATTGTCCGCCATTATTTACATTGCAGAAAAAAACCAGTGTCTCCAACAGAGTGTACGGAAAGTCGCCAAAAAGTAGTTGTAAAGTCGCTAGATTTCTCACTATCAACAAAGAAAGATTAAATTTTGTCACTATGGGGTGCTAAAAAGGTCACTAAATCCCTATTTAAGCAATATAAAAGTTAAAAGAAATTGTTGTTGAAAAAGAGTTAAAGTCGCTGGATTGACAACACTAAACAAACCTGTCCGCGCATTACGTATTTCACCTGTTTATGCGATGTTGCCAATCCTTTTCACGTGAACTTAGAATGCATTTGAACCAAGGTAATTTGATCGCAGAAAAGTTTTATACAATAGAAGAAGTGTCTGAACTCGGTTCACTTTTCGATCTTCGATCAAAGTTTGATCTTTGGTCAGGGAGTTTTATACAATTGGGCCTTATAGTTTTTTTCTGCAAAATAGTGTTCGCGTGCTTTTAATGTAATATTTGCCTCCTTGAGAAACACTAAAATACGAAGGACACACAGTACAGTGAAATACTATAGGCTAATCCTTTTTTCTTTTATTAATCACGAAAATGTTTTAACCATTCGCTACTAAATTAACTTTGCAACTTTCCTTTTTCGTAACCGGTACTGCAACAGTCTATCTGACGATGAATCCATGTTTAAACATAGTTCACTAAACTATAAAACGCAGGAATCGTATGTGTCTCTTATGAGTGTAAAATACGATATCTAAACGCTATCTTTTCTGCCACTCAACGCACCTAAAATACACAATGGTTATTAATTGCAAGAGCACAGCGGCGGATTTTCAGGGGAGGCAAGGGAGGCCGAGCATCCCTAATATTTTACCAGAACACAATATGGCAGTAATAATTTTAGCTGAATTAAGATCACAGACAAGTTACAGCAAATGACGAACATTTTTTACCTTTGTATTAATTTTACTATTCACTACGACTAAGATGTAAGTTACGTAAAGTCAACCACATTGAGTTGGTGATGGCCGCTCGCTATACTGTAGATAGTACAAATAATTGGTACTGAAAAATAACAGATAGCGCTGTAACCTGTATAGTCGATATCTAGCAGCCTGCAGTGTCTATGCGAGAGCGGGAGAGAGGAGTCGGCTACATGACGCTACTCCCCGGTAACCATGACAACAGCAGTTCAACCAATAAGATAGCTGGTTAGAAGAGTGTTTAAACTTGACTAGAACGCGCGAAGGGAGCCGATTTGGAGACGTCCTACCCACCGCTGACAACTGTACTGCCGGTTTCGGCTGTATTGGGAAGCTCTCTCTCTTTTTCTCTTCTTGGTTTTAGAAAATTGAGTCACGTGTTGTTAGTTTTCTCTCCATGCGTAAAAGTTTTCATTTATGTTGTTAGATTTTCTCTCGTTTGCGGGTGTTCTTGTTTTTATTTTTTTTTATTTTAGTGGGTTATTTTACGACGCTTTATCAACATCTACGGTTATTTAGCGTCTGAATGAGATAAAGGTGATAATGCCGTTGGAATGAGTCAGGGTCCAACACCGAAAGTTACCCAGCATTTGCTCATACAGGGTTGAGGGAAAACCCCGGAAAAAACCTCAACCAGGTAACTTGCCCCGACCTGGATTGTATTCTTGTTATTTTGTTTTTTTGTGTTTCGAGATGTATTTACTTATACAGTATTATAAATACATCGAGAGTTTAGAAACAAATTCAGATTTGTCTCTAGCTTCTTCTTGTAGCAGTTATTCAGTATGTTGTGACCTATTTGATCGGTTTGCGAAGAAAGATGACGTCGAGTTAATTTGCTGTAAAATTAGACTATGTAATAGTAATGAGCAAGCCCCGGATTCTTAGGTTCGAATCAATTTTGTTGCCATCTCGTTACCAGTACTCTCGAAATACTGCTTTTCTTGTTCGTTTCATGTAGCAAAGAGTAACATTTTTTAAAAAAGACCTAATTCGTAGGTTAGTACTTAGTGTCCCAAAAAGTAGCAATCTTTACCAAGCCGTTGTAATATATTAACAGTATGTTGTTTATTTTTCTTTTTTCCCGTAAAATCATATAAATTCCTAAACAGAAGATTTAAAAGCCTAAAACATAAATTGGAAAACCTAATTTTAATTTCTTAAAACCTATAAATTCTGCGCTTGGTAATGAGGTACGTCACAGGCCTTATATTTTTGTATTCTCATCATTCACGTCTTGGCCTCCTCAACTTTCAAACCCACCATCTGCTACTGCAAGAGCAGCAACTAGGTACCGAAACGGATTAATCAACATTGAGGTAGAACTAGGGAGACTATTATCTTGTGAATAATAGTTGCCTTACGGCAATCAGCTGGGTTACCTCACAGATTACTAAATTTCCGTGGGTTACCTCTATATTTACAATGTTACCATTTGAATCAATATATAAATAAAAATATCGGATAATAGGAAATGCAGACTAACTTGTTTAAATTACGTTCCACGCTATTATCCCTAAAATCGGGATTTTTAACAATCTCGACTCACTTTATTTGGATTCAACCAGGCTGTCAGGCTTGCATCATTTTCATAGGAACTCTGAATGTGAATATTCATAACTATGGTTAATAAAATAATTAATGTCTACTTTTTAATTTAATCTGTAGGTTAAACTACTGAATGAAATCAAAGAGCATTATTATTATTATTATTAGCAATAAGTAGTAGTAGTAGTAGTAGTACAAAAAAATTGGTTCATTAATCCGTAACTAAGTCAAGAGTTAATTTCAAATCAGTCATATTAAAAAATTAACCTTTTGTAATTTATAGAGTATGTGTATCATCAAATTCGGAGAATAATTATTCATATATGCACTGAAACAACAGCTGTTGAAGAAAAGGAAGGATATGGAGTCGATGAAGGACAATAACAATGTATCCGGTAATAACGTAGTTCAAAAGGTAACAACTATCTTTTAAATGAGTTGAACATACTGAATGATTCAATGTAGGGTAGAAATTCTCTCTGCGGATTGCACCTATCCAGTTTCGGTTAAGGAACTCTTTACTCATAGGAAACCTGAAGCACAAACAATCGTATAAGTACAATAGTTTGTCTTCTGTAACATAATATGGAACAAAAGTCATTGTAGAAATTAAAGATTAACTAATAAGTGAAATCTAACATTCCTTCCTTCTTTATCTTTACATCCGTGTGCATTGCTGCAATTAAAAACAGCACACGAACGAACCATACTTATTGAGCTCAACCAAACAAATGGCCGCCCGTCGACTGTTTAATTTGGGAGCATAACACTAGCGCCAGTGAGCGGTCTAGCGGTTATTTATTTAGTAAGTCTATGATTTCACGACCGACTTGATGTTCCCTTCGCTGTTTTGTATACGGCCTTCACAATAGTAACATTTCCTTGAAATTGGATAATTTCTCTATTCCACCACGAGGCGCTGTCTGCCAAGCTCTGGTGTCCACAGAAGAAATACTCAATATCAATTAAAATAAATGATTAAAGAGTAATAATAACACTTATAAATAATAAATAAGAATATAATACGTATTATTATGTTTAGTTCTGTTAATTATGGTAAACACGTGAGTTTAAAAGCAGGGAAGATAACACATAGTAACCTTTTCAGTTTAAGTAATATGATGACGGAGGAGTAATTTTGTAGTTTATCCTCTGGGTAGCACCCCTAGGCTAAACTGTGATGTTTCTAAGTAATCACTTAGGGTAAATATTTACCATAACTTGTACTAAGTTTTATAATTTCACTCACTGCACTGGTACATTCCACTTGATATTGCAGATTCAAGAATCATAGTTTCAAGATTTTGCGACTCAGTGGATTATAAGCCACATTCTTCAAAGGAACAAGCTTTTCAGTTAAAGCTGCTGCAATGTTATCTAGAAGCGGCCTAACAAATTTCACAGTAATGATATTAGCAAGACGTTTTTGGCCGTCTTCGTCACAAATTGGGCATTGCAATAGAGGGCATCTACACAGTAACGGCTCAATTTCCGAACATACATTTTCTAATATATTCTTGTTTGGTATGAATGGTACTGCCCATTCAACAAAACGATGAATGACTGATAACACTGAAACAAAGGTAGATTTCAGATATCGCAGAGCTCCTAAATCTTGATTTGCAATAAGACTCATCAATGGAGAGCTATTAGTGTTCTGAGCTATACAATCTAAGCATCCCATGCAGGAGACCCTTTCTTCCACTGTTCGTACTATATAGCCACCAATATATGTCAAACTTGCTGTTTTCATTGGTGGTAATGGAATGTCTGTAAAAAAAAATACATTCCTGGTTTACAAAAAAATAGTAATAATGAATAATAAAAACCACAGAAAATTTTAATTAAACACTGTAACAATTACTAGTAAATCAAATGACTAATTGTCATTGAATATGCCTATAGCTTACCTGATTGGATTAGTAGCTGTTGCAGGATGTTTAAAACTAACTTAGGAATACTATATGTTGCAGCAGCGGTGTCTGGCATATCTAGTTCTTGAATAGGTAGTCCATCTGTGATGTCAGATGCATGGTTCTCTACACTGCTGAAGTTTGACATGCACAAAATACCCGTTTTCAATATCTTTTGTAAACTGAAGTTCACTGCCCTTGCATCCAACATGTCATTTGATCCGGACATACGGCGCAATGTACTAAAGAGTGACTCAACAGGATCACTTGAAAATGCTCTAGTAAGAACATAATGGTACACATTTTCTAAAAGATATTTAATGCAGAAAACAATTGATTTTGTTGTCAACTGATAGCTTCATATGTCTCGTTAGTTATGAAATCTTTTTGACGTGTGTTACTTGCACACTTCGTTGTATGGAGATAAGAAAGGAAATAATTTTCTAGCCAGTCTAGACGATAATCATCCAAATAGAAGAAATGTTGCTTATCATTACTTCTACTTTCCACATGATAATGTGTATTGCTAAAATCATGGATTGCTAACCAATTGTTGATATTTTCCATAAAAGTCAATGTCGCATCAGAATCTTTGAATTTGTGGGCTTCAGGGTGTGAGCTTGCATTTTCTTTCAATGATCTGATAGCAGCAATTAATTACACATGGAAAAAATATTTCTTTTGCCCTTCGAACGTTCATTTTTTCAAATGCAGTAGGTTCAACGTGTTTTTTCTTGAGATATCTGACAGGTTTCACTGTATCATGTTTTTGGAGTTTGTGTAACAATTTCACATATTTCCCTGAGATTGTTCCAGTACCATCAGACATTTCACGTTCCAGGAATTGGGTTCTGATGTTTTTCAATATGTGGCACTGGTCAAAACTTAGAAATAACTTTCTGTTTCCATCACAAGGGTGTGTAGTCACGGGTTTCAATGAACCCCTGAAAGATGCTTCATCATTGTAGTATAGCTTTTATGGTTGTCAGAAACAATTCTAATGAATATAAAACCACATTTCTCGAATTCACTAATCACTTGCAATGTTAGTGTATGTAACTCTTGCCCTGATAATTGTTTTGTGAAGAAAAATGCACATGGTATACGGTAGTGTAAAATTGGCGTAAGGCACGTTTGCGGTCTCGGATTGCATCTTTGAAGGCATCCGTCCACCAGGGGACAGAGAAGCGTTTTGGCCTGCAGGAAGACGGGAGGAAAGATAATTCTGCTAACTTTATAACCACATTTGAGAAATGGTCTATTACGGAGTCCACATTTTCATGTCCATTATCATCGAATGATATGGACTGCGAAAATCCGACCCAGTCCGCCTTTTTAATAACCCAGTTTGGAGAGCGAGATTCCGCAGGACGTAAAGCGGACATACGCATTCGGATGGAGTAGTGGTCACTACAATGTAGGTCGTGAATCACAGACCATTAGAAATGCGTGGACAAAACTGGGCTACAAATGGAGATATCTATCATGGAGTATGTACCATATGACAAGGAGAGGTGCGTTGCTTCCCTTGAATTGAGGGTAACGAGATTTAGACGGGTACATACCTCTGCAATTTTATATCCTCTGTCATCATCGGAATTTCAGCTCCAAGAGTGCTGGGATGCATTGAAATCCCCCACTACCAGATATGGAGCAGGTACCTGTGAGAGAATATGTGCAATTGCATGCAGTATCAAAGGTGTGGCTGGGGGCATATAGACAGAGACTATTGAAAACTGTATGGTAGGTAAAGTTAACTAGCGGCTATGCATTGATGTGGACTGTTAATTTTTATAACAGACGAAAAGATACTTTGGCGGAGTAGCAGGGTACAACCTCCGTTGGCACATATAACAGCAAGATGATCGCACTGGTGAACATAGTATCCTGAGATACGGAGTTTCCGGGCTGTGTCTCCTGGAGACATAAAATAGCAGGGTTCTCATGATAGATCAATTGTTGTAGTTCTGTATATCTGGTGCTTACACCGTTCACATTCCATTGTAAATATCAGTCATCTCAAGTAGCTATATCATGTTGGTGACTTCACAGGGGATCATCTCTTCTTTTCCTTTTCATGGGTTGATGCTTTTGCCTGCGACTGCTTAGTCTTCGACTGTGGCGACTCACTTGCAGTTCGTCGAACTACTGATTGTGATCTTGATCTAGGTCGTGACCGATTGCGTGATCTCGACCCGCCACCCGAACTAGGAGTGCGACGTTGTCGCGTTTTACCAGGGCTAGAATCCTTCTCTGCTGTCAGGGGAGCGATCTTTCTAGAGGCGTAATGCCTGATATCAAGCTCACGCGAGTCGTCTGACTCAGCAGTCTGTGTCGCAGCGTCCACATATGTCTGGGTTGCGGTCTCAATTCGCTTCCCAGGCATACTTGCAACAGGTGGCGTCTGCGTAGATGCATCAAATCCCTCTGTTGCCTTATGCAATACTGATGAATAAGACTTTCCTGTAGCCTTATTTGTTGATCGAAAATACGCTTACGCGGCTCGAAAAAAGTAATATTTTCTCGGACTCGAAGTTCTTGAATAGCCTCCTCTACCATATACATCGGTAAATTTTTAGAATGGAGGTGTGATCCCCAGAAGTATTCACACATTGCTCGACAAATGGGGAATCACCATGGTCAGCACCGCCGCACTTTGCACATATGATGTTGTTAGTGCAACGTTTTTGCGTATGTCCGAACCGTTGGCACCTAAGCCCCGCATTGGGTTCTGCACATACGCACGAACTGGGACACGCTCGTAGCCGACAAGAATGTATTCTGGTAGGACAGGCTTTTCGAAGGCCAAAAAGACAGTGTTCAGGGGAACAGTCTGTCTGTCCCGCTTACGTAATAAACGGTAAGCCTTGGACACGGACTGCTCCGCCAGATCAAGTTGGATCTCTTCATCAGACATACTGTCCAGAGAATCCGTATGCACTACTCCCCGCGTGGTGTTCAGGGAGGAGTACCGTTCGACTTTAATAAATGTTAAATGTTATGTTTTATTTAACGACGCTCGCAACTGCAGAGGTTATATCAGCGTCGCCGGATGTGCCAGAATTTTGTCCCGCAGGAGTTCTTTTACATGCCAGTAAATCTACTGACATCAGCCTGTCGCATTTAAGCACACTCACTCTGTTTTGGAAATATAGTCTCGATGAGGAGACTACCGTTGCGTAGTCGATTTGCATTTTCGACCTTGCCGAGTCCGTCGAGTGCCCGTCTCACGTAAAATGGACTGATGTTCTTCACTGTCTTTTCTGTTCCGTCCAAGGTGATACTAATAAACTTTCGAGGCGGCACTTTAACAGTTACTGTATAAGGGTCCAATTCCATTGCAATTTTCGTCATATGACCACCAGTCGTGTCTATTCCTATCTTGTTATTTTTTCTAAGGGAAGGGGAGAAGAGCGCGAGGACATTTAATGACCCCCCCCCCAATAGAGCTGTCGTCGTCAGCCTGTTACGGGGGGGGGGGAAGAAAAAGACATCTAAAAAATTCTCCGCGATCTACTCCCTAGGAGACGAAGTAACAAACTTACGTACACTAATTTCATAGGAGTGCGTGGTATGGTAAATTGTCTATCTACAATTAAGGAAGCTAGATGTGCTAAATTAAAATTACAATATAAATTATTTTATTAAACCTCAAAATAGCTTCCATTCTAAACTGAAAATGTTGATGCGAACAGATTGTTAACATTTAAATTATCTTCACATTAAAATTACACAGTTTTGTAATTATTTCTGCAACATATTATGCAACAAGAAGTAAACGGAACTTATGGACACATTACACTAAATAAAACTTAGTAATGATGCGCAATAAAGTTATAATATAATATTTCACTGAGCTCCATACACTGAAATAGAAAACCCGAACATACATTATCGTCTGCTATGGAATGAGGTCTATAATAAAATAGAAACGCGCACGAAAGTACATAAGTTCGTTGGGTGCACTACGGTTCTTTACTATATTCGCTCAATGGGTCTATGATGAGACGATAGTAGCGATCCTGGTGGTCACTACTATCTGTGGATGCATATTTATTAAGTATTGAGCTTCGTGACTGTATATACTAGACTGTGCTTATATGTCATGGAAGGCGATAAGCAATGCCAAAGCCGTTGAGGCACGTATCATCAGATGAGTCACCAATACCCATGGCTGGATCTCTTTCTAGCCGATCTGACTACATAAAATACCTACCACAAACATCTCTTTCGAATGGTTTGTCACCAGTTTAAAGGCGGCCATGCCTTCAAAGGTTACTGCACCGGGTAAACACTTTCCACAGACATCGTATATTAATACATTCTCACCACTATGCAAGAATTATTTTTCTTAGATTACTCAGCTGCGGAAAGCCTATTCCATAAATTTTGCATTTGGATACACATAGCAATGCGCTGGCGCCCAGGTCTGTTTACGTTACTAGAGTGCAATAAATACTTATTACAAAATTCGCATTTCAATAGTTTCTTACTTATATGCTGGGGTACATCTTTTTTTTTTAGGCAACTTGACAGCGTGAAGCACTTTCTCTACTGGGCTGGTTTCATTTTCTTTTTTTTTTTTTAGTACTCTGCGGGAAGTACTTTCAATATATATCGAGTTTGAATTGTTTCTCATCGGTATGCCGGGCTTCATGTCGTTTTAGACTTTTCGGGTGCCTAAAAGACTTTCCACAAACAGCGCATGTGAAAGATTTCTCGCCAGTATGCCGAAGTCCATGACTTTTAAGGTTACTGGATTCCGTAAAACACTTTCCACAAATATCACATTGAAAAGGTTTCTCATCAGTATGCCGACGTCTGTGAATTTTTAGATTATGCCATAGCAAAAAGCACTTTCCACATACATCGCACATGAATTTTTTCTCACCAATATGGAAACGTCTATGCACTTTCAAATGTCTCGAATGTGCAAAACACTTTCCGCAATCATCACAGGAGAATGGTTTCTCAACGCTATGTCGCACTAGATGAAGTTTTAGGTTGCTCTGCTCTGCGAAGCACATTCCACAAGTAACACATTTGAATGGTTTCTCACCAGTATGCAAACGTTTATGCCTGTTTAGAAGATATAACTGTGTAAAAGACTTCGAACAAATATCACATTTGAATGGTTTCTCGCTATGCTGGAGTTCATGTTTTTTTAGGTTAGAAGTGTGCAGAAAGCACTTTCCACATACCATGCACTTGAAAGTTTTTTCACCAGTATGGAGGAGCCCATGCCTTTTGAGATCGTTCGACCGTGTAAAACCCTTTCCACAATCCTTGCATTTGAATGGTTTCTCACCACTATGGAGGAGTACATGAGTTTTCAAGTCATTCGAACGTGAAAAACACCTTCCACAGACACAACATTTGAACGGTTTCTCACCAGTATGTTGGAGTTTATGAAGTTTTAGTCTACTCGGCTGAGAATAGCACTTTCCACAAACATCGCATTTAATTGGTTTTTGACTAGTACGCTGACACTTGTGCGTTTTTAGGTAAGCTGACTGCGAAAAACATTTTCCACAGACAGTGCATTGAAATGGTTTCTCACCAGTATGAAGGCGTTCATGCCTTTTAAAATCACTGGAATACGTAAAACACTTTCCACAGACTTCACATTTGAAAGGTTTCTCACCAGTATGCTGGCGATGATGGATTTTCAGTTTATGCGCCTCATAGAAGCTCTTACCACAAACATCGCATTTAAATTGTTTCTCACCAGTATGGTAGAGAGCATGCCTTTTTAGATGCTTCCGCTGAGCAAAACATTTTTCACAGACATCACATTTGAAAGCTTTCTCACTACTATGCTGCAATAGATGCACTTTCAGTTTACTCCGCTGCTGAAAGCACACCCCACAAACAACACATTTGAAGGGTTTTCCACTATTCTCCTGGAATTCATGCTTATTTAGATTATTTGATTGCGTAAAACTTTTTCCAAGACCAACACATTTGAATTGATTCTGATTAGTATCCTCGCATTCGTGGATTTTTACATTATTCGATAGAGAGTAACTCTTCCCACAAACACCGTATCTGTCACATTCATGGTAATGTTCATGGGTTTTTGGGTTGCAGGGCTGCGAAAAACATTTTCCACAGACATTGCACTTAAATGATTCCTCGCCACTGCGCACAAGTTCGTGGTGTTCTGTATGTCCTTGATCAAGGAAACATTTTCCACTGATATCGCATTGGAAGGGCTTTTCGTCTGTATGCTGAAGGATGTGGCTTCTCAGATTACCGGAATTCGAAGAATATCTTTCATCAACATCGCATCTGAATCGTTTATCAGTATGAGCCCTAAAAGTATTTGCTGACGAAACAGATTGCTTCGCTGCCTCACAAATAGTTATGTGTTCTTCGTCTGCGAAACCTTCACACTCTGACGGTACTCTTTTGTCATTGGAGTCTCCGAAACTATCATAAAAATATATAATCAG
The DNA here is from genome assembly GCF_040183065.1 of Periplaneta americana. Lineage (NCBI taxonomy): Eukaryota > Metazoa > Arthropoda > Insecta > Blattodea > Blattidae > Periplaneta > Periplaneta americana. The sequence continues at coordinate 13,706,878 of NC_091133.1, read as the reverse complement.
TCAGGAGAAATTACAAGCAATAAGTATTCACCAAAAATAAAATTATCTCAGCAATAACGTTTAAACTCAGCTGCATGTTATAAGGTCACACTCATATTATTTCTAAAGGATTTAGTTTTGCGTACCTATATTAAATGTAACTTGTGACATATACAGCGCATACATTTTATGTTCCCGCACTCGCGTATGTAGAGCGGAGAGAGCAGCTGCAAATATGCCAGCGAAGGAAGATTAAATGTACGCATTGTATGTATCCACTATCAACCTATATGTGTAGCATAAATGGCCCAACACGGTTTGAGGGCAAGGAACAGAGATTGAAAATCCTAAATGGAAGAACTGGGTCATACAAACCCTAGGATGCATGAATTTTTTTCTTGATGCTGATTATTTCTTATTTTACAAGTGTACCTTTGACGCAATGTATGTTGGAGAAGGAAGTGACAATTGTGGGAACTATCTGACAAAACAAGAGAGACATTCCAAAAGAAATTAAACCTAATGCAAACCGATCAGTGAACACAAATGTATTTGTATTTCACAAGGCCATCATAATGATTGGTTTTTACCCAAAGAAAAACAAATGCGCTATTCTACTAACTACCATGCTCCATAACGATGCTGTTGACGAACAGCACCCAAAAATTCTACAATCGCAGTAAGGGTGGTGTTGATGTAATGGATCAAAATGTGCACAATTATACTTATAAAAGGCAAATCAAACGCTGGCCCATGACACTTTGGTGTAACATTTCGGGAGTTTCTGCTCTAAAAGCATTTCATTTATTCTATATTGTACTCAGCACCCCATGTACCATAAAGGATTTCTAACAAGAAGAGACTATTCATCAAAGAGATGTCAATGGAAGTAATCCTACCATACATGATTAGAAGATCATCCAATCCCCATCTCCATAAGTCCATTTATGTGGACATAGAAAATTTCATCACTAATCTAGATAGTAGTGTGCAAAACAGTGGTAACAGTAGTGGCAACTATGAAAACAAGAAGACGAGATGTTTCCTATGTCCTACAGCCAGAGATAGAAAGACCAAATCTATCTGCTACGAGCGTGCAAATAATGTTTGTAGAGTCGTGTGCAATACTGATAAGATATACTTATGTGGGTTTTCCTTACTATTTTTCTTCTATTTTTTTATTTTATTGGGTTATTTTACGACGCTGTATCAACATCTAGGTTATTTAGCGTCTGAATGATATGAAGGTGATAATGGCGGTGAAATGTGTCCAAGGTCCAGCACCGAAAGTTACCCAGCATTTGCTCGTATTGGGTTGAGGGAAAACCCCGGAAAAAAGAGTCAACCAGGTAACTTACCCCGACCGGGATTCGAACCCGGGCCACCTGGTTTCGCGGCAAGACACGCTGACCGTTACTCCACAGGTATGGACTTTTTCTTCTATCTCGTGGATCATTACATTATTATCTCATATAAATAAATATATATGTCTTAGTGTTGTAACAAGAATTTATTTTTACTTGCTACTTAATTATAAGACTGTATTATTTTGTTTGCCCAAAGAAAAATATTAGGAGTCTACAATTATCTTGTAGAAATAAACAAATATACATGTCTGTATTTTCACTTGTTACTTAGTTATATAATTGTATTATTTGTCACAATGAAAGCTCCTAAAATTAAATTAAATAATAAATTAATATTATTCCATGTTTATGTCTAATTCATCATTAAATAGCGTAAGGTGCAACAGACCCATTTTATGTAAATGTGTAGGAAAAGTAACTCATGCTAGGATGCTAGTCACGGAACTGTATTCTGCATATGAATAATACAATCCTGAGGTTAATGATTATGATCCATGACACCAGAGAAGTAAAACCTAAACACACAGAATGAATACTTTCAAAATTATGAATAAACATTGTGACATTCTGAATATGGTAATATGGATCTGATATCTTTCGATGTACAAAAGAAAGTGACATGCAAATTGAAACAAGAGGACTCTCAAAACAGAATATCTCGAAAAAAATGTATTCCTTGAATATAAATTGGTATGGGAGCGCCTATTTCATAATGTGAATTTCTTGTCAGAATGCAGTAATTTCCACAGTCTTATACACCAGGTATGAAGCTTATCTGGACATTCTGCTATTTATTCAACTGCTGATGAGCAATCAAAATGCACTGGTTTATACTGTCGCTCAGAACAATGGGTAGGCCTACACACCAATGACAAGAATATTAATTTTCAACCTTGACCAAAAGATATTGAATTTAACCCCTTGTCGTTGATGCTGGCGCATTGTATAGGTGGGACTTCCTGTTGTATGTCACCGGTGTCTATGCACTGCACTGCTTAGCGAATTTCATAATTTGAATCGCTGTGACGGCTACAAATGATAAGATAATTTCGATCTCGTGGCATATCTTTGTAAATGAAGGTTAGACATACCCATTTCTATACACAATATCATATTTATTATGTTTTTTCCATATTACTTAGTGTCATTTATATTTGTGAGTGGAATACTGACATTAGCAATTTCAATTCTGACACATATTTCATAGAATTTCGAAGTATGTTCTCTTTTCCTTCTTATGTGAATTGTATGTATTTGAAGGTGAAGTTCTTTGTTATCTACCTGTATATGCATCGTATCTCTAACTCGATCTTATTCACTTTCTAAGACCTCGACTTTAGGTCTAGTTTGCGTCTGCTTCTTATTTGTGCTGCCAACATAAATTAATTCATACTACTACCAAGATGGGCACAGACGAAAATGAAACAGCTCATTCATAGCAACTCATTAATGTTTTGATTTTCTTTTCCACCGTAGTGTGTTGACATAATCAGTATGGCCAAGAGCTCTCTTGAGTCTGACGTGCAGATCAGTTCAGCCTTCAGATTGGAGTATGAGCAAGCTAGCACAAGTGCTGAGCATCCTTAGAAAAGTTATGAAATCGGAAAGATTTTACTAAAAACAACTACGAATCTAGTGACAATTGACAATGAAGGTGACATTGTTGAAGACTTGACTCTTACTGATGCCATAAGGGATGTTGTAGAAGAAGAGAAGGAACTGATAATGACGACGTTGCATTTGCTGATGATACAAAAAGTGAACATTATTTTACAAGTGGAAAAATACTGACAATTATATTACCCACTGTAAGGTTTTCTCTGATAACAATGATCTCCGAAATAGAAATATACAAAACATTGTGGGCGTGCTTTTGTTGTTTTCAGTAGCGTTGATCGATACCATTGTTGCTAAAAAAATTTTCAAGTGCAATAATTTATCGCCTCCTGTGATTGTGAATGAAATGTACGTTACAATTGCGTGCATGACGATTTGAAACTGAATAAAATTTGTGCTCAGTGGGTGGCCCACAGGCTCACTGATCTGCAGAAACGTGTGACAATGTACCAGGAATTGTTGCATCTATCCAATAAAGACTGTAAATTTTATGGTGATGCGAACAGTGAACATACTGGTAATAATATTATATTTCTAAGCAATAAGAATAATAGCTACTCCAGTGTTTGAAGATATTATTTCCCAGAACAGATTCGAACTAAGATGTAAACTCCTTCATTTTGCTGACAACTGTAGGAAGAAAAGTTGCACAGAGGCTGCTAAACTATACGACATTTTCCCCATATTGTCACATCCGAATAACACATTCCAAAGTCTCTATCTCCCAAGACAAAGCATATCCACTGACGAATCTCCGATAATATTTATCTTTCAAACAGTACTTGCAGCTAAAAGGATCAAAATTTGCCATAAAAATGTATGAATTGTGTGAATCTGCAACTGGATAACTGTGGTTCTTTATGGTTTAGTCTGGCAATACAACGAAATTTGAATCATCATTGATTACACCAAACACATTTAGTAGAACATATTCTAAATAAAGGCAGAACTGTTTGGATACACCTGGCAGCAATGCTGAAAGACAGAGGAACCGATTATATTGGCATACTGATCAATTAGAGATAAGATTTAAAAAATGGGTGAATTATTTGCTCAGCATTCAGGGCCCACCTCTATAATGAAATGCAGTGCCAAGAAGTAAGTCATACTGATCTCTACATTTCACAGTGACGAAGCTCAAAAAGAAAATGCCCGTGTGTGTTTTGGACTATAATAAACAAATGGGAGGCGTCGACCTCAAGGATCAGCTGTGGCAGACGTATCTACTATCTTGTAGAGATGAAACATATGAGTGATATACGAAGCTCTTCAGAGAACTTCTAAATGCCACAGTGGTCAATTCCATGATAATTTAAAAACAAACTAATGAACAGCAAATTGATCTCTTATTATTCATAATTCTGCTAGCACCTTCAGTTCGGAGTTTTGGAACAGAAAATGCGCCAAAGATTAGATGACGCCACAATTCTATTGAAAGAGAGGCACTTTTCCAGAAGAATTCCACATAGGGGGAGTAAGACGAGACCGTAAAGAAGGTGCGTTGTGTGTTCTAAACATGGAAAGAAAAAAACACATTGTGTTTCCTGCCATATTTGAGATTTTGGACCCTGAGTCGAAGAATGTTTTGAGGTGTATCACACCAAGGAAAATTTTTAAGGTAATGTGGACTTCATAATACTGTTTGACGAAGCTTAGTAAGTATTACTTGAAATTTTCAGAACTTTGTAACTTTTTTCAAGTGAGTTAAGGCCATTTTAATAAACTGCTGCATTTAAATTTCCACCATCACTGCACTAGCGCCAAGTTTAATGGCCACTGTCAGCAAAGAGTTAAAGCAGTTTTGTAATTGTACAGAAAGGAAACTGAAAAAGGATCTTCAATGGCAACATTAATTGGTGAACCAGGAAAAATTTAGATGGACCACAAAAAGGAAAATGTGAAAGAAATCTATTTTGTCATTATTCAATAATTAGAGAAACTGGTTTAATAATAATAATAATAATAATAATAATAATAATAATAATAATAATTGTACCTGGATATAAATTGTTTAGTTGCTACATAATTTTGAACTAAAACAAATTTTGTAAAATATGTAGTCATTCAAAACCACTCAAGAACAGAAAAAGCAACGAAGCAAAGTGGCCTCTTTTGTCATTAGAATGAAATTATTTCAGACATATTACAACATTTAGATAGTTTCTATACTTGTGTCTGTTGAGAAAAAAAAAAAAAAAAAGAAAGAACAGCACTTCAGTTTTTAGCAGTCATATTTTCCTACTCCAAACTTGATAAGGAGAGTGTTTACGCATCTCTTCCTTCATAATACAAGTATGAGGAGCACAGCTGTACAAGAACAAGACTAAGATATGTACTGATTAGTGAAACTGATAATTGTATCTACATCCACACCATAAGCTGGTATGAAGGAATATGTGATATGATACGATACACAACATTGCACATATAGAGTATTATTCAAAGGGCAATATATTAAAAAGATGAAGGCAATGTTGCGCCTTGTGGGAAATTTGGTGACGCATAGAAGATTGGTAAAAGAAAGATTACATTGGCCAACAAATTTTTTGTTGCATTTCTATCAACAGCTGTTATTAACTAATTTGTGGGTGCTGATTTCAGACCTGAGGTTAGTTCTTTTCTGAAAGCTCTGCTTTTTCTGCAATCGACATATGTCAAAATTTCAGTTTTCATTTTTTCTCATTTATCTCATAGCGTATGTGGAAATATATTTGATTGAACTATCTTAAAATTAGCTGGGCAATAAAAATGAAATTGCAACATGCTCTAAATTCCTTCAGTAATACAAACTGAAACACATACAGTCATAAACTCTCTTAAAATTAGTTGATTAATAAACATTAAACTGCAATATAGTCTAAATTTCTTCAGTGGTACAAACGTAAACACATACAGTCCTAAACTGATTGCTATATTACACACTGTTACTATGCCATTATGTAATAGAACACACTTCAAACTGCACTTGTAATTGTCTACAAATAAACGCGAATTATTTGCACTGTATAATGTAACCTGTAATTCCTATAGAAGACCTGAGACATTATGACAATAAATTCTCTTCTGTAAAATATGAAAGAAAAGCCTCCTCCTGTTTTCGGAAGTATGAAACTTTTGTGTTGGGCTCAGTAATCCTTTTTCTTGCAATCTAGAGGCTAATGTTTGAGTTGCATGTTTGGAGAGACTCAAATCACGCACAAGGTCATTCAGCTCAGACTGTTAAACTTCTGAGTACTTACAGACACTTCAATACTAGAAGAATATTCGTCCTGTGCTATTCCTTCAGTCTCATCACTTGTCTCCGAATTTCTATCCTCATCTTCAGATATAGTAAATCCTTTAAAAACTTGAACTGGTAGCTCATCAATCGAATTGCTGAGAGGATACTGGGATATAAGGTATTGTGTCTATTTTTCTTGCCAATAATCTTTCTTAATGAGATTGTTGGATATTATTAATTATAGTAAGAATCAATTGACACTGATGACTAGAGCCCGGATGTTTAGGAATTTATAACAGTTAAAATAGGCAGGCAAAAAATGCAATAAAACTTAAAAAAAAAATGGCACAATAATCTTTGAAAAAGGCACTATAAATTTTAAAAAGGCATAATATATTTTAGCAATAAATTTAAATTATATCAACGTAACTCACATATTTACTTTGCAGGTGACACACATTGACTTATAAAATACTTCTTTTTTTTTTTTTTCGTGATTAACTGTCTTTTCACAAAACTTACATAACAAAACTGTTCCATTGGTTGAAAACACATGGGCAGCAAATTCACTAACGTAAGCATGAAGTTTACTTTTCAATGGTTTACTGAATTTAGGCATTATAGCTTCTGTCACCCGACAATAACTGACTGTTCCTCACTCAAATTTCTTTTGCTTACAATAATAAACACGTGTAGCACAAAATTGTAACAGTCAGATTTGAAAATACAAAAGCAAACAATTGGAAATGCTACGTGACCACTTCTATGAGAACGAACTTAATATTTAAAATTATAAAGCTGATTGTTGGTATCGTGAAGACATGACAATACTATATTTGTAACTGTGGATTGTCGTTCATTATTCATATTACACCAATAATATTAAAGCACGATTATGAGCAGATTAAGCACCGAATAAATTACTTTTATTTACTATTGTTAGTAAAGTTAGCCATTTCTTCAATATTTCAATTTCATACACATTACATTACAATTAATTAGAAAATTCCAAATAAAAAAAAATATATATTGGTTTAAAATGGCAAACAAAAAGGCATTTATTAGTAAGAAACAACTTAAAATGGCAAAATAAAAATTGCCTCTATCACTTTGATTTACGTTCATATCTATAGAGTAACAGCTAGCGTGTCTGGCCGCGAAACCAGGTGGCTCGGGTTCGATTCCCGGTCAGGGCAAGTTACCTGGTTGAGGTTTTTTCCGGGATTTTCCCTCAACCCAATACGAGCAAATGCTGGGTAACTTCCGATACTGGACCCCGGACTCATTCCACCAGCATTATCATCTTCATCTCATTCCAATGCTAAATAACCTAAGATGTTGATAAAGCGTTGTAAAATAACCTACTAAAATAAAAAATAAAAACTCTGATTTACTCCAAATCACATTTATATCTGGGCCATTCCATGTCAAATCAACACAAAAAAGTGGACTTTTCAACCCGACCACCTCAGATTTTCATTAAATTTGGTGGGATGGTAAAGAACCTTAAGTTAATTAATTATGTAAAATTTTAGCCCTCAATAATGCACGATATCCATACAGCAATTCTGTCAATATGAGAAAAAATGTAAAAATGTCGCATACTACGTCAACAAAAATAATTCATAACTTCTCTTCTAATTGAGGTAGAATCTTAAACTTGGGCTTATTTTAAAGCTAAGGGATCATATGTTTCAATAAAAATAGGTTTGCATCAAAGTAATGAATTCTTTATTGAATGGTCACGTGAAACACATTTTAACATTGAATATTTATAAATGGAGGGTCATAAATTATTTCGCGAAAAATGTATGTTATAGAGGAAAGAGTATTCTCCCTTTGGTGTAAGTTTCATTTTGGAAACGTTTCAGGAATATCAGTAAAAAAAATATATCAATGTATTGGTTTGTAGCACTTAAACCCATCTTACACCAACACTGCATGCGCGTGAGTTCGTACTTGTCTGATTATCTGCGTCGTCGATCTGTCAGGCCGTCATGAGTAGCAGTTTATACAGTCTTCAATTTCTACAAAACGTGCGATCTGTTTCAAGTGCAGTGTCGTTAGTTTTTGTAGTATGTGATAGTTTTGTGCAATGTAATGGAGTCGCGTTTTAAGTTATAGGCCTATGTTTGCTGCAATCCCGTCGAGAAATCAGGGCATTATAACTAGAGGAACAATTTAAAAAGTGTTATATCGTGGATACTTAATGTATTTGCTGATTTAAAACAGGAAAAAAGGTGTGCCCTATGTGTCGCAAAGAAAAAATATATATATAATATGATGCTATTACGCAGAATCCTCAGAATGGCTCTAGTAATGAAGAATACATTGATTCTGCAGGAAATGTAATACAAGTCTTTTTGACCAAGGTGTGTTCCTTATTAAACAAAAAAGTCTACAATAAGAGAAATATAAGAGACAGAAATTTGAAAATATTGTAAAAGATATTTAGTCTTCGATATTAAAGACGCCGAGGAACCAGGACCTTTCTGATTCTGAAATTTTGTCTCAGTTGCAGGAAAATTTTCAAAATTCAGGTAAAAGTGAGAAAATCACCATTTTAACACTACTACCTAAAAGCTGGAGCGTAAATAATATGAAAAACAGTTTCTTTCAGCTTTCGAATATATAATTCGGAAAGCAGAAGTCCTGGCAAAGGGAAAGGGAATTTTGTGTTCACCAAATCCGAAACCTGGAAAACCCTTGCTCGCGGCTGTTGCCGGTAAAGTTAAAGAATTCTGTTGTTCTGACGAGATAAGCAGAATGATACCGGTACCTGGTAAGAAATATTTGTTATGATTAAAGAATCAGGGAGTAAATCACATGAGCAGGAATGAATTATATGCAGTGTTTAAAAATTCTAACCCTGAAATGAAGGTAATATTCTCCAAATTTTCAGCTCTTAGACAAAGAAATTGTATTCTAGCTGGAGTTAGTGGAACTATACTGTCTGTGTTTGTGTCCTTATCAGAATGTAAAACTTTTGCCGGAAGCAATTTATTAAAGTTTCAGGTCTACGTGGATTTCTAGAAAATTTTTCTTTATACCTTCCAACTTATCAACATTTCTTGGCTACTATGGTGTGCAATCCTCCTCATATACATTTCTTGTTCAGGAAATGTACAGAATGTCCTGAACCATTCAAAATAAGAGAGGGTTTAGAGAAATGTTTCGAATAAAACTTCAGTGAATCAGTGACCTACAAGCTGTGGATGACGACTGACCGATCAACACTTGAGACCATAATGAAACCCACAGACAAATTTTTCGACTGTCTCTTGGAGAAACGTGATGATTTACTGACTCACTCATTTATATCATCTGAACAAAGTAAGTTTCTACGTGATATGAAATCATTTCTACAGCCATGCCAGCTTCTTGTGTTATGCAACTTCGCTGAAAACTATTTCGTAATCGAAGATGAAATTCAGTCATATCACAGGACTAATGTGCAGACAACCATTCTTACTTTCGTAATATATTATAGCGAATCGTCATCCTATACGGACTCTATTAAAAATCTGGTAATAATTTCACACTGCCCGAAATATGACACTACAGCTGTCCATCTGTTTCAAAAATATCTAATGGAGTCATTAAAACAAACATGTGTAATTCACCACAAAAATTATGTATTTCTCCAATGGATTCTCTGCTCAGTATAAAAATAGGAAAAAATTTCCTGAACCTCACATTACATGAAGAAGATTTTGGATTTCCAACAGAATTGCATTATTTTTGCATATCGCATGGCAAAAGAGCATGCAACGTTGTAGGTGGGACACTTACAAGGTTTGCGGCTTGTGCTAGTTTGCGGAGACCATCCGATAAACAAATAACTACACCTAGGGAATTGTACGACTGGACAAGGGATCATCTCCCAAACAATAATACCGTTTATGTGACTGAAAAATGCTACAGTGAAGAGGAAAAAATGCTTGCTCTTCTATTTGCAAAATTCACCGCAGTGCCTGCAACACAAGTTTCATACAATCCTGCTGTTTAGGATGGGTATTATACTTGCTAAGCAGTTTTAAAATGCAGCTGAATCAACGCAGCATCCTGTCTGGAAAGATGATCAGGCTATTTCATCTCAGCAATGAAAGATAAGCATTTCTTACAGAACTTGAGGTTTAACAAAATCCATGTGACAATTTATTTGAGGTAATAATTAAAAAAAAAATCGAATTATGTACTACATGTTAAATTACATAGTGACATTCAAGAATATGATCAAATATAATTAAATACAACGAATGTGTGGGACATAATTATCGCGACTTATACGGTTAGCTTACGCTTGCAGTGACATAATAATTTTTATCTTTGTAACCTATGATGATTCCAAGTTGAAACTTATCAGTTCATTATATCACTAATTGAGGCGTACTATATATTTTTTTCCTTAAAATAGAACTCCCGCATTTTTAAATATGAATATATGAAAATTGTTTCACCATGTTTTTTAGTATAATTGAATACATGCAGAAAACAAGATAAGCAATAAAAACTATCACATATTAAGAATGTAACACCCAATTTTTGTAAATTTATCTGGAGACGTTGTTCAGATATATAATTTTAATTGAAGCGGCGTGCTTACAAAAATATGATTTTTCTTCATGTTTGAAACGCCACTGACAGAAAACGAAAAGCACAGGACATATGAAACTCGGCAGTTTTAGTTAGCGTGGCAGGTAAACAAACCCTCAAATTTTGAAAGAAATCTGAGTCGGTCGGGTTGAGCGCCTTGTTGATTTGATATGGAATGACCCATCTATGCAAATAATGATTAACTTCCACCCAGTGAAAAAAGGCATTTCGCCAAACATCCGGCCTCTACTGGATGATATATACAAAAAGTATGTAGAAAAAAAGACAAAAGTTTCCAGCCAAACCTCTTCACTACGTTACCAATACTTCACAACTTTAATCATTATATAAATTCTTCAAGGGAAGATACACACATCATTATTAGGTCCCCTAGAGAAGATGAACTGGAAGTAGCAAAGCTAGTAGACCTAGATCCAACTCAGGAAGAACATGTTTAAGATTGTATTGGAGACTACTTGTGCTTGCACAATTTTCCGTATTCCTTACAACACATGTTTTTCTGTCAGTCTCCTTTCCACAATCGTTTAATTTAAATCCGAAACTATTACAAAGTTTTCCACGTAATGGCTCGTAAGTTACATTTGAAAGTAAAGTTCACAAATATAGAAAACTGACCACTGATCTCTGAATAACCAGCAATCATGCACAATCTTTGAAACTGAACTGACCTAGGACTGCCGAAAGGTGATCTTTGATAGTTTCATAAACAACCAATGGACAAACTGAGGTGCATGTGAAAGAAACAGAAGCATTCAATTTGAAGAAATTCCATTACTAGAATCATTAACCTTCTTTCAATTGCAAACTTTCAAGTATCTTCAGGTGGTTATTTTGACAAAGAATAAGTTGTCCACAAAAACAACAAGAAAAAAAGAAATGAATATATGGGACAACCTTCCATAGTTTGTGAATGTAAACGATTGCATAAGCTGAGTTCTCATAGAAAAAACTATTAAGGAGGGATTAGTGTGTAGATACACTTACAGGATTACTGCCTTTAGCTTTCTGAAGGAAAATAACCAGAACTTGTCAATCACAGCTTAAGACTACCGCACAAAATAATATATTTACACATTTTATGCTAAAAAGGCTTTCCAACGCAGTTATGTTTTCTTTACGACACGACAATTTATAATAGGTTCGGTTACTCGCTTGATCATATTTGATTGGTTACTTGGATTTCAAAATTGATCGATAACTGATTACATCAACAGCTCTAATTATATGTTAATACAGATGAAACTATTTTTAGTAGGTAGTTTCGTTAACTTTATTAAGATATGATATGATATATATTTGATGTCGACATTTACATCCATGTAATGAGGACCTCACAATTTGTATCCAGTGCCACAATTACATTTGTTACAGTTATACCTTTTGTAGACGCTCTTATAATTTAACTTTCGACCCCATTTACATCATTCAAAATTGACACTTTTACGACTCTGTTCTTGATTTTCAGTACACTTATATCGAACACACTGTTTCTAATAATACTTGTTACTAAAACATATTACATCATTGTCCAATATGTTCGTTATTATGTCTGTTTCTTGTGCACATTTCATTTACAGATCTCACTAATTTTCTACATATTATACTTCGCTATCCTAGCTAGCCACATCCACCATACTCCTTACCTATTTTCATTACCTCTATCGTCTTATCTAACTTCCTATTATACTCCTCTAATTCATATTTCAATTTATTTACTAAGTCCTTAGTCATCTCCTCCTTAGCCGTCTCTGTAACAGAAATATCCATTTCACTATTTTCTGTTATAAACTCGCCATTCTTTTTCTTCACTTCACTTCCTACCATTTCAGCTCTTGCTCTCACAGAAACAGTTTCACTTCTCCTCTTGGCACTGACCTTCCCTCCTGCTAACCTAGTTAAATCACTTGAATTTTTACTTGTGTCACTAAACTTCATTGCATTTGTGGTACTTAAGCTGCTCTTATCTGATTTCTTCATATATGTTTTCTTCTTCTGTATTCTTGATCTCAGCATTTCCTGGTCTGTCTCGCTTCCTCTGGCACAATCTGCAATTCAGCTAATTCTCTGTCGTCTACACTTACCTGGTCAACGATCTTGTTATGATAGTTACTTTTCACCACAATTGCTGATTGAGCAGACTGTCCATCATCTGTCACGTTTATTTTGTCCCAGTTCAAATTCTGATCTTCGCTTAACATCTGTTTAGTTGGGCTGGTCGGTATTAATCTATGCCAATGATTTTCTTCAATTTCCCTACTTTCTAGTTTGTGTGATAACTACGGTTGCTTCATTTTCTTTTACTCTTGACCATTCTTCTTCCTCACGATTGTAATTCCAGCAGTTTGCCCATTCCTACCTTGTGACCTCGTGTCTTCAGATCTCCTCTGCTCTTTTGTATATTGATGTACTCGCTTCTTCGTACTTAATCCAAACATTGGATGATCTTCATTTGTCTTACAGAATTCTACATCATAGAATTTCCCAGTGATTTTTAATTTGTCTTCATATAATTTTGCAAAGTGACCATTCATTCACTCTTGCCGCATTCAGCAGTAGCTTCCTTTTACATTTGATCTCATAGCTGAGGTCTTTTTCAACTCTCATTCCCATTTCTCGCACTCTGTGTAAGTTTCTTAATATTTTTTGTTTGGTTACTACATTTGAGAATCTTATCACAATAGGCCTTTTACATCCTAATCTGATTCTATAAGTCTCCTCGATGTCTTCTGCCCTTACCTTCAGTTTGAAGATCTCGTAGCATACTCTGGGTACTGCCTCCCCGGTTTCTATTGCGAATTTAGTCCCTTTTCCTCTACTCCGAAGAATAACAATGTTCTTTTTCTTTGACCTATTTCGTACTGTTTAATTTTCCTTTTCATTTGTTCTATTTCTTGTCTCAGCCATTCAATCTTCTCACTGTGTCCCTGTATGTTTATCTTAACTCTTTCAATATCCTGTATGTAGTCACTTGATACATTATTATTTGTTCTTTCTTCATTATTTAGATCTACTATATTCCGATCTACTAATTCTTTCGAGCATTTCCTGAGGACAATGCCTCTCTACTTGCAACATTAGAGCCACACTCACCTTGCATCCGTTCACTACCAGTACTTATTGAAAATTGTTATTAATATATATTACTTCATAATTCGGAATAAGCGACTTCAAGTAATTTGAGACAATAGCAACTAAATGCATAAAATTTAGGTAACACTGAAAGCCACAGAAACATTCTTGACATTATAATTATAATATAAGTACAGTATCATGTTTGGAGAATGAATGTACGGGTATATAATGGACTGAATAAAATATTTAAAGAGACTGTAATAACAATTAAAAAGAAGACTGGTATGGGTTGGTAATTTGGTAAGAGACGAAATGTGACGTGATCAATAGATAGAACAGAGAAAAATCCTCTCAGGCACCGAGACTCGAACCACGGTTTTCAGCTCTATGTGCTGACGTTTTATCCACTAAGCCACACCGGATTCCAGTTCCGATGCTGGATCGAAACCAACTCAGTTTAAGTTCTACCTCTAGTTTTCCCTTTGGAGGCCTAACCTCATGCACTGTATCACAGAATATGTGACAGTGGCACAATGTCCAATGTACTATGTATAGAGGTGCACTTATTACGAGTGACTAGGTGGCCAGGATCCGACAGGATGAGCGCTGTCTTGAAAAATTAAAATTAAATTATGGTTTATTTAACGACACTCGCAACTGCAGAGGTTATCTCAGCATTGCCGGTGCGCTGGAATTTTGTCCCGCAGGAGTTCTTTTACATACCAGTAAATCTACCGACATAAGCCTATCACATTTAAACACAATTAAATGCCATCGACCTCTGCTGGGATCGAACCCGCAACCTTGAGCATAGAAGCCCAGCGCTATACCAACTATGCTACTGAGGGCGACGCTGTCTTGAATCACTAAGTGATTGCTTACACATATATTATTGTGATGTACCGAAGTACATATGATATTTCAGTGCAGGAATTCTGCGTTATCATATGATGAAGAATGGGTAGAACAGGGAAATGATAACGCAAAATTCCTGCAAGGAAATATCATATGTACTTCGGTGCATCATAATAACAAATATGATTGGCATAGTAGAAAGAAAAAACAGCAGGAAAGGATGAGTAGAAGACACTGTAATACATAGACAACAAATGAAGGCTAAAGAAGCAGCATCAACAGTGGCAGTATTAGTGATAGCGTTAGTAGTAGTGGTGATAATTTAAATGTCACTAACGTCTCTCCAATATCAAAATATCTTCAGTTTTTCTCATGAATAACAATCATATATACTGGTACATCCAACCATCTTTATATTACAACAGCCACATCGACAATCCCAATCCTCAGCCATTTCGATGTCGTGTATCTCCTATATATAAATCTATCCCACATTTTCTTCATAATGTCTTCCTCCTTTCATAATTTCCGTGATCTACCATTTCTCAATCGTCCTGGTGCTTCCAATTAGTAGATGGTTTTTGGCCTTCTTTCAAAATAGGTCTTGGTTATGACCAAACCACCCCATGTCATAATGCATTGCAAATTAATGTTGCATGTGATAATATTAATGAAGCAATGAAACAAAGGATAGTACGAAGACTCGCAGACACACTCACCTATCGGTCAGAATCTCATTCTCCTCTGTTGTAACTTCCAGTTTCAGCTCGTCCTTTACTGTATCCAGGTCACACAACTCTTCCTAAAACATACAGCGGGAATAGAACAGAAAGATGGCGCAATTTTTCACTTGCAGTAAATCGATTTTCATGACATACACTTACATTTTTTTAGTTGGTTATTTTACGACGCTTTATCAACTGCTGTCGTTATCTAGCATCTTAATGAGATGAAGGTGATAATGTTAGTGAAATGAGTTGGGGTCCAGCGCCGAAAGTTACCCAGCCAGCATTTGCTCTGAAAGGGTTGAGGGAAAACCCTGGGAAAAACCTCAACCAGATAACTTGTTTCAACGAGAATTTGAATCCGGACCCGCTCATTTCACGGTCAGACATTACTCCACAGTGGTAAACTGCTTATTTTTAAATCCAATTGAAATTTCAGTAAGAGAAGGAAACACAGTTATGTGAAAGTCAAACTTTGTTTCATTTTATGCAATTTGACGTGGAGTGACGCAAATGCAAAATTCACATGTCTGACCAAAGAAAATCCCCATAAGATGCGGTACACAAGTTCCAGCACCGTTTAGTTGCAACGTGCAGTGTGGTTTGGTGAAAAATAATTTGACTGATCAATACATTTTCGGGGATCATCTTATGAGGTAAAGTACTTACAATTTTTGTGAGATTTCCATTAGTGGAGCAAATGCCGTACCACATGCGAGGAATAATGTATTTCCATCATGACAGCCTGCTGCCTCATTTTTCAGGGAAAGTAAAGCAATATATATTGACTCCCAGGACGTTAGATAGGTGGACTCTTGCCTTTGTCAGCTACATTTTCCGATTTTACTCCATTAGAATATTGTTTGTGGGGATGGTTTAAATACATTGTGTATAGTGTGGAAGTGAATACCTGAGAAGACTTGGCACAATATATCTGCGTAGTAGCCGAGGAGATTTTTAGCCTACAACAGAAGACAGGGAATGCAGCATGTGCAGTTCACACTCGGTAACTGTGTGAACTGCTGCAGAAGGTGGGATCTTTAAAAACCGGTTTTAACACAGATTCCGCAAGTGTATAACAACGTGAATGTTCTGCAATAAGTTTATAATACACCCAGTACCATCTTTGTAGATAATTTAAATGCTTCAACCTTAAAAGCTTCCATGTTTATGGTTAACATTTAGGGAGATATAGCGCACCCAAGTTTAAAAGTAGGTATGACATACACTATGTGATCAAAATTATCCCGAACCCACCTCAAAATGAAATACAAGTTTGGGCAGCCCTTCACTGGGAACAGTCGTTGTCAGTACGGTGTTGGCCCAACCTTAGCCTTCATGACAGCCTTCACTCTCGCAGGCATACTTTCAATCAGGCAGTGAAAGGTTTCCTGGAGAATGGAAGCTCATTCGTCCCCGAGCACCGAAATGAGAAGAGGTATTGATGTGGGTCAGTGTGGTCTAGCACGATGTTGGTGTTCCAAAACATCCCAGAGATGTTCTATCGGATACAAATCAGGACTCTGCACAGATCAGTCCATTAGTGCGACGTTGCCGTCGTCGTCAAACCACTCCCCAAGCCCTACAGCATGGACAGGTGCTTGGTTGAGTTGAAAGCCACAATGGTCATCCCTGAACTGGTCTTTGACGGTAGGGAATATGAAAGTGGTTAAAATGTCAACATACACTTGTGCCGTGACAATACCACGTAAAACAACTAGGGGACCAAGCTCCCTATAGAAGAAACATGATAACACTGAAACCCCACCAGCCCTGAATTTCACAGTCGGCATTATAAAGGCTGGTAGATGTCGTTCACCAGGCATTCGCCACTTCCAAATCCTACCATCGGGTCGTCACCTTGTATATCATCACTCCACAAAATGGTTTTCCACTCTTCTAGGGTCTAGTTTCGATGCTCCTTACTGTATACCATGCGAGGTGGCATTTGACATTTGCCTGTGTGATATGTGAATATGGGCAACTGCTCGGCCATGAGAACCAAGTTTACGCACAGTCATGGTGCTTGAAGATCCTGTTGCAGTTTGGAATTCCTGTCATGGTGGCAGTGGATGGTTGACGATTATGTGACGACTACGCTATACGACTCTTAATGGTCTCTAGAAATCATGCATGGTCGGCCTGCATGCTTTTGAGTTGTACACATCCCTTCATGTTTCCACTTCAGTATAACATTACTAGCAATGGACCTAGGGATGCTTAGGAGAGTGGAAATCTCGCGCACAGACTTCTTACCACCAAACCACGTTGAAAGTCCACGAGTTCCTCAGACTGTCCCATTATAATGTCACCTGACAGCTGTCTGATGTCTGTTGACTACTGTGTCGCCTTCTGTGATAAAAACACGTTTTTCGGAGTGTCCGGATACTTTTGATCACATAGTGCATGTTTATATGAAATTTTTAATCAGGATGAAGTCAGAAATCAGAGCCTAGAGTAATGCGAAATGTTCGTGAATTACCAGAGAAAGAGCGAGAGAGGGAGAGGGGGATGGAGAGAGGAAGAGGGGGAATGAGGATGGGGTGGGGAGGGGGAGTGACAGGGAGAGGGGGAGGTGGAGAAGGGAGTGGAGGGGAGAGGGAGATGGGGAGGAGAGAGAGAGTGAGTGTGAGAGTGTGTGAGAGAGAGAGAGTGTGTGTGTGTGTGTGTGTGTGCGTGCGTGCGTGTGTGTCAGAGTCAGTGTATAGAGGAGAGTACTGCATTCCTTTGACGTGACAAATGCCAATGCAGAGGTCATATTTACTCGAGGAAACTCAGTACAATGCAGAACTTGCAAAGAAACACAGGTTTCTGGTGTAATATCCCATAGCTATCTTGAAGAATGCTGTGTTATTGTGCAGTTAACTACTCTCAAAGGTCAGAGAAAAATGACAGTTTTGTAATTGCTAAAGACAGGAAACGTGAACTGGCACCTCTTCTTCAAGATAAAATTGTAAACCGGGGCCATTTTGATAAAATGTATGTAGGTTATGCTCTAGCATTTCTAAACCGAGATATTTCAGCAGCCATCAAATTTTACATTTAACAAAAAAAGTTTATGGTAAACATTTCACAACAGCTTGGTTTTTTTGAGGTAATGCATAAAAATGGTCCTGTTTAATGAATTATCGTTGTACAAAATTAATATTAAGTCACAAACTCGAGGAGAATATACCACAACGATTAATTTTCTCAATGACATAATGTTTATAATTCAAAATATCAAGGTGGGCAAAAGTGGATGTTGGAAACCATTCCAAACTGAAAATACTGGCAACAAAAACAGTTCTTGACATTCAAGAAAGTTGTCTTAATAAAGCGAACTTCAAGTATCTTATGCAAGGTAGATGCACACAGGATGCGTTAGAAAATTTATTTTCTACTGTTCATTCCACAAATTCAATCCCGGATGCAAAAGAATTCAAAACTGCATTATGATTAATATCGATCTGTCAAATTTTCTCATTAATGAAATAAGAAAGTTAAGCAGTCTGCGATTCTGAGCAATTAGTTGAGTTTCTAGATACAGATGTAAGTAAACCCCACAGAGAAAGGCATAGTCAAGATGAATGTGAGCAAAAGGAAATTGATATAAATTGTAATTTAACTGAAAATGGAAATGACTTGAGTGAACAAGTGCTTTACTATTTGTTGGGATCAGTTTTGTTGAAAATAAAACAAAATAAGTCAAATAGTATTTGTGGAAACTGTTTTTCATCTGTAATAACTTGTAACAGGGATGAATCTATAAATTTTACGAGCACATCAGTGACTTTCAAGTTTTACAAGGAAATGTCACTTGTATACTGTACCCTTGTAAATTGTTTCATATAATCCTGAATGTGAATGAATGAATGAATGAATGAATGAATGAATGAATGAATGAATGAATGAATGTTAGCCATGATGTCCCATGTTGGGCACAGGCCTCCTGTGATGGGGTTAGAACCCCCTCTACAGGGATGCTTCAAGTGTACTCACTTGGCGAGCCAATCCAGGCGAGCTTGTCATGTACACTACTTTTGTGACACGGTTAATAATTCTATTCATATAATCCTAAATACAGAAAAATTTTTTAGAAACAAAAGTGAAACACTGGTAGAAAATGAGGTGACACTAAAGACTTTGACGTCTTTATTCATTAACACTTCAACTCATACATTCTCAACTTGTATTTATTGTTAACAAAATTGTCTGTTACAGCAAATGCACTACAACTATGTGCTAAATGTGGCAGTTAAAGTGTTGCTATGAGAATTGCAATAGAAAATCGATGATTTTATTCCTATTGAAGTGGATAGGACATAAATAATAAAATGTTATCTCTAATGAGTCACTTCACTATGACAATTACAATTACAATTAGCCCATGTACATTCCTATTGGGAAAGGGCCTCTTTTGTTTGAAAGGAAGCTAGTTTCTGCAGTCCCAATTAGCCCATCCAGGAAAGATCGGCCTAATTTGTTGTCCTGATAGCTGTTTGCACTAGTTGGTGCCAGGTTCTTCTCTCTTTTGCTATCACAATTCACTTGCTGCCAAAGGTTCTCCTGAGTTCATTTGTCCAGCAGGTTCCCTGCTCTGCCAGTGTTCCTCTGTCCAGTCCTGGGGTCCCAAACAGTCACTCTGTGTGTTCATCTGATGGGGTGTTGTCTCACGATGGGTCCTGCCTACCTCCATTTTAAGGAGCTTCCTGTAGTCACAACGGCTTTTAATCATGTTCTCTTTCTTATTTCGTGGTTTTGCATTCTGTCTTTCAATGTTTTGCCCAAACGTTTTCTTTCCAACTTTCTTTGACAGATTCTTCTTGCTTGTCTGTGCTTCTTTGTTAAATTCCATGTTTGAGGGCCATATAATTGGGCTGGTAGAATGCACATGTTCATTATTTGGCCTTTCAAATTTATATTTTAGGATTTGTCCAAGAGTATAAATCCTGAAGACCAGAATTTGGACCTTGCTGATGAGATGCATCGGGCTATTACTTTATCCATCGTGTTCTCAAAACAAGTGCTTTGACTCAAGTATGCAATTTCTTGGACGTATTCCAGAGGTCCGTTATCTGCTAATGTGATGTCTACAAATACCTTACTATAATAATACCGGACAGCTAGCAGTTCTGCGCGCGAACAATGCTGGTGCTGCTACCTAGGCGACCGGTGTGGCGATACTCGCGAAACAAGCTGTAATCAACTGCAATGAATATTGTTGCTGGGCTGGTTAATAGTTTTATTAATTAGTGCTGTGTTAAAATGTCAGGGTGATGTGATGTTTATAACTGCAACAAAATTACAGTATTACAAATTGCTCCAAATCGTACTTTCGATTTCTGAGGGATCGTAAAACATGAGTCAACAACATTCTTTAGTAGACCTATTTCCTTCGTCTTTGTGTTGATAGATAAATACAAATTAGGTTTTTTATTTAGACTTAATAAATGAATAGACGTTAAAATGTATTAGAAATTTTAAGGTTTTATCAAATTAAGTTTTATTGTTGTCCACATGGCTTTACTAATTATTACAAGCATCAGATTACTATCAATTTTATCTTCGCAGTTCTCAGCAATACGTATATAAAGCATTACTGTAAATTCATTCTTAATGTCAGAATTGATTTTGTCTCACTAAACCAAAGAAAAAAATATGTAACAATTAATTACGGGAAGTAATATGCAGCTTTGATATAAGATAATAATTTTACATTAAATATTATTCAACATTTCTTAAGTGTTTCATTTATTATTCAACATTAGTAAGTCACGGTTTAAACAACAGTCCGAAACCTGCTATTTGTATTTGTGGACGTAATTCCACGCCACTCTGCTAGATGTCAAGTCCGCGATATTTCGCACTCACGTCAATGCTGCTAGTATACAGCTGTCCGGTATTATTACATAAGGTATTTGATGTCTACTTCTTTGTTATTTGTCATCAACTTTGTCTTTGTGGAGTTAGGCCTACTTTTGATCTCAGGATTTTTAGCTCTGTAATATGTGTCTTCTTCAATTGATCTGGTGTTGTGGCTATGAGTACTATGTCATCTGCACACCTCACGATTACGACAATATTGTTTATTATTCCATATCTCCTATACTCAATAAACCACAACAACATGTATGATATTGCCTTTAATGACTACCAGTATCTCTTAAACACTGATTCTGGTGTGTGTGTGTCTGTGTCTGGGTGTGTGTGTGTCTGTCTGTCTGTGTCTGTGTGTGCGTGTATGTGCACGCGCATGTAGCCATAGTTTAAATTTACGGTACACTGAATAAAGGAATAAATAATTTTACATAGAAAATATTAAAGGCTTTCCCATATGCTCATCTAGAGGTTCATTGATACGGTAACCATCTGTAAGAAAAAGATTACAAATTCAATATTGAAAGAAGAACAGCCAGAAAACCCTATGGGATCAACATACCTCAACTTTACACTTTGTTCTAAGAAAATCAGTAGGCACTGCAGTTTCCTCAGCTTTAATATCTGATGTAAGATCATAGCTGTGGTCCACGCATTCTGTCTTTATTCCAGTGACATGGAGATCTAATAAATTTCCATCCTGCAGAAGACAGAACATAATGAATAAGTAAAATATAACAGCTTATATGGATTTGAATCCAAGTGCTACATGATGCACTCTGACCCTCATACTGGGACCTCACAGCTAATTAAGGCACATACTAAAAACAGTACAAAGAAAATAATCGATAGTAAAATAAGAACAAGATAATAGGTGCATACAATACACAAAATGGAAAATGTTTACTTATAGAAGTGAGAAATATATTGTAATTACGTGTCTGAAGTAGACAACTGAAGGGTAAGAAAATCACTATACTGATAGCTATTTCGTCTGTAAATACTTTTTACGAATCGAAATAACTCAAGAGACATTTAGGAAACACATTTGAACTGGAAAAAAAAAATTGTGCTACTGACACTGATAACATAATTATTCTAGTTCAATATCAGTTTCAGAATAATTCAGTGTAGGTCATCCACGACGAAGTTTTTAACGACCCTCAAGACATGACCAACGGCAATTTTACAAATAGCCAGTAAGACTTCCACTTTTGATAGGATGAGAAGACAGGAATCAACAAGTACGAGTCTGTCGGAATCCAATAGTGCATTAGGATTGTTATTTATGTCTCAATCATTCCTAGTTTAATAGAGTTGTGGAAATAATCTTCTAAGTCTGAAGTTGGAATATTACATTGCAGTCTCTCATTGACGAGTACGCAATGGTCAGCTTTCTCTTGGTTATAAAATTGAAATCGTGTCGCTTAGTAAAGGAACTTGACTTGTCTTTTAGTTATATCATGTTTTATTTCCTTTCTGAATTAGTGGATTACGAACATTGTCGATGAATATAAGAAAAATTTATTACTTTCTCCTAGTTCATAATATTGTCTTGCAGGTTGTTTAGGACCAGGAGAAACGTCGACAGTAGTATTAGCCAGGAATTGAGTGAAATTGGCAACAGCTCCAACAAAACTATTTCTATTTAATTAAAGAGAATGAAACTGCAATTACTTTAATCTTCCGTACTATAAGTGTTTTATGTTGGTGCCCATGGAGTCCGTATCCAAAGTTGCTAGTTTAGGATCCTTCTACATATTCAGTGAAAATATTTCGGCTTTGTTTAAAGAACTGTTATCTCCACAGGGACATCATCAGTATACTCTGCAGAAAATATGTCACCTTCGAATCCGATCATTTGTCAGTGTTCCATGGTGTGGACAGTATCAGATATTGAATGTTACCACAGACGGTATTTGCTGCTATTTCCCCCTCCTCAGCATCTGCTAATATACATATATGCAAATAAATACGATAGCGCTGTATCACTTAGCAGCATTCCTATGCCTTAGTAATATGTATGCATGTTTGTATGTATTTATAAATATGAATCTATGTATGTTATATTTTTGTAAATAACAAGCACATTTATCTGACTATGTCCTTTTGCCCTCACAGGACTCGGAATTTGAAGATAACTATCAGTCGTGGAGTGTTGTGGAATAATGTGTTATATATCATAAATATTTACAATAGAACATCTTTTCATAAAACATCCGTTGCAATAATGACGAATACATTGTAATGTAAAAGGTTACAAAACTGTAGATCGAAATAGGGCAATGTTTCACACAGAAAGGATGACAACATGATAGGTTCTTTGTAATCCTGTACAGGCGCAATAAAAACAAATAATGACAAATTATACAAAATTGTTTTACCTCCTATTATATGGGACATATTATGACAGTTTTTATTTGGGAATGATATCTCGAATAGATTCATCTTAATTATTGTAATTTTGACCATTATTTGATTCCCATTCTTTTATTTTGGATATTTTCCTTTCAATTATCCATTCCAAAAAAAAAAGTTGAATGCTTACCAAATAGAGTTCAGGTGCCATACTATTTATTCCTTGCCAACACAGTAATATGGTAATACATATCAACTTACTGTCCTTCGATAATAAAAGCAGAACACTATGACATACAGGCCTACATACTATCAAGCAAGGTAACAAACTTTATTATTACTACTATTTCAGCTTAAAATAATTGGTTACATATTTTGTATTAACATCGATTTATATTGCATGTAGATCACACACTTGATCAGCAAAGTAAATATGGATTTGGAATATCTGCTAATCTTAATTAATTACTAGAAGTTAGAATTAAATTATCTGGTACACAGAAATTATTGTAAAAACGTGCCATATTTTCGTAATGCAGTAAAATCTCTCGTATCCAGCACCCAAATACCCGGCAATACCAAAACAACGTCACTTTTGGCTAGGCCAAAAAAAAAATAGTCATTCATGCAGAAGGGAAGAGTGGGACGAAGATGTGAGTGGTTTTCATGGATCGCACACGTCGCATATCGTGTTTACTCTTTACATTGTTCACGTGTGAAAACAGAAACAAAAAAACCGTTATGTCCCTGGAGTATATCGGTTAGCATCGGTAAGCTGCCACTTGGACCTTGCAAACAATGCACAGAGACCATATCTTTAAATTGACCACTTGAACTTGCCCGTTTTGAAGGGGTGTTGGATGAGTCTAAATAGGAAATTGTGAAATTCTCTGTTTCTATAGAGCGCAAAAATTTCGAGTGATAGTATCATGGCTATTACCGCTAAGTGCTGCTGTTTCGCAATGGGTTCCACAAAACGCAAGCAAAATATTCTTGCGCTCAAATCATTGAGCGTTACTTCGTCTTCACATTTGCCACGTTGGCTACAATGCTCTTCACGTTACATGACTCACATGACCGCCATTTAAAATTGTCATAAGGTTAGGAAAACTTTTAGTATTTTTCACGCTTTTATGTATTACTGTATTACAATAATTACTAACTGATTAATGTACACTACCGTATTCAATATCTATATCTATATGAAAAATACTAAATTTCAACATGGAAAAAAAATGTTTGTGCAGCACAGTGTGTCTTTACATAACCTATAAACGTATTTTACAGTTATCCGGTAAAATCAGTTATCTGGCAATGACTTTGTCCCACAGTTGCCGGATACAAGGAATTCTATTGTACTTGACTGACACCACCACAAGTGCTCAAGAATATTTGTTGCGATGGTGCTACTCTGGAAGTATATCTGTTCTACCATATGTATTTTAAAATTATGCAAGTAGCTACTCAGTTGTACCCGAATTCATCTTTTTGATCTTACATACTCACTGATCTACATCAATTTTTCTGACTGCAAAAGAACATCTGATCTTTATTAATTTGAGGGTGTTGAATCCATAAACCATATATATTTTTCACCATCACGTCAAGATTTTTCTCAAATGGCAACATCATGTACTTTCTCTTTTGCGGATTTCTGTGAGAGTGGCCGCTGTTTATGGAAAATGTAAAAACAACTTAAACTTATCCTGCCACATTTGTGGCTTTTTTACAACGCCAAAGTGAAGGAAAAGTGAAGATATCATACATATTTCGGGTTAAACTAGGCAACCAGGACATATGCTGGGCACCACATATACTGTGTGGAACATGTGTTGAATATCTCAGACAGTGGACTATGGGAGAGAGAAAAACCTCGCTTTTGGAGTTCCACTGGTGTGGTGGGAACAGCGAGATCACATGGAAATCTGCTACTTTAGTATGGTTGATGTATCAGGCTTTAACAAAAGTGAAAACACTCCATTCAATATCCTCACCTACGGTCAACTATAAGACCCACACTACACAGCAATGACTTTCTTATTCCTACATTTACCACATCTGAAAGTTCCAGTTCTAGTGATGAATCTAATGTACTAGCAAAACCAGATACTGATGATTATGATGAAGAAAGAACACTAGGAAAGGAAAGAGTGGCCTACCTGAGTTGAGTTTCACGTTGGTGATCAGAATATCCAGCATGAGCCTCGTCTTGATCCCAAAAAGATATTATTACCCCCACTCCATATATAATTAGGCCTTATGAAGCAGTATGTGAAGGCTCTGGATAAAGACGGTACTTGCGTCAATTATATGTGCTCTAAATTTCTTGTACCTACACACGAGTAGCTGAAAACTGGAGTATTCGATGGACGACAAATAATATAAGATGAAGAATTCTTGGAGACCATGAACACCTTGGAAATGGATGCTTGGTGTGCTTTTTCTGATTTTGTGAGAAACGTTCTTGGCAACATCAGGACAGACTACGAGGTTCTAATTCAGATTTTGTTGACAGCATTTCAGAGATTAGTGTTAAGATGCATTTCCCGCTCAGCCACATAAATGTCTTTCCCTCAAATCTTAGTGCAGTAAGTGAGAAACAGTGTCAGCGTTTCCACCAAGAAATAAAGATTATGGAACAGAGATATCAAAGCAGATGGGACATAAATATGATAGATGAGCCACTGCAGAAGATCAAAGAAGCGAAAGTTTCTTAGTAATTGTGATACTTAAAAGTTCCAGCCACTCTGCATATTGTGTAAATTAATTTACACCCATCACTACTAACTATTTTGCCTAAAGAAAACATAGTATGGATTAGCATGCGGTTTAAACTCATGAAAAGAAGGAAATTCTGTAATAATTGCATTTTGTGAAAAATGGTGATATGATTGGCACTTTCTGACTGCATATTTGAAATCAGAGAACTCGAATGATATAAATTCAGTCAAAACATCCAAGTCAGCAGAAAAAAAAATGTTCATATGTACCGGTATACTAGTGTAATAATTAAAAAATAAAACACATTAACAAATTAAGAGGATTTATGAAAAGAATTTTGATTTAAGGCTATTTTAAAACTCAGTTTCAACCAGCGCCCTTTATCAGCTCTTAAAATAACATGAAAAAGTAAAAAAGAAGCATGTGATACGTAACATGAAGACAAACACAACAAACTCTAGATACGAAATTCCTTAGACTATGCTGAAAATCTGTTAATTATAAACTGGGAGATATATAACTTCATGAATATTCTACAATGTTAAACATGTCGGACATAAAAATTATAACCAGACATTTTCAATTTACCTCTGATAAGGGCTTCTTCTCAGCTGTATAGGTATCATCACTCCATTGTATAGCCAAAGGGTCAACCTCAGGTTCCTTCTTGATTACATCCATTGCGACTGTAAGCTGCTGAAAGAGGCTTAATTATCCTCAATGGTTACAACATATTATATGTACAATATATTATTTCCTCGAACATGCGAATTTGTTCCGATTAATTAGGCCTATATTCCACACAAAAATATAGAATACCTTTAGTACTAGTGATTATGAGAGTATGAATCCAATTATGCACATAACTCGTGTATAGAATAAGATACAGGGTTGCCAGATTATCTCGTCAGAAATCCTATGCAGGTGATAATATTGCATACCTTAATGTGGCTACACATTTGAATTCATTCAATTCGTAATATAACTGATTTGATTCATTTTATGTTATTTCAAGTAATTGCATAGGCCCTAAACTTTTAATTTTGTTACCATTTTTGCTAGATTATGAAATTATTGATAAAGTCTGGAAAAATAATGTCATATTACAGACTGATCTATACGGAAAAACCGAGGTTGTGGGTTCAATCCCGGTCCAGGTCAATGGTATTTGTGTGCTTAATTGCGACAAGCTCATGACAGTAGATTTATTGGCATGTAAAAGAATTACCGCGGGACAAAATTCCAGTACACCAGCGATGCTGATATAACCTCGGGAGTTGCGAGCGTCGTTAAATAGAACAATTTTTTATCCGGAAAAAATGCACGACACTGTTTGAATCCTACCCAGTAAAGAATTAAGATACTGTATAAAATATCTCATTACATACTACAGTATTATCGTTTTTATTTCAATATAACTGAATAGGAAGTGCCAGGCGGCATTGATGACGACATTGAACTTAGGTTGGACAGGTTCTTGAAAATTTGAATACGGAATTTTAAAAATAATTGTATAGAAATTAGCAAAAAATTGTACTTTCCTGGCTTCTTGACATTCCGAAACAAAGATAACTCAATCCAGGATACAGGACACCATTAAATCCAGAACAAGCCTGAGAAATTCAGGACGTCTAGCAACCTTGATAAGATCCCAGTCCCCAGTCCTTCATGTGTGCCTTTATCTAGACATGCGCCTGAGAGTATCTGTAAATATTCAAAGTCAATATTACTAGGAATACGTAACTTTACTCATACCTGCCAACCCTCCCGCACATCTAACCAAACCTAACCTAACCTGTCACGTAATATACACATAATGTAATCTAACGTAACATTATACTACACACCTCTTGTAACATTTCTCACGTTTAGTTTCATTTCGTTTGTAGATATTGACATCCCTGTCGTCTTTGGAAGTGGATTGTCATCTAATGGACGTGAAGTGAAACTGGGTGGATCGTGATGGCGGGAAAGGAATATGGCGACTCTGATAATTACATTTACTACGTTGATTCTGTGTTTTCTCCAACAATTTTATTATTGTATCATTGCAGTGGTAACTGCAAATATATAGTACAATAAAAATTGAAATGTGTCGTGGCTGTGATAAAAGTGTTCAAAATTGATTTCCAGCGCTACAATCCCAGTGATAAATGTGTTCACTATTCGTTCACAGTCCATTGGAAGTGGTTGGTAGATGCTCTAGATTGACCCATTAGAAACTAGCGTGGAAGTTTCGTAATGTCACTAGTGTTGCCAATTCAGCGGTTTTCCCGCTAAATCTAGCTTTTTTGGATAACCGTCTCGCGGGTAAAATTATATTATCCCGCGGTTTTTAATCTTTGAAGTTTTTGAAAAGAAAATATTCATATTAGCGTTATTGTTGTTTTTGCAAGTTTAATACCGGTCGATTCTTACAATCGGACAGTAAAAAAATGTAAGTGTGGTGGCATTATAATTAAACATTAAACATCGAACATCTGCTGTCGCCGTGCACTAGCACTTCACATGATCAACAAAGACTTTAATAATATAATATATTAGAAATTACATACAGACTAAATTCAATTGCTTAAAGAATATTATTTGTGTAAGACGTGTACCGTAACAGTGTTAACTATTACACAATATCGTTAAACCTTTCTCTGTGCCATTTATCCGTAAATAATTGAGATGTGGGGCCTCACGATCAGCAACGGTTTCGTAAAGAGTGTCTACGTGAAGTGTAACATAAAGACAATTGAATTCTGGAGCGAAGTAGCCATTTACAGGGACGCATCTAATATAAATCCTTTTCAAGAAATGCTTGATCTTATTGTGTTCTTGGTCTAATGCTCAAGTGAAGAGAATATTTTATTAGTATGATGAACGTCGTGAAGTCTACGAAAAGGGATGGGGACAGAATTAATGGATGCAATTCTGACAATATGCGCAGGTCTGGATCATGTGAACAAGTGTTGCAAGAATTATCTGGTACCACCAGAGGTTTTCGAGAAAATAGGTACCTTGACTACGTACAAAAATGAAAGTGGACAGGCTAGGAATAACTTACTACGCCGGGGACCTCACAGTCACAGTTTTATATTTCTGCGTTAAAAGGTTCAGTTGGAGATGATCCAGAGGAGCTGCTAATTTGAGTGAGTGATTTTTAAATTACGTGTTTCTTATCAATACTAATTGCAAGCGTATAAAATTGAATGTCTTACATTGTGCCGAAACGAAAGCTTCATTGACCAGCATCTGCGAAAGTTAAACTTGTGCACTATACCACTTATTTTATTATTATTATAAAATTGAATAATATATACGCATTAAATCTAGAGATTTTTGTTAGAAAATCGCGGGTTTCGAAAGCCATCTAGCGGGATTATTAGAACAACTGTTGGCAACACTGAATGTCACGTAAGTTATGTTGGTTCGACCACAGTATAGAGAACATACAGTAGGGACATATAAGCTGTTTCGTGGGAACAAATTCTGAGTGCGCATGTCACAAAACCGGGTGTATTATCTGAAACCTCCACCAGATGGATCTGCATGTACGACAGTGCTGGCATAATTTAATATTAACTGAAAACATTACATTACTCATCTTTTAACAATTTGAAAGACATAAGGCAAAGGAATGGCAATATAACCATAATAATAATTACTTCCGTATGCAATCATCATGAAAATATTCACTAATTGACGCTAACGTTCAAGTCACTGTTTGAGGCTTATGTTGGTAGAATTGATCCAAGTACAACGTAGTACATCATGGCGTCCGTTGCGGTGAAGTGCGAACATGAACGTCAACAATAAGTATTTTGACTTCCTAGCGACATAATATTAATGATAGATAATGATAATGGCTAAGAGCACAAAGATTGTATGTACAAAAAGAATGTAAAAAAAGTGTGTGTTATTGGTACTGCCTGATTTGTCTTGGTGTAACTTACTCTTCATCGCAAACTGAAACCGTTAAATTCGGAGTTGCGCTTGGGCGTGGGTTCGATCCCCGCTTGGACTGATTACCTTGTTGGGTTTTTTTCTGAGGTTTCCGTACTGCAACGCGAATTCAGGTAATAAATGGCGAATTCTTGTCTTCGTCTTGTCAAATGCCACCTCGCTATCACCAATCCCATCGATGCTAAAAAAAACCTAGTAGTTGAAACAGCGTCGTTAAATAACTTCAAAAACACTCTTCATAAAAACTACAGAGCATTGTGACAAGATAAAACCCATTTCGCCACTTCACAACATTTGTTTTTCATTGACATACAACCTTTGTATTCTTACTCACTGCTGTCTAATAATGAAACGAAATTAACCTAAGCTACATTATTTCCCGATTATCTCTGATCACAGGTATTAAGTGGCAGCAATCTCAAAGAAAATGGATACTCAGAAAACAACAACACGAGGTGGTATTTGCGCTGTGAAATTTTGTTGCAATAATAAAAGGAACCTAAGTCAAAATATAAGCTTATTTCGTTTTCCAAAAGACAGAGATAGGTAAGTACAATGAGATGATCACATATCTTAAAAAAATTACGAACTTCTTCTTCACTCAAAAAAAAAAAAATTCTGATACATACTCAATTTAATTTCAGATGTAAAATATGGGTTCAAGCATGTGGCTGTGAACACTTATTCCGGATTATGAGGGATCTTAATGGCTCAATGTATAGGGTATGCAGTTTACATTTTCCACAAGAAATGATTACAAAAAAAAGCACTTCCAAAGTATCCCGATTAACTGCAGATGCTGTTCCAGTGCTAAACATACCTGAATTTCGAAATAATTCAGTACAACATGCACGTTCAGGTTAGTATTAATTTTTGGCAATTGTGAAAGTTTTAACAAAGATGCCAGTGAAAACTATTCCATTTCTGTGAGTTAACCTAAATAACAATTAATTCATCTCTTATTTCTAGATGGAGGACCGCATACTGGCCCATTCCACATTGTACCAGAATTTCAAGAGAGTGCAGTACAACCTACACGTTCTGGTCAGTATAAATTTTTGGCAATTGTGAAAGTTTTAACAAAGATGCCAGTGAAAACAATTCCATTTCTGTGAGTTAACCTAAATAACAATTAATTCATCTCTTATTTCTAGATGGAGGACCGCATACTGGCCCATTCCACATTGTACCAGAATTTCAAGAGAGTGCAGTACAACCTACACGTTCTGGTTAGTATAAATTTTTGGCAATTGTGAAAGTTTTTACAAAGATGCCGGTGAAAACAATTCCATTTCTGTGAGTTAACCTAAATAACAATTAATTCATCTCTTATTTCTAGATGTAGATCTACCTGGACCTTCGAATGTATACAACAAAGGGAGTAGATCTGAAGAATGTTCATTATCAGTGACAAATGTAAACACACAAACACCAACTGTGCTCAGTTCCAATACCCCTAGAAAGCGAAAACTAAAACGTAGCATCTGTACTTGAAAGAGAAAAAATAGGAAAATGGAAAAACAAATTGAAACCAATAACGAGAAATCTGTATTGTCAGATGTTACATGTGAAGACTTTAAAGTGTTATGCGAGAAATTCCTCCCTAAAAAATGTATTGATTTTGTTAAACAGCAGGCCGATCTTCATAACAAGACACCCCATCAAAGAAGATACTCCGAAGAATTTTTGAACACTTGTTTGAAAATATATTTTATGGGTCCTAAAGCTTACAGGGGTATGTCCAAAATATTTACATTGCCAACGAAAAGAACCTTGAACAGGATCACAGAAAGTATAGATTTTAAAGCTGGCTTAAACAATTTCATCTTTGAAGCTCTCAAAGAAAAGATTCTTACATTTTGTGACGCTGATAAAAATTGTTGCCTTTGTTTAGATGAAATGTCCATAAAATCTAATTTGTTTTATTGCATAGGGAAAGATGAGGTGGTAGGATTTGAAGATTTGGGGGAAGGAAAAAGTTTTAGGCCAGCTTTAAATGTTTTGGTGTTCATGCTGAAAGGTATATATTACAACTGGCATCAGCCTCTTGCCTATTTCTTTGTTCATAATACATGTTCAGCCTCAAAACTGAAAGATTTGCTGTACACGGTTATTTCAAAAGTGAATGCTATTGGTTTGAAAGTTAGAATAGTTATTAGTGACATGGGAGCCTCAAACATTAAGCTAGCTAATACCTTATTCAAGGATGAACCAGTATTTCTAGTTCAGAATGAAGAAATAATTTATATGTTTGACACTCCACATCTTATGAAGGCGACAAGAAATAATCTTCTAACCAACACTTTTCACTTCAGAGGGGAGACGACCTCTTGGCAATATATTGTGGAATTTTTTAACAAAGACCAAGCATTGCCAAACAGATTGGCTCCTAAATTAACGGATTCACATATGCATCCCACAAATCCAGAAAAAATGAAAGTGAAATTAGCAGTTCAGGTTTTAAGTTCGACAGTTGTAGCTGCAATGTCAACATACATTGCACTGGAAAAGCTCTCCCCTAAAGCAGCTGCAACGATAGAATTCTTAGATAGATTTGATAAACTTTTTGATATGTTAAATTCGATGTCAGAAAAAAATGTAAAAGAATTTAAAGAGGCATTCAGTGGCAAGGCATATCAAATTGATTTTCTGAAAGATATGTTAATCTTCTTAGAGGAGGTTAAAGTGTTGACCAATCAAAATGTTGACATTACAAAGAAAATAAAATCACTTAAATGTTGGAAACTGACAATCAGAGCACTACTTTTGTTGTGGGAAAAATTGAAATTTGAAGGATTTCGATATATTCTCACAAGAAGACTGAACCAAGATTGTTTGGAAAACTTTTTTGGAGCAGTGAGGCAACAAGGTGGGAATGCAGCAAACCCAACTGCTGTTCAGTTTAAAAGAACATTTAAGAAGATGTTCAGGATCGAATTTTTTAAGTCAAATAACCAGAACTGCGAACCAGATTTCCATAAAATTCTAAATATCAGCATGGAAACTGTGAAGAAATTTCAAGAGCCCTTTCCTGAAGTATAATGTGTTGAGAAACTTAACATAAAAGACTGTGACTATCACTACCATGATGTAGAAAAAAATTCTGTAAGGTACATATGTGGTTACTTAATGAAAAAATGCTTGAAAGTCCACTGTTGTCAAATATGTGAAGATTTTGCGAACCACCACACTGACCTAGATGAAACAAGCTATTATAGTCATTTCCGCAGCTATAAAAATGATGTCAACAATTTTGGAAGTCTTTGCATGCCCAGTGACATTTTTTTTTAATACATTTCAAAACTTGAATTAATTTTTAAAGATACTTTTGAACGTATTGTGATTAATGAAAGACCACTTTCGAATTTCATCACCTGTTACGAGGAAGTTACACTTCATCACCCTTGTAATAGTTTTCCTCACAAGTATTTAATCCATTTGTATGCAAGGATGAGGCTTTTTTACATACTGAAATTTATAAATTCAAAATTCAGGGAAACTAATTTAAAAGGAGAGAAATCTGCTAGGAAGGAAATTATCTGGAAGCATATATAGCGTGTATTATTATCCAGAATTGCAAACAACTAACTACTGCTACTACTATTACTACAACCACCTACAACGAGTACTACAACCACCACCACCACCACCACCACTACTATTGTATTATGTTTTTTGATGACAGTAATTGTTAATAAATTGGCACATGTAGTATAGTATAGTGAATGGAAAACTAGAGTACTCGTCTACTGGAATGAACAGATATTTGTTTTCTGACACTATAATAAGCCTCTCGAACAGTGCTATAGCTTTGAATGTCGACAAAAGAAGTAATAAAGGGGAAGATGATTCTTAAAATGTCCAAGATATAAAAATGACAATGAAATGAAAAGAAACCGTTGTGGAAAGCCACAAGTCGAGATATTTCACTTCGGCTGCGGCCTATTAAATAATGGAAAAGAAGAATCTTGTTGATAGTAGTCGATGAAAATTTCTCTTAGAGGTAGTGTTACAGAAGATTATAAATATGGTGATAAAAAAACAAATCATTCACTGTCACAAAACACCTTAACAGGATTAGCAAGCAAAGCAGTATTATGAGAGAATCAGTACATGTATCAAAACCTAAAAGAGATTTAATTGAAATGTATAATAAAATTATTATTAGTATTTATCTTGTATGTAGAGAAGTTTCCATGGTGTGTTTTCTGGCCTGTATGCAATATTACATTATAATTTTTGAAAGAAGATGCAGTCTTGTGTGTATTTATATTTTCATATGTTAGCGCGATGTATTTTTTTGTGTTCTTGTGTGGTGTTTGTTTCTTGTGGTCATAGTATTAATAGTGGTAATGTTTCGTCTTTTTTTTTATGATGTAGTCTGTTATGTTGAAGTGTATCCATTCTCTTATGCTGTGTATTTGATAATGTAAATTTCCTCATTGTTGGGTCATTTGTATGTTGATTAATTTGTATACCATGGACCAAAATGCTGCACGTTTGTGTTCTATTGGATAATTAGATGTGTTGTGGATTCCCTATAAAACTGTCAGCACTTGTTTAATGAAGTATTTCATTTCAATGATGAACATTGAAACTGTCGTATGTATTTTGGTATTAGTACTGTAATTGTGTTTTGGATACATAGTTATGTGTTATAATAGTTGAAGTAAATAATTACTATCATACATCAACCCCTATCAACATCTATGGATTGTAACATATACCTGAAAATTCACTTCCTTCACTCCCATCTTGACTTTTTCCCCGAGAATTATGACGATTTCAGTGATGAGCATGATGAGCGCTTTCATCAAGAAATTTCAACTACGGAGAAAAAGAAAATACCAAGGACAGTGGAGTACCAATATGCTAGCAGACTATTGTTGAACTTTATCTCGTGATTTACTTCATGTCCAGTATAAAAGAAAATGCAGAAAAAGAAAGCTGTAATCTTCTAAACAGTGAATATTTAACCTTATTATTATATAAAGCAGTATTTTGAATAGATATAAATTCTAAAATTTCTCAAAAACCGTAAGCAACAACGGTTTTTGTCATTTTCGTATTCAGGAGGCTCAAATTATATAAAAAAACATGTATCACATGATCAGCGCAGAAAAAAAAAGTTAAAATTTGTTCGCAGTGTTATTAGGCCCACTTTGTACACCCAGGTAGTTAGGCCTACAATTCTGCAATGCTTGGGGAAAGTGGCATTAGTTTCCACAAACATTTTGTAATAATTTATTGACAATTTACGGAACATCTGCTCGCTTGGGAAAAGAGACACAAGTATTTCTCCCATTACAATAATTCATACAGAATAAAATCAAATCGACATAAACCAGTGTAAAGACAGTTTCCCTGGTGTATGTGTTTTGCAACATATGATCCAAGACGAAATGCAATGGATATGAAGATACAGAATAAAACATAAGCACTTAGCTAAAAGTTTATTTCATTTCGTTGATGAACACTGAAATTGTCGTGTGTATTTTGGTATTATTACTGTAAATTGTGTTTTGGACTAAATATTATGTAGTTACATATAATAGTTAAGGTAGATAATTATTAGGCCCACTTTGTATATCTAGGTACGTAGTTTGGCCTACAATCAGGTACTGGTATACAGTGAACATACATTTTTAATTGCTACAAGCTACCCGAATTCTTGTTTATTTATTGAATGTTTCCCTGGTGTATGTATTTTACAACATAGTGTGATCCAAGACAAAATGCAATGAATATTGTGATACAGAATAAAACAGCACGCACTTCGCTAATAGTATATTATTTTATTTCAATCATGAACACTGGAATTTTATATGTAACTTGAAAAGAAAAAGTAAATTTTCATTAGACGTACATTATAAAACAAATATCGCTATACAACGAAGGAGTACAACAGTTATTACATATGAAAGTTTAACCACAATAGTTTAACATGTCTAAATGTGATCTGAACAGTTGAACGTTAGCTCAGCTGTCAGCTCTGCCGATACTAGCGACATAGTTGGATTCATTGAGAACTAGACCTTGCTGAGCTCGATTTTAGTACCAACAACATCAAAGGTGCCGACAAGAATTGTCCCTACTGTATGTTCTCTATACTGTGGTTCGACATGTAAGACGGTTGAAAGTGGATATAAGCACTGCCATCGTGATCTAGACCAGGCCGTAACGCAGGTTGTGTGACGTCACTCGATGAGTCGGGCTTTTCTATTTGAGTATACGGAGCTGAGTGAAATATATTACTTTATAGCGTGTCGGCGCTCAATTTTATTTAGTGTAATGTGTGTATAAGACCCCTTCACACTTCTTATTGCATAATATGTTGCAGAAATAATTACAAAACTGTGTTATTTTAATGTGAACGGAGTTTTACATGTTAACATAACCTGGTTGCATCAACATTTTAAGTTTGGAATGGAAGCTATTTTGAGATTTAATAAAGAAGAATTATTTATATTGCGATTTTAATTTAGCACATCTACCTTCCTTACTTGTAGGTACAAAATTTACCACAGTCTCTCCTATGAAATTAGTGTATGTACAGTTGTGTGTTAACCTGGTAGATTAGATAAATACAATTCATTACAACCCAGTATAGTAGGGAACAAATAAATAATACAATTAAATTTTTATTCAATGTAATATGTGCATAAGTTCCATTTATGTGTTGCATAATGTGGCAGGAATAATAAATAAAACTGTGTTATTTTTATGTGAAGAGAATTTACCATGTTAACATAACCTATCTGCGTCAACATTTTAGGTTAAAGTTGAGAACGAAAACTGTTTTGAGATTTAATAAAGAAGAATATATTTTAGGATAAACTTCAGAACACGGTTACCGTCCTTACTTATAGGTAGAAAATTCACACAGTCCCTCCTATGATATGTACATACGTTGTATTACTTAGTAGCGCTGAGGTATAGTTCCGGTAATTTCTGAACTGAAAACAGTTGAATTTATTTTTTGTGGAGATGCATTTGATCCTATAAGCAAGGCATATTAAAATCCTGAACGAACCGAACTAATTTGTATATGCAAGATGTATGAATACGAAGGGAACTACCTCAGCGCTAGTTTAGCCCTAGTAACATATTACACTAATCAGATTTCAGACTGGAGTACCGTCTGAAACGAATAAATACAATTGAAGTGTAGACAAATTGCATTTATAAGTTATACGTAGCGTTATGCTTAATTATAATGCATAATTGCGAATATTACTGATAGAATAAACATAACCTATAACTTCAACACATTAAAATATGCGTGCGATGCAACTGAAAATTGTTGAAACGTGC
This sequence comes from Periplaneta americana, assembly GCF_040183065.1. Lineage (NCBI taxonomy): Eukaryota > Metazoa > Arthropoda > Insecta > Blattodea > Blattidae > Periplaneta > Periplaneta americana. The sequence goes on along the minus strand of NC_091133.1, from coordinate 13,669,223 downwards.
ATAAATGAATGTGCAAGAATTTCGTAATGAAGCATGAGTGCTTTATTTCAACTAATTACAATTCTAGATACTGTAACAGTAATGAAAACTATAGGGTATAATTTTTCGTAATATACTATATGTATCTCGTTTTTAGTTCAAATTGTGTATATTATCAAACGTCGTATTATTTACTCGTATAATGTAGGTTGTTCACAAATAAAAAGGGCGCAATAATTTAAATTTAATAAGACAAATACGGTAAACTAGCAATAATGGATTAGACAAGAGTAACATCGGTAACGCTGCACTTAGGCCTAATCACAACTTACTTCACATGCCAGTCAATGTTTCACTTTCACGTATATATTATTACACATATTTAGCCTACTGTTTATAAGACCAAAAATTCACTTAACCACATAAGGACGCAATATTTAATCGAAATAAAGGCAGGTATTACACATACGAACTTTACCTGCAACAACGTAATTTTCACACCAAAAATAATATTATACCTTAAATTGCAAGTAAATTGTGTCTCAAGTGTCTCACAATCACTGTTTAAAATTTTACTGACGCAATTACACTGCATTTCAGAGAAATATATGTTATTCTTTATGCACTGCAACTAATTCATATGGTTGAAAGACCGCCTTTCGCGATCAGCTGTTAAGCGAGTCACGTGGTCTGCCTTACGGCCTGTATTAGATCACGATGGCAGTGATATAAGCAATGGCAAGGGAAGTAGCTCAACGCTCGTTCAACACAAACAACTGTTCTGCCTCTGACACATATCGTTAAGTGAGATGTATCTACTGACTGATAATAGAAGGAGAACTCCATTTCATGCAAATAATACATTAATCTTCCAAAGTAGCATGAATTATAAGAATGTGATGTAATAAGGGAAAAACTCGTAGACTTTGAAATTCGACCATTTTCTATTGCAAAATCGTCGGAAGTCCCTCAACTCTCGTTTCACTAAGTTGCCTATTACAGTAAAAATGAACTACAAATTTGCGGTAACCACAATTTCCAGTTCCCATCCAAGGATGAATAGCTTCCAGTACGATCAACGGAGCTGTGAGCAACGGTACGAAACCCAGACAGACTAAAAGGATAAAACGCTATTAAAATATAAGTGGCAGGGGATTTACAATCTTCTGGTCACTGGATCAAGACATGTACGATTAATTTATTTTTCTTAGTTGATTATTTAACGACGCTGTATCAACTATTGGATTTTTTAGCGTCGATGGAGTTGGTGAGGGCGAGATGAAGCGAGACCGGGAATTCGCCATAGATTACCTGACATTCGCCTTACGGCTGGACAAAAACCTAGGAAAAAACCCAACAAGGGAATCAACCCAAGTGGGAATTGAACCCACGCCCGAGAGCAATTCGGATTTCACAATCAAGCGCCTTAGCCGACAGAGATACACTGGTGGCTCTGCGATTTATTGAAAAGCATTTCATTGTTATATTATGTTATCTTTAGGTCACGGCTATTTTATTTTGATTTTTCGACTTCATTATATAAATTATATTTATTTAGTGGATGTTGCATTACAGCTGCCATCAATTAACTCTGAATCTCAAGTTGTCTCTAGATCAGGGGCGTATTGTGCGGGCTACCGGCGGTAGCCCAAGGAAATTACAAAAGAAAAAGTTTATAATATAACATAATGTAATAATTTTGTATTATTAGTTTTACCATAGTAATTAAAATTAAAGTAATTGTTAGATATATTTTGTGTAATAATAGGGTCAGCGGTAGCCCAAACCCTTTAACCAGTATACGCCTCTGCTCTAGATTGAGCCTTTTCTGAAAATGTCGTAACGTTTGGAAAGGATTACATACATAGTATTAAATAATCATTTTAAAAATTAGCTTATTCGTTCTCATTCAATATTTAGAATAGTTCTACTTACGTGTTCTGGTCCATTATCCAACATTTCAGAACTGATGGTGCAGACCTCCATTTCATTCACTTCAGAACGAACCAATTTTCTTCTACAAGTGTGCTTCTTCTGCAATTGTGGAGAAAAACTGAACACACTTGGAATGGCATCTTTCTTCAATTTCTTGAATTGACATCCTGGCCTCTCTTCATAATCACTTTCTAAGAAGTGATCACTGCATATCTTGCTAGTTGCAGATGGTTTCCAGTTTTCCCTTCGTATTGCTGAGATCCACTGATTTGTATCTCTGGCCGAGAAAATGGAAACCTGTAAAGGGAATGTAATAGAGTTGTGTTACAAATTGACTAGATGTACTGTAACTGTATTTTAGAATGACTAAACTTTTAGATTAACTGATTTATGGGAGGGGGGTTAGTTAGTTAGAATAGGTTGGTCATAATATTTCTGTACTTTATTGCAATTATTCCTAATTAATTATTTTAAAAACACATAAATTAATGCTAACCTAACCTACTAGCCAAGTGAGAACAGGTGCCAGATCCGTCACTGAAGTTGAAACCTGATAGAGACGGGTTCTTTAAACACGTTTCCGTATGTTTATATATATATACCGTATTTTTTCTTTGTTCTCAGGATATAAAGATATAAAGAAATTCGCAAGTTTAAATCTTCTAAGGAAGGATCAGTTAATATGAAGTTTACTTAGAATATCCAATGACGAATATTTGACATGATAAAGCATCAATGCTATGCAATAGAACAAAAAAAACATTTACATATATCAAAATAATAGGTTGTGTATGTTTTGCTATACAATTAAGGTGACCACAGTCCTCAGAGTCGAAGTTGGGAGCAAATGCGTAACTACCGCAAGAATTGTCCCCCCCCCCCTCCATCTAGATAATTTTGACGATCAGGTGCAAATATTATTCTACACGCGGCCATAACGGCTTCTTGCTTCCTCTATGCTTCTGCAATTACAGGGACCAGTTCATGAGCCATGAAAACGCGAATAATTTATGATTGTGAAAATTATCCAACAATGTCATATATTATTATATGTAAGAGGGATATATTTAACATGCTAGGAATGTTACTAGTAACTCATTTTTGTAATTGGGTTTACTTCAAGAATGATCAAAAACACTGTTACGTCATGATACGATTTCTTTTTGTGTGTATGAGTCTATACTCTCAAGTAATTATTTCCTAGAGTTCAAAGTTAAGCAGTTTTCTTTACAATCCCAAATCATTGGTAATTTCATTTGTCTTGGGAACCTTGGCCCAAAGTGACGGACACAATGGGACATGACTCTGAAAACTGGAATTGTCCCGGCCAAATCGGGACATCTGGTCACCTTAAATTAGAGATTAATTTTACTTAATATAATGTCACAACAGTGTTCCGATATATTAAATTCGATATAAATAATATGTAGTCCTATACGGTAGATGTTAAGCATCACAAGTAACATAACAATAAATTTTACTTAGGGGTTTTCTTTTTTAACAAAATAATCTGCCCTGAATGAGGGCGACTATAGAGATCCAGAATAAAAGCACTACAGAATAATTTGAAAGACGAAAATGATTAAATAAAGAAATTGTTAAGTAAACAAATCCAGAGAAATGTGAAACCAATAGAATCATTAATAACCAAAATATAAATGGTAATGTAATATTTTGATTGAATCTTTAAGAATAATCAATAACATGTTTTGAATTTCAAAAAGTCGGAGACCGAGTGCTTTTAAAATATTCCATGTGAATTCAGGAAGTGTGCCACAAGCACCAAACAAAAGACCAGAAACACTCAATTGACTAGTGGGAATGTTATATTTCTCACTTAGGTATGGGATGCAGGACCCATAAATGGATTTCTTCTCATCAATGTGCTGTGCGTACAGGGCATCTCTCTCAAACCGGATTGTAGGATCAAGAACTATTCCCTTAGATTGAGTCCTGTGGATGGGTACATTGTCAGATGTTCTGTTCGAATCCAAAAGTGCAACGCAGTGGATCTCCTCCTGTACCTCCTATCCACGATGCTTGAAGACATCAGCATACCGATCCTGGCCTTATGGTGTCGATTCTTAGAGCATCTAGAGCATTCTTATCTTCCTTTCCCTCTTACCCCAAAATTCCAATCTTGTGTATACAAAATAAATTACTGACACTGAAAAGTGCCTTTTCGTAACCATGATGATGCGCATTCGACAAACACAGACAAATCTGCCCTTTTTAATGTTTTGGTGAAACTTTACTTTGGTATTGTCAGTATAGGGAATTAAAAAGAAACACTGAAAATACCTTAGTTTTGTAGTGTGGAGTAGTAGAAACTTGATGTGATCACTGGGAGCTGTGGTATACATAGGTTCCTTACTTATATAGGAAAATCGTCCTGCTTGAATGGAGAAGGCGGCCAAATTTCATCTTGTGACGTAATTTGAGGTGGAGTGGGAGAATGACTGCAGTGTCGCCAACTGTGGTAACCATTCATATAATCTTACAAACCTAACCTAACGTACTACACACCTATTGTAACATTCCTCACGTTTAGCACACCTGTTGTAACATTCTTCGCATTAGTTTCATTTCGTTTGCCGATATTGGCATCCCTGCTACACCCATAGCATGTCGTCTGCTGGAAATCGAGAGTCATGAAGTGGCAGTGAGGTGAAAGTGTGTGGATTGTCATGCCGGGAGAGACATATTCTGTGTTACCTGCAAGAATTATTGTGTCATCGCAGTGATAATTGCATATGTATTGTACAATAAAAATTGATATGTGTCGTGGCTGTGATAAAAGTGTTCAAAATTGATTTCCAGCGCCACAATCCCAGTGGTAAATGTGTGAATATTCGTTAGGAGTCCGTTGGAAGTGGCAAGAGGAAAATGAAGGTTGACCAATGTTTTAGTTATTTAAGATAAATTGTTGACAGTGAGGTAGCCATATACACTAATGCGTACTTACGTGTGGAACCCGCGTTTAATCCTTTTATCATGCAAGTTGTTGCAACCAAATGCTATGCATGAAGTCACCATTCTCAAACTTCATTAAACTAGCGCTAAAGTACAGTAATTCCCTTCCTTCTCTTAGATATGCACCTTGAATTGTCTAACCAGGATAACTCTGTATTTTAATATCCAAAATCATCTGGAGTGCCGTGGTAGTCAATAAACAACATGTGATCAAACAAGCACTGCCATTGCAGCGAACCAAAGAGTTTGTAATACCACGGCCGACTTGATGTCCCTTCGCTTTTTTGTAAAGGAGAAGTGAAGCGAGCATCAAGTCAGCCGTGGTAATACAAACTCTTGAATGTTTGATACTTGAAAGTTCATGAAAGAGTTAAGGCTGCTCACGGCCTACTGTGTGATATTTTGCAAATTACAAAGTGTAATAATTTATAATTATGCAGTGAATAGGACTTATAAAATAATATATTTTTTAATTAGGCCTACAATAATGTATGAAAATATTATTATTGCACGATATATTAATAAATATCGGGAATCCTGCATTTTAGCGTCCCAAATTATCTAGGCGTTAAAATACAGGATTACCATAAATATCTTATAACTGAATATATTGTATAGAACGTCCCGCGCCGTGGCGTCGTGGCCTAAGGCATTCTGCCTAGGACTCGTGTGCGTACATACATAGCGAACGAACGAATGATGAAGCGAAACTTCGTTGTTCGTTCGCAGTTTGGAGCAATGTACAAATCATCAGCAAATGGTCAGAAAACATTCACGTTCGTTGATTATCCGCAATAATGGCAGACGAAGATATAATTATAGCAAGTGCAGCCTTTGTTATTATAGGCAGTTTAACAAAAAGAAAGTTAAAAAAGAAAAGGCGATGATGGCAGACGCCACTCTACGAAAGTAGCAAACAATATAGACGCACTGACTTGCTTAATGATTTACGTGGAATGGAATCGGGACAGTTTCATAACTTCTGTCGCATTTCAGAAACAGACTTCGAAATATTACTGTGCAAAATAGGGCCGAAAATTTCCAAGAAGGACACAAGCTTGCGAGAAGCAATACCTATTCAGGAAAGGCTAGCATTAACATTTCGATACCTTGCTACAGGAGATTCGTATACAAGTTTAATGTATTTATTCAAAGTGTCGAAACAGCTGATTACCAGGATTGTTCCAGAAGTATGTACAGCTGTAAATTCAGGAACTGGAAGATTTCATTAAGGTACGACTGCAAGACAATAATTATCTTAAAATACTAAAAAGAGAGATTTGTCTTTCTTTGTCAAATGCTCATCATGCTTACGAAAAGGCACTTTTCAGTGCCAATAATTTATTTTTTGTGCACAAGGTTGGAACTTTGGAGTAAGAGGGAAAGGAAGGTATCCGTGTTCTGAAATTTAACCCAAGACAGTATAAGTAATAATAATGAAAATGTTGCTTATACAATCGTGTATTTTATTTGGGCAAATTTTAGAACACGGATTGCACCTACCAACTTATGTCTTAAAATACTAAAAAGAGCAGATTTGTCTGCGTTTGTCGAATGCGCATCATTATAGCTATTTACGAAAAGGCACTTTTCAATGCCAGTAATTTATTTTGTGTGCACAAGGTTGGAATTTTGAAGTAAGAGGGAAAGGGTGCAATCCATGTTCTGGAGTTTATCCTTTTATTTAATAACTTCGCATTATTTTTCAAATTTGTGTTTACAAAACTCCTGATTGTATGATAATGATTTTTGCAAGAGAAGTAATGCATCTAAATTGTAGCGGATCCTTTAAACTGAGCGAATTGTTTAAAGCAATTGAAGAGCACAGGGAAAAACGAAAGAAGTCCAAAATTAAAGATTTTTTGTTTTAGATGTCATGTAATAGCTCAGGTAGTGTAGATTTTTGTAGTTTAACTGCACAGAATAACAACCTCATTAGTCCAAAGAAATTGGAAGAATGATAACCCAAAGAAAATAGACTCTAGGGCTAATGTGTCTTGACACTTCTGCTTTCCTGTAAAAATAGTAAAACGTGACTTATCAGGTTTTTCTCCTGTACTCTTCAATTGAATAAGCCAAACAGGGAAACATGTAAGTAAGAACAAAGGAAAGATGCATACTAATTACACAAATCAACACATCTGTTATATTTCAAAGAAAAATATAGCCTACATTACAATATTAAAACCATGTTGTAAATGAATTGTTATTTGGACAATTCTAACTAACCATTATTATGCCTGAGCAGCAACTCTGAGTGTGGAGATGTCAGTTCTGTGACGTGTCTCTGACTACATCTTCAAAAGCATTTTTATTGTTATTTAGCAATTAAAAAAGTGAAACGAAATATATTTTAACAGGATAAAATTGTAGCATGCCCCTGCCATTTATTATTTTATTGCAAAAGAAAATCATTTGTTTCTTTAATGCTCCAAATATTATTTACATCAGTTCCTAATGGATAATATCATACATCTTGATTACACAACTTTTAACACTGTATCACTTCGGAATATGTATGATAAGAACTTTCTTGTGTTAAATATTATTAACGTACCTTGTTAACATGTTTCGACCTATTTTCGGTCATCTTCGGAACTGGTCGTTGTTGGTCTTGGCGCCTCTTGTTTCCTGTGTGGGTGTGTTCGATGTGTAGAGTCAAACCACACTTACAGAGACATCAACACAGACATGGAAATACTGCACATCCAACCAAAAAGCCAGAACCTCAACACACTAGAACAATATGAAATATACAGACACACGAAAACACACCCCAACGATATTCTCAACACACAACCCAATTTCAAAACACATGCACTCTTTGACTCTACACTTCGAACACACCCACACAGGAAACAAGAGGCGCCAAGACCAACAACGACCAGTTCCGAAGATGACCGAAAATAGGCCGAAACATGTTAACAAGGTACAGTTACCCTGAAAAAGAATGAGACGATTCTTGGTCGTCGGAAGTTAAAGTTCTACAGCGCGGTTCACTCGATATCGACGTAGGGATACATAACATGACAGATAGTACAAGAATTGTTACAAGGACCACAACAAGGACAAGGACCAGAATAAGGATCACGAAGAAGACTGCCATTTAAGGCCAGGATTTCACAACATAGCTCGAGTCCCAAAATATCATTGCTTCACTGTACCGAATGGCAAATGCCTGCTAAGAGATCTACACTCTGGACTGCTGCTATCACTGTCTTGTCTCGGTAGCTCATATAGTAGCGTGCCGGTTCCATTGTATAACCGAAACGTCTCGTGTTCGATCCCAGGTAAAACTTTTTTTTTATTGAGGTGTAATTAATTTGTTCAGAGTTCCTCGACTGTCTAATTTGTCGAAAAATATGGAATAATTTATGCCCAATTTCTGGGTCTTACAAGTGGGCTGAACCTCGTCAAAAAAAATAAATCTTACTTGGAAGTTAAAAGTATTCTTCCTCAAACAAAAATCATAAGAAACAAAAAGAGACCTGTTAACTTAAAATTTTGTCCACATGCCATCAGCTTCTATTACAGCTCTAAGTCGATTCGGCATGGATGTCCCGAGATTGTGGAATAAGTTCTGATCCCTGGCGAGATCTTCCCAGGTGTCAACAACTTGATCCCACAATTCGTCTCGATTTCGAGGGCGTCGGTGGGCATAGGTGGCTATCCTTCTCTTTTTCAATTCCGCCCATAAATTTTCAATGACATTCAAATCAGGTGACTTCGGAGGCCAATTAATGATTTCGATCTCGGGTCTCCTTTGAAACCATCTTTGAATGCTTGCAGCATAGTGCACGGGATGGTTATCCTGCTGGAACAGCAATGTTCCTTCGGGAAAACGTTCTTGGGCGGAGGGAAGGAATATATTTTCCAGAATGTGCTCGTAAGTTTCCGCATTAAACCAGCCATCGATGCGTTCTATAACGCCAGGTCCATCGTAAGACATCCACCCCCAACACGATATGCTAAAGCGCCCCGATCTTTCACGTCGGTGCACATAGCGGTGATCATGTCGGAGACCATCCTCACGATAGACACGGACAGGACCTTCGTAATCACTCGAGATGGTTGTTTCGTCGGAGAAAATTACATTTCTCCAATCGAAATCCACTCGATTGGTAGCGAAGGCAAGACGGTCGACAGCTTGTGCTTCCCCCAATATTTCCATTTGCGCAGCCCTCCGGCTCCTAATACCGCGGTTCCTCAACCTGCTGATCACAGTCTGTGAAGAGCCGGGAAAGTTAGATGCTGCTCTTATTTTGTTAGCAGTCAGAAAGGGGTCCTGTCGAACTGTCTCGAATAAAAGAGCATCCTCTTCCAATGAAGAAATCCGCGGACGCCCAGGAATAGGGCGATTTTCGACCTCCCCAAAATTTTGGTAACGATGAACCCATCTCGCGGCTGTACTTCCAGGAATACCGACCAAACGGCCAGCAGATCTAGCCCCATATCCAGCCTCAACTAGAGCTATAACTCGCTGTCTCATGTCACGTCGGTTCGCCATTACGATGAGAAATGAGAGATGACGATAATACTTTAGTGTAGACAATGACTATTTAACATGATATAGAATTATTGAAATAAGAGGCATCTTGCATAGTAAGAGTTAATAAATCAACCCTAAATTAAATATCTAAATAACAGGATATAACAGGAAGTCCAATTGTTGCGAAACTAATCAAATTAAATCTAATTACATTAAATAAACAAACCCCAAGTTATGACACCACATTGCTACAGCTAAATTGTATGTTATTAACATAAGCATTGAATAGGTCCGTGGTTGTGCGTTGGACGACAAAACCCAAACATCGAAAGCTCGAATCTTGCTGAGGAATGTAACTTCTTGCTTTTTATAATGTAAATCAGACTTATAACTACAATCATTCATATTTCTTACATTATTTATTAATATTTATAGCCAACATTGAATTTGTAAAGAAAAGACTTTAGAAATCTCATATGGAATTTGTGATCTGTAGTGACATAAACATAGATTATCTCTCGGAACTTTTCCGTAAAAGTAAATTAAATTCACTCCTTGAAACTGGAAACCTTATTCGTAGGGTCATTTTCCCATAGCATACAAGCTGAAGTAACACAGCCATTGATAAACGTTTTGTACACAGAATTAGACTGAATTCCTATTCGACAGAACCTATAATCAATGGCTTGTCTGACCATGATAAACAAATCCTATGTGTTTCCAATGTCACTGAACAATTTCAAAATATTAATTTAAAAACTAAGAAAGGATCGTAATTGCTGTATCTAGTGATTATTTACATTTATGTCTACAAAATGAATCTTGGAAAAACATATATGATACTGGTACTACTGATATTAAGAGTAAATATATTGAATTTTTCACTTAATTTCATAATCACTTCAGTGGATGTTCTCCACTCAATGTTGTGAAAAAATTCAAAAGTTAAAACATGTACATAACGCAGGGACTTCAAAATCTCATGTATTAAAAAGAAGAATCTATATGTAATGAGTTGCAATGTAATGATCTTCGTGTTCTTAAATACTGCAAGAAGTACAGTGTAATTTATCAAAAATTATGAAAGAGGGAAATAGAATATATTTGAGTAGAAAAGTACAAAATTCAGATAATGCAATTAAACCTATTCGTAATATTATTAAATTTAAACTTGTAGATATCCTAAGAAAGAAAATATTTTTTCATTAAAACCAATGATTATAAAGTAGAGGATCCCAAATCTATTGCAAATTCTTTTAACGTATTATAGTATATAGTACAGAAATATTATTGACAACTTAAACATTCAAGATTTTGCAAAAGATACTGCAATTGGTTACTTAACAGATGTATTTAATAATTATTATTAATATATGTAATTAGTCAATAACTGCAACAGTGGTTATACATTCAATCATAACATGAATAAAATTGAATGCAAACACGTAGATAAAATAGTTAAAATTAACTGCAGGGGTGAGAATGAAATAATCCAAAGCCATACTTTTAACAAAAATTGTTTTTTGCGAGTGCATTTCTTACACATATGGGAAAGCTATTAATAAATTATTGTAATAATTACTCAACAAATGACATAGCCTAAGGACTCTAAACCTTTGTAAAAGTTTGTCTATTATTATATATTTTTTTAATTTCATTTTAATTGTTAGTTTTTAATATATATGCATTTACATTGTATATATGTGTGTGTGTATAAATGCATTCATTAGATTAACGTTTATAATATTATAACTTGTAATTTTGTATTGTTTGCGATCATTAACACTTAATCTCAGGACTTTGTAAAACTATATTTCAACGTGACTTAGCTATTTCAACGTTATTTAGACAAAAAAAAATTGTTGTGTAGACTAAGAATCGAACTCGCACTCTTCTACACAACACGCAGAAGTCTTACCGTCTGAGCTATGGAAACGACATGAAAGCTTTCCTTTCTGTGCGGAGTGTCGATCTAGTCATGAAGGTCCATTGTCGATTTAACTACACGATTTATGTATATATTTATCTTTTATTTACGTAATATTATCATATTTTTTGCAGTTTTTTAATTGAATTTCGGAACGATGCTAGTAACAAACCAAATAGCCTGAATTTAAGTAACTCAATATTCGTTATCTTGTGTATCGGTGCTCTGGTCTCCGATCATGTGCAGTGTCTTACATCTGAGACTTAGGAATATTCAATCGTCTCATCCTTTTCCAGGGAAACTGTACGTTAATAATATTTAACATATGAAAGTTCTTATCATACATATTCCAAAGGATAATATCAGTTCTGTGACACTTACTACAAGCAATAAAACTATCCACTGGATGGTAGCACAGTTGTTTGGTATGGACCACAGTGTGGCAGTTTGCAGTGAAAGGGTGATTTGTAGTTTTTACATTAGAGAAGGGAAAACATAAGTACCTGTTTTCCTGAGAGTACCTTTATTACTAGTCAGTTCTGGGATGTCTAAAATATGTAAAGTATGTCTTGTAAATTTATGTTAACAGTCAGATGTGATGGTGTGCATATTCAACATAATCTTAAACCCAGTACTCAATATGAGATTAGAGGGATTACAAATTGAGAATGATTTTCGTCAGTTCTCAGACGTCACAGATAATTACACAGTGTCACAGAAATGACCATGTGTCTTACAAGTGACATTTCTATCACTGAAATGACCCGTTTGTAATAAGCCCACATTACAATGACACTTTCCACACTTCTTGATATCTGGACAATGAATTCTGTGCAAAAGGAAAGGTTAATTGCTAATTTGAAAAAAAGACAAGAAGGAAGCTATGGTAAAATATTAATTAAAGAAGGAAGAACAAAGGAAAGTGAGAAAGTTAAAGGAAATTATGTAAAGTGAAGAAAATACCCAAGATACATTACAAATCTCTAATGGAGGATAGCGGAAAGTATAAGTAAAATTGCAATGTAAAACAACAAGAGACATCGAAGGAAAGAAGAGATATACTAAGGCTCCGGCATGTAACATTATAAAAATAGAAGATAGGAAAACCAAGGAGACTTGAAAGCCTATAGAGATTTGTAAAAATTCACAAGAAGAATTGGAAAAACTGATATGTAGAAAAGAAAAGTACAAGAGGTTTTGAGATTAAAACAAGGATGAAAAAAATGTTCATAAAACGACAAAAATCGGAAGTAGTTGACAAGGTAATATAAATTAATCTACACAATGGAGGACACACTACATACTTCCAATGGACAACTCATACAGAGGAATGAACAGTGAAAGGTTATACTACAGGTATCAAAATATTGATCAAACATTGCATTAAATGCAGTTAACTAGATCTTGTGCAAGGGGGGGAGGGGATCTATCCAGTTTCATATTTGTCATTTATCGATTCTGTGACACCGGTCCTTTCTGTGGGAATTATTACAGTTCTTATTTCGTTATTTCTTTCTGAACAGATACAACCAATTGACTTAATATTGAAAGAGTTATGTCATATAAACTATTATAGGACTAAAATAAAAGAATGTTGTAGGATTTTTCATGTTGTTAGGGAAGGTTAATCATGAGTCACAGAACTGACATTTCTGTGGACATTATGATACAAATTGTACAATAAAATAAAATCATCTTTCAAATAATCGTGTGGCCATTTATGTAATACCAATCTGCACATTAACAATAATATAAAAAGATAATAATAATTAAATAAATACATAATGTAAATTATCTGGGAAACATAGGCCTATCTCATTTTGTCTGATTTTACTAATTTTAGCCTTAATCATTCCTGATATTTTATTACATAAATTACATTCCCAGAATCAGTTTCTACATGGTTGTCGATGTATTCCTGCAGAATATGGGCGTTGGAGCTAACTTGTTCCTATGTAGTTAGCTCGAACTGTCCCATATCTGCTTGGAACAGAATGTTGCCAATCATGTGTTCCACAATGCATCGCGTTCTTTCGCTGTATGGGCGATGTTTTGTGGCAGCAAAGTCTCCAAAGATGGTGCTTGTATCTTTAGCTTGTTGCTTTGCTACTGTTGCTTGCAAAATGGCATAGGCCTTTGATATTCTTGTGTCCTCTTTCGATTTTCATCTGGTTGACGAGTTGGTATAGCGCTGGCCTTCTATGCCCAAGGTTGCGAGTTCGATCCCGGGTCAGGTCGATTTAAGTGTCCATAAATGCGACAGGCTTATGTCAGTACATTTACTGACATGTAAAAGAACTCCTGCGGGACAAAATTCTGGCACATCCGGCGACGCTGATATAACCTCTGCAGTTGCGAGCGTTTTAAAATAAAACATAACATAACTTTCGATTTTGTTTTCCTCAACCCTCCAGATGTAAGAGGACTTGCAGTGGAACACACTGGAGTTGAGAATGATGTCAATCCCTCAGATGCAACAGGAATTGCAGTGGAAGGCACTTGAGTTGAGGATGAATCCATGTCATCAAAAAAATCTCGCGACGTTTCATCAGGCACATTGTTATTCTGGCCTTCATTCTCGTTCTCGTGACCTAAAACCTCCTAAGAAAAAAAAATATTATATATAATAACGAATTTCCAAATTTAAAAACGCAACTACAATATTTTCCCCTTAGAAATGCCTTTAATAACTCCTAAACATAAAAATAATTTCGGAATATATAGTTTATATTGCTTTCATTTGTTAAATACTAGGTTAGGGTACCTTGTTGTCTAGTTTCAGTCTGTGGGTTATCGTAACTTAGTATTTAAACATGTGAAAGCAATATAAACTATATATTCCGAAGTGATATAGTGTTAAAAGTTGTGTAATCAATATGTATAAAAATAATAGTAGTTAGAATTTCAAAAAACGTCATGTCTTTATGATGTCTTTCTCTCCCTCAGATCCCGTCTAGTCCTGAAGAATGGCGTGAAGTATCAAAACGCTACAATGAAGACTGGAATTTTCCACAATGCTTAGGAGCATTAGATGGTAAACAGTGCATTCTATAATCACCCATTAATAGTGCACCGAGTTTTTCAATTATAGTTTTCTTGGGAATTGTGGATGCTAACTATTCCTTTATATATGGTGATGTTGGATGCCAAGGAAGAATTTCAGACATGGTGTCTTAAGGAATACTTCATTCTACAGGAAACTGCATAATAATGAACTTAGAATTCCATCTGATGACTTTCTCCCAGGCAGAATGGAGAAAGCCCCATATGTATTCATTGGAGATGATGCATTCCCTCTACAGAATAATTTGTTGAAGCCTTTCCCAAGTGTACAAGAAAATGGAAGCAAAGAGTGAATATTTAATTACAGGCTATCAAGAGCACGTCGTGTAGTGGAGAATGCATTTGGAATCCTTTCTGCTGTATTTAGGGTTCTTCGCAAGCCAATGTTACTTCAGCCAGAAAAAGCATGCACAGTAGTACGGTGTTGCTTGTATTTGCACAATTTTATGCGTAGAAGTGACTCTTCTAGGAATCTGTGTACTCCTAATGGAGCACTGAATGCTGAAGTGGCAGGAAATGTCATTGAAGGGAACTGGAGGAATGATACTGCACTTACATCATTCCTGGCCTTTAGGAGGGTCCCAAGGAGGTCGGCAGTAAGTAGTCAGTCGATCAGAGATGAGTATGCTACTTATTTCACGACAGAATTGGGAGAAGTGCCATGGCAGCAAAAATATTCCTAAGAGAATGTCAAAGTGTTTGTTATACAAATATACTATCTGATACTTCGTAACTCACGAATAATTAGATTGACATGGGCATTACCTTAAGGGGTTAGGTACAGCTTACAGCAGTAAATTTTTTGGAAATATTCAATATTGAAATATTTAAAAAAATTATATATATATATATATTTTTTTTTTTTTTTTTCAAAATTCGTAATGGTGTAGTTCACTGTGCACTGATGAAGTGTTTCCCTCATAACTCATAAACTTGTTAACTTTTTCATGTTCTCTCTCTTTTATTTTAATGCTGAAACTCATGTTCACAATATCATGTTCTTTCAACTACATTCCTTAATAAATATTTTTTTTTGTGCTAGAAGAAAATACTGATATTTGACCATTTTTAAATTATTTTTTTAATCAGACAATCTATCAAAGATAGAGAAGTGATCTTGCATCATATCGTAGATACGACATGCATAAATACGCAAAAAAATTTTCATCACAGAATGTTGGAGAGTTTTTGAGTTATGTGGGAAATACTTCATCACTGCACAGTGAACTGAATTTTGAAAAAAAAAAAAAATGTAAATATTTTTTTTAAATCGTAAAAATATGTTTTACACATAGCAGAAGGACAGTGTTTTACACATACCAATTTTTATTAATGTACAGGATACAGTAATGGAGGAAAAAAATGTTGAATAGTTCCAAAATTTTATTGCTGTAAGCTGTACCTAACCCCTTAAAAGTGCCCATATTTGCCTGATTTCCCTATACAGTGCATTCAATTTCCAAATAACCCACATTGAGAATTATGTAACATACCAAAACTATCTGTGTATCTTGTTTATAAGTAGTAATAGATATGTGGCTAATGAGAAAGACAGGCTACAGCGTGACATCACATTCTTAGTCATAACAAGGCAACATTGAACAAGTTTATATATAAATGTACGTTTAACATGAATTTAATATAGCAATTCCTTTGTTTTTTAGAACTTTGAACATGTATTTTTATTAGGCGATTGTCACAGTCGCCATGTCTAGACCATGATAACCATGTGACTTGATTTGTGCTGTAGCCCATCTTTCTCGTTAGCCACGTAATAGATTTATGTTTTTGTATTGCAATTTATGTCACTATGTTATTTAGTATGTATTTTTTTCAAGTTCCTTTTACTGAAATAAGTTTTTTTGGTATTATTATTGTTATTATTTACTGAATTATCTTCTGTGTTCAACATATTTGCAAATGTATTACTTTTATATTTGTATTTATATTGTGTATGCCTATTTGAATAATTAAATAAATGGTATTTCTTCAATGGTTACCATAACAAATAAATTCTGTAAAACCAAAAATTAATCTTTACGAAGGTATTTTGTCATTAAAGCTACATCAAATCAGACACAATTTTCTTTTGCGTCATTGGTTTCTGTGAGATTTATATAGTGATAAACACGTGGTTTTAGTTTATAGCCACAAATACTTTAAACCAGTGCTTGAGGTGGAATGAACAAAAGAACCGGGATGGTTTCCCCCTTTTTATTCATAGACATAAGTTATGAAAATATACTGTGTGATGTACAGTTTAGACCTACAAACATATTACAGTAGTTTATGTAGCATGCGTTAAAATAGAGTCACATATGAATTATATACTAAGAAGTGCTAAGAAGTAACAGGATGGTTTTAAGCCATTTCAAAAGGAACAGGGACGCTATCCTGTCGCACCTTGCCCCACCTCAAGCCCTGCTTTGAACATAAAAGTAGCTTGATATTTTCCTATATATCCTATTGCACAGCTGCAGCCTATTCCCACTTGTTACCAATTACCAACATAACGGTAACATGCAAGAAGTCCAGGACGAATTACTTGGGAAATGGTCAGTTTCCCTAGTATCGCATCCTCCGGGGCCTGCTTCATAAAATTAATAAATCAGTATTATTGCCAAAACTTTCGTAATATCAGTAAAAAATCTAATAATATCAGTAAAACGTTTCACAAAACAGCACAAGCAATAGAAATTACTCATTATTAAAATTATTTCCATGAGTGTATCTTTAACTAAATTCCATTTTGGTGAAAAATACATACAGTGTAGGATTGATTTTGAGGACAAAACTGTGGAAAAAATTAACATTCCGACTGAAATAGTGACGAGAGGAGTGCATGTTTGTCTTCCAAGAAATTTTAGGCGAAGAATATCTTATAATTATACGGTATAAACATATGAAACAATGAGAGATTTAGATAAAATTTTGAAACGTAAGTGCTTGAGAGAATAATTGGTAACATGTTGGAACATTCCACTGCAAGGAATGAAGCACTGTCCTGAAACCAACAGCTTCAAATTGCTCTAGATTTTGGCAGCAATACGTGTTTTTTCTTCTGAACAAAAATAAAATGGTTTTAGACATTCTGTTTATTTGTAAGTTCACTGTCTCATCCACCTTTCTTTTCTTTGTTGGCATCCTTTGTTGCTAAATTATTGGCTTCATTTTGTACACAAGCAGTATGTACTAATAAATTCCATTCAGAAAATACGTACATGAAATCCAGCTTATGCCTATTTGAAACTTATAGATAAAAGTATCCAAACTAATGATTTGTTTGAATTTGACTTCTGTCACTTTTATTTTCCTTACACTAGTGGTCAACATTTTATTGGATGATGTGATCAGAATTTCTGAAGCTCAAAATGGGACATTTACATTTTCCAATAAAATGTGACTAATAGGCATCCCAACAAAAATGGTGGAGACATCGGGACAGAATGTCTAAATGGGATTGTCGCATTCAAAACGGAATGTCTGATCACATTATAATAGATGTACTGTGTCAACAGAAATGATTAGTTGTCTGGTTCCATCCTTTGTATAACAACGTTGTTTCTTTGAATTTTGCGCAAATATTTTTTGCATTTATACCCAAATTCTTAATATTGTAACTATGAACTGGTATGCATAGTATTCTTTATAGGCAACCTTTGTTCAGGGGAAGATTACTTATAAATGGCTTTTAAGGAACCTGCAGGTTCAATGCCACCCTCACATAAGCCTGCCATCAGTCCCTATCCTGTGCAAGATTAATCCAACCTCTATCATCATATCCCACCTCCCTCAAATCCATTGTAATAATTATTATCTTCTCATCTATGTCTCGGCTCTCTCCAATATGAAATTTAATTTAATTAACCCTAACCTATAATGAACTGTCTCCCAAACATTTATACATTTCGACTTACTCTGTTGTCGTCTGCTATTAAATACGGTACGATAATTCTTCAGAAAAGCTACACCAAAGAAGGCATAATTTTCTTTTGCTTCATTGGTTTCTGTGAGATGTATAGGCCCTATAGTGATAAACACGTAGTTTTGGTTTGCAGTCACAAATATACTTCAACATAAAAAAAAAATCGTTGATCCTTATCTCTACTGTTGCAGCCTCCCAATGCTGCTGGTATAACACTCGAGAGGTAAGATCCTAATATTATTACACTTATAAAAATAATTTTATTACTTCACTAACTTCTGTTTCAAAAACTTTTTGCACAACTCATACAATACATAAGCTACATTAATAATATTAATCAATCTTCGTAATGTATCCAGCTGTTTGCTGACAACATAAATTCCATTATAATCTATTAATAATATTAAGATTATAATATTATTGGTTGTCACCTGATTCTAAATGAGGTTAAGTCGCTGATGGTCATGCCTGATAACAGTGATTAGGCCTACAGTATTATTTATTATTGCTTGTAACCAGCATTAAGAAACGATTTGAATAGTAGTAGTAGTAGGAGGAGGTATTTTTATGATAATCCTTTCTGTTATCAAACAACAAAGATGTAGCAATGTGAAACATTTTCACGTGTGAGTTTTGCTTTCATGTTACAATTTTCAATAAAATAGGTTTTAATATACTATTCCAGTAACTAAATTCTCCAGAAAAGGTACACCAAAAAAAAAAAAAAAAGCATAATTTCCTTTTCCTTGACTGGCTTGTATGAGATGTATATAGTGATAAACACGTGGTTTTAATTAATAATAAGCTTAATACTTAAAACAATAGAAGTAAAGATCAACTATTTTTATGTTGAAAGTATAGCTATTTGTGACTGCAAACTAGAACCACATGTTCTTTGGTGTAGTGTTTCTGGAGAATTAGCAAATAAATCTTAGAAAAACTTATTAATAAATAAATACGTTTACTGGTAATATAAATGTGTCAATTGTTTTCCTGGGCATGAATTTGTCCAGAAGGAACGACATATGTTTGTATGCGAACCAAGTCAACTCGTACACTTCGACACTCCCCATTCCAGATCTTTTCGTGGACTTCTGTCTTTCTCTCCGGAATGATGTCAGTCGGAACTTAATTTTCTTTTTGACTTCTGCTTCCTACAATAAACAAATATGTATCCACTGAGAATAAATGAACAAAAATAATTTTCAAATTTTGCACGTCTTTGACTCACCTACTTTGCAGCTGAACATCTTCCCAATAGCTTCCCAAGCATCATGTTTTCTTAATTTATTGTGGTAAGAAGGATGCTTGGGATTACATAAAGCTTCTTGCTCCCTATATACATTAATAAGATTAATAACACCGTCTTCCATCCACTCCAGCTTCGACATCCTGTTGGGGAAATTAAACTAAGCGTCGCCTTCTACTGCAAACTACAAACTAGTAGCAAATCCCGTCCACAACGAATACCAACTTCCTTTGATGTACTGTTTGTTTACAAGCGACAGATTACTTCTGAAGGCAAACCAAACGATCGGTTTGCCTTTGCTGCGATGTACACATGTTCCGATTTCACTCAGAAAATGCATTCATTTATCGTTTGTTCGTTCGCTATGTGTGTACGCACCTTTACAGAATGCGCGCTGGTTCGAGTTCTCATGGGAGAAGAAATATTCTCAAATTTCATCCAGTGTATGGGACTGGTGCCCACCCAGCATCGTGATGCACTTGGGGAGCGAAATCCAGTTGCGAAAGCCAGCTATAACGGCTAACCACACGATACCTCCATTCTGGTTGGATGATCGGCCACCTCTACTTCGGCATGTGGGCGTGAGGCCAGCAGCCTGCTGGTCAGTCTGGGCCCTTCACAGGCTGTAGCGTCATGGATTATTATTATATTGTATAGAAAGTGAAATATTGCGTATGGTTTGTGAGATGTCTTAAAATGTAACTTTATTAAATATCCATACAGCACCTATAATATTAAAATTAATTGTATATTACAGTACGACTTTTCGATAGTAATTTACCAAAACATACCTTATGCAAGAAGATTTAATAATAAACGGCTCAGTTCAGGAGTTGCCAAAACAATATTTTGTGTTTTGGATTGTAGACCTAGTATTTGATTGTTGTGATTACCAATTATTCCCGTTGTAGTCCTACATCATAAGGTATCTCCTTTTTATGGTAAAATATTAATTAAAGCAGGAATTAACCCGTAAGCACACGCGCTGGGGTAAAAAATATCCAGGCGTTATTTTATTTGTTGGCAACAATGTCCATAAATTTTAAATTCATCCCGCGTTTTCAGTATCTTTCTTTCAGACCTTTGTGCATTGTTGTACCTATGATTAGTGATGGGCGAAGTTGTTCTTTTCCCGGAACAGTTCCGACGGTTCCGGTTCCGAAAAAATACTATGTTCCAAATAACAGTTCCGAAATAACAGTCACCAGTGGTGATGAGTCGGAGTCGTTGAGTCATTCAAACGAACGGTACAGTACCCTCCCTCTTCACCATAGACAAATAACACCATGCAGCTCACACTGGAGCACTCATAGGCATGACATAGTACACATTCTTATCTATAGATGGCACTGCAATGCACATTCGAATCGATTTGGGAAAATTGCTGTGCATGCGGACAGAACTCAAAAGCTTAATGTTAGTAATTACACAGCTGTTGACTACAAGGACAGAATACAACACTTTGTTTTCGTACATAAAGTTATAAAGACATGGTAGCCAACTAAAAAAAAATAACATAACATTTAAAACATATGGTATGTAATTTCTGTTCTATCTCTTACATAATAATAAAAAAACAAATCATTAATTTTTATTTTTACTTTTCTTAATGCACAGTTATAATAATAATAATAATAATAATAATAATAATAATAATAATAATAATAATAATACAATTTCATAAATAAAAAAGATATATATTGGCAGTACTGAAACCTGGAAACCCCGCAGTGGGTTAGTAAAATGTTGGAATCGCATCTTTACCAAAGTGTAATTTAAACTTCGCATTAAACATCGCTCTCCAAATCAGTACTTATATGGGTAGTTTCCAACAAATAATGCTACAACATTTTTGTCGTTCTTTGATAACAGAGAAGATAGCACAAAAACTTGTGCTTGTCAGACTTAACCTCAACAAACGACATACAGACATTGTAACTAAACCACTCATTACCATTTACGACTTTAACCTTTGTATAGAATCAGCTGATCAATGAATTAATAATAGTATGCGTACTTTATGACTTTGTAGAATGTTTATAAAACAGAATTAGTCAACTAATGGTGAAATAAACCATAAAGCGGGAATGAATATTACAGATTATTAAATACTTACTATAACATTACAGATGATTGGCCAGTCTTACACATGTTGATATTAAAGTTCGCGCCACCGCAAGGATTTCAATTTCCATGCGCCCCCCTCCAACCACGTGAGAGTTTCAAATACCAGCTTCATCCAACGAAGTTCCAAGTACAACATAAAGAACAACGAGAACAGTGTAACTGCTGCTGTCGTTGGTTCATCGGAACAAGCTCCGACGTTCCGACTGTTATCTCGGAGTCGGAACATACCTTGTGCAACGCGGTACTGCGAGCCCGCAACAGCTGGGCAAGTGAGCAGCTCGGAGTCGGAACACTGTTATTTCGGAACAGGAGGTTCCGACCTACTGTTCATTTTTGCAACAGTTCCGAGGGAGTCGGAACATACCTTGTGCAACGCGGTACTGCGAGCTCGCAACAGCTGGGCAAGTGAGCAGCTCGGAGTCGGAACACTGTTATTTCGGAACAGGAGGTTCCGACCTACTGTTCATTTTTGCAACAGTTCCGAGACCGGAACAGTTCCAAAATAACTGTTGTGTTATTTTTTACCCATCTCTACCTATGATTGAGTTAGTTTCCTTGTGGCTGCACAAGTTTACACATGTTTATATCAAGACCGGGTAAGAAATACTTACTTAAGAAGTAGTAGTAGCGAATAATTTTGCTAGTGTTCCATTTGTATTTTACATTTCAAAATGGACTTAGAGTCTAGACAAAGTCGTCAAATAGTAGGCTGGCTGGATAGAGAGGACGAACAAGAAATTATTCAAGATGAATCGGAAGATGAAGATGATCATATTTCGGAAAGTGAACATAATATTGATACAGAACAGGAACAGGAAGCAGAGAGTAGTGATGACGACTGTGACGACAACGCTCCACTATCTCAGTTTACTACTTACAAAGGTAAAGACGGGACTTCTTGGAGGAAGAGTGTACCACCTCGAAATGTTAAGACCAGAGCGTGCAATATAGTTACTCACCTTCCCGGCTGTAAGGGACAAGCTCGCCAAGCAAAGTTACCACTAGAAACCTGGTCTAATAGATGATAACATCATAGATGATATTGTCAAGTTCACAAATATTTACATCAGATCTATCCAGAACAATTTCGTTCGCGAACGACATGCTTCGATAACTGATCAGACTGAGATAAAAGCACTTTTTGGTCTGTTATATTTTGCTGGTGCACTGAGGTCAGCTAAAGTCAACGCTAAAGATTTGTGGACAACTGATGGAACAGGAATTCCTTTGTTTCCAGCAACAATGGGAATAAACAGATTCTTCTTTCTTTTGCGGACCAATCATCCGCCGATCATTTCTGAAGGAACTGGCTCATGGATTGGTGAAAAATCATTTGGCTAATCGGTTGACATTGAAGAATTTGCCTTTGGAAATCAGATCCACTATTCGAAGAATGAATGGTGTGTAGGAACTAACCCAACTAACACAGAAACGAATGAATATGTCCTCAAGTCGATGTGAGATATGTCCTAGCAAGAAGGATCGTAAAACTACTACTTTAAGCCATAGGTGCAACAAGATGATTTGTAAGGTACATTCGGCGCCTTTTTGTGAGGAGTGTGCTGATACCGGAAGTGGTGATAGTGAGTGAGTGGATGAGTGACGCCTATAAATACTTTTTCGTTTATTTTTACATTTGTGTTAGCACTGAGATAAAAATTATAATATTGTGGTGTTTTTCTGTGGAAGATTTTCACTCAAAGTTAGTATTCATATGATTAATTGTTAAATTAAAAAAAGTATTCAAATTACTTTAAAATATTCCTAACAATTATAAAATTATAGCATTTCAGTATTAATTATGTTTTGTTCTTAATAACACTTTATTTATTTTGGGGTAAAAAATACCCAACGCGTGTGCTACCGCTATACAATAATGTGCGTGTGCTGGCGGGTTAAGAGAAAAAAGTACAGGTAGGCCTAATCAGCATAGTTCATATATAAATAATATTTTGTAATGGAAAAATATAAAGTATGGATAGTAAGTTTAGTTTATGTCATCAAATGTTTTAGAAACAAGTCATTCGAAAAATTAACACTTTTTCAAATTTTAATAGTAAAAATTAAACCTACAGCATATAATGCATCACTTATCACAGGAAACAACACGATTTATGGGCACACTCATTGCAAACTAGGAGATGGCTAATGTGACAGAAAATATATATATATATATATATATATATATATATATATATATATATATATATATACATGGTGTTTAAAAAATACGGGGCATAATTTCAGGTATTTCCCACATTTAGACAATCAAAATAGTTCATTACAACATGTGTCCAGAAATGCTTCATTTCCGAGTTATGGCCTTCATAACATTGAAATTCACCAGAACGTTTTTCTTTCCGCAGGTCGTTGTCATTACAGAAGATGTTCAAAATGTAAACCTCCTGCTTGAATACAGACCTCACATCGATGTCTCATTGACCTGCGAACACGATTCCAAACTCCAGGAGTATTGCGTATGTCCTCAGAACATGCCACAATTCGATTCCGAAGGGATTCCAAATCAGGCATCGGAGACGAATAAACCAATGATTTTAAATGGTCCCACAAGTAGAAATCGAGAGGGTTCAGATCAGGTGAGCGTGGAGGCCAAGCAATTGGGCCACCTCTACCTATCCATGGATCAGGAAACCTTCGATCCAAGTACCGGCGAGCCGTACGACTGAAGTGTGCAGGAGCGCCATCATGCAAGAAGTGAATGTGTTGACGATTGATCAGTGGAGTGTCTTCTAAAACATGAGGTATGGTGTTTTCCAGGAACTTTGTGTACTCCTGCCCCGTAAGTCTGTTTACAAGTACATGGGGTCCAACTAATCGATCACCAATGATACCGGCCCACATGTTGAGGGAGAACCGCACCTGGTGATGAGATGGAACAGTTGCACGTGGGTTTTCATACGCCTATACATGCTGATTGTGGAAATTTGTTATGCCATCTCGTGTGAACAGTGCTTCATCTGTAAATAATACTAAGGCAGGAAAGTTCGGATTTACACCACACTGTCCACACCTATGGAGTAACGGTCAGCGCGTCTGGCCGCGAAACCAGGTGGCCCGGGTTCGAATCCCGGTCGGGGCAAGTTACCTGGTTGAGGTTTTTTCTGGGGTTTTCCCTCAACGCAATACGAGCAAATGCTGGGTAACTTTCGGTGCTGGACCCCGGATTCATTTCACCAGCATTATCACCTTCATTTCATTCAGACGCTAAATAACCTAGATGTTGATACAGCGTCGTAAAATAACCCAATAAATAAATAATAAATACACCACACTGCTGCAAGAACCACTGACAGAACCTAACTCGTGCAGGGTAATCTGCTGGTGACAGGGCCTGTACACGTTGCAAATGATAAGGATACAATTGATACTCTTTCAACAGTCTCCAGACAGTCGTATGAGGAACATTGACTTCCAACGCTACCCTTCGTGTGCTGATAGAAGGAGTCATGTTCACAGCCTCCAGAATCTCCTCCTGTACTTCTGGAGTTGTAGATCTTGGTCGTCCCCTTCCCAAACCAGGAGAGTTAAATTTTCCATAGTCGCACAGACGGTAATGGAGACGTACAAATGTTTTCCGATCTGGACATTGTCGCTGTGGGTACCTCTCCTGGTACAAACGACGAGCCAGCACAGCATTGCCGTCCGCCTTACCATACATGAAGTGTATATCTGCCAGCTCTTGATTTGAATACATGTCACACAATCTAACGCCTACACAACACTGAATGTAACCTTCGCCTCGGAATGAACTGTCAGAGTGCCCTCTTAATGTCTCCTTTGACGGCAACGACCTGTGGAAAGAAACGTTCCGGTGAATTTCAATGTTGTGAAGGCCATAACTCGGAAATAAAGCATTTCCGGACACATGTTGTAATGAACTATTTTGATTGTCTACATGTGGGAAATACATACCTGAAATTATGCCCCGTATTTTTGAAACACCCTGTATGTTAGAAATTATATAAATTTTAATAATAAATAGCTTTTCAAAATTTAGCAGAGCAGATTTAGAACTCTGTGTTGTAGAAATAGAATTGAATTCAGAAGTTTATGCAGGTTGCTCTCTGGATACTTTCAACATTTTTTTATTGGTATTAGAAAATGTATAACACATAGTCTACATGTTGAAAATACAAATGGGCCTACGGAAACTTAAATATCTCTTATATATTATTTTTAATGTACCGAAGTACATATGATATTTCCATGCAGATATTCTGCGTCATCATACGATGAAAGAGTAATGGAACGGAGAAAAATTCTTTCCTGCGCCGGGATTTGAACCCAGGTTTTCAGCTCTATGTGCTGATGCTTTATCCACTAAGCCACGCCGGATACCACCCCGGCATCGGACAGAATTGTCTCTGATTAAGTTCCAACTCTTGGGTTCCCTCTAGTGGCCGCCCTCTGCACTACGTCATAGATGTCTATGAACATAGGACCGAAGTCCACACATGTGCTGAGGTGCACTCGTTATGAGTGACGAGTTGGCCGGGATCCGACGGAATAAGCGCCGTCTTAAATCACGAAGTGATTTACGGATATTATATATATTATTTTTAATGTACCGAAGTACATATGATATTTCCATGCAGATATTCTGCGTCATCATACGATGAAAGAGTAATGGAACGGAGAAAAATTCTCTCCGGCGCCGGGATTTGAACCCGGGTTTTCAGCTGTACGTGCTGATGCTTTATCCACTAAGCATCCATTACTCTTTCATCGTTAAATATCTCTTACTGAGAACACTACAAAGGAAACATATAATACATACGATGAACTTTCAAATTAGAAAAAAAAAGTTCGAGTTTTGCAATTCATTATATAATTTTAAGGAAGGGTAGATTAGAAAGTTACGGAACCATATAGTTTACATTGTAAATGGTCTTTCAGGGTATGATGCCCAACCAATAAGCATTCACAATAATAACGTTGTTGCAACAAAACACCAGTATAAAGTTTAGTTTTCATAAATGAAGAATATTTAAAGGATTTTGAATCTAAGCTAAATTATGAAACATGAGAATCAGGATATAACGATGACATGAATAGTAAATTCAATGCGTTTCAAAATACATTCTTAAATATCTTTGAATCTATAATAAAATTCTAACACATCTATGACCAATGGATTACACAAGGCATTAAAATCCCTTGTAAAATTAAGAGTAAGACCAGTAGCCAGAGGAGGGTAAAGGGCCACCCCAAGTGTTAAAGAAATTATCTGTTTCGATTATTTGTAAATATCAAAAGGGCTGTTGCGAACTATTTGGGGTAAAATAATGTTCGTAAATAGTTGAATGATTATTCAGTTCATTGAATTTATAAAATTACATTCATTATTCCTTTGTTTATTGGTAATACTGCATTACAGTTATTATTCTTAATTATTTCATACTTTGGAATATTCTTCACTTCAGTTATTTTAAAGAGTATTATTTTCTATTGTTTTAATTCCAACTCTAAGTTATCAAATATGAAAGCAACACAGTGATGATGCAAATAAGAAAATATCTAATTCAGAAGCATGATAAGCCTCAGGCTTCAGTTCAAGAATTTTTTATTTATTTATTTATTTAACCTGGTAGAGATAAGGCCATCAGGCCTTCTCTTCCCCTCTACCAGGGGATTACAACTACAATATTAATAATACAATTACAATTATAATTACAATTAATATTAGATTTACAAATACAATACAAATCAAAGTATTAAAAGATTAACTGATTAATGAAAGCTAGACAGTTTATTGTAAAAGTTAAGAAGAGAGAAAGTTTTCTTTTATTAATTAAGTAAAAATTAAACCTACTCTATGCAGTAAGAAAATGCTTAATAAGTTTGCTTTTGAACGCTACTAAATTCCGAAGTCTCTGATGTCACTGGGTAGGGTATTCCACAAGCACGAGAACTAGATTGTGTATGATGATGAATACGATGATGTCTTATGTGTTGGTATGACTAGTATGCGGCTATTTTGCGTGCGTGTGAAGAGATTATGATATGATGACAGGTAACTGGAACGGGAGGCAAGGTAGGTAGGTGTAGAGGTGTGAAGGACTTGGAAAAGGAGAACAAGAGAATGAAAATTTTTACGTTTGTTAAGCCATAGCCAGTTTAGAGTTTGGAAGGATGGGGTAATGTGGTCAGTGCGATGGACATCGCAGACGAAGCGAACGCAAGTATTATGAACACGTAATTTTTGCGACTGGTTGACATTGAGGTCAGTCAGTAGAAAATCACAATAATCGAAGTGGGGCATTACTAGTGTTTCCACTAGTATTTTCCTGAGTGATAGCGGGAGGATTTTCGAATGCTGTTTAAGGAATGTAGTATGGAAAGCACTTTTTTGGTAATATGGGTTACTTGGTTATTCCAGTTTAAATGCGTATCAAAGGAAACTCCGAGGTTTTTAACACAGGAAGCAAAAGGGATTATTGTGTCGTTTAACTTGACTGGAAGAGCAGGAGTAATGTTGCATAATAGACGTTGATGTCCCACTAGGATTGCTTGTGATTTTCTTGCATTGAGAGTCAGACCAAACTTTCTGGCCCATACAGATATAGATTCAAGGTCCTCGTTAAGATTGTGTATTGCGTCATTGGGTGAGTCAGGGGTTGTATGGATATAGATTTGTAAATCGTCTGCGTAAAGGTGATGCTTACAGCGCTGTAGAGTCGAGGGGATGTCATTTACGTAAATAGTGAATAGTAGTGATGATAGAACAGATCCCTGTGGGATTCCAGAATCAACGATACGTCATGAAGAAGTTCGATTTTCAATGGAAACACACTGCTGACATTCGCTGAGATAAGAGGAGAACCAAGAAACTGTGCTTTCTGATAGTTGGAATGATCGAAATTTTCTCGTTAGTAAGTCGATATTTACAGTGTCAAACGCTTTACTGAAGTCTAGTAGTGTCAGTATTGTAATTTTACGTTCGTCCATAGCTTTTCGGATGTCTTCTGTTACTTCCAACAGTGCAGTCGCTGTACTGTGTCGAGTCCTGAAACCTGACTGATATATGTCTAAGAGTTCATATCTGTTTAGATAGTCAGTGAGTTGTCTGTGTACTATTCTCTCTAACGCCTTCGACAAGACCGGTAGAATGCTAATAGGTCGATAGTCGTTGGGGGTAGTCGGAATTTTAACTTTGGGTATAGGACGCACAAAGGCATTTTTCCAAGCTTTAGGAAAAATGGATGTCATCAGCGAAGCGTTGAAAATGTGTGTCAGTGTTGGTAAGATTACGTCAATAAGTTTGTTTATCATTGCGATACTAATGTCGTCAGAACCTGTCGCTTTGGATTTGTTGCGTTTAAGAGTTTTCTTCACGTCAATAGGTGTAACGTATGAAAAGTAAAAATCTGTCTCTGAGTGAGTCAACTACCTGAGGTTCTGCCATTGTCTGTCGCTGTTGTTATGGTCAGTATTTTTAATTGGCGGAGTAGTGAAGTGTTCATTGAGGCGTTCTAATGAGATGCTGATTTGTTATTTGTCTTTTTGTATTTCCAAATCCCATTGAGTTGGGCCTCTCCTCCATTAAAAAAAATACACTAGATATTGTATGTTCTAATAAATATTATTTATCTTCCTCATATAAATAAAATATCATGTACCATAGGGAAATAATATTTTACTTGGTGCTATCTGGACATATTAATCTTACATTTTTTCTCCTGTAGTAATAATAATGTGTTTACCATAGCTTACAAATAGAAATTTGCCTTCTCTTTTCTTCGATCAAGCTAGCCAAAACATTTCACAGTGAGTTCGAAACAGAAATCAATCCTGAGTTTTCTTTTTCTGAGAAAATATCAACACCTGCCCGAGTCAATCACAAGGAGAAAAGAAGGCAGACCTTTGGATACTTCCAAGGACTTGTGTGCAGAAGCTAAAAGTTGATTCTACCTAATGCCAGTGTCAGTTGCCCAGCATTATTCATCAATTCCTGTAACCAAACACTAATACCAGTGGTGGACTACAGTCTCTACTCGAGATTATCGACCTAATCGCGATTACAGTTGTCATGTGTACACATCCGTAAACTCTTTCCTCTATGGCAGTGTTTCTCAGACTTTTTCCACCACGAAACCGCTCTTAATCTAAAGTGTAACTGCAGAATCCTTGTAATATTTTATTAGTACTGTATTTGATAATTAACAGACAAGTGAAAGCTACTATCTCAATAATTCTGTTCAGTGGGACGAATATATTTGCTTTTTAAGCCTGCAATCTGGTTTTATGGCGGAAAGTTGTAGTCTCATTTCTACTGTACTTCTACATTTTATCTTTTCGGTATTTTGAACACATATGCAGAGAATCCAGGGATGAAAGTGATAAGTATTATTTTCCGTTTTAGATGTTCATTAAACATATTATTATTACCCATATTCTTGGAATATTATTATTATTATTATTATTATAGGTGGTTTTATGTTATTATTGATTCATATTTTCGTAACATTTATATATTTTTATAGTAATGACTAAGTACAAAATAGTCACTGGAGCAGCCCAGCCAGCTAAGGCGCTTGCCTATTGATCCAGAGTTGCGCTCAGGCGCAGTTTCGATCCCCGCTTGGGCTGATTACCTGGTTGGATTTTTCCGAGGCTTTCCCCAACCGTAAGGCGAATGTCAGGTAATCTATGGCGAATTCCCGGCCTCATCTCGCCAAATACCATTTTGCTATCACCAATCCCATCGATGCAAAATAACCTACTAGTTGATACAATATCGTTAAATAACTAATAACCCTAGAACATACTTTGAGAAATACTGCTCTATGGTAATTCAGCAGTTGTCCAGACTGAACGAAGAATGGCCTAGTGTGTACATACATTTTCGGAAATCGCCATCAGAGATAATAGCAATAGTGGTAA
This sequence comes from Periplaneta americana, assembly GCF_040183065.1. Taxonomy (NCBI): domain Eukaryota; kingdom Metazoa; phylum Arthropoda; class Insecta; order Blattodea; family Blattidae; genus Periplaneta; species Periplaneta americana. The sequence continues at coordinate 13,638,652 of NC_091133.1, read as the reverse complement.
CCACGATTAGAGTATCCAGTATTATAAACAGCAAAGACCCCTGCAATGGCATAGGATAATAGACCATGCCGCACGCTGCAGCTGCCGTGACGATCCAAGCAGACCTAAGAGGCGTGGTTATAAGCACTAGGGTGCTCTCGACTCAGGACGTGAGACACGGGCAGTAAATAATGTTGTATATTGCTTTCCATGCAGCAAATTTCCCTCTGGACACTCTCACTCAGCATTGATCAAAACAGAGTTTAGGAATTGGAAGCATCAATAATGAAAGTTAGGTCTGGAGATTGTCAAGTTTTAATTTAAAGAGATCTCAATTGCAGCAATCCCTGAAGTATAGCTCTTCTTTGATATTTGTGAGCAACTGTGTGTTCTTCAAGAAAAGACTTACTGAAATTTATCAACACCTTTAAAAAGATTAATGAGACAATAATGGATGGTCACCTCAGTTACTTCCAGTTATAAAGTCTGAGAAATACCCTATCATTTTTTTCCACCCTTCTCAGAGACTGAGAGCATGGTATGATAATTTTGTAACTCTGAAATAGAATCATTTGGATTGCTTAATGAGATATGCCGTCTCAGTGTTTGTTTTTTCACTGAAGCCATGCCATTTGTAAAGTGCTGGTACGTTTTGAGCCTGTACTTTTGAGTCTGCAAGGAAAAAACATTAATATTGCAATAGCCTTGTGACTAGTTAGGCCTAATTCTGTTCATAGGCAGTTACAGGAAATAAGAAATGACTCCATATTCACAAACTTGTTGGAGGCAGCCCAAAAAAATCTTAAAATGGAATTAACCATACCACAATCAAGGAAACACAGTGCTCCGAAAGTATATAATATTAAGTTACAACCTTCTGATTTAGGTTCTGGTTCATATGTACTGCATATCTATTATCAGGCAGGGTCTTTCACTTGACAATGTGTGTCAGAGGAAAAACAATATATTTTTTTTTGTATACATCTTATGTGTGATTAGTGAAATATGTTACTGATCAACAAGGGGGAAAGAAAATGGCCACCATATCCCATTATGCCCTGGCTTCGTTACCTTATTTGTGTCATTTATGAAGTTTCAATCTGTCTTCGGATGGTTGACTAAACAATTAAGTTATAAAGACTTCAATAAGGATATCGTCGGCTTAGAATGTAAACCTGCTAACTAACAAAAAGGTAATTTTACAGGGAAAACAAAAAACTGATAAAAATGAACACTGAAACTTTAGGACCAAATCCAAAATACAGGTGGTACATCTTTTGATTCTGTTCATTAATAGATAAAAAAGAAATGTTATAATATAATGTATTTTTATTTATATTCGTTTTTGTAATTTAGCAGGTTCTTGCAGCTAGAAATTTTTTTAAGTATGGAGTTAGCAGGTTTTTCAAGAAAATTAAGCAAATTAATGAAAACTGTTGTTTCAATCGTATCAGAGTCTTTCTGTTATTTCAAACGAATGTCTAACATATAATCAGATGTAAAAATAAATAATTTACATACATCTAACTTATCTTTGACATTCTTTCAATCTTCCTTTAAAAAAACTTCTATTCCAGACATAGTTAACAAAATTGAAAGGAAACTAAAACAGTAAGTAAACATTCTCTTTTATTCTTATGAATAGGGCTCGGATTTTGAGGACCTTAAAGTTAAAAATGACAGTGAATATATATAATTAGTTGTGTGTTAGAATATGTAAGATGAGCGTCTGTTTACACTTCTTTGGAATTCAGAGTCTTTGCGCAACACATGGTATTTCAAATGAAAAGAATTGTTTCACAGATTTTGTTACTTGTGGTGAGGGTACCGTAGTCTTCCTTTTGTTTACATTTATTGTCGATAAATTGTGAATAGATTTCAGAGTCAATGTTCACCAGGCGTAACGAAGTACCTAGTAATAACGAGGATTCTACCTGAGATAGAGGGAATGTTTGCTTAGCTTCAACTATACTATGTTACACTACTAACTGTTAGGTCTTCAAAATGCAAGCCCTACTTATGAAACACTCTCTCTTAAGAATTAATTGAACATTTTCTTCTTTCCTATTCTAATTCTTAAAATCTTCACAATGAAAAATATTAATTACATAAAAGTAAGAAAGTCAAACTCAAAAACATTTTCTATTGATTAATAGGTGAGTTATCTAATTCGTTAACTCTAAATTCTTTTCAGTCTCCATTTGGTTCAATCATGAGATAATTGGTCATAATACTGGCGGTAATCTTCTGGTAAAGTATTCTTTAAATATTGCAAGTCTTCAAACTTTCTTACAGTGATCTTCTTTCTGTTTTGGTGCAGCTTTTGTAAGTCTGTAAAGAGCAAAGTAACCACTGATGTCGATTTTCTTTGTGGTATTATTTTCCATTCATCTGGGAAACTCAATTTGAATAAAATGTCACCATTTGGAGTGTACCGAAGAGCTCTTATGTCAGTAACATTAGGATCGCCACTACCACGACCAGGCGAATGCTTTTATAAAATTTAACCTCGTCGAATTTTTTAAAGAATTCATAATTTCAACATCCTATGTCACGTCATATGGACGGGGCTTTTTCCTGGCTGATCTACAGATTTCTATGTAATCTGCTGATATGCTATTGTTTTTGTTTTTAAGAGCCCATACAACTGTGGGATGGATGCAGTTTGCTTCCATTTGGGTATGTTCAACCTAAAAGAAATTTTGTTCTATAACGATGTTGCCTTGCCAAATATGGTTACAATTGTTTGAAGATTTTTAAAACAACAGAAACCCCATTTTCGAGTCGCAGAAAACGTAAATCTAATAAACTAATAACATAAATAATGACATATGCAGCGGCAAACATCATGCAAAATACTTGCTAAGTAATGAAATGCACCGAAAAAACAATTAATCTCAGTACCTAGAAGATTAAAAATTTGAAATCGAAAACTAACTGAATTTCTAATTACTCTGACACTAAAGAGTAATTGAACAATCATAATTATACACCCCTCTGCAATATTTCAATCATTTAAAGCTTGAATAACAGCAATAAACACACAAAACTTGTTTGACTACACGACAATACGAGAAAAGGTGGAACACACTATCCACACGGACAGTCGCTATGGAGTTAGCAGCGAGCTTTGAACGAAGTGGATTTGGCTGTTTTACTCATCATGCGTTTATCTACGCTTACAAGTTGAATTTTGCATAGCTATTTTATCCACGCGATTCGTCGTCTCTTCTTCTTTTGAATGGTACTAAAATTTAATTTTAGACAAAAAAGGGATCTAGCAGATTTACACTCAAAGGCGACGATATGGATGTTTGTTTAAAATTTTACAAAAAAAAAAATGAGAAAACTTTTTCTAGTGTAATCATATTTCGAAGTGTTGTTAGATAGGCTGTTTTCTGTCCTGTCCTATAAACATCTTTACTTTTTTTTTTAAATTTAATATTGCAAAATACAGTTTTTTTTTAACAAATAGCTTCTTAACTTAACCTGTGTATTAATTTTTTTTTACATTTTACGTGTCTATTAGTTCGTTTTTCTTCAATTTGATTTGAATTTACTTCTTATTACTGTTTTTTTTTCATGTACCAATTTACACTAGTGTTTATGCACAAAAGTATTATTTATATTTTAAAAGTAAATATTCCACTGTGTATACAACTTTTTTTAATAATCTAAATTAAATCAGTTAAAGTAATCTGTTCAGAGCTTCATTATCATCCATTACTTTTAAAGTGTACTTCACAATATTTCTTGTTTAATTATTTTTGTTCCGGTATGTTTCCCATAGCAATTATATGTTTTTGACACTTTTGGTTGGATGAAAGACCTTCACCCTATCAGAGTAAATGGTAAAATAATAAACATAATGTTATTATAGAAAATGTGACACATTACTTATGTCCTCTTCTCAAATTTATGATCCCCCCCCAAATTTAAGGAGCTGGCTATGCACCTGCTAAACGGACTATGTATATTCAAAGTAGAATTAATAGTAATGATCTCAAATTAAAAGCTCACTTTAAAACAAATTATTTATGTTAACAAAATATTTCTAAACAAAGATAGCAAAATTAAAACAACTTGGAATATAATTAGAAAAGAACGCGAAAGGTTTGGAAGTAAGGAAACAAGCATCTTATAACAAATAGGGTAGTAGAGAAACCTCAGATACAACAGAAATCGCAAACATGTTCAACCAACACTTTCTCCCGACAACTAATAACCTAAACATTCACTGGTTTAAAAACAACAACAATAATAATAGTAATAATAATAATAATAATAATAATAATAATAATAATAATAATAATAATATACCATCGATTTCTTAGGAGTGGCTCTTCTTAACATCTTTCTCAAATATTCTAATTTTCTCAACAAATCACGAGAAATAATTACAATTATTTATTTCCAGGGAGTTTGAAATATTCAGTTGTTATCCCTTTATACAAAAATGAGACAAAACCACGCCCACAAATTACAGGCCTATATCCTTTCTACCAATTTTCTCAGATGTCTTCGAAAAACTTGTGTATAAGAGGTTATATCATCATCTTGATAGGTACTGGTACTACAACATTTTCATCTCAGAACAATTCGGATTCAAGAAGAATAAATCAATCAAGCAAGCGACATTTAATTTAACAGATAAAATTCTGGACGCATTTAATGCAAGATTACAAATAGGAGGGATATTTTATGATCTCTCCAAAGCCTTCGATTGTACATACCTTCAAATTCTACTAAAGGAATTAGAATATAATGAAAGTAAACACATAGCATACCAATGGTTTCAATCATATCTCCTAAACAGAATACAATACCATAGAATTAAAGACATAGCATACCAATGGTTTCAATCATATCTCCTAAACACAATACAAAAGGTTGAAATCCATGCATTTACTCACTCCCTTAAATCTATTTCAATGTGAGAGAATGTTCACAGTGAGTTACGCAAATGTCTGCATTAGGAGGTCTCTTCTAATTTTCGTAAATGATCTTGGTCCATTAATGAAGGAGACAGGTTATCTTTTGTGCCCCCTGTTTGCAGATGACACACATATCATAATTACAGACAACAATTTTGCCGTATTCATATATAAATCAGAAATAATACTCCTTAAAATCTGACTGGTTCACAACCATTAAACTAGCATTACACTTTAACAAGACTAACATAATTCAATTTAAAATTATTTCAAATTTAACCTCTGCGACATTAGACACATTTATGAACAATAATTGGTATAACAAATAAACTTCGTGGTTTGCATTTTAGTAACATTTTAAACTGGAAAAATGGCAATAAATAATTCCTGAACTAAGCTGAGCTTGCGTTGCAAGTAGGCCATTGCAAGAATTTGGACTATAGTACCTTAGATACAGTAACTCTAATGTTATTAATATAGTGCTATCAAAAAGGATTGCGTTATATGACAGTAAAAATTTTTAATAGCCTCCCTGTGGACGTAAAAAAATGAAACACAAAACATAAGATTATTTAGGGCCAAATTAAAGAAGTACTTAATTTCTCACGCCTTCTATTCTGTAGGTGAATTCATGACATTAAACAATGCTTCATGAATATTTGTGTTGTATTAAGTATTGATACTAAAACTTTGTGTTGTACGAGTAGCAGTGGCGAGCGGTGACATTTTTCAGGGGGGGCCCAGCAGTAATAGAACTGTCATGACACTATATTACAATAAACAGAAGAAATATAAAAAAAAGTTAGGTATCGGTAATACGTATTACAACGAAAATAAGACTTACCAGTTACCACCTTCATGTGTATATCAACGGAATCCTCCTCTCTTTTTTTCGGGCAAATTTTTCTATGACGTCATCGTAAAAATGTCTTTGGCTTTGAATTTTGTTCAGTAGAGCCTTTTCAATCGATAACACTGAAAGTCGCGAAGTCTGTCTTCGCACTAAGTGTTCTGTAGGCAGCATAATTTATAAACTTGTGGAAATGCTTCTTCTCTTAACTCGGTGTCTTTAAAAAAACTCTGCTAGCTCAGTCACTGTCCAGCCTTAAAAGTCTGACAACCTATAAACAGCCACTAACTCTCTTCGCAAATTTTCGAAATGAAACAAATTTTTGTAGCCTGATTTAAGAGACGTAAACAAAATTTCGGGAAATATGGTTTTGAATGATTCAACATTTTTCGAATCAATTAGCTCGATAAATTTTACTTCTTCGTCGTCGTCGTCTTCCTAACAAGTATTAGGCCAAGTGGCTAACTATCGTGTCCATTATCTCGTTGTAAAGACGCAAATATCTCATTCTGGGATCGTCCAATTCACCTTCCCAATGGAGCTTTCTAGGTTCATTCTCATTTTTAATATTTTCTTCTAGTGTTGCATACATACCGTATCAAAATTGTTTCGAGATTCTTGAATGAAAGAAATGGTGTCTTTCACTTTTCTTATGCAATAAATTACATCAAAAGTCTTTGTCTGAAGAATATTGGATAATGTATCAGTGAGAGCAAAAATGTGATTGAAAATTTCCAACACAAAAGAAAAGGTGAAATCCTGCAATGATGATAAATATCCTCTGGCAGATAAATAAATAAATAGATGAATGGATGAATAGATGAACAGATAAGTAGATAAATAGAAAATAGATAAATACATAAATAAATAGATAAATAAATAAATAATAAATAAATAGATAGATAAATAAATTACATAAATAATAAATAAATAGATAAATAAATAGATAAAATATAAATAGATAAATAAGTAAGTATGTAAGTAAGTAAATAACTAAATAAATATATAAATACTTAAATAAGTAAATAAATAAATAAAGAGATTAATAAATAGATAGATAAATTCATAGATAAATAGATAAATAAATAAGTAAAGAAATAAGTTAGTAAATAAATAAATAGATAAATATATAAATAAATAGATAAATAAATACATAAATAGATACATAAATAAACAGATAAATAAATAGAGAAATAGATAGATAAATAGATAGATAAATAGATAGATAAATAAGTATGTAAGTAAATAAATAACTAAATAAATAAATATATAGATAAATAAATAGATATATAGATAGATAAATAGATAAATAAATAGATATATAGATAAATAGATAAATAAATAAGTAAATAATTAAATAAAGTGAAATAACACGAAAATTACACAGTCAATGAAATTAAGAGATGTTATTTAACGTTTTAAACACAAACACTATTAAATTCCCTCTAATAAAAAGCAATTTTCACACTTTATTTAACGCGCGTTGTCAAGGAACTCCAGCTTCTGTATGGCGTAATAAAATTCGTGATTTAATTACCTATACACAGATGGCTCCACTGTGTAGCAACATATTTCTGTCTGTAGTGTGAAGATAATCATTGCTAGCTGTCTCCAAACATATTACACAGTTCATATTTCTTGGTGTAGTGCCCCACAGGCCTTAATATATACCGGTATTCATACTCGATGATGCATGAATGAGATATATAATCAAAATTACTACAAATGATGTTTTTAGTGCTTTATTTTACTACGGATTACCAACATCTATGATTATCTAGTGTCTGAATGATATGAAGGTGATGTCAGTGAAATGAGTCCAGGGTCTAGCGCTGAAAGTAACTCAGCATTTGCTCTTAATGGGTTGAGGGAAAACTCCGGAGAGAACTACAGCCAGGTAACTTGTCCCAACCAGGATTTGAACCTGGGCCCGCTCATTTCACAGTCTGGCAGGCTAACAGCAAACGATGTTGTAGGTTTCTTATTTCACTATTCGGTTTGCAATTAAGTCTTGTACTACCAGACATTTTTGTGACACTGAATACCATGAGGTCAATGCTGATCCCAGTATTAAAAAAAAACGTAAAATAATTACATTTTCACTACTGACATTTATGCACAAAATTAGTCTTCAGCCATTCTTTTCATCATAATTTATTCATAAAATAATTATTTAATTACAATATTAACATTTTTGTACAGTTATTGAAACTGATGTGTAGAGAGGTAATACTTTTTTTCAAACTCTTTCATATGTGCTTCGAAGGATTTCTCCAATAAATTACTATATTGTTTTTATATCAAATGGTCTTGTCATGTAATCTTAGCACAACTTGAGCAGAAGTGCCGCGATAAAAGTCCTAATCTTCCGATTTTATCCATCATAATTATTATTTCAGTCAACACTGCGAACTGAACCTGAGATCACCTAGTGATAGGGACATGCGCTAGTGTTGATAAACTAGAAGGTTTTATTCTACTTTAGGATATTATACAGTAAGGATATGACTGACTTTTTTGTACTAGGTTATTTAACGATGCTGTATCAACTACTGTGTTGCAAATATAGCTTTCAGGTATAGCTCCTTGTGAAGCTGATTTGAATAATTTCAAGGGAAAAATTGTTCCGGGGCCGGGTATCGAACCCGGGTCCTTTGGTTAAACGCTCTACCAACTGATCTACCCAGGAACTCTACCAGACACCGATTCAATTTCTCCCTTTATATCCACAGACCTCAAAGTGGACTGACAAATGTCAATCCACCAACATTGAGTGCACACAAACTCTGTGTGGCTTTGTGGTTTTCTGTTAACGAAGAGTGACATGTATTATGCAGACCTAGCTTCCAGGTATATCTCCCTGTGAAGATGATTTGAATAATTTCAAGGGAAAAATTGTTTCAGGGCTGGATATCTAACCCAGGACCTTTGGCTAAAGGCACCAATGCTCTACCAACTGAGCTACCCAGGAACTCTACCAGACACCGACTCAATAGAGTTCCTGGGTAGTTCAGTTGGTAGAAAGTTGGTGCGTTTAGCCAAAGATCCCGGGTTCTTTACCCTGCCCCAGAACAATTTTTCCCTTCAAATTATTCAACTATTGGGTTATCTAGAGTCAATGGAACTGGTGATAGCGAAATGATATTTGGCGATATGAGACAAAGGATTCGGCATAGATTACCTGACATTCGCCTTAGGGTTGGGGAAAACCTCGGAAAGAACCCAACCAGGTTATCAGAGCAAGCGGAAATCGAACCTACGCCCGAGCGCAACTCCGGATCAGCAGGCAAACGTGTTACCGCCTGAGCTACGCCAGTGACCATGACTTGAAAATGTGTTGGACAGGAGCAGTCAAAATTTTCATCCTCACTGTCAGACGAGGACTCGATACTTGATGCACAATAACTACTCGAAGCATCACCGTCTTCAATCTCCCCATCAGAAAGGTTTGTGGTCATCATTCGTCAACAATGTAGCATCACAATCGCATCATTTTGTTTTAACAAAATTTTCACACTTCATGATCGGACAGATTTAGACCTACAGTAGCCATAGTGTAGTCGCTCAGACCGCAAAAGAAAGGCAGTTAATTGCTGAAATATTAGTGAAATTTTTCCGAAAAAATTAAGAACTGGACTAAAGAGCGTCGTAATCTGCCACTAGAAATAGCATAAGAGTTCATTACGAGTGGTTTGCCCGCAATAAATTATAAATCACACAATATCTCGTTTTGGGGTCAATGTTGACCCCACGGTGCTACATGTAATTAAATTAATATTTTATAAATTGAAAATAGTAGCAGAGAAAAATTTACTGGATTGTCACTAACGTAAAATAAATAAAAGTCGAAAGGGATAAAAAAATATATAAAAATGTAATGAAGGAGATACGAACGATTTGTTTAATGCCTGTGGTACCATTGACCCCACGGTAGTAGGAGGGTTAAAAATATAATTGGACAAATACTGTTACTACGTAAAAAAATAAGTGCAAAAATACATATAAGTTAATATATTCGTAAATTCACACTTATATTAAAACGTAAAAATCCCAAAAAGTACATAAATTATTTAGAAAAACCCACCGGCGTGGCTCAGTCGGTTAAGGCGCTTGCCTGTCGGTCTGAAGCTGCGCTCGGGCGCGGGTTCGATCCCTGCTTGGGCTGATTACCTGGTTGGGTGTTTTCCGAGGTTTTCCCCAACCGTAAGGTGAATGACAGGTAATCTGGCGAATCCTCGGCCTCATCTCGCCAAATACCATCTTGCTATCACCAATCTCATCGACGCTAAATAACCTCGTACTTGATACAGCTTCATTAAATAACCAACTAAAAAAAATTTAGAAAAACATATACCTACAGACTACAGACTATAATTATAAAAACAAAATATCAGACTCATGATGATATTATTATAATGGAGTTAATAACTTTGTAACCAATCATCACTTTGCACAAAATGATATTGAAGAATGCATCACGAAAAATAATAAAATATCACAGCTAGATTGCTGTTATTGCAACATGCACATGTGCGAACCCACTGTGCACAGATAGTAGGAAGCAGTGTGAAGAAGATCACAGTCGTAAGCATACTGAATAATATTCTTGACAGAAATATCAGTTATTGTACTGAATATTCAAATAATGTGGAGCAGAAATAGATGGAAATATTTTGTCAACAGTAATCTCACTAGAGGTTCTGATTTAACTAGAGAAAATCAAAACTCGAGTGGGATTGAACTGACTATTACAGGATTAGAAGAAAGTATACAAGGATTACAAGGATTACAAGAAATAAAGTACTCTAATAGAATAAAATATTAACTGGTTTACTAAAATTCCATTTCACTAATGTTAGCTTCACCAAAACGTTTGAACGAAGCCGATACTTTCAGTTGACTGTCTATGTGGTAAACAAATGATGATCGCAAAGCATATTGTATAGTACCGTGGTAAAGAATTTGGAGTTTGAAATGTTGGTTAACAAAGAAACAAATGATAGGGAGGTGATAAAAACTGAAGAAAGTATATAAGATTACAAGAAATAAAGTACCTACTCTAATACAATAAAATAGATATTAATTGACTAACTAAAATTCTATTTCACTAATGTTCAATTCAACAAAACATTTGAACGGAGTCGTCATTTTCAGTCGATTATCTATGCGGGAAACAAATGACGATCGCAAAGCATATTTTATAGTACCGTAAAGAAGTTGCAGCTTGAAATGCTGGCAAACAAAGAAAGAAATGCAAGGGAAATGATAAAAACAAATGCTAGGGAAGTGATAAAAATAAACAAATGCTAGGGAAGTGATAAAATTTCGATAAGCAGCCATGATTGGTTGAAAGACGTCCTTTCATACCGTTTTATTCGTCACAAGTAGTATGACGTAGTAAAAGTGTAATAGTTACAAATATTGCGTAAAAGTGTAACAGTGACAAATATTTCACGTCTTCAGCCACAAATATCTATAAATATGACAGTCTTGTACCTGTGAGAAAATATCTCATTGTGATTTATCGGCTGGTCATCACAAATAACAGATATACTTTACTCATTGCCGTGATGATACTGAAGAAAGTGTTAAAATCAATTGTTGGTATTTAACTTCAAACGACAGATAATATAATAAAATGCTGTGAAAATTTTTGAGAATCTGAAGGAATAAAATACATAATAATTGTTCATTTGTTATCAATTCACATTATAACGGTTTATACTTTAATACGAAACGAATTATCAAACAGCCATAGGAGAGAGACGTCATTCTTATCCCTAAATACGGAATGTAGCTGGTCATAGAAGAAATTTCTTTGTGAAATAAATATTCGGAAATGGCGAGAATAGCAACAGAATGTAATAAATTTACAGGCTGTTTAGTAATCTTTACATTAAACAACGAGTCTAAGTCAGGATAGAAGAAGAAATGTCAGAACGAAGTGCAATTGAGAGAGGAGTACGCCAAGAATGCCCTTTATCACCTACACTGTTCGACATCCACTTGGTGGATTTAGTAAAGAACTGTTTTTAGAACATGGGGGGAGTGATAATAGGAGGAAGAAGAATAAAGTGTATAAAATTTGCTGATCATATGGCGTTATTAGCAGAAGAGGAGATGATACTAAAGCACATGCTAATGGAGCTAAATGACAGCTATGAGCAGCGTGAGATGAAGATAAATGCAAATAAGATGAAGACCATGATCATTGGAAGAAAATTAAAGAAGGTAAACTTGTGGATTCTAAATGAGGCAGTAGAGCAAGTAGACAGCTTCAAATACTTAGGATGTATTACCGTATAAGCAGTAACATGAGCTGCTGCCAGGAAGTCAAAAGGAGAATAGCAATGGCAAAAGAAGCTTTTAATAGAAAAAGGAACATCTTCTGAGGACCTCTGGAAAAAGAGTTAAGGAAGAAACTAGTGAAGTGCTTTGCATGGAGTGTGGCATTGTATGGGGCAGAAAAATGGACATTACGACGAAGTGAAGAGAAGCGACTAGAAGCATTTGAAATGTGAATATGGAGAAGTGGAAAGACAGAAAAAGAAATGAAGCTGCGTTGGGAAGAGTGGGTGAAGAAAGAATAATGCTAACCTGATCAGAAAAGGAATTGGTAGGGTCATTGACTGAGAAGAAACTGAATAATTTCAAGGGAAAAATTGTTCCGGGGCCGGGTATCGATCCCGGGACCTCTGGTTGAACGTACCAGCGCTCTACCACTGAGCTACCAGGGAACTCCACCCGACACCGTTTTAACTTTTCCCTGGCATTTCGTCAGCCCACGCGAGTTGTGTGGATATAAAGGAAAAAGTTGAAACGGTGTCGGGTGGAGTTCCAGGGTAGCTCAGTGGTAGAGCGCTGGTACGTTCAACCAGAGGTCCCGGGATCGATACCCGGCCCCGGAACAATTTTTCCCTTGAAATTATTCAAATCTGCTTTACAGGGAGCTTCACCTGAAAAACTAGATTTGCATAATATATACGTTACTGTATACGTTAACAGAAAACCACAATTCCAAGTCACACAGAGATTGTGTGTGCTCGTTGTGGGTCTCTGGCATTTCGTCAGCCCACACGAGTTGTGTGGATATAAAGAGAAAAGTTGAAACGGTGTCGGGTGGAGTTCCCGGGTAGCTCAGTGGTAGAGCGCTGGTACATTCAACCAGAGGTCCCGGGATCGATACCCGGTCCCGGAACAATTTTTCCCTTGAAATTATTCAAATCTGCTTTACAGGGAGCTTCACCTGAAAAACTAGATTTGCATGAGAAGAAACTGTCTACTGAAAGATGCACTGGAAGGAATGGCGAACGGAAGAAGAGTTAAGGGCAGAAGAAGATATCAGATGACAGACGACATTAAGATAATGGATCATATGGGGAGGTAAAGGGGAAGGCAGAAAATAGGAAAGATTGGAGAAACCTGGGTTTGCAGTGAAAGACCAGGCCTTGGGCAGAGCACTTTATGAACTGAATGAATGAATTCCATTAACTTTGCAGAAAACCAGGTTCAAACTGGAATAGGGATATTAAAGTGGAATCTAGCAGGGAAGTCAGAGAACCACAGTGTATCTAGTGCTTTAACGTATGATACAGGAGCAAGCATCAAGGAACAAACTAGAAGCAGGCTATGTACTCCCTATGGATTATAAAAATTAATACATATGGATTTAACACTGTTATTAGAAACACATATAAACATATGAAACAATATCTTACGTAACTGGCCATGTGTATTAAATTAGTAGACTAATCTTAATACATAATACCGTAACAATATATTCCCAGCTAGGTCAGGTATTTCACAATGATTGTGCTATTAATTTCAAATATGCAAGTCTTGAGTCAACTACAAAATACCCAGTCTGTACAAATAAAATCCCTAATCATGTGATATTCCAAGCATATCTAACCTGGTACTCTGGACGACAGGGCCAACAGACTGGCGAAAACTGCAGCTCAAATATTGCTACAATGAGAGTCCTGGTGCGTATATTGGAACGGAATTCATGCCGTCATTTTTGGCAACATGCCCAAAAGAGCAATTGAGTCACCCTTCCATTTCTATTAGGAAAAATTAATTTTTGCAATTCCTAAATGTGTGAATGAAACCCTTTCCCGTGAATTTTATACTGGATAGGCTAACTGCATGCTGTTTGGATATAATGAACGAAGCACTAGCCAGATCGCATATGATTGTGATCTTAATTATCATAACTGAATATACTCTGACTCTCAGATCAACAATCACATCTCATTTCAAATGTTAATGCATTTTATAACAGCGCTTATGGCATCAAAATCCCCCGTACAGAGATATATTTCCCATTGATTTTGTACTTATGTGACACTGTAGAGTGTAATTACGTGCACGAATTTTAATAGTCCTTGCCTGTGAAAAGCATTTCCAATAGTGTAGTGGTTGCATATATGCGTGCGGAGATTGACTCCGAAATTATGATTTTTCTGAAAAGGATATTTACAAGAATCTCATTTGAAACGTTTTTCGCCCATATGAATGCTATATATATATATATATATATATATATATATATATATATATATATATATATATATATAACACGACGCTGTATCAACATCTAAGTTATTTAACGTCTGAATGAAATGAAAGTCATAATGCCGGTGAAATGAATCCAGGGTCCAGCACCGAAAGTTACCCAGCATTTGCTCTATTGGGTTGAGGGAAAACCCCAGAAAAAACCTCAACCAGGTAACTTGCCCCGACTGGGATTCGAACCTAGGCCACCTGGTTTTGCGGCCAGATGCGCTGACTGTTTCTCCACTGCAATATATATGTTCTCATATATTCCGTATTTGAAAATTTTTCTTTCGGAAATTGCATTCATTTCTATGGTATTCGGACCATGTCCGCATATGAATTTTGAGAGATTCTGACTGTGAGAAGCATTTCGTCCATGTCTGTCCGTACATGAATTCTAAATTCCCCAGATTTCGACAAACTCTTTCAGCAAATGTCACATTTGAATAGATATGTGGAAATGGTTTGTGAGAAAGACAAATTCTGACCTCAGGTATCGAATTTCAGTTGCTCTTCGCCTCTGTGGGTGCGAACATGCTTTGAAAGAGAACCGGAATGTGAGAAAGTTTTCCCACAAATATCGCATTTGAATGGCTTTTCGCCAGTGTGAGTGCGTACGTGAGCTTTAAGAAAGCCCAATTTTGAGAAACATTTGCTACAGGTATCGCATTTAAATGGTTTTTCACCAGAGTGTGTGTGTACACGAATTTTAAGAGAACCCAACATTGTTAAAAATTTCCCATAGATATAGCTTGTGTGCGTGTGCACATGTGTTCTAAGAGAGCCTAATTCTGAGAACTGTTTTCCACAAGCGATGCATTTGAATTTCCATTTGTCAGTGTGACTGCAAGACTGTGCAAGCAAATTGTTTCTTCTTGTACACAAATAGTCGTAAAACTGTGAATCAGGTCCATTTTCGGAAGAAGGGTTCTGTGAGAAGACGCAGTTTGCCGGATGTGTGTGTTTCTCCTGTGATGTTCCAATCCTGTCAGTGTTCAAAATGCTGTAACAAATAAGATCCCGTTAATGAATGCTGCGACCCTCAGCAGAGAAAGAATAATCAAAATCACACGAAGTGGTGGAACGTAATAAATTCCTCCAATTGAAACTGATAAGCATTTTGCATAGAATGTCAGAGCAAGAATTTCAATTCTGTACTAAGTGTTGACATTCCATACAATCGATATTACAAGCCACATATTATCATTATTATGGAACAAAATCTGAGTAATACGATGCAAATACGTTTGCGCGAATAAGACGTACACTGCACTAAACTAGTACTGTAACATTTATATGACTATTCTTTCCTCATCTGAAGGAGTGAACCTCATCAAAGACTAAACATTTAAATAGTTTTTTTAGTAGGTTATTTTACGACGCTTTATCAACAGCTTTGGTTATTTAGCATCTGAATGAGATGAAGGTGATAATGCCGGTGAAATGAGTCCGGGGTTCAACACCGTAAGTTACCCAGCATTTGCTCATATTGGATTGAGGGAAAACCCCGGAAAAAACCTCAACCAGGTAACTTGTCCCAACCGGGAATCGTACCCGGGCCACCTGGTTTCGCGGCTGGACGTGCTAACCGTTACTCCACAGGCGTGGACTTTAAATAGTTAATCTTCAGTATTTTCATATTGCTGAAAACCATATTCAAGGCTTATTCACTGCAAGGTTTTCCTCCACAATAACTCCACTCTTCTTTATTTCACCACTAATGCTACCACAGTCATCCGAGTAGTGGCCAACTTATTACAGAAGACCTCGCAGTAATCTTGCTATACGTCATGGTGAAATGTAATATTAATGCTCCACGTCATCTTTCACTTCAACCAGCGAAACTAGCATAAAATAAATAGATACACCTACACTCACCTCTCAGTCAAGACATCAGATTCCTCTGTTGTTACTTCTAGCATAGTCTCCTCTTTTACTGTAGACATGGCAAATGACACTTCCTGTAAATAATGAATATAACAGATAAGATCCAGTTCACAAAGTGCAGTCGTAGAGAACGGTTGTGTAGTAAGCAGCATATACAAGTAGGTTAGCGTGTGAAGAAGGTATGGGCGACGACCTAAATTCTTACAGGGCGCGAATCGGGACTTTCAATGCAGGGCAGTGTTGCAGATGTTTTATCATTTCTACTGATTATTGGAAATGTGGAGTTAAACCCTGGGCCTGGAGATACAGAAGGAAGAGTCTACAGTGATGAAGTGTTTCAAAGAGAATGGATAAACTACATGAAAGAAACGAGAGAAGACAGACAAAAGTCAAGTGTTCTACTAAACAAAGTAGCAAGTGATATAGATACATTAGTAAACAGATACACTGAAGTGGAAAAGAAGTTAAAGGAGGTTATCCAAGAGCAGGTGGTGTTAAAATCGATAGTTACAAAATGGGAAAATGATAGTAGAATTAATAACATTGTAATTTATGGTGTTGAAGAGTGCAATCATGAAAAAGGAATTGATACTGGTTTCGTAGTGTTAGAATTATTAACTAATTATTTCAGTCTAGACTTGGACATAAGTGCGATAAATAATGCGTATAGAGTCGGTAGCGGAAAAAATAGACCAATTATTGTGAAATTGAATAGTTTCTTTATCAAAGAGCACATCATTGCCAATATGTGTCAACTCAAAGGCACAAATATCTACATAGAAAATGACTTTGCAAAAGAAATTAGAGAGAAAAAAAAGAAATTAATTCAAATATTAAAAGAAGCTCGAGGTAAAGGATTTAGGGAAACTTTAGTAAAAGATAAAATGAAGATATACAGAAACATAGTTAACGTAGAGTCCTTAAATAATCAAAACTTTGAGGATTTATTCAGTTGCTGCAACAAGAACAGAAATAAGGAAATTGAGACTTGTGGAAATAGAGCATCATCTCCACCACACGTAAACAGAAGCAGTGCATCACGAAACAGGAAGTCTAGAAGCGTAGAGAGGACTGATAAGAAAAGTAACTCATCAAGTGGGCAGAAGGAATCAGAAATAACAAATAGGAGAATTGATGAGCTCACAGGAGTGAATGATATAAGAGCATACCTTAGTAAACTAGAGAACATTGTTTTCACAGATCCTTTTAGAAGACAGAAGAGTGAAGAAGGAAAACCTAGTATGGAAGAAGCGGCTGGAACCAGTGAAGATGCTGTTTGGGGAGCTGTGGCACAGACAGAGAATGACCAGTGAGGGTAGTCAGAGGCGCGCAAGTGAAAATACAACAAGGAGAAGCGAATGTGGATCAACCAGCAGGGTCAATGCAAGTGAAGATCAGTTAATAAGAATGCCACAGACTATTGGTAGTCCGGGGTGCTCGAGAGGAAGTGCTACATTATGGAGGAGCTGTGCAATACCGACAGATGAAGTAGAAGCAGGTGACGACCAGTTAATAAGAGGTAAAAGAACAAACAGAAACTTTAACAGAAATAAAGTAAATTCAATCAAGGATATAGATACTGAACGAAACTACCTACTAAGAGATAGACATCAACAAAGATTAAATTTTCCTAAAATTAGAAAAACTTATTATTAACTAAATAAGATAAGAAGACAGGTTTTGAAAATAAGATAGAATAACGTCAAGGTTTTAAAATAATAAAAAAATTGAAAATAGAGAATTAAAGAAGTTATAAATATATTCCAATAGCTATATTAATTAGTAAAGGTTCAGAAGATAATTTGACTTTATAAATTGGTTAACTACTATATTTTAATTTCAATAAGAATACATTTATAATAAATTTAGTAGTCATCATAATAGCAATAAATCGAAAATGAGTGCATGCGATACAACGATGAATCTAAATTCAGGTTGATTATGTAAGCAACTTGTCAAGTTTGTGTTTAAACAGGTATGCAGTAGTCTTCATAGACGTTACGCAAACGTTTCTGCTGACAAGAAAATATTGCAAGAAATAAAGATTAACCTACTTATGGAATGTACCGATTCGGGTATTTCAGGCTCATAACTTACAGTATGTCGACATCTGCTCACCTATTTGAAATAATAAGTTATTATGTAAAATAAGACCTAAAAATTACAATTAAATTGTGAAAAGGAGCAGATAAATAAGGTTTAAAGTCTTAACGGTTATTACGATTGGTTTAAACGTGCACTAAAACCAGATGTAAGTGCAAGTTTGAACCAATAAATTATTGAGATTTGCGATAAATTTATTAGTTTAGGAAATTGTATATTGTTAAATTATTAAGCTTTGTACTTTCATGAACTAATATCAATAAATCTATCTATCTAACAGAAAGATGGTAGCATTTTGGTGTAGAAATAAACACAAGGCGTGTTCTGACTTACAGAAAGTAAAATGAAATGTCAGCTGAAATGATGGCTATAACAAATGTGATCATCAGGGAAAGGATTTATATGTAAATACATATTTACTTATAAAGCTAATATAATTTATATTTTGCATTATCTTTATGTTTCACAATGTGTAGGGTTGAAAAATCCTACTTTTATTTTCCATATTTTTCCATATTTTAGAGTTTAGTACATATTTTCGTTAATTTCCATATATTTTCCATATTTCATATAAAACAGTCCATATTATATTAGGTTTAACAATAAAACAAAACAAAATTCCATTAACTTTTAAAAATACATTTCAACAACAGAGATTTAAACACATGTTCAGTAATCCCTTTAACATCAGAGTTATTTGAAAATTAGCAGTCCTATCAACAATGGGAAAGTAAGTTACAAAACTGTATTAATTTAATTTAAAATTTTTAACAGACTTCAGTTGTGCAGCTCAACAGTTAAATGCCAGTCAGAGTACACATAGGTTCAGTTTTGTAAATCATACTATAAAGACGGTAAATATGCCAAAAGTACGTCATTCAGTCAATTTAAAATCAAAACTAACAAGTTACATTTCAGAATTTAAAGAAGATGGTTTATCAACTGACAATAAAATATTATTTTGTAATTTGTGTCAGTGTGCAGTATCATCTACACAAAAGTTCCTGGTGCAACAACACATTACAACTAGTAAACATCAGGCCAACAAACAACTAAATTCCAAGCAGAGACAATTGTTTTTAACACAACCAACAACATCGAATGTAAGATCTGAGTTTAACATCGACCTGTGCCGTTCTCTCATCTCTGCTGATATTCCTCTCTACAAACTAAAGAATAAGGTCTTCAGGGAATTCCTTGAAAAATATACTCAACATACAATCCCGGATGAGTCAACACTTAGGAAGATGTATGCTCCATCCATCTACGATGAGACAATACAGAAGATAAGAGATGAAATTAAAGATAGTTCAATTTGGGTTTCCATTGATGAGACTCCCGACAAAGAAGGTAGACTTGTTGGTAATGTAGTTATCGGTTTGTTAAGTGAACAATATTCTGAACGAATTCTTTTACATTGTGATGTTCTAGAAAAGTGCAATAACAAAACTATAGTTAAACTGTTCAACGAAGCTATGGGTATCCTGTGGCCAAAGGGTATTATGTACGATAATGTGTTATTCTTTATTAGCGATGCTGCCCCTTATATGGTCAAAGCTGGACAAGCATTATCTGTTGTATATCCTAAATTGACTCATTTTACTTGTGTGGCGCATGCATTTCATCGTGTGGCAGAAGTGGTCAGAGACAATTTCCCTAAAGTAGATTTGTTGATTTCATCAGTGAAAAAAGTATTTCTCAAAGCTCCCAGTAGAGTTAACGTGTTGAAAGAAATGTACCCTGAAATTCCATTGCCACCAAAGCCAATTTTAACTAGATGGGGTACATGGCTAGAAGCAGTTGAATATTATGCCGAACATATAGACTCTATTAACAATGTTCTCCTTGCATTGGACTCTGAAGATGCAGTCTCAATTGATACTGCGAAAACAGTTACCTGTGACATAAGTGTGAAGAATGACTTAGCTCACATTCAGCATACATTTTCATGCATCATAAAAACGCTCAAAAGTCTCCAAAATAGGCACCTTTCACTATCTGAAAGTTTTGAAATTATAAATAGTACTGTGGAACAACTGAATCGTGGTAGAGGTAAAGTTGCAGATGCAGTAAGAGCTAAGGTGGACACTGTACTTTCAAAAAACCCTGGATATGAAGAACTACAAAAGGTTGTTGCTGTGATGAGTGGTGAATCAACAGTGAAGATTAACTTGGACTTATCCCCAGCAGACATTGTGAAATTGAATTATGTACCAGTTACTTCTTGTGACGTCGAACGCTCTTTTAGTCAGTATAAATCTATCCTCAGAGACAATAGAAGAAGATTCACTTTTCAGCACTTGAAAGAAATGTTTGTAACCTATTGTTATGGTAACAGACAATAAAAATTGTGTTTTGTTGAAACTACATTGGAAGATAAGGTACGTCCATTATATTTTTTGTTTAGTTTGATTAAAATGTACCAATATTTAACGTACATAGTCATTTTTTTTATAATTTTAAGTCCATATTTAATTCCATATTTTGGTAAAAATCCATATTTAATTCCATATTTTGGTAAAAATAACTACATATATATTTACATATTTCATATATTTTTAGTCCATATAAATCCGTTCCCTGGTGATCATAAATGTTATGACGACGTGCTTAAAGAATAAATAACCAGTAATCTACTATATCTACAATTGTCAAGAAAACTGATTATGTCATGTCCAAAACTGGGAAGATTAACGAGAGAAATAATTCCGTACCAACCACGAGGAATAGGATGTATAGGATGTCCAATGAAATAAAGGACAGACCCTGATGCAGCGGCATTGAAGAGCTCAGTATTATTGAAATGCACTGAAATTTAACATCAACCTTGTATTTCAGCACAGAGTGCAATTGGCATTGCAGTTAAAGTGAATGTAGAATTAAAGGATATATTTTATTTTTATTTTTGGGTTATTTTACGACGCTGTATCAACATCTATGTTATTTAGCGTCTGAATGAAATGAAGGTGATAATGCCGGTAAAATGAGTCCGGGGTCCAGCACCGAAAGTTACCCAGCATTTGCTCGTATTGGGTTGAGGGAAAACCCCGGAAAAACCTCAACCAGGTAACTTGCCCTGACCGGGATTCGAACCCGGGCCACCTGGTTTCGTGGCCAGACGCGCTGACCATTACTCCACAAATGTGGACTTAAAGGATATAGCTACAGATATTAGCATAATGAAACTCAACGAAATTGTCAAGTATTTAAATTGTTTGAAGAATACAGAGAGTTCACTTTTATAACTTAATATATCGAAGATAGACAGTATGCTGCAAGGTGACTTCAAAGTATGAGAATGGGCGAGAGTATTTCAAAGTGCCATGAAAATAAGAAATGTTATAAATCAGTGTAAGTGAATAGTGGTGAATTTCTATTATTGCTACTTCAAATGGCAAAAAAAGTTTAAGTCTTTAATTACTTTTAATTCTATTGGGGAAAAATCTTTGAATCATCACCTATTCTCGACTATAATAACACACTTACAGTTATACAGTACATAATGAATTTCACAAAACTCAATCTACAGTGTGTCCAAGAATCGTCGTCCATTTCTTGAAGTTAAATCTAGTAGTTGCGCATAGAGTGCAGGTACTGTTGGCTGCATGTTACAGAAGCTCCAGGGGTGGTACAAATTATATTCCCTTAGGAGCTATGACTCTTTAACTGTAGTGGTGTGTGTTAGTCAAAATAAGTTGTGAAAACTTTGAATAGAACTAATGAAAATACGTTATATTTAGTCAAATTTAATGAATGTGGTGTATAGTACAGGCAAATGGTTAATAATTTCATTGAATTATTAATGTCACATTCTCAACGTTTATTTTTTATTCTAATTCTATGTCGCAAGAGTTAACAGTTTTGAAATGTTGCATCCGCCTTGGTTTTACACTTATTTCCAGTGCGTTGAAATGAGACTGGTTACCAGTTGAAGAGCCATGTCATCTGATCTGATTGTGGAAGTATCTGTAGTGGTGTAATTTGAAGTTCTAATAAACTATGTATCGTGTGTTTTCTTTGTTTGAGTAATTTAGTATGATTTTTCCTGACTGCCGCCTTAATAAAATGCAAAATGTTAGGAATGTGACAATACCATGTTGTGTCATATAGGTAACAAATATTAAAGGTAGGTTTTACAATAAACTAAAACTACATTAATGTTTTGACAAAACAAAAATCTCACTTTATTGCTTTTATAATGTACTGCTGATATACATGTTCTGCAATTTTCGTTGGACCTTCCATTTTTCACTCTGCATTCAGTTTATAATTAGATCAGTAAACAATAGTGTATGTTTACTAACGTACCACTACATATAACACAGATCTCAATGCTGTCGTTTTTCTACCTTGAGTTCGGTTGACCTTCCCTCGGAGAATATGCAGTGGTAACCTGGTGTACCAGTCGTAGGATATATTGTGTCATATTATGACAAGCAGCGATGATTCGTCTGCAGAGGACCACATTGTTTTGTGGCCTGTTGCGATAGACCTATGTTTTTAAATGTCCGATAAAAAGAAACCTACAGGTGTGAGGTCCAGTGAGTGAGGAGGCCAGGATAAAGACCTGCCACAGGCAATCCACCCCCGTGGATAGGCAAGATGGAGAAAGCCTGTATCATGAAGTCAATATGTGTTGGTTCGCCATCCATCTGTAGCCAGTGATGCCTTGTCAGCTGCAGTGGGACATCCTCTAAAAGATCACCGTCTATTAGATGAGTCTGCAGGAAGTCAAAGAAACATTCTCCACTGACATTGCCTTCCAATATGGTCCGATAATATATTTTAAAATACCACACCATACATTCAACTTCCACCGAATCTGGGTATGATGCTTATAGAAACAGAGGATTGTGATCTACCCAGTATCCCATGTTGTGCCAGTTTACGGCGCCAGTATTGGTGAAGGTACTTTTATCTGATAAAGGACTTGGCACATGAAATCCGGCTGTTTCTGGAGATAGCGTTTCATTGCATTCCAATAGATAATTCTGGTTTCGAAGTCATTTCCTGCTAATCCTTGAACCAAGTGAAGTTTGTATGGGTGCCCTTCTGTCTGGAATATTTGAGGAATGGAAGTCTTGCTGATTCCCAAATCAACTGCAGTTTCCCTGATGCTCACGAGGGAGTTTCCTCGAAATAAAGTAAAACATATTCCTGACGCCCATCAGAAATCAGCTTAACCCTGGATACATGCACTGTTCATAGACTTTCATGCCCCACCAGTCTTACAATAGTGCGCTGGGAGACATTACGCGAAGGCAAACGACGTCGCGGAAACCGTTGTTGACAGTGTTCGTGCAGCAGAAATGTTTTCTCCAGCCTCATCAACTATTTGAACCGTCGCTGAGTATTCTTATGTGCAGGCCTACATCTTCCTCACGTTACTGTTGTAAGACGCCCTCGTACGAAAGAAACATTCCTTTTATACCTGACGTATTCTTCTAGACTAATAAGAAAATGTTTCTCGAAACGCCTAGAAATAGGGCATAATTACGTAGATATACTGTAAAGCTTGTATGTATTACTGGTTTAAAACGCTGCAGGCTGGAGAGGGATTCGAACTCGGGACCTCTCCGTTAGAGACCCGCCGCCCTAACCACTCGTCCACAAGGCACAACTGTGCATACGTAGATCAGAGTCGCTACGTAATAGATAATCTTGAGATTTCTGATTCATAACGGATGATAAATATTATTATTATTATTATTATTATTATTATTATTATTATTATTATTATTAACGTTATAGTACTATACGAATTAACAATAATAAACATTCGAATGGTTAGATCTATGTACAATTAAAGTTAAATTAGTAGCCCTATACCAAATACTATGTATTGTGGGTCCCTATCACCATGGCATGGCGCGTCCTCAAGTTGTGGATAGAGGAGACGCCTCCAGATATGGAGGGTAGCTGTGAATAAGCAGTCGTGGACAGCCGATAAGGGGTGGTCCTCCAGCTTGGGGGTTGGACGAAGGGCTAACAACCCATCACCATAAAAGACAGCTTGTTACGAATAATAACACTGAACAACAAATTTTTACTTTTTCTTTTGCTCCGAAATAAAAATATGTGAATATTAATGTGTGCCCTAAATCTGAATTTAAAACCCAAATTGCCCCATCACGTACCATTTTCCAGGGAAAATGAATTGAATTTTTTTTTATGAGAAAACTTATTTGTTTTTTATTTTTCGCTGCTACTGATAAAATTACAAAACACTAGGGATTCAAAATTCCTCATAATACTTGAAAAATGTGTTCTGGATACAAAAATGATGTTAAATAGTTTAAAACACAACAATAAAAATATTTTCTACATATAATGAGAAAAATCTCGGAATTTGAACTTACATTTAAAATAATTTTCTGGATGACTTCTGTTTATAACTAGACCCGGGACTGTATTTTACAAGGAACCAACAATAGTCTGTAAGCATGCTGGATGATGATCTTCCTTTATATCGCCTTTCCGTTTCGGATATTTCTTGATGAAATCTTTCCCCATGCTCGTCGTTTACTGCTCCAAAGTTAGGAGGAAAGAAATCCAAATGAGAATGTAAACAGTGTATTTTGAGAGATATATTACACTCCATTTTGTCGTATGCACTTAATATGATTTCCACAACAAGTTCTATGTAGTTCTCTGCCCTAGAATTTCGAAGGAAATTTGAGCAAACGTCTTTGAAAGCACGCCATGCCATTCTTTCTGTAATGGAAAGTTTTTCCTCAAACAAAGGGTCAGCCATAACTTTGTGAATTTGAGGACTGATGAAAATGCCCTCTTTTAATTTTTTCTCACTCAAACTGGTAAATTTTTCCTTTAAATAATGAAAACCACACCCTTGTTTGTTCAATGCATAGACCTCACTTTCAACTGTAATGAAATTTACTTAATAAAAGGGACCAATATCTGTTCATTTATTAGAAATACAAAATAACATGCCAACAAGCTTTTGTTTTGGTTTATGCCCCCAACCCGCACCAGATGTTTCCTGGAGGAGTGCTTATCGAAAAGAGAAATCGTAGTATGTTTAAAAACCTTACGTGATACAAAGAAAAGAGATGCATTTTCGGATTCAGCGCACATCAAATCATAAGGGACATATTGTTTTAAGTATGAGCAAAATTCCTGTTGTTCAGTGTAAGCCTCGGAATGGGACTGATTCTCTGACACGACCACAGCAAAGGAATAAGGTTATGAGCAGGGAAAGGATTTATATGTAAATACATATTTACTTATAAAGCTAATATAATTTATATTTTGCATTATCTTTATGTTTCACAATGTGTAGGGTTGAAAAATCCTACTTTTATTTTCCATATTTTTCCATATTTTAGAGTTTAGTACATATTTTCGTTAATTTCCATATATTTTCCATATTTCATATAAAACAGTCCATATTATATTAGGTTTAACAATAAAACAAAACAAAATTCCATTAACTTTTAAAAATACATTTCAACAATAGAGATTTAAACACATGTTCAGTAATCCCTTTAACATCAGAGTTATTTGAAAATTAGCAGTCCTATCAACAATGGGAAAGTAAGTTACAAAACTGTATTAATTTAATTTAAAATTTTTAACAGACTTCAGTTGTGCAGCTCAACAGTTAAATGCCAGTCAGAGTACACATAGGTTCAGTTTTGTAAATCATACTATAAAGACGGTAAATATGCCAAAAGTACGTCATTCAGTCAATTTAAAATCAAAACTAACAAGTTACATTTCAGAATTTAAAGAAGATGGTTTATCAACTGACAATAAAATATTATTTTGTAATTTGTGTCAGTGTGCAGTATCATCTACACAAAAGTTCCTGGTGCAACAACACATTACAACTAGTAAACATCAGGCCAACAAACAACTAAATTCCAAGCAGAGACAATTGTTTTTAACACAACCAACAACATCGAATGTAAGATCTGAGTTTAACATCGACCTGTGCCGTTCTCTCATCTCTGCTGATATTCCTCTCTACAAACTAAAGAATAAGGTCTTCAGGGAATTCCTTGAAAAATATACTCAACATACAATCCCGGATGAGTCAACACTTAGGAAGACGTATGCTCCATCCATCTACGATGAGACAATACAGAAGATAAGAGATGAAATTAAAGATAGTTCAATTTGGGTTTCCATTGATGAGACTCCCGACAAAGAAGGTAGACTTGTTGGTAATGTAGTTATCGGTTTGTTAAGTGAACAATATTCTGAACGAATTCTTTTACATTGTGATGTTCTAGAAAAGTGCAATAACAAAACTATAGTTAAACTGTTCAACGAAGCTATGGGTATCCTGTGGCCAAAGGGTATTATGTACGATAATGTGTTATTCTTTATTAGCGATGCTGCCCCTTATATGGTCAAAGCTGGACAAGCATTATCTGTTGTATATCCTAAATTGACTCATTTTACTTGTGTGGCGCATGCATTTCATCGTGTGGCAGAAGTGGTCAGAGACAATTTCCCTAAAGTAGATTTGTTGATTTCATCAGTGAAAAAAGTATTTCTCAAAGCTCCCAGTAGAGTTAACGTGTTGAAAGAAATGTACCCTGAAATTCCATTGCCACCAAAGCCAATTTTAACTAGATGGGGTACATGGCTAGAAGCAGTTGAATATTATGCCGAACATATAGACTCTATTAACAATGTTCTCCTTGCATTGGACTCTGAAGATGCAATCTCAATTGATACTGCGAAAACAGTTACCTGTGACATAAGTGTGAAGAATGACTTAGCTCACATTCAGCATACATTTTCATGCATCATAAAAACGCTCAAAAGTCTCCAAAATAGGCACCTTTCACTATCTGAAAGTTTTGAAATTATAAATAGTACTGTGGAACAACTGAATCGTGGTAGAGGTAAAGTTGCAGATGCAGTAAGAGCTAAGGTGGACACTGTACTTTCAAAAAACCCTGGATATGAAGAACTACAAAAGGTTGTTGCTGTGATGAGTGGTGAATCAACAGTGAAGATTAACTTGGACTTATCCCCAGCAGACATTGTGAAATTGAATTATGTACCAGTTACTTCTTGTGACGTCGAACGCTCTTTTAGTCAGTATAAATCTATCCTCAGAGACAATAGAAGAAGATTCACTTTTCAGCACTTGAAAGAAATGTTTGTAACCTATTGTTATGGTAACAGACAATAAAAATTGTGTTTTGTTGAAACTACATTGGAAGATAAGGTACGTCCATTATATTTTTTGTTTAGTTTGATTAAAATGTACCAATATTTAACGTACATAGTCATTTTTTTATAATTTTAAGTCCATATTTAATTCCATATTTTGGTAAAAATCCATATTTAATTCTATATTTTGGTAAAAATAACTACATATATATTTACATATTTCATATATTTTTAGTCCATATAAATCCGTTCCCTGGTTATGAGATTTGGTACGTGGAACATAACTAGTCTTTATACATCAGGAAGGGTAACATTAGAGCTATATATAGAATAGACTTCGTTGGAGTACAACAGGTTAGGTTAGATGGGAAGATTATTTGTTGTATTATGGGGAAGGAAACAATAATCACCAATTAGGAACAGGATTCTTTGTTCATAAAAGAATAAAATCAGCAGTAAAAAAGGTCGAATTTTTCAGTGACAGGTTATCATATTTAGTACTTAAAGGTAGATGGTGCGATATCGTAGTTATAAATGCTCACGCCCTTAAAGAAGAAAAAGACGACCATAAAAAGGATACCTTCTATGAGGAATCGGAACATACCTTTGATCAGTTATCTAGATATCACATGAAAATTTTATTGGGTGATTTCAACGCTAAAGTAGGACGGGAGGATATTTTTAAACCAACTATTGGAAAAGAGAGCCTACGAGTAACTAGTAATGATAATGGAGTTAGGTTAGTCAACTTTGCCACATCAAAAAATTCAATTGTCAATAGTACAACATTCCTGCATAAGGATATACATAAATATATTTGGACTTCTCCAGATGGAGTGACATACAACCAAATAATCACATCTTGATAGATAAATAGAGACATATTATTATAGTAGACATTCGAACCTTCGGGGGGCAGACTGTAATTCTGATCATTATTTGGTAATTGGAGAATTAAAAGAAAGACTATCAGTAGCCAAGCAAGAACAGCAACAAGTTAATATTAGTACCTAAATTCAATATTCTGAAATTAAAGGATGAGGAAACTAAGCAAAATTATCAGGTTGAAATTTCGAATAGGTTTGGCACCTCAGGAAGTTCTGACGAAGTTGAGAAAGAGTTAGATGTTAATAGCGTGTGGGAAAATATCAGAGATAGTATCAAAATTGCAGCTGAGCAGAGCATAGGTTATTATGAAAGTAAGAAAAAGAAACCGTGGTTTGATGAAGATTGTTGCATGGTAGGAGAAAGAAGGAAACAGGTAAAATAGAAATTCTTGCAGGATCCTGTTAAGGAGAATAAAGATAATTATTTCAATGAAAGACGGGAAGCAAGTCATACACTTAGGAATAAAAGAGAGGTTATTTGAAGGAAAAACTGAATGAGGTAGAAACAAATAGTAAGAATAAAAACATTCGAGATTTATACAAGGGTATAAAGGAATTTAAGAACGGATATCAGGCAAGGGTAAATGTGATCAAGGATGATAATGGTAACTTGCTTGCAGACTCTCATTCAATCCTGAACAGATGGAAAAACTATTTTGGGCAACTACTAAATGTACATAGGCCAAATACAAACGATCAGGACGAAATTCATACAAACTGCTGAGCCATTTATATCTGAACCCACACTTTCTGAAGTCGAAATTGCGATAGAAAATCTGAAAAAGTACAAGTCTCCAGGTATCGATAAAAGAGGAATAGAAGAAGAAGAAAGAAAGACAGAGATAGAGATAGAAATAAAGCAGACACGAACAGTAAAGAAAGGTCAGAACCTGCGACAGCTGAGGATATAGCAAAGGTATTAAATATGATTAAAAAATGTGGGGATGTGATCAAAAAGTGCTAGTAAAGGGAAATTGTAAATGATAGAGAAATATAGGGGAGAGAGAAAGTGTATAAGCTGATGTGTAGAGATAAATATAAGTATTTATAGGAAGTGAGAGTGTGAAAGGATTAGGTGTAAGTGGAATAGGGAGAAAGTGAAAGTAAGCGCAAATAGGAATGAGTGAAAATAGTGAAAAGGGGTTAAGAGAAATGAACAAGTGACAGCATAAAATTAGTACTAACATTTGAACGTTGGAACAGTAAATGAATATAAGAGACAGATAGGAGAAAAGGTCAAAGAACAAATAGGACAAATAATTCAATATGATAATTTATAGAGAATAAGTGAAACTGAAATTGTAGTGAATAGTAGTTAGAGGAAAAAGGGGGTTTGAAAGGCGTATATCATTTTAGATATATTACGATTAATGATCAAATAGAGAATAGCAAATGAAATGTAGGAGAAATACTGAAGGGGAGATTGAACAAGTATTAAAAAAGGTACATAGTGTAATTGGGAGTATTTGTCGAGACACGTACTGCAAATAATGTGTTACTGTAATATGTTAATGGTGGCACCGGATACAGAAATGTGAGGTACACCATTATATGTAAAGAAGTGCTGTGACCAAATATATCATATCATATCATATCATATCATATCATATCATATCATATCATATCATATCATATCATATCATATCATATCATATCATATCGTATTGTATCGTATCGTATCATATCGTATCATATCATATCATATCATATCATATCATATCATATCATATCATATCATATCATATCATATATCATATCATATCATATCATATCATATCATATCATATCATATATCATATCATATCATATCGACTCAAGGGGGACGGGGCTTAAAGTTGCCTTCAACCTCTCCTTGAATTCGCCATGTCCATGTACAATATCCAACATGACTTTCTTCCATGAAGTACTACACAGTAAGATCCAAGCCTATATGTTATCCATTAGTAAGGAAATACCGACATAAGCAAGAGTTTAAATTATCAAAGAGAGTATTGTATACAGCAAACAGCAGATTCACAATCTAGAGATGATTTTGGCTTGGCTTAGGTTCTTGATGGCCAGACATTGGAAGAATCCTTGGTCCAATGTACACACTATAAATGCGATAATTGTCTAGTCCGAAAGGCATTCGTGAAGCTAATGGTAACAAGTGGGTCACTCAGCCTCAGTCCTGACAGAGCTAGGGCCCATTTTAGACGAGTACCTGAGAAGCCCCAGGGCCCAGGGCAAAAAGATATTCCTCTATGAGCATCAGAAGTCAGCACTAACCCCAAGATTTCATCTTACCCTACATTTTTTTTATTTCAAACGATAGATTTAATGAGAAGATATATTTCAACTCTAGACTTGCATGTTAAAATTGTTTTTGGTTAAGAAAGATACGTAAATTAAATAAATTGCTTCAACAATTCTATAGATAAAATATTTGATACAATTGAGAATTAAATGTAATTATAAAAAATTAGAAAACCTCTCAATCTATAGACGAATGCCCCACAACTGAGCTATACCACCTCCTGCATTTAAAATGATAATGTTTCACTAATACAATGAGGTGAAAAACGACATTGGAGAAGATGATGGAATTATCTCTATAGCTTATCAGCACGAACGAACTGCTGTCCAAAAGACAGTTACGACAGTTGTTAAAAGTGATTATATTTTGTAAGTAGGCTGTTACATTCGACCTGCGGCCCTACATCCCTACTCATGAAACAAAATGCAACTTTCAACACTTGTATCGCAAATAACTACTGTGATGAATACACAGCTTTCTATAAATCTCACAAACCTTGGGTGTGTTAAATGTGTGAGTCTAAATCTAGTCTTTAATTCTGTGGAGAAAACATACAGATAACACCAATCATAAAGTGATATTCAAAATTGAAATAACAGGCGCCTCATACTACTGTATATAGCAAGATCTCATACCCTGCCGAAAATAAATGTACTATCATTAAAATAATTTCTTTTAATTTAACCTAAAGAGCTACCTATATCGCACTTTAAATTTAGGCTATTTTTGAACAAAGAAATAAGCAATAACTAGCTCGCAAATAGTTTTACTGATTCCACTGTAAATCAAAATTCAATGTCAACACAGTTGTATAGAGAAGGCGTCTGCGAAGAACAGAATACAAGTTAAACATTGGAAAGAAATGCCAGCACACTCAATGAGCTCCACTCACCTCGGCTTCACACTTCACTACAGGAAAATTATTGGGCAATATAATTTCTTCAAATTTCATCTCTGATGTGTGATCGTTGCTCTCGTCTATGCATTCTTCCTTTATCCTAGTCACGTGCAGATCCAATAAATTCCCTTCCTGAAATACAAAGAGGCATAATGAATGAGTAATATATTACAAATGTAATCTTCATCTTACGATGTTTGGTCACACCCATAAGCAGTGCTGACTAGATCAGACGCTATGGACAATACTCTGTAACAGAGTCGCCAGTATGAAAGGATAATTCCAAGCCTTTGGCGTGAGACGAACTCGATAGCTCAGTGGTAGAGCGCCTGACCGGAGAACAGGAAGTCGCAGGTTCGATTCCCGCTCGAGGTTGTGAAATTTTTCTTTCATACCATGGCATGATTGTGACTATAATAATATTTAAATTCATTAATATATTACAATGTGACAGAAGCTGATGACAAGTGTTAAAGGTTGCACTCGGGTCTGCATGCCAGTGCTTCAGCACAGCGTAGAAATTTTTGAAATAGCTGAATGAAAAATGGATAAAACATTTTAAAAGCAGCAAAGACTATGTCTGAGAAAAGGTAATATTTCACTTGTTAAAGTGAATAAAATAGAGTCAAATCTGTATGGATTCCAATTCACATTAGGTCTATATAAGATAAAATATTTTCTATAGCCCTACAGTGACTGTAAGGTTTTCTTATTCTATTTAGGTATATTATTTTGGCACTCAGCACTAACCCAAAAGTAAAATTAAGAAATATATTTCGACTGAAAAAACTGAACACATGCTATTGGCGCTAAAGTGCAATGCGAGAAATACGACTATTTGTGGCACATCATCACAACATTTAATCAAAGTGTAGTGTAGTCTATTTCATGACAGGGATATCTTATGCGAAGTTTTACCGTCAGATGACAGGAGCATTTCATGTGGCACGACATATTGTAGGGCTATATCTTCTCATTTGCTACAGCTGACATTGTTCTCCCGCTTATTGGTTTTCTGTGTGTGTCAAAATTATATTTGTAATATAATTTAATATAATTCAGTACTTCCTAATCTCAATTTAATTGAATTTACAATAAATAATAGCATAAATTTGTATAATCCTAAGCGATTCCTTTAAAGAAATGGATGGAGAAATCTGCAGTATGCAGAATATAGGCACGAATAAATTGAATGTTCATGAACCTAAACGATAACTTTGGGAAAGAGGTGCATGAATAAAAAAAATTGGAATTTTGTTGAAGAGGAATACTGCCTCTTTAATCGTTAGTATTGTAAGTACAGTACGCGAAAAACAGAATATGCAGCCACCAATATGTTTCTTTATAGGGAAGGAATTACGGACTTGAATTCCTCGTATTTTTCTCTAGTAGCATAAAAATCATAGGCCTATACAAATTTTAATAGGATGATATAATATGATCGCAGTAATATCACGATTATTCGTGCGTTTTGTGCAGTTTTGAATATGTAGAATAATTTAGAAAATTTGAAGTTAAAACATGGTTTTAATAATTAGCCTACATTAAAGGCATTATTCACGAAATGAGTTTTTGAAGTCTAGATTCCCTTACTTTCTTATTTTACAGGCCCTACATAGACTATACCATTTATAGGTCTACATATATTTTTTTTCACTACTTATTGTCCTGGATAATAAACGTCCCAGTTAATCGAGAGTTTACCTCCTCATCTATTCTGAATTGTTTATTAAGTATTTCAGAATCCATTAAAATGACTGTAAGTGCTTTAAAAAACCATGTTCAGACCCGGTGAAGTAAATGCACTTGAAAAAGGTGAAGATTTATGGATTAAGTCTGTAAGTCTTTTGTGAACTTTCAAAGTATTTATATATCCCTCTCTTTCTACTTCAGGTGTCAGAAAATCCCCCAAAAGCTCTTTTAATAATACAGTGCTGGGATAAATTCTGAAAGTGCAAAAACATTCTGCAAAAGCAGTACATATCCACCGCAGAAATAAGGATTACATTTCCTAACATAAAAAGCCATAGGCCTACATCAACATGTTTGCTGAGGAAGGAAGTAATAAAAAAAAATAAAAGTAAAGGGTAACACATTCCTCCTATTCTACGAGTATAGTGCAAAACTGGTGTGTTCTCCTCCTAGAGAACACTTCGACGAAATTAAATAATTTTCAATTAATCATACAACAATCAGTTAATTTCCTCCTAACTGTCCCAGAAGTGCTTCATAGGATTATTGTAGTTGATGAAGTTGTTAGTCTTATACAGAGCTCTAGAGATAGAGTGGCCTGTGGCGGCAGCACTGAGTGATAGTTCCCATGCCTACTGCCATGTCAGTGTTGCAGCTCATGGCTGCTCACGGCAAGTTCCATTGGTTGAGTTGCATCTGTTGCGTGCGAAAGACAGTTGTGCACATCAGAAGTAAAATTGTGTTGTTTGTATAAGTTGTGTCCGTCAGGAGTAAAACTGTGTTGTTTGTGATAAGTTATTCATTATTATGGTTGAGTATATCTTAGAACAGTGGTACTCATTATGCGGGCTGCATGCGGCTCTCAAAAACATTTATTGCGGCCCCTGAACTAGTAGGCCTATTACTATTGTTTTTTATGAGAATTATTTTTTATTTTCAGTTGACGGACACTGGAAAGTTTTCTTTTCTCAATCGTGCTATCAGGGACTGGAATGCTTTACCTGTAGACTTACTAAAGGCTTTACCAACAACCAAAAATGCATTTAAAAATAGGCTTAAGGACCTTACTAATAGACGGTAATTATACACAGTAGTTAAAGGGTGTAAATGATATGTTGTTATTGAAGTGTTGTATCAGTGAAGAATTATTGTGTCAGTGAAGTGTGTTGTATCAGTGAAGAAGTATGTCGTGTCAGTGAAGTGTGCTATGTCAGTGAAGCTTTATAGTTTATAGTGGCAGTGCAAAGAATTTGAACAGTGAAATGTTTTTGAAGTGTTAGTGAAATCAGGATAGAATCAGTGAAATGTGTCGTAGTTCCAGTGCAGTGAGTAAGTTGACAGCGAAATGAATGTAATGTTGAAAGGTACTTGTGCAGATATGAACATATACTCGTGGGTTTTAGTTCGATCTTAGTTTTAAGATACAAATTAGAATATTTCAAATGTTATTTTAAGTGATCGTTTCATTTAATTTAGTATATTCCTGTTGTTGTTGTTGTTGTTATTATTATTATTATTATTATTATTATTATTAATTATTAGTATTATTATTAATTGTATTTTTAATTAATAAGTTTATTATTGTCATTATTGAGTGTAATTAGTTACCACTGCCACCGGGTATATACCAATTGCAGTGTGAATAAATACATACATACATAATGTGCAACTGGAGAAAACTTTGGGTACCTTACATCATTAATGCCAATGAAGGTTTTCAATTATGACATGTAGCTATTTGTTTTCTTTAAAAAATGGTAGAGACATGTCTCATGTGCTTGATATACAGAGTGAGTCAAAAGTATGCTTGGAAAACGCGTGAGAGTGCTCTTGGATCAAAAATAAGAACAATTCCCTATATGAAAATTTGACGGAAAATGCTTATTTATTGGAGTAATAGTGACTTATGTTTTCTTATGTATCTGATCATATTATCGTGTTGCTTTTGTTTTGATCTTGTACCACTGTTCGTTTATAAATAACACAGTGACAAGACAGTAGTACATTGCTTTTGTTTTGATTGGAAGCGGTGGTCCAGTGCCTTGGCCACCCAGATCATCCAATCTCACCCCATTAGATTTTTACTTTTGGGGTCACTTGAAGGCTATCGTCTATACAACACCAGTGAATGATGCAGAGGAGCTGTTGCAACCTGTTCAAAATGTATGCCAACTGATCTGTGATAACAACAAGGTGTTTGAGCGAACTCGCCAGTCATGTGTACACTGTGCCCGGGCATGTGTAAACAATGGAGGAGGACACATTGAGCACCTTTTGTAAACGTTAAAAGACAAGTTTCCAAATATATATTTGCGACATAATAAAAAGGAACAAAAACAAAGCATTTCTCCAATAAATAAGCATTTTCCTTTAAATTTTTCATATCAGGAAATTGTTATTATTTTTGATCCAGGAGCACACTCACGCGTTTTCCAAACATACTTATGGCTCACCCTGTATTAATGGGTTATAAACATGTTTGTCTTAATAGATATTATAATAGTGTGCATTCAAATTTTGATAAGAATGTCCAAAACATCCTCAACCAGAATAGAAACTGAAAATGTTAAAAACGGCCATGATATCTGAATAGAAACCAATGTATTCCCTGTACGTAAAAAGAACTGAAACCAAAGCATCCTATCATATAGGAGAAATTAAAGCACTTACAGATGCGGAGATTATTAAATTAGTTTCCTCTACCTTTAGGCCTATGTGAAAATTTATTTTCTAAATCTCCAAAATAAAAATAGATTACAAATCAAATGAAACAACAATTCAACCTGCTCATATTGATGTTATTTTGCAGAAGAGTAGCAAAGCCAGCCCTTAAACTTCAAAAACACTAATCATTTATTATTATTATTATTATTATTATTATTATTATTATTATTATTATTATTATTATTATAAATTCGCATATTTTGTTAAGCTTCAATATTATGAAATGCATTGTGGTTCTCGGTAAATAACCATTTCTCATTTTTGACTCTTCAATAATTACGAGTACAACTGCCTTAGAAAAACGTGTTTTTCTGCAAGACAGTGCCAGAGAAATTTTCATCATAGGTTTCCAGATATTACAATTCCTAGCAGGACAACTGTCCGTAATCTTCTGAATAAAGTCAAGTGAACAGGATCTTTTCAGAACAAAAAACGAGTTCAAGAATGCCGTGTGTTGACTGAAGAGAAGCTGGGTGAAATAGGGGCCAAATTAGAATACATATCCCAAAAATCACTGAAACGTTTAGTGCAAGCGACTGGCATATCCAAGTCGTCAGCTGCTGTGGCAACGAAATTTCTGAAACTTAAGCCATTTAAGGTGACTGTAGTTCATGCTTTACAACCACAAGACTTATAAGTAGAGTAAATTTTTGCAATAGTTGATTTTTGTAATCCGTCCATGATGGCTACATGGACCCACTTTCAATCTTCTTTATAGATGAAGCGGTTACATTTATACTCAGAACAATAGATACTGGGCTACCGAAAATCCCCATATTATTCATGAAGTTCCTCACCATGATCAAAAAGTTTGTGTGTGGTGCGCAATAAATACGAATAGAATTATCAGCTCCATATTTTTTTTAACTCAACCGTTAATTTAGAAGTTTATATAAATACAATTTAAGAAATTTCTTTCCACAAGTAACAGACGATGAGAGGTTGAATGGCTGGTTTCAGCAGGATTCAGCTACAGCGCAAAACTGCTAATCAATTTATGCGTAAATTACGAAGTGTGTTTGGTGACAGAATTAGTCGAGAATTGTGGCCAGCACGCTCCCCGGACCTGTCCCCATGCGATTTTTATTTACGGGAACGCTAAAAAATAAAGTGTACGTGACAAATCCGCACACATGACAAGAATTGAAGAACGATATCACGACAGAAATACAGGCAATCAATCAACAGAAACTTTTTTCGGCAATGTAATGAATGTGTTCGCACTTAAGATCATTATTTTCAACACCTATTGTGATGCAGATAAGCCAAGTATGTAGTATAGTACGAGAATGTCAGTTCTGCTGCACACGACTTGCCAGCTGTTTACATATAAATCTGGCAGTAGTGTGGCAACTCTCGCCCAGTCCATCCACTCTATCTCTAGACGCACTGTATATTGTACAAAAAGGATGTCATGGGAACAGTGGAGATGTCCAATATAAACAAGCTTCTGAAGCTTAAGATGAGTGCAGTTACAGTGATTCTGACATAAAGGCTGTGCAATTTTATTAAATTTTCTTCGCTTATGGTAAGTCGCAGTAGCTAAGATTTCAACAGTGAAGTCTGATTAATACTCAACCATCTTCAAAGTCTTGTAGATCTATGAAGCTGATATTTTAAAACTGAAACAAGTGAGGTACTGTACGTAATGATGAAGCAAGTCAGATGGATGAAAGAGAAAATAAATTATTAATGTATCTACAAAAGTACAAGTGATAACATAAATTGCATAGATGATTAATATTACGTTAAAATAATGTAATGTAGCTATTTATAGATACTAGATCTAAAATATGCTACATATGCGACGATATACAGGTACCAAAAATTATTAATGACATCATGTGAACAAAGGCATTATTCAAAATATCACAAAGTAGGCCTACGTGCATTCATGGATTCACTATTTTCGAATGTATTCTAAACGTTTCATTTAAATAAGAAGTTAAGAAGTGACATTAGATAAGTGCAATTTTAGTTCATGGAGAATATGTCACCGAATCTGTTGTCTGATTAATTAGAATTTTACGAGAGGCAGTACAAAGGCAAGAAATACACCCATTAAAAAAAAACATGACAAACTGCCAGCTTTTAAGTTTAATTTAATAATTATTTCTCATTTGATACAACTTGCAAGAAAGAAGAAAGCCTCACTTCTATTAAAAGTTCGTTCCATTATACAGGAACATGAAATATGGAGAAGTCGTATGAACAAGTTCATAATTTTGTGCCAGTACTTTCGCGCCATTCTATTATTTTAAAATTTGTGCTATTTAAGATATCCCAGATACTTACAATCAGTTGATGTGTGCTACTGGATAACCATAGTTCCGGCCTCCAAAAAGTATGAGAAATTGTATTGTATTGTACTTATTTATTCCCTGCACCATCCATTACAGATTACAGGTACTGCACAACGAACTCATTTAGAGTATAAATCTTAAAGTCAGTGATTTTGGCAGGTGACTTCGATGGCACTGCCAGTAGGCGAGCCAAATGTTGTTCTGTTTGGACTATATGAATGAATTGCGATGATAACGCTGTCAGTCGTTGTTTATACACACCAGCAGCTCGTATCATCATTATTATAAAACACACCACAATACAGTCCGATTCCTAGGAGTGCCTAAAAGACTTTTGGTTGTAATAATTTTTACAATACGTCCTCCCACATTTTCTAAATTAAAAGGAAAACCAGAACCAAGAAATTATTGCAAATGTTTATTACTTCATGAAGCGACAGGTGAAAAAAAAGTATGAATTGTGTCGAATTATCTTCATTAATAACAAACATTCATGAAGTACAGCCGGAGGCAGCGATTTTGGCAGGTGACCTTGATGACATTTCCAGTAGGTGAGCCAGTATTGTTAATGTGAGCTGCATGAATGACTGGCAATAATGTTCTGAGTCGTTCATATTTTCATACCCGCAGTTTATATCATTATTATGAAACACACCACAGTACAGTCCGATTCAAAGAATACTTTAAATACATGTAAATGATTTTCGTACGCAATAATTTTACAATACACCTCCTACATTTTCTAAATTAAAAGGGAAAAAGCATTGCATATAGGCCTATATATAATCCTACCCTTACCAGATCAATATATATGATTTGTCCAGTAATAATGTAGGGATCTTCTACTGGTTGTGCGCCAATTCATGTTTGTAAAATTACGATTCTTCTTATTGATAAAAATATTAATTTGGTTAAATGGGTAAAATTGCATGCCGTGGAAGTTAGATTTATATAAAGGTATAGTAAATAGGATTGCAATGGATATTGCAAGGACAATAATTTCTTAGCCCACACATTGTGAATAAAACAGAGAAGAAAGCATTTTAAAATATTCAAAATCGTATAAAATATCGGAGAAACCGATTTTCCCTGCACAAATTGCACCTATTTAAAAATATAATTATCATTCACATTAAATATTTTATGGATTCTAAAAAGTTGTTTGTTAATCTAGAGGTATTGGCTGATGTCTATACTACATTCCAACACAAAATTCATTCAGAATATGTAGAAATTACATTTTTGGATTTTACTAAATGTATAGTATCAAAATGTGTTACATT
The DNA here is from genome assembly GCF_040183065.1 of Periplaneta americana. Lineage (NCBI taxonomy): Eukaryota > Metazoa > Arthropoda > Insecta > Blattodea > Blattidae > Periplaneta > Periplaneta americana. Next base: position 13,599,107 of record NC_091133.1, on the reverse strand, counting down.
ACCCCCTTAAATATTATACATGTGTTAACTGTGTTTATGTCGATGTGCGTTATCCGATGTTTTATTTTTTTTAAATATGATTCATAGTACTGAAGTCCACGCCTGTGGAGTAACGGTTAGCACGTCTAGCCGCGAAACCAGGTGGCCCGGGTTCGATTCCCGGTCGGGGCAAGTTACCTGGTTGAGGTTTTTTCCGGGGTTTTCCCTCAACCCAATACGAGCAAATGCTGGGTAACTTACGGTGTTGGACCCCGGACTCATTTCACCGACATTATCACCTTCATCTCATTCAGACGCTAAATAACCAAAGCTGTTGATAAAGCATCGTAAAATAACCTAATAAAAAAAATACTACTCAAACTTCCATATTGAATTCGCACAAATTGTAATTCGTAATTTTCGTCTCGAAAACCCTTTCCTGGTGTTGTGGAAGGGAAGGCCTGGCCTTAACTATACCAGAATAAAATAAATAAATAAATAAATAAATAAATAGATAGATAAATAGATAAATAAACAGACAGACAGACAGACAGACAGATAGACAGATAGACAGATAGACAGATAGATAGATAGATAGATAGATAGATAGATAGATAGATAGATAGATAGATAGATAGATAGATAGATAGATAGATGATAGATAGATAGATAGATAAGATACCTAATTTAATTTTTCACCTATTTTGTCCCACTTCACCACTTTACGGACAAAGCCGGACAAAATAATACCTTATTCGTATTCTGTGATCGCAAAGATCTCCAGATATCGATTTTCGTCCGTCGAGATTGGGTGACATGATATTTCTCACTCCCTTCTGCCTTTTCACCAGTACTTTAGGAGACGGTATTTAAAGAATCTAAGAATGTTTAACCAAAACTGAAAAGAGTAACCTTCATTTTAAATTTTACGTCTCTAGTTAAATATACTTTAGTGAATTTTTAAAAGAGTCAACTCCTCTCTCTCTCCTCTCTGCTCTGTTAGAAAGTGAAAAAAAAAAAAAAAACTCAAGAGTTATTTGAAAGGAGTACATGAAATTGAATTTTTTTACATTCCTTATACATTTTAGAAACAATTCTAAGAGATGAGATCAATAGTCTAACCCAATTTTACGAATGAGTCTTAGTTTTAAATTTAAAGGCTGCTTAGAAAAACAAATCGGTATAATTATTTTGAACATTACTGCCTCCCATTTTCCAACTCTTAATGTTCGTATTTCGTAAAACTCAATCATATCTATTAACTAAGGATTAACAGAAACCTACGTATAGGGTTTAAGGATATTTAAGTTGACGAATCAGTCAGTCTGTTGATTATAGATAGTTTTTCTTTTTATTATATAGATTGTCTTTATACTTTATATTAACGAGGAAAAGACTATGCAGTGGCAACTGGAATTATCTCGAAAAATGTGTGTCGGAAACTGGTCCCGTTTCATATATGTCCATGCACACATTATAGACTATTGTAGTTCTATAGTTTAACTACTGTATATGTGCGTAGTTTTTAGAAGTAACTGTCCATCTAAGTCCACTCGGATCTCGAGCCTGTATGTCTACTCTTACGTCCTACCCATTCCAGCTTCACTTTGCTTGCTGCAGAGATATCAGCCCACCTTGCATGGGTGAGTAACTCGCTCTGGAGTTCAGATTAAAAAAATCCATCTGCCAAAATCGCTGACTCCTACTATACAAGAATGAGATGCGGGAGCGACAGAAATCGATTTGTTCGATAAATAACCTAAAGAAGAGGTATACTGATATGAGAGATGACATGAATAGTCTAATTAAATTTTATAAAGGAGCCTTTGTCTTAAATTTAAGGGCTGCATGTCTGCTGGTTTAAATAATTAATCAGTTTATTTTGATCATTACTACCTCCCATTTTACATCCTTTAATGTTCGTATTTTGTAAATCTCCGCCTTATCTTTTGAGTAAGGATTACCAGAAACTTACACACAAAGTCTAAGGTGATTAGTCAGTCAGTCTGTTGATTATAGAATATATATATATATATATATATATATACTTACAAATGGCTTTTAAGGAACCCGAAGGTTCATTGCCGCCCTCACATAAGCCCGCCATCGGTCCCTATCCTGTGCAAGATTAAGCCAGTCTCTATCATCATACCCCACCTCCCTCAAATCCATTTTAATATTATCCTCCCATCTACGTCTCGGCCTCCCTAAAGGTCTTTTTCCCTCCGGTCTCCCAACTAACACTCTATATGCATTTCTGGATTCGCCCATACGTGCTACATGCCCTGCCCATCTCAAACGTCTGGATTTCAAGTTCCTAATTATGTCAGGTGAAGAATACAATGCGTGCAGTTCTGTGTTGTGTAACTTTCTCCATTCTCCTGTAACTTCATCCCGCTTAGCCCCAAATATTTTCCTAAGCACCTTATTCTCAAACACCCTTAACCTATGTTCCTCTCTCAGAGTGAGAGTCCAAGTTTACAGAGTTTACAGAGTGTAAGGGGTTTAAGTGTCATTATTTTAACTGATGATTATTCATGTCATAAGGAAGACAAAATGTCCTTAAAATTTTTCTAACTGCAATATTTAACTAATTATTAAAGTTTACAATATTAGACGTCTGACAACATTGCACGATGGGGAGTAGGGGGTTTACAAGTTCACAGTACAGCTCAAGCGCATACAGACATACCGGTACAAAACAGATGCTCTGTTCTAATGCAGGGGCGGATCAGGACAATTGTTGTTTACATAAAACGAGCAGCAAATACAAACTTTCAATCTCATTAATAGAACATAATGGTAAATTTCCATTTCATTTTTATTGTACATCTAAAAAAAAAAAACAATAATGGTTTATTGCACAAAATCACACACACTTTTTTCTAATGCAAAATTTTAATCTCTCCTGCTTCCGTAAAGCAGTATCATTTTTAAAGAAATTTCTGATTATGTGATTTTCGAAACGAGATAAGAGACTCCCAGTTTCTAATAATCGTTGAGAAACTACTACAAAAGTTCGCTGATTAGGTAACCTTCTTTACGGAAAACGTTGACGGTACATCCTTCTTGCCGCACTTGAATTACGACGACTTTCTCCATATATTAATAACATATGATATTCCTGAACTGTGAATGACATTGTAAGTTGTTTATCGAATACCTGTACTGAACTGCCATCCATTCGGTGGCAGACCTATGGACAAGGAGCTTGAACTCAGCTGAGCTGTATGTCTGTGCAGAGTAAATCCTACTGAATGTTGCCACGTCTCTTACATCAGAATATTAACAAATTTAAGCATGCATTGTTATTTAATTTCACGAAAACGTAATAGAACACACAAATATTTATTAAAACTAATATTAACTCTTTGCTAGATATACCTACTGATGTAACTGTTTTTGTAATTCTATTAACATTACAAGCAGTATAACGCAAATAGAATAAGGAAAGAAATATTTTATTCTGAGAAAACTATAAAGTATAGACCCCATGTTGTATGAATATTTTTTAATCCTGTAAATCGTCCCCAACGACTGTGAAAAGGACGACACTTATACCTCTTACACCTTGTATATACTCGTAGATTGTCTTTATACTTTATAGTAATGAGGAAAAGATTATGCAGTGGCAACTGGAATTATCTCGAAAACTGTGCTGAGAACTGGTCCCTTTTCATATGCATGCACACACACAGATTACTGCACTTGTATAAAATTGGTTATATGTGCAGTGTTTTTGGAGGTGACTGTCCATCCGAGTCCACTAGGATAATCAGGAATGCATGTTTACTCCTACGTCTCACCCATTCCAGCTGCAGTTTGCTTCCGATGAAGATTACCGATTTTGCTGCTATGAGTAACTCGATCTGGAGTTCTGATTAACAAAATCCATCTGCCAAAATCGATAGCGTCCATTATAATAGAGATTAACTCATAACCACTATCCTTAGATTAAATGCAGAGAGTAAAACTTACTCTCGTGCAACTAATCTCGGATTTACTGGATTTTGGTGAAACCGGCCCTATATTATTTATACTTTTCGATTACGGATCACCCTGGACAATAAACATCCCAGTTAATCATGAGTGTACTGTAGGCCTAGTATCGTTCCCTTGTAAAATACAGGTGTAAACTTCCGAAACTCCTACAAGTATTGAATATTATAATCTAAGTCGAGGTTGTATAACTTTTATTAAAATCTTTCTTTGCCCTTTTCCAAAATGAAACTGTAGCCAGGAAATCCTTACTTGAAGTTGTTCTTTTTGAAGCGCAATTTAATGACTTGTGTTTTTTAAAGGTTTAAATTATATATTCAGGAGGAAATAAAGGTGCATCCCCAACGTGGGAGAACCACAAGAGTCCCAGTCATTTCCTACTAATAATGGATGTTTAAAAAATCTCCCTGCTTCGTTTCAGCCACTTGTGAAACTTATCACATACAAACCCTATTGACTATTTTCTGTTTAGGAAATGTGAAATCGATGAGGTTTAATTACAAATTTAAAACTCATTATGCGACGTAGGCTTCAAATCACTTTAAAAACGATTCCTTTTATTTATAAAGATGTGTTCTTCAGATGGGTGATGTATTTGTGTTGCCTCCTATGAATTAGAATACACGAAGAACAAGCAGTATCTTGTCAAAGTGACAGTGAGTGACAACGATATTGATGCAACAACACGTGAATGTGTGGTGGGAGCAGGTCTGAGCTAGCTGTATGCATCTTTCGGAAACTGACTGAAAACAAAAACTTTCCCTGGATTTTACATATACGTAGGAACACAACAAAAATTTTGCATTTTGAGTTGTTTTCGGAGTATTTAATATACTAATACACTATGCAAACCCTCAATCTTTACATACTGAAAAACAACTGCACATACAAAGCGCATCCCTCAAAGTACATGCGCACTATTTGTTGGTGCGAGTTCAGGATATCCCTATTGAGTTCGCAAACTTGCAACCATGCACTTATGTTGTCAGAACTGTACAAACAGCTCGGTAAGTAAACCTATCTATGTATGTATAAAATAGAATGGTTATAAGTGAATGATAGCTAAATGAAGTCTATGCTGTCACTCAACATTGTAATGCACTGCATAAAAAAATAAAATAAAAAAAACAGTAATATAGGAATGAGGCAAGGGGTTAGAAAAATGATCTTACATCTCCTGAAGGATTTTCTTCCTTAACTGCGTCATCACATGGCTGTATTGCCAGAGGGTCGACCATGGGTTCCGTCTTGATATCATCCACTGCAACTGAAAGAACAATGTCAAAAATTAACCATTTCCTGTTAATATAGCTATATCGTGCTATCAAAAAGGAGTGTTATACAGCGGTAAAAATTTTCAGTATCCTCTCTATGGATATGAAAAAAATTAAACTCAAAACATAAGATTATTTAGGGCCAAATTAAAGAAATACCTAATTTCTCATGCCTTCTATTCTGTAGGTGAATTTATGACATTCAACAACACGTCATGAATATTTGTCTTGTATTAGGTAAGTATTGATATTAACCTCCTGTGTTGTACTAATATATTGTAAAACTCTTCTACATATATTTCAACTAGACTGTGACTATAATGAAGACTTTGTAATATACTATTAAGATTTTTTGACATGTTCCATATTCTAGCTATGAACCGATGTACAAATACCATGAAATGTAAATAAATATAATACACGTGTGACCTATTAACCTTCAATAGGAATACAAAAAAGTTGATTATTTTTTTTTTACTTGGTTATTTAAGATGCTGTATCAACTATGAGGTTATTTAGCATTGATGGAATTGGTGATAGCGAGATGATATTTGGAAAGATGAGGCCAAGGATTCGTCATAGATCACCTGACAATTACCTGAAGGTTTGGGAGAGCCTCGGAAAAAACCCAACTTGGTAATCAGTTCAAGCAGGAATCGAACCCGCACCCTAGCACAAGTCCGGTTCGGCAGGCAAGCACCTTACCCGACCAAACTACGCAGGTGTTAGAAAATTTTATTATGCTATACATAAATTAATTTTGAATTGTAACCGTAAATGTCAAATGTAACAAGTAGCTAAAAATGTTTGTGTATTTCTACTCCTATTGTTATTTCCACAGTGACAAACACGTGCACAACATTGTAAACTCTATGTTAGAAAGAGTAAACCATTCGAAACGAGACACAATCTGCTGATATAATTTTCTTTCGCCCTTGCATTATAGTAATATTTTAATACACATCTACAGAAATTAAAGACAATTTTGGAATGCTTTGACTTGCATAAGAGATAACAACAATAGGAGATAATTAAACCGTGATATTACTACAACAATTATTTTAGAATGTGCTACTAATAAGTTCAAACATTGTTCTATATCTTTTACAACACAGATATATTGTTAAAATAGACAATAATAATAATAATAATAATAATAATAATAATAATAATAATAATAATGGCTTTATTTAACCTGGCAGAGTTAAGGCTGTATGGCCTTCTCTTACACTCAACCAGGATTACGTAAAACTTGCTTACATAGTTGAACATACAACTGACTCGAATTTAAGAAATTGCATACAGATATGATTTATATAATGATATCAAAAGAGGTAGTTACATAAAAATTTACCTAATAAAATAAAAATAAACACAGCGGAATACATATTAATGTTGTTAGAATCAAATATGAATCACATAAAATCAGAAGCCAATAAATTCAATAAAAACGTACATAATAAAAATTAAAATAAACACATTGGAATACATATTAGTATTAAATAACAAGTAAGTAGGATTCACATAATTAAACCACAAACAGACAATTGAATTAAATGTACACATAAAAATAATAAAAAAAACATTGGAATACATATTGGTGTTAAGTGATAAATAAACACGATTTACATGATTACACAATAAAAATAAGAAACAAAAAATAAAAATATACAGAGTGGAATACATTGCAACGCAATTCATCATAAGATATTCTTCTAATTTACATTTAAAAGAAATTAAAGTTCGGCAGCCTTTGACTTAAGGTGGCAGAGAATTCAAGTGACGAGAAATAGCAACAGTGAAAGATGAAGAATATGGAGATGGTGTGTGGAGTGGAATTTCTAGCATGTTATCATATTGTGACCGAGTATTTAAGTTATGATAGCGAAAAATATTGTGGAATCGAGCAAATAAGTAAGAGGGAGCACAGGTGTGCAAAATTCGGTATAAGAGAGAAAGAGAATATAACTTTCTCCTGTCGTATAACCTGAGCCACAATAATTTATTGAAAGAAGGCGAAATGTGATCGTAGTAGTGAACATTACAAATGAAACGAACACTCGCATTATGAACACGTTGTAGTGTCTGGCATAAATCTACCCTGAGATCACTGAATAAAGCGTCACAATAATCGAAATGAAGCATAATAAGACTCTGTACAAGCGTCCGCTCTAATAATTTAGTTGGACAGTGGTACAATCAGTTGGATAGTGGTACAATCAGTTGGATAGTGGTACAACCAGTTGGATAGTGGTACAATCAGTTGGACAGTGGTACAATCAGTTGCGTAGTGGTACAATCAATCATTATGGCAATTGCGTTCAAATTGTTCTTCTTACGACATTAATTTTGTCGTAAATATTATACTACGCTACATTTAAAAGTCAATTGCATATTATATCACAATTTTTCCACACAGTTCTGTCATGTACAGTTAATGTATCTGTGGACATGTGTTTATATTTAACAGTATATCGTGAGTAAAAATATAATTTTACAAATTTAGGTCTTACTGACGTTATGTACATAATGGTGAGAAACAACAACTGTACGGCCCCCAGACTTGTCTGAACTCTTTCTTTTTTTCTGTTAATGTTAGAAAATATTGAATTCAGAAGATTTTTCTTCCTTTTGTTTATAATCAAGTTTCTGAGCTTAAATTGGTGAATTAATGTCCTCAGATCATATGTCTGGATTATAATATTCATTTTCAATTTCTAATCTCATTTGAGGAATGGAAGCACTGTATGTTTATTTTGTAATAGCCTGTTAGAAGTCTGCAGGTGTTCAGGACGCCACTTAGAAAAATATGAATAACATACTGCACAACAATGCAGATAAAAGAAAAGTTATCCCAGTATAATGTGTAAATTTAAAGACGAGATTAAATAAAATTATTGGAATTTACATTTCATGTATCTTGATTTTTGAAATAAACAGATAAATTAATTGTAAAATTGTCTGTATATTTTGATACAATTTTACTTTCAATTTATTGTTTGAATATGTTATAAAAATAACGACAGGTAAGAACAATGCACAATAAAAACGAAACTGCCAATTCATATTATGACTGCCAGTTATGCGAGAGATTTCGGGACAATGAGTTTGCGAGACATTCGTTCATTCTTTGTGAGTGTTCAACAATCTAAAAGTGGGTAAACTAGTGTTGAATTTTTTTTTAGTAAGTTATTTTACGACGCTTTATCAACATCTTAGGTTAAACTAGTGTTGAAGATGCTCCACTTACAACATCAGCAATCACTACCACTACCACTACCACTACCATTACTACTGATGTTAGTGATAGTGTAACCAGTACCGTGCATCTATGTGATGATCAACCTACTGCTAGTGCTAGTGACCACGCAGTCAGTGAAATAGATATTTCGGATCTTGGTGAGCTTATGTATTAGCGGCCCTTCCAGATCAATCCTCTCGGAGTTTCCCCAAAGAGAATATGCTGGTGTTAAGAGAAATTTACAACTTCATGTTACAATAAATATGAATGGTTAGAATACAATGGTGGAAAAGGATTAAGTATTTTGTTTTCCTTGTACACGGTTTTGGAGCTCTGGTAAAGAATGTGTATTTACCAAAAAGGACATTCGGAACTGGAAGAAAATACCAGAAAAAAAACTAAGTAAACACGCGATAAGTTCATCTCATTTGTTTTCATTTACGAAATCGACTAATATGAAACTTCTAAAGAACCAGTGATCACGCAGATTTCCAGTTCACACAAGGAACTTATTAACAAAATTCGCCAGTATTTACGATAATTGGACATAGGCTACTTAGCAAAGTAGGGTTTAGTTATAAGAGGACATAATGGGGGTGAAGAATCATGCCATAAAGGAAATTTTCTGGAGTTTATTCATTCATAGTGTTCTGCACTAGGGCAAGTCTTTCACTGCAAACCCAGCATTCTCCAGTCTTTCCTATTTTCTGTCTTCCTCTTTGTCTTCGCATATGATCCATATATCTTAATGTCGTCTATCATCTGATATCTTCTTCTGCCACGAACTCTTCTCCCGTTCACCATTCCTTCCAGTGCATCCTTCAGCAGCTAGCTTCTTCTCAACCAGTGACCCAACCAATTCCTTTTCCTCTTCCTGATCAGTTTCAGCATCATTCTTTCTTCATCCACTCTTTACAACACAGCTTCTTTTCTTACTCTGTCTGTTCATTTCATATGCTCCATCCTTCTCCATACCCACATTTCAAATGCTTTTAATCCCTTCTCTTCACTTTGTCGTAATGTGCATGTTTCTGCCCATACAATGCTACACTCCACACAAAGCACCTCACTAGTCTCTTCCTTAGTTCTTTCTCCAGAGGTCCGCAGAAGATGCTTCTTTTTCTGTTTAAAGCTTCCTTTGCCATTGCTATTCTCCTTTTGACTTCTTGGCAGCAGTTCATGTTACTCCATATAGTACACCCCAAATATCTGAAGCTGTCCACTTGCTCTATTGCCTCATTTAGAATTTGCAAGTTTAACTTCTTTACTTTTCTTCCTATGACCATGGTATTCGTCTTGTTGGCATTTAGCTTCATTTCATACTGCTCACAGCTGTCATTTAGCTCCTGTAGCATATTCCTTAATATCATCTCCTCTTCTGCTAACAACGTTTCTGGAGTTATGTGAAGTTTTTTTTAACACGAACATTTTTGGAGTTAAGTGAATTTTTTTTAAATCACGATGGACATTTCAAAAGTCAATTAAGTTGTTATTATAATCTGACCAGTGGTACTGTACAGAAATAATTAGAGATATGTTGCAATGATACAGTGACAAAAATTGTTGAAGAAATTAATGATGTGGGGTTTTATGCATTTCTTGTAAATGAAGCTAAGTCTCATAAGTGCCAAGAGATGAGTATATGTATTAAATAGCTAAGGAATCAGCTGTAAAGGAAAGCTTATTAGGAATGACAGATGTTTCAACTTCATGTACCAGTAGTGCACATTCCTTATGTGCCATAATTTCAGTCATATGTTAAGAATTTGGGGATTACAGCATTAATGATTGGACAATCTTATGATGCTGCTATGGCTGGTGTTAATAGTGGATTGCAGGCTTTAGTTCGTGAAAACCTCAAGTATGCATCTTACATACACTGCATGGCTCACAAATTAAATCTTGTTATAGTTACTACTTGCTTGTTATGGATTTAATATAATGCAGTCATTATATGAGTTCCCTTAATTAGACATGCATGCGCAATTTTTGGATATTCACAAAAAGCTTAAAATAAACGAACATGAAATCAACAAACTCAGCAATACTTGCTGGGCTTGTAGAGCTACAGCACTGATTTATGTTAAAGCAACATATCCTGCAATAATAAGGGTGTTGAAGAATACATCTAGTAACTTAAGACACCCAAGATTTTCAGTTGCTACAGGATTGCTACAAAATATTCAATCCTTAGTTTTCTTTGTGTTTCTGATAATATTAGAACATTATTGTTCAAATATAAATCTTGTAAGTAAATCACTGCAGCATACCGATTCATGTATTAATGTAATGTGGCAGTTCAAGGGACTATTAAAAATTTGGAGTCAAGCAAGAATGAAAGATGTAGTTGAATATATGGGAAGAAGTATGCTACTAGAATTTTGTAAGAATAATAATTTACAACATTTTCCTGAAGATGATTCGGAAGAGAAGACACATTTTCAGAGCAAGAGAGATGTAAAACACACTAAAACGACCTCGCACAATCAAAAAAAAAAAAAAAAAAAAATTGGATGACTATATTGTTAGTGAATCTGTGGGGCAAAGACAAGGAGACGAATCAGAAAGGGCAGATAGTGCAGCAACACAGAGCAAGAAATATATTAAGTGTTTGTATTACCCTGTATTTTAGCAGGGTGCGAATTAACGAGGGAAAGTTATCCCCGTCTCATAAATTCATATTAACATCCCTGTCAGGGATAACTTCTATCCCCCTCACAAAATATAATTTTATTGTTTTAATACGAATATACTTTATAAAGTATAAAGTAAGCAAAGAAAATAATACTGATGTATTGTTACCACCTGCAAGCTGACAACAATCAATAACTTAGGAATTACACATATTATCTCTTAAGCCTGTCCATGGATATAATTATTATTATGATCAAGATGCAAGACAAGCAACTCAGTGTGACCAAGCAATGAGCTGTATTGAATGAGGATAATAACAATTTTATGTACGGTACGGTATTCTCTATCTAGAATTCTATCACCCCCCCCCCCCAACAGAAATCTTAATTCGCACCTTCAGAAATGAGAATATTTTCAGATAACGTATGATATTAGCAATATGATGTGAAGAATTTTTGAGATTAAACAAAGAAGGTGCAAGATATTTTATTCATCATTATTCAGCGCCACAAATAAATAAGAGAAGCTGAAATAGATATTGCTAGGAATGTGGTAAGCATTAAACACAAAGAAGACACTTTGCAAGTGAATAATAAGTGAACTTCTGGATAAAATAACAGCTGATGTTTTTCCAATTATTGTTAATCTCCTGATTAAAATAGTATTAACGTTGCCTTCAAACAGTGCAACATGCGAAAGAACTTTCTCAACAATGCGCAGAATAAACAACTGGCATCGGTCAACAATGACACAGAATCGATTGTCAAACTTAATGATTCTGTATTCAGAAAGTGATATTATTCAGTGCCTAGATCGTGAAGTGACTGTTGACAAATATTTGAACAAAGGAAAGAGAAAATTCATACTGCAGTAATTCAGTGAATTTCTCAATACAAAAACAGATTCCGATGAGTAGTGACATAGTGTTTTTCTTAGAGTTACTCCTCACTCGTGAAGAGCCACTTGCACTGCTCTCAAGCGCCTGAAAATTCCTGAAGCCAACATAACACCTCGAACAACTGGAATACATCTACGTGATGAATTGCGAAAGAGATCGTTTGACTCCTGGTGTCAGTTACCTCATAAGGGGAAAGGTGTAGTCATCTATGAAGAATATCCAAGAGCCAATTCATGGGTCAGCACCAAAAGGAATTTGTCGTCTTCAGAATATATTAATGCAATCAAGATGTCCTGCAATCTTACTGCAGTGTGCTCCGTTCCTTGCAGAGCTTTCAGCACGACCCGTTGCCGTCAACCAGGCTGCAACGAGACAGAAATTCTTGGCCACGTGTTGGGCTTTTGTCGGAAAGGAGAGTTATTGCGTAACAACAGGCATCATAGAGTCCGTGGAGCTATCGCCTGTCTTCTTCGGAACAAGGGTTGGGAAGTTCATGAAGAGGTCCACTGTCTTTCTGAAGACGACTCTCACAGAAGAGCAGATATAATAGCAATAAACAGGAAACAACAAAAGGCTATTATCATAGATCCAACTATACGCATGGAGAGAGATCTCAACCAAGCTCATCAGGTTGATCAGGAAAAGAGGGCCATTTATGAACCTTGTATTCCCTACCTTAGTGCCAAGTATAACATCCCTCTCTTCAATTGGTCAGTGACAGGTTTATTTTTTGGTGCTCGGAGTTCTTTACCAAAATTTACATATCATTTTTTAAAACAATTATCAATATCATCTTTTGAAATTCAAAAAATCATCTCGCAAATTCTCAAAAATTCCCTGCAGATTATACAATAATTTCATTTATACCACTCAGAAGGCCTTAATTACGGATATGCTAATTTTAAATAAAATCTTTTTTTATCAGTATAATTTAGTCATCTTCTAAGATTTTATTTTACAATTGATAATCAATGGTGCTTAATTATTACACTTTATTTTTATAACACTATTCATATTTAATTAATTGTATTTGTTTGCTATTCATTTCCGGATCCTCGTGGTCATCCTTAATTAAGGCCGGATGAGTTTTTCTCTCTCTCTCTCTCTCTCTCTCTAATTCCTAACGATATTGTTTATTTAAATATATGAATAGTGTACTGATAACTGCAGAGATGGCAAGATATGGAGGCAGCAGTATGGGCAGATTATTTTCTTCAGGATGGTAAGCTTCGTATAAAAAAAATTCTGTTAGCACTGTTACGCAGTATGCATGTGATTGAGTACGACAGAGAAAAAAAGGAAGATTGTTTTAAGTTATGCAGTATTATAATTTGCAGTAGACTTACAGTTGAAGCCCTATACAATTCGATCCGAAACATCACGGATATGGATGTAGTAACACTGTAAGAAACATGCTCCTCGAAAATACCTTTATTAAATGATCATATTCTGATATACCCTGTATCACGATCAAGCTATAATGGGAAGAGGAAGAAAATGATGTCCCCCATAACCTCGTTATATCGGAATTGCTTTTCCCACTCACCCCCTCCGCTCAAGTTTATCTCTGTCTATGCATCGCTCCCATAAAGACATAACAAATCGCAAAATTGAATTTGGCAAGCATCACTACGACGTAATGTGTGAAAATCTTCCTTATTACGTTTCTGAGAAAGTAATAATAGCTACCTAGAAATTGAAACTCAAAGCAACAAATATATTTGTTTTTTTATTTTATTGATTTTATTGGGTTATTTTACGACGCTGTATCAACATCTAGGTTATTTAGTGTCTGAATGAAATGAAGGTGATAATGCTGGTGAAATGAATCCGGGGTCCAGCACCGAAAGTTACCCAGCATTTGCTCGTATTGGGCTGAGGGAAAACCCCGGAAAAAACCTCAACCAGGTAACTTGCCCCGACCGGGATTCGAACCCGGGCCACCTGGTTTCGCGGCCAGACGCGCTGACCGTTGCTCCACAGGTGTGGACAAAATATTTGTTCCAATAACACTGTGAACAGAGCTTAGTTAAGGGATTTTCAGGGTAACTACAAATAGGTGCAATAATGTGACAAATTTATTCCTTTATAATGAAAATTCCGCAACCTGCAATCTACCTTCAGTCGATCATTTCCTAAACAGAAATGTAACTGAACTAAATAAGGGCAAAAAATTTAGTGAAACATAATACACACACTTTCTATTTATTTCGCAGTACCCCTTTTACTAAACTATATTCGAAAAAGTTTTATCTTGTTTTGGGTATTTCTGTCGCCTAATTACTCATTGCTGTGCTATGACTGCATATTACATATTGTTCCTTTCTTAAAAATCTGACATAGCCTATTTCTTTTAAGCAGTTTTAAAAATTATTGTACTAAGGTCATCTCAAAACTGAATTCGTTATCTTCCATTTTTAAGCATTTCAGATCTGTGCTGACGCAAACCCAGGTAGTTTGTATATATTATGCATATTATGTTGACTCTCATATTGTTTCTAGGGTTGGTCTACCTGGAAACAAGATGTATTCGTATCTCAAAAGAGAATAATAAACTTTTCCTAGTTTATGCATTTTAAATTCGTGTACGAGTACTTTTGTATTTTGTAATAGGGAACTATACATCCAGAATGGGAATTTTCATAGTATTAATACCAGACAATGTAATGCATTTCACATTCCATTTAATAAATTAAGAGTTGGATGTAAATCACAAAATGTTACTTGGTTGAAATTATATAACAAATTGCCTGAAGATATTAAGAATGTAAATAAGGTTTCTCATTTTAAAACCAAACTAAAAAAGTTTTTAATTGAAAAAAGTTTATATTCTGTTAATGAATATTTCAACTAAATTAATAACCATTGTCTTTTTCTATGCAATGTATTTTGTCAATTGGAATAATAAAAAGTAAGTAAGTACGTATTTATTTTCTCTCTAACCACACTTGAACATCCCACTATAAAACATTTCTTTCCACCTGACGCTATTTTGCAGGCATATCGAAAAATAACACAACAAAGGGAGAGATTCGGCATAGAGTTAGTACCTTATAATACAGAAAGTATGCGTAGCTGCGCTGGCCACTGAAAGGTATCAAAATCGAAACACAGACGAGTCACATGACTTTGGGATGAATGCAGCCGATTTCTATTGAATGACATAGGCTCGTAAAGATTTTTCCTAGTAAATATTATGATTTTTTCGACATAGCATAATATTACGTTGTTTCTATTATATGATGAAATTTCAATGATCATCTAACCACAGCTCTTTATCCGAAAATATATTATTAGGAGAACATGGCCTGATGCATCATTATAAGGGTAGAACAAATTGTACAGTTATTATAATAATAATAATAATAATAATAATAATAATAATAATAATAATAATAATAATAATAATAATAATGCAAAAATTAAAATAAGTAGGTAAAATTGTAATGTTAATAATTAAAGAATGCATAAAAAATTAAAACTATCTTAAATGAAGAACTCTTTTCTAATCTATGATATGTTTTACTATGATAATACTATAAATGATACAATGAAAATTAAATTAAATATTTGGAAGAATACATAAATGATGAATCAGTTCCATGAGTAAACGCAGTCTATACATTGAAAGGATCGAATTCGCAGCCACACATCTTGGCATTTTTAAAGTAAATGGAGACTGGTGAAAGAAATTTTGAATTTCTATTATAGAAAAGTTCGTGTGCTCTCATATCTTATGTCGCAACCGTAAGCTAATATTATTCAAGAGACAGTATCAACTTTGAGGATCTTGCAAAAGAATAGATAATCGAGTTCATGGCATCTAGCATTGTAGGCTTCGACAAATAAAGTGTATTAGAATTTTCTCTCAGAACTCTACCCGGCATTAATGGAAATAATAATAATAATAATAATAATAATAATAATAATAATAATAATAAAGTGTATTAGAATTTTCCCTCAGAACTCTGCCCGGAATTAATGGAAATAATAATAATAATAATAATAATAATAATAATAATAATAATAATAAATAATAATAATAACAATAAAGTGTATTAGAATTTTCTCTCAGAACTCTGCCCGGAATTAATGGAAATTATAATAATAATAATAATAATATCAACAACAAATATACATACATATCGGTATGAAATTAATTGATGATAGTCCTATAACAACTTCATAGGCCTACTTTTAGTACCTTCTTAAATCTAAAATATTTTATATTACCCTACTTAGTCATTATTGTAACACGACGAGACTGCTATATAATTACGTATGTAATGCCTTATTTGTAACCTACAGCAATGTAATTATTATAACTTCACTTTCTCTTCAAGCTCACCCTAACTATGAACAGAAATTTACACAGTTTTTCCGAACTATTCTCACAAACATTTCCTCCTCATTTCTTATAATACGCTATTCAGTTGTTTAGTTTCAGAATTTTCTCTTCTATAAATAATAAATGATTTTCTGAAATTTTTAGCGTTCTTTACATGTATTTTTATATTGGTATGAATTTTTACAAACTGTAAAATTTGGTAGTGTATGTCACGTTATTAAGTCAGTACTGATAATTTTGTTGTGAGCATCAATGAAGAACAGGATTTATCAACATATTATCACAATCATGAACAAAATATTGGATTTACTAGCCCATTTTTGTCTCAACTGGAAAGCAGCCTTAAGCATACCATTAATATTTGAAAAAAAAAAAAACAATGGTTAATATGGAACACTCCTAAGTAGTAGAAAAGTTTTCCGGGCTATGAGGCCGTGGTCTGTTGGTTGTGTGACTAAACGTTTCGTTCACTGCTGTTGTGAACATCTTCAGTGGTGTCTCTTGCTGGTGCGGCTGGTTCTATTGCGCGTGCCGATTACGGTCTGCGCTCGAAAAATCGAAAAAATCGAAAAATCGAAAGAGAATTGGGAGGAAAAATTTTAAAAGGTACGCAGAACGCGTCCTTGCATCGGGTTGGGGGCTGTACAAAACTAAATATGTGAGCTCCAAGCCTGTTGGCCACTAGTCTCACTCCGGGTTACGCTGCTCCACTGAAGGAACTCTAGAAAATTTTGAAGGGGAAGCCGAAATTGGACGTAACCTCTTAGGTACCACATACGCGAGGGGGACTGAGATTTGATCAAGTGATCACGGAACGGGAAGAGGAAGAGCTGGCTGGTGTTTGCCGTTAGGATGGCAAGACGCTGTCATCTGTTGTTCGATGACAAAGCATGTGAAGGCCGTCGGAAGAAGCGCTGGCTTCATCGTTGTATATATAGTGCGGGAGGGGGGGCTTGCTGTTGTCGCCTCGGTCCGCGCTCGAATGTGCTTCGCAGGCGGGCTTGCTGTTGCTTACGTGCTCCGTGTCCGGGGTTGTGTTGTTTAATTGTGCTACGCGGGCGGGTTTGATGTTAGTTTTCCTTAATGCCGGATACCAGGCCTTGTTAACCTTGAGGCCTTCCTCTTTTCGATTGAAATTGTTCTTATGTTTATATATTTCTATGGCCTCTCGGTGTAGCCTCGCGTAGAAATGTGGTGTGTCGCTGAGTGTATCCGTGTCTTCGAACCTGATTTTATGTTCGCCTTCCAGATAAGCATGTTCAGCTACAGCCGACTTATCTACGTAGCCAAGGCGGTAGTTTCTTCTATGTTCGGAGATCCGAGTCTTGAAGCTCCGCTGCGTCGTCCCTATGTAAACTGCTCCACATGAACACGGGATCCTGTAGACCCCCGTAGAAGACAATCTGTCGCGTTTGTCCTTGGCTGAGCGTAGGCTGTTGCGTATCTGCTTGGTGGGCAGGAAGATAGTGTCCACCTTGTGCCGGTTGAGGATCTTGCTTATCCGGTCCGTAACTTGCTTGTAATAAGGCAAGAACACCGTGCCCCTCTTCGTCTGGTCTTGTCCTGACTCCAGTGTCGTCTTCTTCCTTGGTTTCAAGGCCCTTTTTATCTCTGCCTCGGCGTAGCCATTAGCGGTTAGGGCTGATTGTAGGTGGTCGATTTCTTGGTCTATATGTTGAGGGTCAGAAACCCATATGGCTCGGTCGAAGAGGGTTTTAATCATTGCACGCTTCTGCCGGGGATGATGATTGGAATCTTTGTGTAGATACCTATCCGTGTGTGTGGGTTTCCTGTACACCTTGTGGCCGAGGGCGCCATTTTCTTGTCTGTAAACCAGCACGTCTAAGAAGAGTAATTGGCCATCTTTCCCTATTTCCATAGTGAATTGTATTTGTTCATTTTGACTATTGAGGTGTAATAAGAAGTCTTCGAGTGTCCGTCTTCCATGTTTCCATATAACGAAGGTGTCGTCCACGTATCTGTACCAGCAACTAGGCTTCAATGTTGCCGTCTCCAGGGTTGCCTCCTCAAAAGCTTCCATGTAGAAGTTCGCTATCACAGGACTTAGTGGGCTCCCCATGGCCACTCCGTCGGTTTGTTCGTAAAACTTGTGTTGCCACTGAAAATATGTAGTGGTAGTAGTCCTAACCACTACATATTTTCAGTGGCAACACAAGTTTTACGAACAAACCGACGGAGTGGCCATGGGGAGTCCACTAAGTCCTGTGATAGCGAACTTCTCCATGGAAGCTTTTGAGGAGGCAACCCTGGAGACGGCAACATTGAAGCCTAGTTGCTGGTACAGATACGTGGACGACACCTTCGTTATATGGAAACATGGAAGACGGACACTCGAAGACTTCTTATTACACCTCAATAGTCAAAATGAACAAATACAATTCACTATGGAAATAGAGAAGGATGGCCAATTACTCTTCTTAGACGTGCTGGTTTACAGACAAGAAAATGGCGCCCTCGGCCACAAGGTGTACAGGAAACCCACACACACGGATAGGTATCTACACAAAGATTCCAATCATCATCCCCGGCAGAAGCGTGCAATGATTAAAACCCTCTTCGACTGAGCCATACGGGTTTCTGACCCTCAACATATAGACCAAGAAATCGACCACCTACAATCAGCCCTAACCGCTAATGGCTACGCCGAGGCAGAGATAAAAAGGGCCTTGAAACCAAGGAAGAAGACGACACTGGAGTCAGGACAAGACCAGACGAAGAGGGGCACGGTGTTCTTGCCTTATTACAAGCAAGTTACGGACCGGATAAGCAAGATCCTCAACCGGCACAAGGTGGACACTATCTTCCTGCCCACCAAGCAGATACGCAACAGCCTACGCTCAGCCAAGAACAAACGCGACAGATTGTCTTCTACGGGGGTCTACAGGATCCCGTGTTCATGTGGAGCAGTTTACATAGGGACGACGCAGCGGAGCTTCAAGACTCGGATCTCCGAACATAGAAGAAACTGCCGCCTTGGCTACGTAGATAAGTCGGATGTAGCTGAACATGCTTATCTGGAAGGCGAACAGAAAATCAGGTTCGAAGACACGGATACACTCAGCGACACACCACATTTCTACGCGAGGCTACACCGAGAGGCCATAGAAATATATAAACATAAGAACAATTTCAATCGAAAAGAGGAAGGCCTCAAGGTTAACAAGGCCTGGTATCCGGCATTAAGGAAAACTAACATCAAACCCGCCCGCGTAGCACAATTAAACAACACAACCCCGGACACGGAGCACGTAAGCAACAGCAAGCCCGCCTGCGAAGCACATTCGAGCGCGGACCGAGGCGACAACAGCAAGCCCCCCCCTCCCGCACTATATATACAACGATGCAGCCAGCGCAGACCGTAATCGGCACGCGCAGTAGAACCAGCCGCACCAGCAACAGACACCACTGAAGATGTTCACCGCAGCAGTGAACGAAGCGTTTGGTCACACAACCAACAGACCACGGCCTCATAGCCCGGAAAACTTTTCTACTTATGACACCGGCCGTGAAACCCTACACTCCTAAGTAACTCGTAACATCAGTATGATTTTAGGACTATAAAAATAACCTTTGAGATTACTTGAAAAGAGGAATTCATTCAGAAAGTGCATTCGTACAATAAAAAAAATTCTGTGATGTACCAGGGATACACAGGCACGTGGAATACATCATCCAGTCTAAGGAATGAAATTACAGTTGTGTATGTTTAAGTGTTTTATTTTTGGTTTTGGTTTACAAATGGAAGGGGTTATGCACAGTAATAAACATTTGAATTTAGAAATTACAAGAACTAAAGAAAAGTAGGTATTAATGAAGATCAACTGCAGAAAACTCATTAAAAAATTCACAACTCGAACAAAAATTAGTAATGTTATGGAAAAGCATCACAGAAGAGATTTAAGAAATTTGTTTTAGGATTTCTTAAACTATAAAAATGAAGGATATAATGATGATAAATCATTTAAATTACGTGAAAACTAGAAAATAAGCCTTCAATATGAAATTTACAAGTGAGGTTACGTGTGTGTAATACTTGAGAATGAAACTGTATGTTTCCTCCTTTCACACATTTTTCTTTGCATCCAAAGCAACAACAGTTGTTCGTCATCACTGTGGCTATGAACGGTACATAATAACTTATTATCTTACTTTGAATACATTTCATTAATGAATCACAAGCAAAAACCCACTTATAAAAACACTACAGAATCGTCTGCGGTATACCAAAGTCACGTGACTTACGTTTCCAAGTTAGTTAATGGGGTTTAAAAAGTGTGCGTCAACTCTTTCTTACGTTTCCAATGTTGATATCGTGCGCAGTAGACCAGAAGCTCTCTATCTACATACTTACCCATGAAATTAGATGTGAAAGCTTCCAGTCATGCCATTATTTTAAGAAGGGCGCGTCAGCTACTACGGCTATTTGCGCCCTTATCTAAAATTCTTAATATAACGAAGACATAAATAATATAATAATCAGAGTGCTAAAAGAACTAAAAAATCGTTGTCACGGTAAAACGAGGCACACAAATGCAGTATACATAAGGTGATTTCTACACAATCATAAAAGTGAGCAATTCTACCACCCTAAGTGGTATTCAAAACGAATAAATAAAACAATAAAACTAAGGCCACCAGAGATAAATTGTGTATCATATTTTAAAAACAATAAAATTTTATAAAATATTCCGATGTATAAAGTTCGAAATGTCAACAATGTAAAATCAAATATAAAACAACAAATGTAACCTCCAGATGTAAAGGGTCTGGAGGATAAGTAAAACAGGTCGATAAAAAACTTAATCACCTTATCCAAACCTGTATTCGATAAAAATCTCAGAACTGCATTTGTACAATTAAAATCATTTCCAAGAGTGTCACACAGTGTCGGCCGAATTCCACATTGCCGGTGGACACAATAATATTTTCTGCAATACAAAAAAAATGTTCCACCGTAAGTGGAACACGGCACGTATCACACTCTGGCTGAGGCTCGCCACGAAGGAGATGGCCATGTGTGAGATGACAGTGGCCAATCCTCAACCGGCTGAGTAAAACCTCCTCGTGTCGTGACGCTCTTGTGGGCGAATCCCAAACTCGAACAGTATTCTTTATATTTCGTAATTTGTTTCCCTCTTGTGCAGACCATTCTCCTTCCCATTGGCATATATTATATATTATATTTCAAGTAGTTTCAAATGTCCTGACACCTCTCGCGGCAATATACCTGAGAGCTATTCATAGCACCAGCCCTGCAGCATCCGCGGCCTCATTTCCTGGAATCCCTACATGACCAGGAATCCACACTACTCCAATCTCATAATCAGAGCTAAGGAGAGTGTGGAAGAGCTCCTGAGTTCTTAAGACAAGCGGATCATCACAATTAAAAGACTGCAAGGACTGGATGGCACTTAAAGAGTCGGAACAGATAAGGAATCTGCCCCGAGGTTGCCTAATTAAAAACAATAAAGCTCTGTAAAAAGCATAGAGTTCAGCAGTAAAAATACTAGTATATTGGCTTAGTCTGTATTTAAATATCTCTCCACTTGTAACGAAGTAACAACTAACACAGTCATTTATCTGGGATCCGTCAGTAAAAACTAATGAATAATTTGGATATTATGATAAAAGTTCACTAAAACGAAGTCTATAAACAAAAGCTGGTGTAAAATTCTTAAAACATTGGCTCAGACTTACATCAAACATGGGACGTCACATAATCCACGGTGGAGTGGTGGTATATTCCAGTGTGCGAACTGATGGTAGATATATATCCAGCTCAGAGAGCAGTTCACGAAAGAGCACACCTGCTGGACGAAGTCTCCGTGTATTTTCACTGTATCGGCCGTAAAGAGACGAATGATGGAAAGAGTCGTAAGAATTGTGCTCAGGCTGCAAGCGGAGCTTAACAGCATATAAGCACAAGACATTACGTCGCCGATACAGTGACGGTTCTCCTGCTTCACAATAAAGGCTCGCTATCCGACTGGTTTGGAAGCCCCCTGTAGAAAGTCGTATCCCATGGTGATGGATAGATGGATAGGATCTAAAAGACGTAATTTAGATTTATTTGCTGAGCCATAAATAAAACAGCCATAATCCAGCTTTGATCGTATAAGAGCACAGTAAAGGCATAAAAGCACTGTACAGTCTGCATCCCAGAGAAACCCCTGACAAAAGGCATAAAATGTTTAAGGATTTCTCGCAACGCCTTCTCAAATCACGTATATGCGCCTCCCACGTTAATTTATAATCAAAGATAAGACCCAAAAATCTCGCAGTGTCTGTACATTGCAACTCCACTCCATTAAGATGCAGTTCAGGATGTGGATGTAATCCACATTGGTTGTAAAAGTGGACACACTGCGTCCTCTGAGTGGAGAATTTAAAGCCATTGCGAACAGCCCATTCTGATAGTACGTTGATGACCAGCTGCAATTGTCGACCAATGGATGGAAGATATCGGGAGATGTAATATAAACTGAAGTCATCAACGTACAACAGAGAAGATACTCAGTCACCCACACAGTGGGCAATTCCATTGATTGCAATGCAGAAAAGAAGAATGCTTTCTACAGGCCCCTGTGGAACGCCATTTTCTTGGCGATGTTTGTTAGAAAGTGTGGTGCCTACTCTAACTCGGAAATACCGCTCTGCCATGAACTTCGCAATAAACGTTGGTAGACTACCACGAAGTCCCCAATCATGCAGAGTTGGCAGAATGCTATACCGCCATGTGGTATCTTAAGCCTTTTCTAGATCAAAGAAGACCGCCACAAGATGTTCCTTCTTGAGGAAAGCATCTCTAATGGCGGTCTCTAGCCGAACAAGATGGTCTGCGGCGGATCTGTGCTTACGAAAACCATATTGGATATTAGATAATCGGTATTCCAATTCGAGTACCCACATCAGGTGTTTACTTATCATTCTTTCCATAACCTTGCATACGCAGTTGGTGAGAGAAATTGGTCTGTAGTTTCCAGAAAAAGAAGGATCCTTTCCTGGTTTCTGGGATTACAATGGCAGAGCGCCAAGCAGATGGAAAGACCGCCGCAGTTCAGAGTCTGTTGTACATTGCCAGAAGAAAGGATTTTCCAGCTGGCGGAAGATTGCGAAGCATATGGTTATGGATGTTATCAGGACAAGGGGAGGCGTCAGGGGATGTGTCTAGTGCCGCCTCCAGCTCCTCAGATGTGAACGGTGTATCGTAATGCTCTGTGTTATCTATACTAATAATAAATCTGTAGCCGAAATTTTTCTGGTAATTTTCGATTTTCCAAAAATAATTGGTCCTAACATATATAATTAACCACCCTGAAACCGAAAATCGTTTTTTTGAAATTTTTGTTTGTATGTCTGTCTGTCTGTCTGTCTGTCTGTATGTTTGTTACCTTTTCACGCGATAATGGCTGAACGGATTTCGATGAATATTGGAATATAAATTAAGTTCGTTGTAACTTAGATTTTAGGCTATATGGCATTCAAAATACATTATTTAAAAGGGGGGGGGGTTATAAGGGGGCCTGAATTAAATAAATCGAAATATCTCGCTTATTATTGATTTTTGTGAAAAATGTTATATAACAAAAGTTTCTTTAAAAATAATTTGCGGTAAGTTTTATTCCTCGAAAAATTTTGATAGGACTGATATTTAATGAGATAAATGAGTTTTAAAATTAAAATAACTGCCATCTAAGGCCGTGTAATGAATTAAAAAACAAATGACTTCGTCTATAAGGGGCCTTGGACAGCAACAATCGAAAGCTATGAAAGATAGCCTACAGAAGCTAAATTAACCGATTTGTATAATTAATTATTATTTCACCATTGGAAAGTGTAGTTTCTCTAGATGGACATAATGCTATAATGTTATTACAGTAACTTCTGATATAATATAATATAATGTAATATAATATAATATAATATAATATAATATTATATAATATAATATAATATATAATTTAAGTTATTTGAAGGGTTCAGAACCATAGTAGGCCAAGCGTCATTTACTGAATACGTAGAAAACAAGGGTTAAAATTAAGTTATTACCATAATTCAATGGAAACCTATAACAAGTAAAATAAAATATACACATTATATCTAAATGATGTCACTCTTCATTAAACTATGGTTGCATGTAATAAAAATTAAGAAACATGTTAGAGGAATTGTCATTGCACCAAATGTCTCTGGACCAAAATGATCGCATTTTAATTATTTGGATGCAATTTAAATTAAGTAACATATTAAACGATTTATCCTTCTATCAAACACGAATGTTCCCTGAATCAAATGTCCTATTTTAATTATGTAATTACTTTATATTTATTTCTAACGGGTGCAGCGGAGCGCACGGGTACGGTTAGTCTGATATAAAATTGAGGTTTCGTTTTTCCGCAGCATCTTTGATTTTTAGAAATTCCGGGTCATAATTATTTGAGCTGCTAATCTGTGCGTACGAGGTAGCGAATATTTCTGCAATTTCTATGGGACTGGTGGTCGTTACTCCATTGTTTAATATTCCCGGAATTACAGAACTACGTTTCCCCATTATTCGACGGACTTTGTCTCATACAATGTTAGATGGGACATTCCTTTTCATTGAATTGACGTATTTTGTCCAGGACGTCTTCTTAGCATTGCACACAGTGCGACGAGCTTTTGTTCGAAGACGTTTAAACCGGACAAAATTTTCTTGGGTCAGACGGCGCTCAAATTGGCGTAAGGTACGTCTGCGGTCTCGGATTGCATCTCTGCAGGCATCCGACCACCAGGGGACAGAGAAGCGTTTTGGCCTGCAGGACGACTAGGGGATAGATAATTCCGCTGACTTGATAACCATATTTGAGAAATGGTCTACTACGGAGTCCACACTTTCATGTCCGTTATCATCGAATGATATGGACTCCGAAAATCCGACCCAGTCCGCCTTTTTAATAACCCAGTTTGGAGAGCGAGATTTCGCAGGACGTAAAGCGGACATACGCATTCGGATGGGGTAGTGGTCGCTACCATGTAGGTCGTGAATCACAGACCATTCAAAATGCGTGGAAAAAACTGGGCTACAAATGGAGACATCTATCATGGAGTATGTACCATAAGCCAAGGAGAGGTGTGTTGCTTCCCCTGAATTCAGGGCAACAAGATTTAGACGGGTACATACCTCTGCTATTTTATTTCCTCTGTCGTCATCGGAATTTGAGCCCCAAGAGTGGTAGGATGCATTGAAATCCCCCACTAAGAGATATGGTGCAGGTACCTGTGAAAGAATATGTTGAATTTAAAGCACTGTAAAAGGTGTATCTGGGGGCATATGAACAGAGACTATTGAAAACTGTATGGTAGGTAAAGTTACTCAAGCGCCTATGCATTGATGAGGACTGTTAATGTTGAGAACAGAGGAAAAGGTACTTTGGCGGAAAAGGAGGGCACAACCTCCGTTAGCACGAATACCGGCAAGATGGTCATACCGGTAAACACTGTATCCCGAAATTTTCAGGGAATGTTCAGGTCGGAGGTATGTCTCCTGAAGACATAAAATAGCAGGGTTCTCATGATAGATCAACTGTTGTAGTTCTGCATATCTGCTGCGTACACCGTTCACGTTCCATTGTATAATATTAGTCATCACGAGGAGTTAAATCATGATGGTGGCTTTACGGGGGATTTTGTCTACTGTCCTTCCCATGACTCTGTCCCTTCGACTGTGACAGCTTAATTTTCGGTGGTGGCGACTCACTTGCAGTACGTCGCGCTCCTGACCGTAATCTTGATCGGGTACGGGATCGAGAACGAGTTCTCGACTTCTCTTCCGTACCAGGGGTGCGACTTCATGATTTTCTCTCAGGTTGAGAATTTGTCTGTGACATCGCAGCACCTGTCTTTTTAGGTATGTATGGCCTGATATCGAGGCCACAGCTGTCACCTGTATCGTCGGTCTGGGTACCAGCGTCCACATATGTCTGGGTTGCGATCTCAACTCACTTCCCAGGAATACATTCAAGAGGTGGCGTTTGAGTCGATACATCGATTCCCTCCATTGCGTTTTGTAAAACAACAGCACACGATTTTTCTTTCTGTTTCTTTTCTGATTCAAAATATCGTTTACGTGCCTCAAAGAATGGAATGGAATGGAGAAGCAGTGTCACTGTTAGTGATAAGGTTAGACAGGGTTTGATGACGACATAGATTAGTAACGAGCAGCCCCACTGTTATAGAGTTAGGTGGAGTTAGATGAGATAGATCAGTTTCAGACTCACTGTCTGTGATAAGGTTAGGTAGGGTTTGACGAGGACGTAGGTTAGTGACAAGCAGCCCTACTGTTAGTGATAGAGTTAGGTGGAGTTAGATGAGACAGATCAGTTTCAGACACACTGTCAGTGATAAGGTCAAATGAAGTTTGATGAGGACATAGGTTAGTGACAAGTAGGCCACTGTCATTGACTGAGACAGAGTTTAATAAATTGATAGATTAATCAAAAACGTATAGAGCAAAAACGACCAGTGAATGTAAGTCCTATTATCCACCCCCTAAAATACTTGTTTTGTTTCCCAAACTTGTTCCTGTCGATTAACACATTTCCTGCAGCACATCATATTTCTCCTTCATTTCGGTCTTATAACATGTTATATCTTTGAAGGCATGCATTTTCAATTGGTGCATTCAAAAATTTGCCACAATACAAGCTAAATCTTACACTTTTAAATACTGCAGTCAACCTTTCAGAATATAGTCACAATTTTACTATCGTCATATCGCTACTCTTTTCTCTGACATGGCTCAGTACAACCCGATCACTAGTGGCGAGCACATCAACATCCATTGCCCATTTGCTCCGAGGTATTATTTCTACAAACAGCTCAAAGTGAAAGAGTATATAAAAGGAAAACCGCAGGTGGTACTTTGATAAATATTTTGAAAAAAAAAAAAAGTAATCTTTCTGAAACACAACAATTCGGATGTATTTTCGTGTGTTGAAAAATATGGAAATATTTATTTTCGGTGCAAACGATCGTACTAAAATTTGGAAACTGTACCACTCCTTATGTCACTAACTTCACGAAACTTCTAAGAATTTAAGTGCAAATTGTGTAATACCCACCGCTGCAGGCATAAAACTTGTGATCGGGAAATTTATTTATATGTTTTTCGATTTTTCCTATACATGGTGAGAGATCAAGACTGGCAGAAGTACTAACTTGTTTTATGGTCTTTTGCACCAAAAATAAATTTTTCCATGGTTGTAATATACGAAAATTCATCGGAATTTAGTTTTAAAAAAATCTTACAGCATATCAAAAGCATGAATAAACCACACCTAACCTGTCACTAGGTCATAAACAGTATATGCAAGGCATACCAAAATCCTAAGCAAATCAAAATTGATCTGTCACTGGTCCTTAGCCTTACGCAAACTCGCTTCGGTAATTATTATGCAGGAGATGTATAAGTTTCACATATATATTTTTCCACTAACTCAACAGTCCGAAGGAACATACAAAATATATATAATTTTTCTTATTTGTCTTTTACCTCTGCCTTTTGTCTTTTACCTTCCTCGCCTTTCTCCCTCCTCCATCATTCCCTCATTTTATTTTTCTTTTAGCTACTATTAATCTTGCTTTTATTACATTTAATCTTACACTTAATTTCTGTACACATATTTAATTTCAAATCCCCTTATGTGCAGCTGCCAGGATACGACCCAACAATCTTTCGACTTGTAGTCAGATACCTTACCACTGAGCTATGAAGCGATTTAAAATATTTCACTTAATACTTGGATTATTTGTTGTTTATAAACACAATATATTGAGTAGAAATTGCTTTGTATTAGCTATGTCTGAGAGTAGTTCGGAATGTCACTTTGTATTTGTTAGGAAACGTGCCCCACCCTGTCACCCCCAAAACCTCCACCAGCGTATAATAAAATAATGAACAGCATTAAAACCAATAAACAGGGGCAACAAGTGGCATTTTCAGTTAAGTTAACTTAGTGGAGCACCATGAATCTGCGAGAGATAAAATTTAAATTTATAAATCAAATTTAAATGATTGGCTTAATAAATAAACGTATTTTGAAAAATGATAGAATTATTATTAAAGGTAGATTATCCATCCGCTACTGAACGAATATTGCACACTTTTATCACTGCCAATATGGCGCTATAAACCAATTTAAATTTATAAATCGAATTAATTGGTTTAATAAATAAATGTATGTTGAAAAATTATAAAACTATTATTCAAGGTAGAGCATCCACCTGCCACTGAATACTGCACACTTTTATCACTGCTAGTGTGGCGCTATAAACCATTTTTCAATAATTTTATCACAGCCACAACACATTTCAATTTTTACTGCACTTATCACTGCATTAACACATTGATTAATGAACAAAACACACACTAACGAACTAAATGTAATTATGAAGAATGGAGACAGAGTCCCCTCCATCACGTTCAACTTCTTCCACTAGATGGCCTCCGACATAACGTGCACCAAGGAGAGCAACATTTGCAAACGAAATGATACTAAATGTGAGGAATGTTACTACAGGTGTGTAGTATTATGCGACAGGTTAGGTTAGATTAGATGTGTATTATGTGACAGATTAGGTTAGATTTGATTAGGTGTGTAGTATTATGTCAGAGGTTAGGTTAGGTTAGATTAGATGTGTAGTATTATGTGAGAGGTGTTGGCGACACTGGAAACTCCGTTAATTCCTCCGAAAAATTACGTCACATTCAGGAAATATGACGATATTTTGCATTCACGCACGATGAATTTGGTATGCATTTGGGCAGACAGGGTGGGCATACACCTCTCCCAGTGATTACATCCAATTTCCACTACTCCATACTATAAATTCTAGGCATTTTCAGGTATTTTAAAAATATTCTCTAGTGGCTAGTTCATAACCTTCGCCAAATATTGTCACATTTTACATTATTTAATCCACTGATAAAGCTATCATTTAAATATTCCCTATAAATTCAATTCATGAACATTATAACACCAGGTGAACTATTTAGAGAATTTGTGAATAATGTTAAGTCGTGTATATCCAATTTACGCAGTCATCGTTAAAAGCAAAGAAATACACCGCACACTCTTACATAAGTTCGTCGGAAAACTCAGACAGCGAACATGTATAAGGTGAGTACAAAACGGCGTATTATTGCTAATTACTGAAATTTGTCACTTGACAGAATTAAATCCAATTTCAACAATCTGCAAAATTTCTGTCATTCTGCAAGTTCCGTTAAGTAGTGTAAGGCATAATCCATAAATAATAGCCTCAATCTACTTTAAAAAATAGCACGCATTGTAAAATAGAATTGTGAATGATAATTAGGTAATTACCTAGTAGACCTACAATGAAGGCGAAAATTGATCATATTCACAGGTAAAGACTTACCACTGTGACGTATTAATGTGAAAATGAACCTGGGACCTATTTCATAAAACTTGACAATTGTAAATTTGTCATTGTGACAAATAACAAATGACTCTGCAAATTGTCAAATTTCAGTTTCATAAAATATTCCGCTCGTCTGGAAAAATCGTGACAATTCCTAGGACTGTCATGACAATTTGTCAGATTCTTGTTTTTCACCATGACAGGAAAAATTTTACAATTTGTCATGACTTTTCTGATATATTTCATTTTAAGAAAGAGAAAAATATCAATCTAATTATTTCCTGACAATTCTACATATGTTGTAGAATTACGTAGAATTATCATGAAATTCTGAGACCACGTGTTTCGTATATCATAGGAAGTTACCAATTAATTGTTGCTGTAGTTGGACCATATTTTAATAGAGGCTATTGAATTATATTGGTGTGAATTTAGGGGAGATACTTTATTTTAAGTAAGTCATGTTTAATACTAGCAGGGGCCTATTTCATAGAACTTGACAATTGTAAATATATCATTCTGATAAATTAAATATGACGACTCTACAAATTGTCAAATTTCTGTTTGATAAAACGTTCTGCCTGTCAGGAAAAATCGTGAGAATTTGTAGAATTGTCATAACAATTTGTTAGATTCCTGTTTCATAAAAGTTTTACCATGACAAGCAAAATTTTACAATTTGTCAATACTTTTCTGACACATTTCATTTTATGAAACAGAAAAGTGTCACTTCATTTGTTGACAATTCCACATATTTGTAGAATTGTCATGAAATACTGACACCTCATGTTTTGTATGTCATAGAGAATTGCCAATTAATTGTTGCAGTAGTTTGGCTATATTGTAATTGAGACTACAGAATATTGGCGTGAATTATAGGGGAAATACTTTGTTTTAAGTGCATGTTCAATACTAACAGCAGTAGCAGCAGCAGTGAAAAAAATAATGGAACAACGCAGGACAAAAGTTTTTAAAGTAACGATCCATCTAAATTACATTTTCAGTGAGTTTATATTCATAGAAAAATTTTCAGCTGAAAATATAATAAGCAAAATAGGAGATTTGCTGCACAAAACAAAAATAAATAAAACACTTGATCAAAAATAATTATTATATGTTCTTACACTGGATGGGTAATGCAGCTCAGTATCACTTAACTGCTGATGCATACAGCTCAGGGTTGCCACCTGCCCCGATTTTGTCGGGATACTTTTTTGTAACTGTCCCGTGTCCTGACACGAGTATGATTGGATGCCCAAATGTCCCTACTTTTCTGTTTTTAGGTTACAAGCCGAGTTTTATTATTGAGTCTTCTTAAGGTTTTACGTCAAATAATGTTTGTAATAATATTAGTAATATTTATTTTATTTTTCTTTAAACTTCTAGTGTTGGTCATCTAGATAAATGTTTAAATTTACAAATGGAAGTGTGAGCAATAATTGGTTTGTGTTTCTGTTTCTAAGAAATCAAGTCACTGCAGTTTGTGTTTCATTGTCGTGGAGCGGTGTGAAAATTCAGTAAAGATCAACCTAGGAGGCAGTTATAAATTGGAGTGCACGTATATTAGCTGTTGTTAGGCAGTTTCTCAAGACACAGACAGTGTTTGTGACATTTTAGGGATTGGTTTCAATAAAATGTTCTCTAAATTAAAGGACAACAACAGTGGAAGTGAATGCAGTGATAGTGATAGTTATGACAGTCAAAATGATAAATGGAAGAAAAAGATGAAAAGAATGTGTACAGTCCAAAATGAATGGTTACAGATATACGGTTTAAAAGTTGGTTAGCTAAATGTGATGACAAAGGCATGGCGAACTGTATAGTGTGTCCTGCTTCGTTTTCAATAAAAAGCGAGGGAATTCGTGCAGTGAGAAAACATTTACAAAGAGAGAAACATAAAATTTCTGTTGCATCAAGTGCTAAAACTAAATCAATTGAAAATTTTGTAGCGTGAAACATTGTCCTATTGAAAGTGAAGTTACAGCTGCTGAATTGTCGTTTGCATATCATGCAATAATGCATAACCATGGTTATCTTCCTACTAATTGTGGCATTAAGTTAGCGAGTGGCATTTTCAAAGATTCTAAGTTACGTCCAAAACTTCACTGTGGACGTACAAAATGTGAAATGCTTGTTTAAAATGTATTGGCTCCTCATTCCGTAGAATTAATAGAGAATGACTTAAAAGATGAAACTTTTTTCTCTGTCTCGACAGATGCCTCAAATAAAGGCAATATTAAGTCCTTTCCAGTCAGTATTAAATATTTTTCTGAGATTGGTGGAGTTAAAGAGACATTACTCAGCTTTTATGATGATTTGAATGAAACAGATGACAGTATTTTTGAGAAACTGGAATCTATTTTAGATGAACACAATGTGAAAGTTTCTAATATATCAAGTTTTGGTGCAGACAATGCAGTGGTCAACTACGGAAAACATCACTCAGTTTTTCAGAATTTCAAATCTTTAAATAATAACATAATTCATGCGAACTGTAATTGTCACGTTATTCATAACATGGCCAAAACTTCATGCAAAGTGATGAAATTTGATGTCGAGTGTCTAGTACTAAAAATGTATAACGAGTTTTCGTCTTCTACTAAGAAAACTAATGAACTCAAGAACTTTTTTCAGTTTGTTGAACAAGAATATTCAACAATTTTAAGGCATATTCCAGTTCAGTGGTTGTCTCTATTGCCAGCTCTTGAGTGTTTGCTCAAGAACTGGAATTCTATATGATCCTATTTTCTCTCTCAAGGAGAAGAAGAAACAATTCCTTCAGTATGGACTTTCATAAGAGGAGTAGACGAAAAAGATGAATGGTCACATCCTTTTTTTTTATATGCATTTCATGCATAACTATATGAATTCTGTTACAACAACACTCTACAACTCAAAAATAAAACAATAATTCAACCTACAGATCTTTATACTATCTTAGAATTCCTACACAAAAACATTCAATCTAAATTAAAAGATGGATTTTATGGTTTTCAAGTCAATCAAAATTTGAAGAAATTAAGCAAATCGGACCAGTAAATATTTAGGTGAGATGCAGCTAATGTATATCAGAGGAGTCTTCATTATTTAAATAAGTTTAACTTCGACACCTGTCCTTTCTGTCCTTTTAAGAAATTCGCTGTCTTCAATCTGAAAGAAGTAGTGACATTTGATAGCCTTATAGAAATTGTAAATGCTCACAGCTTAGAAGTAAACGGTGATGACCTGTATGAGTTCGTTGTTCTTAAGAGATGCTATTGAAACTCTTAAAAACCTAGATTTACCAACTGACAAAAAAATGAGTCCATTTTTTTAGAAAATAGATATGCAGCCCCTAACTTACTGAAACTAGTAAAATTTGTGTTGTCCATTCCTGTCAGTAACGCACATGTAGAAAGAGTGTTTTCTTTAACGAAAAACTTATGGACAGAAGAAAGAAACAAACTTCACGTAAAATCCGTGGAAAGTGAACTTCTGGTTAAAATAAACTATAATATGAGTTGCAAATCAAGATTTCAGGTATAACTCCCTGTAAAGTTGATTTGAATAATTTCGAGGGAAAAATTGTTCCGGAGCCGGGTATCGAACCCGGGACCTTTGGTTTAACGTACCAACGCTCTACCACTGAGCTACTCGGGAACTCTAACCGACACCGATCCAATTTTTCCCTCTATATCCACAGACCTCAAAGTGGGCTGACAACCGTCAAGCAACCAACTTCGAGTGCACACTAACTCCGTGTGACTTAAATTGTGGTTTTCTGTTAACGAACAGTGACGTGTATTATGCAAATCAAGATTTCAGGTATAACTCCCTGTAAAGTTGATTTGAATAATTTCGAGGGAAAAATTGTTCCGGAGCCGGGTATCGAACCCGGGACCTTTGGTTTAACGTACCAACGTACCAACGGCTCTGGAACAATTTTTCCCTCGAAATTATTTATATAATATGAGTTATTTCGAATTTCATCAATATGCTCTACATGAGAAGCTACTGCATCAGATAAGAAGTACGTCTCTAAGTTCCAGACTGCAGCTCAGCCCCATGATTTGTACAAGCCATCATGTTCATACTAACGTAAACATAATCAATTTCAATACCTTTAGAAATGTTTAATATAGTATTTGTAGTTTATTTTTAATTTAAAGTATTTAAAGTTTAATTTGTAAAATGAAATACCAGCCGCTTTAAGTGTCCTGACTTTTCACTTCTTCAAGGTGGCAATCCTAATACAGCTTATTGTAATCATTCCATAGCTCTTCATGAGAGCAGCCAATTTTCCAAGAGTTTATGAAATTATCGATGAGTACTTAATAAAAGAAATGATATCTCCTTTCAAAATGAGGCTACATTTGTTGATAGAAATGTCGCTGCTTTCTTAGTAAAATTCAGAATTGTATGTATGATTTGAGGCTTTCTCGGCGTTGGAGCATAAAATACTGTTTGACCACACAAAGGTCATTAACAAATCAAGCCACTACTGGGATAGTACAATCAAGGAGGCCATAGAGATTAAGCTGGAGAAAAACAACTTCAACAGAGACGGTGGACTGCAGCTCAGTCAGGCATGGACACCGGCCTTGGACCAGCTTAGGCCCTCTTACAATCAAGGTCACGAAGATCACGGACCGAGGACAGCAACCAATTCCAACTGGCGGAACAGGACTCATCGCCCGCCAAACTTCACACATGAATCCCGGGAGAGGCAGAGCTTACGAGGAATGATAATTCCTGGCCCCGGATTCGCCAATCTGCCAACCAATCCCGTATCACCTGAGACAGCCTAACATCTATATAACCCACGACCTTCTGTCCAGATAAATTGTCTAGTAAATATACGAGGTCACTCAAATAGTCGCAATTTGAAAGGACAGGGACTTATCAAATTGCAGATTTAGATTTCACGGCGCTTCTTCCGACGGCCTTCACATGCTTTGTCATCGAACAACAGATGACAGCGTCTCGCCAGCCATCCCCTCCTCGCCCCATTCCGTGATCACTTGATCAAATCTCAGTCCCCCTCCCGTATGTGGTACCTAAGAGGTTACGTCCAATTTCGGCTTCCCCTTCAAAATTTTCTAGAGCTCCTTCAGTGGAGCAGCGTAACCCGGAGTGAGACTAGTGGCCAACAGGCTTGGAGCTCACATACTTAGTTTTGTACAGCCCCCAACCCCTTGCAAGGACGCGTTTTGCGTACCTTTTAAATTTGTCCTCCCAATTCTCTTTTGATTTTTCGATCCAGACACAACTGGAGAATCAAGGTCAATGTAGAGAAATGTCAGGCCATACTCTTTTCACTAAGAGCGAGGCTCGAAGACATACCACCACCACCCACACTTTTCGGACAAGAAATGCCGTGGATGAACCAAATTAAATATTTAGGGATCATTATGGACTCTCATCTCACCTTCCGAGATCACATCCAATCCCTTCTGCGTAAGGCCAACGGGCTGATAGACACTATCCCATTCTGGCGGCCTTAACTCCTGACAACCTGAGGGTAGGACTTACCATGTATAAGGCCCTCATTCGCTCTGTCATTACCTATGCCGCACCCGCATGGGGGTTTGCGGCAGTGTCCCATCTCCGTAAACTCCAAGTTATCCAAAACCAGGTGATTCGACTCATTACCCATCTCCCCCGAGTCGCCTCGAGAAGAAAGTTCCATGATGAACTAGAGTTGCCAACCATAGACGAGTTCATTGCTCGACTGGCTAGGAACCTGTATGTGGAAGCTCGTGCTAACCCCAACCCGCTCATATCTGCCCTCGGCCAGTATGATCCTAGGTTATGGCGTAGACACCAGACAGGTCCATTAGCTATACTATTGAGACAGGAGGACAGGGAGGCTGGCGATACTCCCAGGTTTTGGTAGCAACAACTCAACTCCATGAGACTCCTTGGATAGTGCAACCGCTTTAAATGACCTTGTCTTAACTGGGCTAAACAAAATCCCTCCCTAACAATATCTACTTTTGTTGATCGATGGAACTATCATAGAGCCAATTGGCTAGTATAGATCCATCGATTCATAGAGTCATTCAACCTAAGAGCCAACTGGCTAGTCTCTGATATTGAGACAACTCATCCTGCCTAAGGTTTTTCCGTGGTTTTCCTAAGGCACTAAGACAAATGTCGGGATGAGCCCTAAAAGAAATGGGCCACGGACCTGCACTCATATCCCCATGAATCTCCCTAATTACTCTAAATTAATTAACAATTACATCTCTCCCCTCTCTTCGTAATTGAGCCATCATATAGCCAAATGGCTGGTCTCTAAATTGAGACGATTCAACAAGGCTCATGACAACAATCACCTCCTACATAATAGCCAAATTGGCTAGTCTCTTATATATGAGACAACTCATCCTGCCTAAGGTATTCCGTGGTTTTCCTAAGGCGTAAGACAAATGTCGAGATGAGCCCTATAAGAAATGGGCCACGGACCTATATGCCCTTCCCCATATATATATTCCCCTTTCTTGTAAACGAAGTATGCCCTAGTTCAGAACCTATAAATTGTCTATTAAATATACGAGGTCACTCAATTAGTCGCAATTTGAAAGGAGCGGGACCTCTCAAATTGCAGATTTAGATTTCACGGTGCTTCTTCCGACGGCCTTCACATGCTTTGTCATCGAACAACAGATGACAGCGTCTTGCCATCCTAACGGCAAACACCAGCCATCTCCTCCTCGCCCCGTTCCGTCATCACTTGATCAAATCTCAGTCCCCCTCGCGTATGTGGTACCTAAGAGGTTACGTCCAATTTCGGCTTCCCCTTCAAAATTTTCTAGAGCTCCTTCAGTGGAGCAGTGTAACCCGGAGTGAGACTAGTGGCCAACAGGCTTGGAGCTCACATACTTAGTTTTGTACAGCCCCCAACCCCTTGCAAGGACGCGTTTTGCGTACCTTTTAAATTTGTCCTCCCAATTCTCTTTCGATTTTTCGATTTTTTCCAGACACAACTTCCCTGAAGATGGCTGCTGAGATAGCAGTTGAAAGCTTGGAACATTCCAAAATTTTAACTCGGCTGATATCCCGCGAAAACATATTAGCGTTCAGAATTGTAATTTTTTCGCTCTTCGTAATTGAATATCTAACTGTGGTTAGTAATTTCAACGAATTCAATAATAGCGTGCATTACCGATCATTCGATCAGCTCACCACATATCGATTACTTTTATGTAAATATATAATGAACAAGAAGAAATAATTTGTTATCGATCTAAAGCTATGGTTCCATTATGACGATGATCGCCGAGTGAACAACGCCACTTGATTACCTCTACATGTAAATAAATGGAGCTGGTTTCTTTCAACATTCTGCGTGGGCTGCAGCGATCTGTGCTGGCGTTCACTGCTCTGGATTAACTTGGCTTCAAATTGACAGTGATCATTGTTCATTTAGAAAACAAACGAATCACGATATCACAACTACGGCTGCAAAGCAGCGTGTACTTAGCAATTTCTCACAAATAAATGATTAAACTTTAATTAACCACATTTCCAATCATCTCGCCCTGTACGATATGAGTTCAAAAAAATTCAGAGATACCCATAAAAGGAAATGTTGTGGAATGAAGTTGGTGAAATTGTAGGCAACATTGGTAAAGTATGTGTATTTCAACACAGGTTAATTCTATGTAGATTCCAATACATTATAGAGAAAGAATAATTAAAATGTTATCTACTTTCAAAGGCAATGTTTATAAAGAAAGTGAATTTAGTGTTGTTAGAGCAGAAACGTATATATAGTGTCAAAGGCATAGGATATCTTCCCCAAAATTACATCCTTTTATATGGACGATTAATGTAACCAATTATTTGAGATCATTTCAAAATTCTAATAAAATGCGTTTTAGAAATAGTTTTAGTTGAATAGCTAACTTGGACAAAAGCTTGAATATTGTAACCACTATAATTTAGAAAAAACCAATGTAATTAACTTTGACATGGATAGCTCGCTCAGAAAATAATTTAAATATACAGTACATTTCTGTTTAAGGTGGCATAAGTACAACAATGTATCTCACTGATACCATTTAGCTCTTATTTCTTTACTAGAAAGGAAGTCTTAAACTTGTCTCCAACACTAAATGATTTAGTAGAATTATTGCCTCCAAACTTAGTGCTATCTAATTTTCCGAAGACATAGGTCCACAGTGCAATGCATAGTCACTAAGCTTGAGTCCATACCTCTAGAGTAACGGTTAGCGCGTCTGGCCGCGAATTCAGGTGGCCTGGGTTCGATTCCCGGTTGCGACAAGTTATCTGGTTGAGGTTTTTTCCGGGGTTTTCCCTCAACCCAATATGCGCAAATGCTGGGTAACTTTCGGTGCTGGACCCTAGACTCATTTCACCGGCATTATTATCTTCATCTCATTCAGACGCTAAATAACCTAAGCTGTTGATAAAGGTTCGTAAAATAACCTACAAAAATAAAAATAAAAAACGAAGCTTGAGGTGATTTACTGCATTTTTCGCGATACAATGCTTCAAGCGGTTAGCAACTGAGAGTACTAGGAACAATAGACTGTGCAATGTAGCGATCCTAGTGGCTAGCAACTAAAGTTCAACTATCATTGCATGCATATTCTCTACGTATTGACCTTCGTGACTGTATGTACTAGACTGTGATAAGTCCTAATACTTTCGATAGAAAGACGACCATGTTTGCTGTAAAGAAAACAGCTCAGCTGACATTCGCTTGGCGATGATTGCCATAGAGGAACCATAGCTTTACATATTTATAGTAGGAGCCAGCCATTTTGGCGGACGGATTTTGTTAATCGGAACTCCAGACCGAGTTACTCATTGATGCAAGGTCAGCTGATATCTCTGCAGCAAGCTAACTGAAGTTGGAATGGATAGGACATAAGGGTAAACATACAGGCTCGAGATCCGAGTGGACTTAGATGGACAGTCACTGCCAAAAACTATACACATATAGCTAAACTATAGAACTCCAGTAATCTATAATTTGTGCATGTATGTACATGAAAAGGGACCAGTTCCTGGCACACATTTTTCGAGATAATTCCAGTTGCTGCTGCATAATCTTTCCCTCGTTACTATAAAGTATAAAGACAATCCATATAATAAAAAACTATTCTATAATGAACATGACTGATTCGTCAACTTAAATCTCCTTAAAACCTATAGTCACGTAGGATTCTGTTAATCCTTAGTCAATAGATAAGAATGAGTTTTACGAAATATGAACATTAAGAGATGAAAAATAGGAGGCAGTAATGATCAAAATAATTATTTTGTTTTATTTTTAGCCAGCAGACGTGTAGCCTTTAAATTTAAAACAGATTCACTCATAATATTGGGTTAAACTATTCATATCATCTCTCACAATTGTTTCTAAAATGTATACGGAATGTAAAAAAAAAAAAAAAAAAAAAAAAAAAAATTCAATTTCATGTACTCTCTTCAAATAACTTTTCAGGTTTTTAGTTTTTTTTTTTACTTCCGAACAGAGAGGAGAGAGAAAGGAGTAGACGATTTTAAAATTTCACTAAAGTATATTTAACTGGAAACGTAAAATTTAAAATGAAGGTTACTCTCGACAATATTGGTTAAACATTCTTAGATTTTCAAAATACCATCTCCTAAAGTACAGATGAAAAGGCAGAAGGGAGTGAAAAATCTCATGTCATCCGATCTCGATGAAAGTCGATATCTGGGGATCTTTGCGAACACAGAATACGAATAAGGTATTATTTTGTCCGACTTTGTCCCTGAAGTGGTGGAGTGGGACAAAAATGGGTGAGAAATTAAATTAGATATCTTAGGGGTTTTCGAGCTATGTATTGTGGGTCCCTATCACCATGGCATGGCGCGTCCTCAGGTTGCGGATAGAGGAGACGGCTGCGAATATATTGAATAAGCAGTCGTTGACAGCCGATAAGGGGTGGTCCTCCAGCTTGGGGGTTGGGCGAAGGGCTAACAACCCATCACCGTAAAAAACAGCTTGTTACGAATCCTTCAAATAAGCCTTGGAATGGGACTGATTCTCTGGCACGACCACACCAAAGGAATAAGGTTTTGAGATTTGGTACATGGAACGTAACTAGTCTTTATAGAACAGGAGGGGTAACATTAGTACCAAAAGAACTAGCTAGATATAGAATAGACTTTGTGGGAGTACAAGAGGTTAGGTTAGATGGGAATGGCATATCACAAGTAGGCGATTATTTGTTGTAGTATGGGGAAGGAAACATCAATCACCAATTAGGGACGGGATTCTTTGTACATAAAAGAATAAAAACAGCAGTAAAAAAGGTCGAATTTATCAGTGACAGGTTATCGTATTTAGTACTTAAGGGTAGATGGCGCGATATCGTAGTTATAAATGCTCACGCCCCTACAGAAGAGAAAGACGACCATATAAAGGATAGCTTCTATGAGGAATTGGAACACACTTTTGATCATTTGCCTAGATAGCACATGAAAGTTTTATTGGGGGATTTCAACGCTAAAGTAGGACGGGAGGATATTTTTAAACCAACTATTGGAAAAGAGAGCCTACACATAAGTAGTAATGACAATTGAGTTAGGTTAGTCAACTTTGCCACATCAAAAAATTTAATTGTCAAGAGTACAAAATTTCCCCATAAGGATATACATAAATATACTTGGACTTCTCCAGATGGAATGACACACAACCAAATAGATCACATCTTGATAGATAAACGGAGACATACTAGTATAATAGACATTCGAACTTTCAGGGGGGCAGACTGTAATTCTGACCATTATTTGGTAATTGGAGAATTAAGAGAAAGACTATCAGTAGCTAAGCGAGTAGAGCAACAAGCCAATATTAGTACATTCAATATTCTGAAATTAAAGGACGACGAAACTAAGCAACATTATCAGGTTGAAATTTCAAATAGGTTTGCTGCTTTAGCAACTTCCGACAAAGCTAAGGAAGAGTTAGATGTTAATAGCGTGTGGGACAATATCCGAGATAATATCAAAATTGCAGCTGAGCAGAGCATAGGTTATTATGAAACTAAGAAAAAGAAACCATGGTATGATGAAGATTGTTCCATTGTAGTAGATAGAAGGAAACAAGCAAAATTGAAATTCTTACAGGATCCAATTGAGGAGAACAGAGATAATTATTTCAATAAAAGACGGGAAGCAAGTCGTACACTTAGGAATAAAAAGAGAGATTACTTGAAGGAAAAACTGAATATATATATATATATATATATATATAAAGGTATAAAAGAATTTAAAAACGGATATCAGGCAAGGGTAAACGTGATTAAGGATGAGAATGGCGACTTGCTTGCAGACTCTCATTCGATCTTGAACAGATGGAAAAACTATTTTCGGCAGCTACTAAATATACTTAGGCCAAATAGAAATGATCGGAACGAAATTCAAATACAAACTGCTGAGCCATTTATACTGGAACCCACACTTTCTGAAGTCGAAATTGCAATAGAAAATCTGAAAAAGTACAAGTCTCCAGGTATTGATCAAATTTCAGCTGAATTAATACAAGAGGGTGGAAGCGCATTATCTAGTGAAATTTACAAACTTGTACTTGCAATTTGGGAAAAGGAAATTATACCAGAACAAAGGAAGGAGTCCATAATCGTACCTATTTTTAAGAAGGGAGACAAGACTAACCGTAGTAACTTTCGAGGAATATCACTTTTGTTGACGTTGTATAAAATTTTGTCGAATATCCTTTTGAGAAGATTAACTCAACATGTAGATGAAATTATTGGGGATCATCAGTGTGGTTTTAGCCGTAATAGATCGACTATTGATCAGATTTTTTGTATTTGACAGATTTGGAGAAAAAATGGGAGTATAAGGGTACAGTACATCAGTTATCCATAGATTTCAAAAAGGCGTATGACTCGGTTAAGAGAGAAGTTTTATATGATATTCTTATTGAATTTGGTATTCCCAAGAAACCAGTTCGATTAATTAAAATGTCTTAGTGAAACTTACAGCAGAGTCCGTATAGGCCAGTTTCTATCTGATGCTTTTCCAATTCACTGCGGGCTAAAGCAGGGAGATGCATTGTCACCTCTACTTTTTAACTTTGCTCTAGAATATGCCATTAGGAAAGTTCAGGATAACAGGGAGGGTTTGGAATTGAACGGGTTACATCAGCTTCTTGTCTATGCGGATGACATGAATATGTTAGGAGAAAATCCAAAAATGATTAGGGAAAACACGGAAATTCTACTTGGAGCAAGTAAAGTGATAGGGTTGGAAGTAAATCACGAAAAGACTAAGTATATTGTACGAAATGGAAATATAAAAATTGCAGATATATCCTTCGAAGAGGTGGAAAAATTAAAATATCTTGGAGTAACAGTAACAAATATAAATGACACTCAGGAGGAAATTAAACGCAGAATAAATATGGGAAATGCGTGTTATTGTTCGGTTGAGAAGCTTTTGTCATCTAGTTTGCTGTCAAAAAATCTGAAAGTTAGAATTTATAAAACAGTTATATTACCGGTTGTTCTATATGGTTGTGAAGGTTGGACTCTCACTTTAGGAGAGGAACAGAGATTAAGGGTGTTTGAGAATAAGGTTCTTAGGAAAATATTTGGGGCTAAGAGGGATGAAGTTACAGGAGAATGGAGAAAGTTACACAACGCAGAGCTGCACGCATTGTATTCTTCACCTGACACAATTAGGAACATTAAATCTAGACGTTTGAGATGGGCAGGGCATGTAGCATGTATGGGCGAATTCAGAAATGCATATAGAGTGTTAGTTGGGAGGCCAGCGGGAAAAAGACCTTTGGGGAGGCCGAGACGTAGATGGGAAGATAATATTAAAATGGATTTGAGGGAGGTGGGATATGATGGTAGAGACTGGATTAATCTTGCTCAGGATAGGGATCAATGGCGGGCTTATGTGAGGGCGGCAATGAACCTCCAGGTTCCTTAAAAGCCAATAAGTAAGTAAGTCTACTATCTGGCCTGTGTCTGCCACCCTCTGTCCTCTCTCTGTCTGTCTTCGTTGTCCAATCTGTACTCTTGGTTCTTTTCTGTGTGCTCTCAGTTCCCTCCCTCTCTCTTATCTCTGTCCTCTCAATCCACTCTCTTTTCTGTCCACAGGAAATAATTCCATGACTGGATTCACACTGTGGCCTACAACGGAATGTGTATTTGCGCTGGAGACTTATGTTTACATGATCTGGAATTTTTTTTAGCAAATTCTACAAGGGTCAAACTTGGGAAATAAATCCTAACTGGGTTGAAATTATGGCATGTTTGTATTCCGGTAGGAGGGATTGTAGTATTACATTCTGCAATTTCTTACATAATTCATACCTGTACTAACCTCTTATCAGTATACAAGGATTGAATTCGGGATATAATCACAGTCTAGTATATACAGTCGCGAAGCTTAATACGTAGTAAATATGCAAACATTGGGTAGTTGCTCACCACTAGGGTCGCTAACCTCATTACAAGCAATGCAAAATAGTACCGTCACATCCTATTATTTCTAGCACCCTTAAAACTCAAGCTTCGTGACTGTATATAGTAGACTGTGATATAATGTCTCACTGATTTCAAACTAAGGCCTGTCACTATTTGGTCTATGGACATTATGTTCGCAAATTAGAAAAAATATATAAAAAATTATAGTTTTCCGCTCTCCCTTCATACACATTATTAACTTATAAGAGTACAAGGTTCAAAGTCGGGAAATAATGCCGTCTTTGAGTTAAAACTATCGATATTCTCATTATTTAAGCTAATTTTGACATTATCCCTGCATTTCCTTTGCAGACCTACTGTATAGAGGCCTGTTATAGTCGTACAGGGCTCGAACTCAGCATACAATGCACTCACTCGGTTGAAAGTATGGGAGAATACTTCGTGTCATTGGCTCATTATAATTATATTCTATTTTGACGTTTTCCTTGCAATTCTTTCATACTGATATTTGCTCTAAAGAATTACATTTTTACGGGCCTTGAATTCTGTTTGCTGTACAGGTATCCAGAACATCGTTTCAACGCGACTCTGGTGTTAAATCTATAAACTACGTCCACGATTTCATATATGAAACCATTACAACTTATTTGCTTTTCTAATACAAGACAACAGCCTTTCTCTCATCGCTACATGCATATCAAAGACGTTATAATAGTATACTAGACTCACACAGAGCGCTGGTGTGCTGTCCAAAATTGAAACCAGTCTGCGCATGTTTACGCCGCCATGCTACTGGTAGAAATAGAGCGGTAAACACGATTGTCATACTTGTCCTTTGTTTTGTCTCGGGTGTTTTTAGTGAATAGTGTGAAAGTAATGGCAATATAATTTTGAAAGATGATATATTATCGCCGCGGACTCATGCTTAACATGTCGGCATCATACAATAACGTGCGGTGTGGTTTAAAAAAATAATTTTGCCGACCGATTGTTGCTCTGTAGGTTTCACTCTAAGCGTCACGTTGTCACGTCTACTTTCTCGATAAGAATAAGCACTAGTTTGTTATATTGTTAAATGGCTATTATTATTATTATTATTATTATTATTATTATTATTATTATTATTTATTATTATTATTTCAT
The DNA here is from genome assembly GCF_040183065.1 of Periplaneta americana. Classification (NCBI taxonomy): domain Eukaryota; kingdom Metazoa; phylum Arthropoda; class Insecta; order Blattodea; family Blattidae; genus Periplaneta; species Periplaneta americana. Next base: position 13,554,703 of record NC_091133.1, on the reverse strand, counting down.
ATACGAGTACGTTGGCTTTCTTAACTCTTAATAATAACTCTTTAATAATAATTTTTAATCACATACCTTAATGTTCGTCCTCAGCACAAGACATTGCAACCTCGGGTTTAGTCTACGTGGATTAGACAAGTAAGTGTCATTTAATAATAATTGAAGCAGCTTATTGGTTGCATTATTGAAATTGAGGCGAGTGATTGGAGCGGCGACACAAGAAATTGAAAACAATAATACAATTAAATTTCAAAGACCTGCCGAACGCATGAGGCCGCTCAAAGACCTGCCGAATGTTAACCATGAGAGCGCGGCGATAATACCATCCCTGTTTAATTTTCCAAGCTATTTGCAAAAGGTACGATATAATATTATCTCTGTTGTTACAATATCAATATCATTAAAAATCAATCAGTAGTTTACGACAATAAAGAATACTTAATTGTTAGTACAGGTATATCAGACTGTAGAGAAATCCCACTGATTGAATTATTTAGAATTACACATCAGATGTTAAAACATTAGTGGAAAGATCACTTTTTGTTTTTATTATGTAAATGAATTTATCTGCAAGATAATAAACTTTCATTCAAGATCCATATATGGATAAATAAATATACAGATAATAAATAAATAAATAGCTATAATAGCTAAGCCTCCTTTGTGAATTTATGATTCAGAGTTCACCTATAAATAACTCTTTTACATTTTGCCGGATATATTTTATTAACAAAAGCAAGAAATGGCATCTTATTGATATTGCACATGTGCATAAAAATTATGTACCATCACTCCGCAAGCAATGATAATATATCTGTTTTATTTATTTAAAATAAAAATATAATATGTAAAAAATCCACACATAAAAAGTATGTGGTTTTTTTTATCTTGCATAAAGTGATTGTTTAGTTTTTAGGTCTTCACGTTACCTATTGTTTGCAATGTATTAGGTACCGACACTTTTTATAATTGATAGCATTCCCTTTATTAATTGAAGAATGAATTCAATGTAATTTGGCTACCTTCGCATATTATATTTTGCAAGATTACCTATGTCCTATGGTCTAAAAGTACCGGTAATGTAATTTATTTTTGATTCTCTAAAACTTAACAACAAGTCTATACTGAATATCGCATATTTATTTCACTTAGGAATTTGATTATAACAAGAACTTGTGTAATCAAGGTGCATATATTTATGTCTTGTGATCTAAGAGTTAATATGTTAATATAATTTTAGATTCTCTGAAACCTAACAATTTGCTGATTATCGTAAAATTATACAATCTATAATGTGTATTGTGTAGGCCTATTTATAGATGTATCAGTATGTTTTCTATAAATTGCTGCATACGTATTTTCTTTTCTTTAATGTTCTAACACATATCAATGAAACTTTGAATATATTTATTTCGTCCTAATTTTACGTTAAACGTCGAAAATGGCCATAATATGTCAATTTTAGATCATCACAGCGTTAAATTGCGTGATTTACGCACTGCTATTATTTCTCTGCTCTCCAACAATATGGCGGCAAGCGCAGCGTTCAATTTGCCCCGGTTTCCTCGTTTCGCGCAGCCGAGACTGTAGGGGCTTGATGCATATATGCTTAATTTGTTTCACGTAGTACCTTGCGCACGTTCGCCATAATAATATCCCGGTCGTTGCGATTATACCCAAAATAGTTATTTGTTCTTACCAAAGACGTTGTAGTTATATATCTAGACACACAACTGGCGCTGGTGTCGTGTACAAATTTGAAACCTCTCGCGCAGGTTCGCGCGACGCCATGTTTGGGGAGCACAAATGATTGTTTCTATATATCATTCGGAGTTTAGAAAATACCATTGAGTATATAGGAGTTTTCTTAACGGACATCCCACTGCACTGTAATATAACTAAACTTATTTACGTATTTTCTAATGTATAATAAGTAAATATAAATACTGTAACTAAGCATTGCTTTAAATATAAAAGCTTTTTATTGCTTATAAATAGACTTATTAGTTTATTTCTATTTCCAATGACCGAAAACATGGGATGTTTTTACTTATGTTATTTTATATACGTTAGGAAATACGTAAATAACTTATTTAAGTTATATTACAAAAAGAGAGGATGTCCGCTAAAAAGATGGCTATATACTCAATGTTATTTTCCAAACACATAAGGCACTTTAACAATAATCCTCAGTGTTTTGAGGATCAGAGGCGATATGTCTCTTTAGAACTTTCAACTGCAGACATTCATTACAGTTCCCTCATTCTTACATCATTCTCAATGACAGAATATTGTGAAAATGTGATTGTTTGCATTGCTGGCTTTGTTGTTAACATTAAGAAAATATGGTGTAATAAATCTAGAGATTCAATTTATGGTACATATTAGCAGTAAACAAAATCTCTTTTCTTTTTCTTTAACGAAAGAATAATCGGAGTCTTATCATATCATCATTTGAGATTATAGAAATATGGCGCTTAAGTGAAAGAGCGATTATACAGATGTTGAGAGAGAATATGGCAGATTACCATCCAAGGGTCTCTCTTACATCGTGTGAAAAACAATGTGATAACAGTAGAACACTTATACAATCTTTCTACAACTATAGGAACATATTTTAGAAAATGGGTTCCCAGATTCCCCCCCCCCCCGAATCACATTTTAAACTTATTAAACTGACCATAGAAGTAGGCTTACATGAAGAGTTGCCAGCGTAGCTCAATCGACTAAGGCCTGCCGATCCGAAGTTGCGCTCGGGCGCGGGTTCGATTCCCGCTTGGGCTGATTACCTGGTTGAGATTTTTTTCGATATCCACAACCGTAAGGCTAATGTCAGGTAATCTATGGCTAATCCTTGGCCTCATCTCGCGAAATACCATCTTGCTATCATCAATACCATCAATTCTAAATAATCTAATAGTTGATATAGCGTCGTTAAATAACCAACTGAAAGAAAGTACTACATAAAGAGCAGGTGTCACCACATAGCTTAAAGTTACTAGTACAACACGTCTTTACATAAAAAGAGTTCAAAGACAACATTTAACGAAATCAATAATAATAATAATAATAATAATAATAATAATAATAATAATAATAATAATAATAATAATAATAATAATAATAATAATAATGAATCAATAGGCAAGATGTTCTGTAAACTACACCTGAGTTCTATTAGGCTTATATGACTGATTCATGCATGTGACGTTTATTTCCTACTACAGCTGTGATAATAAGCTAATGTATGGTAGGCCTACTTATATTTCAAACTAAACATTATGTACTTCTTTTTATTTTACACGTGTCTATTATGTGAAATGAAAGCAGATAAATAATAATTGTTCGTTTCTCGTTCACATGAAAGCAAACCTGTGTTTACAATATAGGCCAAATGTAATGCCTTACATAGCTGGCAGTGTTTTGTTAATAATACTGATAATTTTCTTTTCATCTGAACTAATTACTACAATATGCATTTGTATTTCTGTTCGCTATATATGTTGTCAAATAACTATACAACGTCTTTGGTTACAGTATCAAATTGTTCCAGTCTTCTTTTCTTTCTTGTCAAACTAACGTAACTACTGTAAACTTGATTATGTCCATAACGTGGTTGCTTTAAATGATAATAGGATTTTTTCATTTATCCATTCAGATTGATTTATAAGATACACAGACATATGAATTAAACATTCAACATTGCATAGCACACCCTTCTGCTATCCGCGCTTTCCCCAAAACATGGCGACGGACGCAAGCTTCAATTTGTCCGTACTCTAAACTTCTGCGCAGCCTCGGCTGTAGGGGCTCGGTTCTTACATTTAACTGCTGATGCATATAGGCTACTGTAGCTTATCGAAATCATTTCACGGCTTATGAGAACAGCACATTTGTGAAGAGTCGATGGAATTATCGACGCGTCCTTAATGAAAAAAATTGATGCTTCCTTTGAAAATGAGGCTGCATTTGCCGACAGAAATGTCGTTGCTTTTTTAAATCAAATTTAGAATTGTAATTTTCTAACTGCTCATAATTGATTTTCGGTGGTTACTAATTTTTACGAATTCAATAATAGTATGCTCTATAGAACATCCGATCAACTCATCTCATATCGATTACTTTTGTAAAAATATGAAATGAATAAGGAGAAATCGGTCTTAAGCCTGGTTCAGACGGTGCGTGTTTCTGTGATGGATTCCAAGGTGGCTAACAGGCTGGGTGCCGTGGCGGCTACGGTGCTGGGTTCCGTGGTGGCTGCGGTGATGGTTTTCGTTCACACGTAGCGAGCTGCCTTGCATGCTGGATCCAAAGAGTTTGAAGTATTACAAACTCTTTGGCTGGATCCCAGTTTGGAAGTTGGAGATGCTGGCGCGGTACGATTTGTAAACATCAAATATGGAAGCTGTATGTGAAGCTGTACGAAGAAGACGTTTAGCAGCCTTTGCTGTTTTGCTAGCTTTGAATGCTGAGGAGACGGATCAAATTAAAAAGAGTAGAATGTGGAGCCGAAAATGGTTACTGCGTAGAAATACGGGCCAAGATGTCTTAACAATGCTGTTTGTATAGCATATAAACATGTTTCTTCTCTGTACGCCTCAATTAAAGTTCTGACTTGATCTTTGGTCCAACCGTAGGAATTCATAATCAAAATTTTCGACTTGCTCTCTTAAGGGAAGAGGATGGTATTTTTCAAAACTTTTTTCCTATTTGGTGTAAATTATTAATTTTTTGTATGTAGAGAGCTCCAAATAAAAATATTAAAAAAAAATTATTTGGGGGCCCAAATTTGAAAAAAAAAAATTCCCAATGCAGGATTGTACTAAAACCGATATATCTAAACCGTTTTTAAAGATAGATTCAAACAGTTTTTGCAATGTATTTGCAAAAGTATGTTCTACAAACTGTCTGTAACAGAATTTTGATATTAGTCTCTACGTTGGTAAAATAAACAAATAAAATTTAATAACAATTTTCTGATTTCCTTTCTTGCAAACAAACGCACGTATTTTTTAAATGAAATCAATTAACAAAATTCTGTTACAGAGAAAAGTTTCCTAATAGTCTAAAGAATGTGTGTTCTAAATATCATGCATGTATCTTTAATAGTTCAGAAATTATATTCATTTTGTCTGGCAATGTAGCAAAAAAAATGAAGTTACTGGGAACCAATAAAAGCGGGCATGTGATTTAAAAATCCATAGCGCAGGAAGTTTAAAAATGACATCTCAACATCCGATAAAGGCACAAATACCCACAAAATGCTATGCAATGTATTCCACACATATCAAAGGGTATTTTAAAGAAAAACAAAAAAAAACAAAAAAAAAAAAACAATTTTTTTTTTAATTTAATTTACCGGAAACAACAATAAAAGTGGGCGAGTGATTTAAAAATCCATAATGCAGGAAGTTTAAAAATGGCGATCCACACATATCACAGAGTATTTTAAAGAATTTTTTTTTTTTTTTTTTTTTTTAATTTAGTAATTTTTCATCAAAAATACCATCCTCTCCCCTTGAAATAGTAGCTTCTGCAACCTTCCCGAGGTTGATCCACACTGTTTTCTCGCTCCCAAGGTCCCAGAACAGTCTAGATAACACTCATGATAAATAAGAAACTAACCATAAGTGGAAAACAACTAAAATTCTACATTAACAATAGTAAATGTTGCAACAAAGCAATTAAACAAGAAGTTTAAAATAACTAAAGTTCTATATTTGATTATTCTATCCTTAGAAACTAAGAAATACATAAAAATAAAAAGATTTAGTTGGAGAACAACTATTTTGGTAACATTGAACCAGCACAGATGCACGCAGGAAAAATAGCAAGGAACCTACCCTCGAAATCCAGCAAGTTAGCCATCCACGGAGCTACCAGAGCGGATTATTTCCGGTGAGTGACCACGCAGGCGACCCATCCGCGCAGCCACCTTGGGATCCATCACAGAAACACGCACCGTCTGAACCGGGCTTTACATGATTACACATATTTGTAATTGTCATGTTTATGAAACGCTATTAACAATCACAATCATACAGTATTTGTCAAAGCAGGCAAGAATTGTCAGAAAACAAATGCTGCAATATTCTGACATATTTGTAGAATTGTCATTATTGTAGGACTTATAAACTTAATGAAAGAGCCCTAACATTATAGTATTTGTTAAGTCTTCGCCGTTCAGAATGTTAAATAGGCCTATACGATTCCAATATTCGCTTAACAGCTTTCTCTACAATCAAGTCAGCCGTGATTACAGAAATAATAATAATAATAATAATAATAATAATAATAATAATAATAATACACGCTTTTAAACAGTACTGCTACATAAATAACTTACTAAGAATGGAATCTTCATTGTGCATAGAACAGCTGTCAGTAGCAATATTCAGGGATTCTGAGTCCGATTGATTTTTCTGAAGCAATAATGTGGGTGTAGCATAATGATAAAGTCTCTTCTTCCTTGGCCCTGCAAACATACTGTCTTCAAAATGTAGGCTACAGACTCTGTAGTAGGAATTGTACAGAGATTCTCCACAGCTCATTTTACATTCCAAGAGGGGCAGCTGTCCACAGGCAGTAGCCCATTCCTTACATCTAGAAATAAAAATACCGGTAGTTACGATACTGTTTGTCGTATCAGTTTTGTGAAACTGTAAACGAAAATTAGATTTTTTATTTTTTCAACGCGCAAGTAGGCTAGATACTTACCTTTCAATATCCTTAGGAAATCTGAATAAATTGATGTCCTTTTGCATAAAACCATATATTGAAGGACAGTGCTTGAAAACACATTCATTGCTTCCTACCATTTTTTCCTTTTGCTATATGTACAGTGAATAGAACCACTGCCATTGCGATCTGATCACTACATGCTGGATCACATCCTATGGTCTGCTTGCTTACACCAGCGTATAGATAATTATACAGTATGGACACTTCGCGTCGGTACTTTTGATGTAGCAGGACTTTATCAATGGCCTTCAAACCAGCTGGAGCGTAAGATTCTGCTTTCTCCCTGGAGTTGGCACTGAAATCACACCAGCTAGCAGTCGACACAGCGGAAATATAACACCTACAAAAAATACATCTAGGTCAGGCTCTGATCTAGATACATTACGTACTCACATAAAATAAATGGACCGATGAAATGATAAATCCGTCATTAACTGCAATGTCTAGAGTCTAGAGTTCCTTTATAATGAGAGTTGAGACTAGAGATGGCCGATATTTCACAAACCGATATTTTGTCACAGGTATTTTTTGTCACAGATAAACCTGTGACTGATGACGCGAAATATCTGTGACAAAATATCGCTATCGAAATCTTCTCCGTATTCAGTACTCTGTGACTGATATTTCCTCCTCTACGTCGCAGGTTTGCGCGTGCGCATGATACAATAACAGCAATCTGGCGGTAGTTTCTTCATCTTATAAATGATGTAGTTATTACACGATTTAAATAATAACACCATTGGTTACCAGTACTTAATCTTGTGTAAAATCCTGCCTGAACAACTGTTTTGTTTTGTAATTATTTTCCAATTTTTTCCGAATACGTATGTTTCATTAATTTTTATTCTATGACTCAATATTATGTTAATGCACGACTTAAAATAATTTATCCATTATATTATATACTATAAAAAGAATCAATTTTGAAAATGATTAGGATAATCATATAACCTCAATTTCTCCATACCCAACTACATTTAAAAATTATCAACTGCTTCAATATCTATAATATGGCCTCTTGGTACATGAGGTTAACTTTTGAGATGTTACTGTTCAGTTAGGTAAGTATTTATTTGTTAATGGTACATGTACATAATTTCTTTGTTGAATTTTCCCATATTAATCACTGATGAGTGGTGTGTATAGAGAAATCGTATTCATATTTCACTGCTCTTCAATATTTCCTGCTAATTTTTATCGGTGTAATTCATGCTACGTATCGATATAAAATATCGATGTGACAAAATCACCGATAAAAGTCACAGATATTTAATTGTTACAGTCACAGTTGTCACAGATACTTGAAAATATCGTTTAAGCTCATCTCTAGTTGAGACGTTGACCCCTACAACGATTAAAATATGTTATGATTTGAAAGCGCTAAAAATGGAAAAACAAAACTCCTATGAGAAGTAAAACCGTATTCCTATGTTATATTGTATACAAATATTAAACGAATTTGATACATAATTTTATAATATATTATTTTATAATACAATTTATTATATATAAAATATAAAACATTATGATTACAACTAGTTTGTCACTAAGAAATAAGGAAAAGCTGTTAACTTGAATTTATTTGAAGCAAAGCGTTACTGAATTATGGAATAAGGTAGGCAATGTTTGGAACGAGAGTACGGCATAATCAGATACAACTTGCTTCTACGATATATGTTACATAGTATAATTTTTGTTTTCTCTTATAATAATATACCATCAAATTGGTGTTATAATAATAAGTAATAATATGTAATAATGACTCACGAGTTTTATGAATTTTAGTCAGTGTTGTAGTTGGGGCGGTACGCCGTACTGTCTAAAATAAAAACTCGCTATTACCGTACCGGAAAAAAGTATAGACTCGTAAATATATTAATTATGTTTGAATAGTTTTTAATATACTTTAAAATGGAGGATGTTAGCTATTTTAAAAACATTTTGATATCTGGCATAAAAGTAACGGATGCAATCTCATATCCTTTGTTTAAACGCTTATCCATTCGTCGTTTTATCAAAAACCATGGTCTGGCACTTCAGGAGTAGTTGTGATTTATTAAATTCAAGCTTGCATAACACCGTGATATAATTAACATTAATTTTATGGCATGGCGCCTCAAGAAATCTGCTACACTGTTTCGCTAATTTCAAAACTTGCATCACTAATTTTATGATGTGACGTCTCAAGAATTCTGCTGCACTGATTTGCTAATTTTAAAACTCGCTCAGGCGTAGCAGTTTGCTAGAGGAGGGAATATTGTTTCGTGCGTTCATGAACTTTGAGTCCAGTTACATGTTATAGAATATAGATTCTATTCCAATTTAACTAAAGAATGTGAATGATCATTCCTGTTATGAACGATACAGTATCTGTACTAAGAAAATGAATAGGGGCTACTCTCCCAGTAAAACAGTTCCTAGGCTTTTGTTCCTAAAAACTCTAAAAAGTGGGCCACCAGTGTCAGCGTTTAATTTCTTGTCTTTATAATTCAGATTGCAGATATTCAAGAATGACTTAATAGCACACCAATTTCATCAAGCACAAAATAAGCAAAATAAGCTTAAAACAACAAACAGAAGACGCAATTTTAATTTTATATTACGTAGAAGTACGGTATTACACATCTCAACAGACACCACGACCAGTGGCGGCTCGTGGTTATTGAATTCAGGGGGTCTGCATACAAAAATGAACCATGCAACTTATCTTATTTAAAGATTAGTTCCATGCGCTTTGTCTTGTAGGTTGCAAACTTTTGAATCATTTTATTAAAATCCGATATGTCGTTTGACATAGTCTTTATAATGGAAACCATAACTAATGCGGTCAGGCTCTCTTCCCTCATCGTATTTCTTTTTTTTTTTTTCTTTTTTTTAGTATGTTATTTTACGACGCTTTATCAACAGCTAAGGTTATTTAGCGTCTGAAATGAGATGAAGGTGATAATGCCGGTGAAATGATTCCGGAGTCCAACACCGAAAGTTACCCAGCATTTACTCATATTGGGTTGAGGAAAACCCCGGAAAAACCCTCAACCAGGTAACTTGCCCCGACCGGGAATCGAACCCGGGCCACCTTGTTTCGCGGCTAGACGTGCTAACCGTTACTCCACAGGTGTGGACATCGTATTTCTAAGATCGGATTTTACTCTCTTCAAACACGAAAAGCAACGTTCTGGTTCGGAAGTTGTCATTGGTATGATGATAGCTATGCGCAGTAATTTCACAACCTCTGAAAATGAGGCCTGCAAGTTCTAAGATAGAAGAAATTGCAAGAGCGTGACTGCGTCACTGATATTCCTGAATTCTTGTCTCTGATACAAAACAGTGAGCTCCGTTTTTAGTTTGTCTTTATCGAACATTAGAAAAAGCTTCACACATCCATTTAGGTCATTTTCAGAAGAGAAGATAATATCATATGATCTATGAACTGGAATCGGGTGTTAACTTGTGTGAAAATGAGGTCACACACTTCCTTGGCTGCCGCAACCCTTGTCTGAATCCCTTCGACGTTACGACGCTTTTTAGGGTTTTCATTTTCACAGATCTCGCTGCTCAACTGTGCACTGTTCCGTATTAATCTGTATGGCATTAACAAAGCTTGATATGCTGAGTCGGCCTGGGTAGCATAGTCGGTTTCGGGTTCGATCCCGGCCCAGGTCGATGGCATTTAAGAGTGTTTAAATGAGACAGGCTCATGTCAGTAGATTTACTGGCATTTAAAAGAAACCTGTGAGACAAAATTCCGGCACACCGGCGACGCTGATATAACCCCTACAGTTGCGAGTGTCGTTAAATAAACCATAATTTAATTTTTTATATGCAGATTTGGACCTTAGAAATATGTAACTGGCGATCTTGTAGTTGGTTGTATAATATACAAGTATATACATGATACATCAATAATGAGAAAACTGAGCCAGAAATTGAATTCAGGACCTTCAAGAGCACGCACCAGGGCGCTTGCTTCATTTATTGTGATGTTGTTAGATGTTTCAGATTCCATTATAGTTTGAAAACATTCTAGCAATGGCTCCTTCTTCTCATGAACAACATTTACTGTTATTTTAAAACTTCATTTTGTTGCCCCAGCTGATGGAATTGTCTTTGAAACACATTAGGCCTAATCTGTGTGGAGATCGAGAGAAGAAAGCAGCGATATTGAATAAATTAGCAAAAAATATGCGAACTTTGTAGGCTATTTTGTTTAGTGGCTATTTCCATTATGAGATTCAACTGATGGGCATTTAATTTCACAATTCTCCTGAATCGTTAAGGTATGAACTTAATAGACTGTAAATATTGTACAGAATTAAGCTTTGTTACACTTGTTACACTTGTTATTAAAGAAAATGTATTTAAAACTGCGCGCTACTGACAGGCTGCTGTAAATTTTGTACGTAAGCAACGATTTTGTAGCGCCTGGAAACTCTGGATTCATGACGAGGGGCAGCAGAGGGGGAGGGGTAAAACTAACGCGCAAAGTATCCGAAATGAGACTGACAGCTCCAGGGAAGGAAGTGGCTTCACCAATCCGTCCTTGTCTCTCGTTTCGCTCTGGCAGCACCAGGGGTGGGAGAGAGTGATTTCACTAATGATTGCGTGCATGTCAATGAGAGCGAAATTAAAAAAAAAAAAAATCGAGCCGCTAAATAGAGACTGTATAATAAATGTATTTCACAACATAAAACGAGACATGAGCCACAAATGTCTGGGGTGCTGCAGCTCCGCAGCCCCCCTTCGAAAGCCGCCCCTGATAAATTCTCATAAACACACTACCAATATCCTATAAAAAGGTAAAAGGTAAAGGAATCCCCGTCACACGCCATGAAGGCACTTGGGGGGGGGGGGCATGGAAATAGAGCCCCATGCTTTCCATGACTTCGGCACCAGAATGAAGTGGTGTGGCCGGAACCACGCTCCGACCGCCTTTTACCCCCGGGAAGGGCCCGGTACTCAATTATAGGAGCTGAGTGAACCTCCGTGCCGTTTTGGAAGTTTGGCAACGAGAAAAATCCCGTCACTACTTGGGATCGAACCCCCGACCTTCTAGTCCGTAGCCAGCTGCTCTACCAACTGAGCTATCCGGCCGTCCTACCAATATCCTGACGTCATATAAACCCGAAATTTTTTGTACAACCCCTTACTCCACTAATGATTTCTACAATTTCTTGACAAGGTGACATCAATACGTGAAAATTAGTCACGGCATTCTTGATATCTATGCTTGTTCGTCGACCTGCTGTTAAATTAAATGCCACTTGTTTTTAGGTTGAGATAATGTTGAATGCGATGAATATTTAACATTCAACACTCAAAACAAAAATCTAAAACATTTATTTGGTACATAAATGTCTACATGTTGCTTCATTGCTCTCCATTTGATCGTAAGTTACATAGTCTTTTTTACACACAGGGTGCTATATCAAACAAATTAAATTTACGTCAAAAGCATTTGGACTCAAACAGTGATCGGCAAAGTTTACGTCATGTAAAATGCAGCCCGCAATACACAGCAAAGAGAAAGGTAGGATGGAGAGGATATCCAAACCACAGTCTAGTATATACAGTCACGAAGCTCAATACGTAGTAAATATGCATCCATAGATAGTTCCTGACCACTAGGATCACCTCATTACAGACAATGCGAAATAGTACAGACACAGTCTATTGTTCCTAGTACCCTCAAGAACTCAAGCTTCGTGACTGTACATACTAGACTGTGTCCAAACTGCTAAACCACAGTCTAGTATATAGTCACGAAGCTTGAGTTGTGAGGGTGCTATACTTGTTTTTTTTTTGTTTGTTTGTTTGTTTGTTTTTTTTTTTAAGATGAGACATGACAAGCGGCCGAGCTTGGAACTACAGTGCTATGTTACCAACATGGACTACCATGCTGTCAGCTGATGGAAAGTAGCAATTGTCGTTAAGGTGGCTGACGTTTAAACATTCATTGACAATTGACGTGAAGGTAAGAAAGCAATACAAAAATCGACAGAAAATCAAAGGCGAAACGTACCAATGCTAACACTGTGTGCACAATAAGTGTCGCAAAGAGAGCTATTAAGCACTCACCACATGCGAACTGTAAGTTTGGCAACTCAACCGTTGTTACCATAGCAACAGGCCTACCTACCAGTTGTTTTTCCGATCGCAACGCTCCTGTCATGTCCCATCTTAAAAAAAAAAAAAAACAAGTATAGGAACAATAGACTGTGCCTGTACTATTTCGCATTATCTGCAATGAGGCGATACCAGCAATCCTAGTGGTTAGCAACTATCTACGGATGCATATTTACTACGTATTGAGCTTCGTGACTATATACTAGACTGTGGCTTAACGTTGAATGAACAAGTGATAGCTAAGAGGAGGGTGATCATGCCTTACCCCTCCGCCCTGCTTATGTATTAAGTGGTTGACTCGCGAATCAAGAAATCCCGACCACTACACTAAAACATGATATATAGTGAGGGTTACGTAAGAACAGTTCCTAAACAGAAAATATTACCGTCTTGTCAGTGTTGCCAACTGTTACCAGATATCACACGATTCTGAATGACTTATTTACTAACTGTACTTTACCTTTATGTTGGGAGATTATTCTAAATAATTCAATACTTTGTAAATATTTTCGTAGCTAACTATACGAGAAAGGGATCACCATGTTATGTATTTTGTCTGGCAATATGAAATTCATTGGTTTGACTAAACAATTGATTCACGAGATCTAACCTAAAAATGTATTTTGTTGGACCATATAAAATTAGTACTAACCTGAATATAGTCTTGAATTATAACCACAACGCAACACATAAAATAACTATTATATATTAATATTAATACTGATATGCATTAATTATTAGTATGTTCAAATTTCACTAGCTTCCAGTAACTGGCTCAGAAATCTAGTACAATTTTAATTTCATGGAACTCCAGTATCGAGAACATTTGTCTCAGCTGCCAACATACCAGTTACAAAATTACTACCATTTGTAGTATTTGTCAGTATCGAAATTCGAAACGAAGTCGGCAAAAGAAAATTCAAGCTGCAAACTAGAAAATCACCACAATTCACTAGCATATGTAGTAATGGGGGGAAATTAGTTAGGTTTCACCCTTAGGGTATGAAGTAAGCTGACCCAGACTATACCTTACTTACCAGAGGTTCATTGCCAACCTCACATAATCCCGCCATTGGTCCCTATCCTGATCAAGATTAATCCAGTCTCTACCATAATATCCCACCTCCCTCAAATCCATTTTAATATTATCTTTCCATCTACAGTCTTTTTCCCTCCGGCCTCCCAACTAACACTTTCCATTTTGAGGTTTCATAACAAGCTGTTTTTTTACGGTGATGGGTTGTTAGCCCTTCGCCTAACCCCCAATCTGGAGGACCACCCCTTATCAGCTGTCTGCGACTGCTTATTCAATATATTCACAGCTACTCTCCATATCTGGAGGCCATCTCCTCGATCTGCAATCTGAGGACGCGCCATGCCATGGTGATAGGGACCCACAAGACATGGACATAATATATCAGAAACTTTATTTTATTTTACTTTATTTTTGGCTAAACTAACACTGAGGTAGTTCCCTTCGTACTCCGCTTATACACCTTGTGTATAGGAATCTATGACAGGTTAGATTTGGTTAGTTTACAAATCCCTGTAAAATCGAAAGAGGCAATTTTACTGAAAACCAGTGGATACCACCTAATTCCTAACTTGCCGGTAAGCTTACCTGCAAGGCAAGATATTGAAATATGGAAAGTTATTTTTCAATTCGGTATTTTTCTAGAAAAGCTACACCAAAAGGGTATATATTCATTTTTATTTCAATGGATTGTGTCACATGCATACAGTCATGAACAAATGGTTTCTCGTGCAGCGACTCATACTTCCTGGGTAAATATCGTTTCTTACTTATATGGATCTTAACATAGTACGACATATTCGTTTGTAACGAGATAATACGTTTTCCCAACAGCTCACATTCTGCAAATGAATGTCACTTTCGTCATTCTTTCAGTTACGATGGATGTGATCAAGGCAGAACTCAAGGTTGACCCACTGGCTCTAGAAACAAGTGAAGACACAGATAAGGAAGAGAAGAAACCTATATTAGAGGTATATTATAAGCCATTACTATTTGTTTTGTTCTTGCGATATTTGTCATATATAAATATAGCTATCTCATGACAAAAAGTGTACACTTTAGATTCAACAGACTTAGTTACACTAAAAAATAAAAATAGTCTAGAGATCCTAATTCTGCTTTGCTATCATGCTGTATGATTTTATATATGTTTCACATATGAGCACTTTGGAGTTGATCACAGCTGCTAATTTAACATACAGATTATAGGAAGATTTATTGCAAGTTTCATATATAAACCACTCATACTTTCTAATTTGTCACGTGTATAATGCAGTATATTCGTTATAAACTAAGTCATCTAATAAGTAAAATTCCATAATTACGAGTAGGCCTGCATCTGTAGAATACATACATATAGTGCAGAAGTGCAGAAGATATAGCTTCAGCTTGAAGTTGTGACCTTAGTTACGTTTTCTTTATACAAAATGAATTTTGTGAACTCTTTACAGGATCGACACTTAACCTGTTGGCTTTCAGAGTAACTTATAAGATTAACATGTGATTACTTGAGTTGCCTATGATTTTCTGATACAGTTGTCTGAGATTTTTTATTGATGATCATTTGTAGTGCGTTTGGAAAATTTAATTACCCATACATGTGAAGTAGTTGCACCAGTATAATAGGTCAAGCAATTTAGAAGTTCCACCTTATTTTGATTTCAAACAA
The DNA here is from genome assembly GCF_040183065.1 of Periplaneta americana. Lineage (NCBI taxonomy): Eukaryota > Metazoa > Arthropoda > Insecta > Blattodea > Blattidae > Periplaneta > Periplaneta americana. The sequence goes on along the minus strand of NC_091133.1, from coordinate 13,539,143 downwards.
CTCTGCTTCTGTTGGTCGCCTATGTCGCTGAACAATGATCGCCACATCTCACACACACGTGTCATGTCCAGCCAGTAGCACGCCTCAGAAGCAACTGAAAGAAAGATGGCGGCAGCTTCTCTGTGTGTACCCTTCTGCTGCCACCTGCCATTCACCTGTTGACTTACTCCTTCGCGCCTAATGCTTGCTGGTACATGTCGGAAACTGCAATCATTCGTCCTTGTGCATTTTCCTTAATTACATATAAGTGATAGCTTCTCTTCATAGTGTTCAGGTATTAGTCTTGGTAAGGCATGAAGTGTCGACTTGGTTGAATTTGCGTTTCTCTTTCTTGAGGTCGGCTAGGGTAGTGTAGTCCATATAGCACTGGCCTTCGGGTTCGAGGTTGCGAGTTTGATCCCAGCCCAGGTCGATGGCATATAAGTGTGCTTAAATGCGACAGACTCATGTATGTAGATTTACTGGCATATAAAGAAACTTCTGCGGGACAAAATTCCAGCACGCCAACGAAGCTGATATAACTAACGTCGACAGTTGCGAGCGTCGTTAAATAAACCATAATGAATTATTTTTTTTCTTTCGTGAGTTTCATTTTTCTCCTACTTGCCACTGCCAGTATTTGGAAGAATTTGTCTTTTCATAAATTGTAAGGGAATGAGAAAGTGTTGAATCCATTACATCACTTGATTCATATGAGTTTTCTAATGCCATTTCATATGCATGTGATTCCCTTAACATTGAATAAATTAGACATCACTCTCACTCCAATACAGAGGACGTCAGGATGGTTGCCATGGTTTTGTATTGTGGTATGTTACACAAAACAGTCGTCTCTGATAATGTAATTCTCTATCCAGATTGTTGATTATCTTCTGGATGTGATGCATTGGGATCTCTTTTGAGTAACGACTCTGTCCACATAGATCCATCTGAATAGAAATTACCTTGAAATTGACATACAAAATAGTAAACGTAACTTCTTCAGTCTGTAATGTTGTCTTTACTGTTTTGAATAGGAGTGCCTTTATTAGCGTTCTCATTCTCTCATTCAAGTTCCAATGTTAATGGTCTTATTCCCTTGTGGCTGGCATGGGAAGAGAGCTGGATTGAATGTGGCAGTAATAATTTGCTATTGTCTCTCTCAGTTTGTCGTAGAATTTGTTTTTTCTGTATATTCTATAAGTATATATTCCTATTGTTTCTGCAGTTGAAAGAATGTAATGATTCTGCATCTTGTATGTATATACGTATATCGATCGTCTGGTTCAAAAGTGCGACAACTCAAAAAAACAAGTTTTGAGATATCTTTAGTTAAAAGTTTCAAATAAATCACCTAGAAAGGAACAGATTTCTGGTTCATAACTACGACAATTAGAAATGAGTCAGTATTCAGGACGAGTATATCACAATCTTCCAGTTCAATATTAATAGATTTCGAATTGTAATAATAATGAATTAATAAAGTCCATAGTTATAATTGCTTCTAAAGCAGTTTATGTAATTTTTTTTTCTTTTTGGTTGTAAATATGACTTATCTCAATATTGAATCGGAAAGAGCTCCGAAAGGGGTTTCAGTAGTATAAATAACTAAAAAATGGCAACTTTTGAGTTTTCGCACTTTGGAACTGGACGATCGATATGTGTCTGGGTGTGTATGTGTAGGTACGAGTATGTACGTGTATGTATTTTGTTTATTGAACTGTCCGAAGACAGGTTTGTACCTCACAATTGATACCAATATGGCACCACTTATGAGGCAACTAAGCTAGGAGATAATGGAGTAAGCTGGCTAGTTCCTTTCCTCTCCATTGGATACATCGCTGATTAGCTAATATTAAACTAATCAGACTTCAGATGCATTTCAGATGCATACAAACAATTTTATTGTTCTTCCTCTGACACATATCGTAAAGTCAGATGTATTGCCTGATAATAGATGTACATATCAGCCAGAATCTCAAGCAGAGGTAGTGTGTGTATGTATGCATATATTTTTATGTATACTATGAATTGTATAGAGCTGTTAAGGTCCTGGAGAACCAGTATCAAAAATCAAAATCAGTTAAAATCAAGTTAAAAACAGGTAGGCTGCCTAATATAAGTTACTCATTTATCATATCTTTTTTCCCCCCAGGGTGTGCAGATATCGACTCAGATAAAGAGAGAATGCGATGACAACAGCTGTAATCTCATATCAGGGATGAAATATGAGACTCAGGTGAGTGGGGATTATTGGGTGCTCAAGCTCTAATTACAAATTTCATCTTGCATTCTGTTTGCCACGGACACTATCTCTCTACAGCTTCTCCGCAGTGTAATTTGCCATTTGCAAGAACTACCGGTACCACTGTTTTACTAGTGATTACTCCTTTTATGCAATATGTTCTGTATGTGAAGTGTGTTTTATTTAATTTTCAGATAATAAACTTTCAATGCTTACACAGTATCATCACAGTCTAGTATATACAGTCACGAAGCTTGAGTTTATGAGGGTACTAGGAATAATAGACTTTGCAGGTACTATTTCGCATTGTCTGTGATGAGACGATAGTAACGATCCTAGTGGTTAGCAACTATCTATGGATGCATATTGACTACATATTGAGCTTTGTGACTGTATATACTATACTGTGGTATCATTGTGAACAGATGGTATTGAAGTTAGGGCTACAATTTAATTTTCATTTTACAGTTCCTTTCTTTGTCTAAGCTTCAATATTTTTGTGATTTTTCATCAAAACACAGCTGTCAGCACACTGTCAGAGAGACATTCTTACAATAATTTGTATTGAGTAGGCCTACTGAAAATTTTCAGAAATATGAAGGTAATTTTTTTTTTGGACGGGGGAAATTTTCTTTTAGCACTTACGCAGTATGCTTTTGGATGGAATACATATGACAACGTTTGATGCTTCAGGACGCTGAATGTTTTTCATTTTACAATTTGTGTTCTGAAGTTGCAAAACTTTCTGTGGAGTCTCATTGGATTAACTGTTTGTTGTTTAGTATTTCTCGATTCATCATTGCCCCAGTGCTTTTGTACACATTTCTTTCTGATTTGGCTACTTGTGATAGTATAGCTGGGTGTATGGTGAGATGAACCTAATGTAAAATTGCAGCTCCTTACGATAGAAATGAGGAGTAATTATGATAATATTGCAAAATATTCTTATGCATAGGATATAAGTTATAGGATACCATAAAAAAAGTGGACTCAGAATGAATCTCTGAGACTGTAACAGGCCGTGGGCCTTATACTTGTTAGGATGATGATGATGATGATGATGATGATGATGATGATGATGATGATGAATTGGGATATTTCACATATGCAACTAGTGTTAATTGTATTTACATGTACTCTTAAAGAACTACATTTATTGCCACTACACGTAAAATAAATGTTAAATGTCCATATTTGCCATTCTTCAAACCAGTAATATAATACTTACATAAGAAGTAATATATATACATTTGGACACATTATGATGTATATGCAATGTTTGAAAATGTTTACGTTTATTCAGACTGGAATACAGCTTGATTGTTAATTATTAGTTCCCACTCTTGACATGCCTTCACTGATGATGAAGATACCTTCGACAGTTGGAGATGTGCACTTCATCAGTGAACAGAAAACCTATAGGCATTACTTCCTAGCACAGGAAGTTACATTTCATTTTTCATGTTTTTGAAATCAGGGGATAATATTCTAGCAATTAATTTGGCCATGGTATAGTGTAAAGCTAAAGTGAGTAGACTTTGTTGGCTGAGCTTTTCGTCTCTATGTAGGGTTATTTCATGTAATCTCTTCGTCGAAGTGTAAGTGAATTCTATAATTTTTAGGGCATCTTTCTAATTTCTTTAGACTGAATGGTGGGATCACAATTGTCCCAAATAAATTTTTCTGCTTAATATAGTCGTTTTTATCCAAAATTATTATAGCATTACCTTTATCTGCTTTTGTGCTTATACCATTGTTATCGTGATCTTTTTTGCAAATACAGTTTTTTGTTTTTGTGCTTGTGTAAAATTTACTGCAATGTTTTTGTTTGATTGAAATTTATTGAGTGTGAGGCTGCTTCATGTCTGATAATGTTTTTTGAGATTAGGTATTATTGTGCGAGACTACTTCTGTTTATAATAGATTGGTTGATTGGAGTAGTCTTGTTGATAGTATTTAGGTTGTATTTCTGTCTATTTTCTAAGAGTTTTGTTTCCTTAAGGGGATGCACAGGTGAAAATTAAAAATCCAATAATTTTTTTACCAATCTTTTTGAAATTCACACTGTATATTAAGCTTATTATATAAATACTTAAAGAAAATAATCTGCCCTCAATGAGGGTAACCATAAAGATCCAGAATAAAAGCACTACAGAATAATTTAGAAAGACAGGAATTGTTTAATAAAAAATTCAGAGAAATGCAAACCCAACAGAATCATCAGTGGCCAAAATATAAATGGTAATGTAATATTTGGATTGAATCCTTAAGAATATTCAACAAAATTTTTTGAATTTCAAAAAATCGGAGTCCGAGTGCTTTTAAAATATCACATGTAAATTTAGGAAGTGTGCCACATGCACCAAACAAAAGACCAGAAACACTCCACTGACTAGTGGGGATGTTATATTTCTCACTTAGATAAGGGATGCAGGACTCATAAATGGATTTCTTCTCCTCATCAACGTGTTGTGCCTGCAGGGCATCCCTCTCGAACCGGATTGTAGGATCAAGAACTAATCCCTTAGATTGAGTCCTGTGGATGGCTACAATATCTGCTCTTCTGTTCGAATATAATGATGAAATGCAGTGGATCTTCTCGTATGCTTCCCATCCACGATGCTTGAGGACATCAGCAATACAGGTCCGGGCATTGTCGATTGTTGCACAGCAGCTCTGTTTTTCGACAGAATCCCAACACGTGACCAAGAGTTTCCATCTCGTTGCAGCCGGGATGGCGACAATGGGTTGTGTTGAAACTAAGTCTCTAAGTTGATTAGTTTTGAAAATACTTTTGATTTTATATTTACTTACCGCTAATTACAAAAAATACTCCACACAGAAAAATTATATGCATTTTAAAATTATTTTGTTATTTTTGTGTTCATATAGAGTGGTTTTAAAATCTGACGTATCAGTTTATTGATGTAAAAACATTTAGGTTACCGGCAGGGGCGGCTTTTGGGGTAATGCCAGTGTGCCATGGCACCACCAATGAAAGAAACAAAAAATAATATCCTAGAAAGCAGTTGTAATAGTTTATTTCTACACATTTTATTCGTATTTCATTTGAATGAGCGCACGTACAGATCTGGACGCACTCTTGCAGCGTTTTTCCGAACGTTGGAGCCACTTCAGTGTGGCACTGCCTACGTCCATATAACACTGTACAAAAGGCTACTGATTCTAGTTTATATGCGTTTCTTATGGCAGACTTTGAGCCGAATTCAATTTGACTCAGTAGTTAATATTCCGCCCATTAGAGCACAGTAATGCAGAAATTTTGCCAGATGGCAGGGTTGTTGGAGACGTTAGGAAGGGAACCATCAACCACAGACTTGCACGAAAACACAAGTTAAAGTTCCGCGCCAAATGTTAATGTAATGTTGCCAATTCAAAACTAATGCACATAACTTGGATTTCAATGTGTAAATTATTATCCATTTAACTATATTGAACGCAGTGATAGTCATGGTTCTTTTTAGAAAGATAAATATTTTTTCATATTATGTAAAACTGCTTGTTAATATTGTGTAATATTTGTTTTATTTTGCGGCAACTAAATATCGCTACACTGTTGCTATAGTATTGATGCTTCTGTTAACGATACATGAGACCTATGCAGGACATGAACATGTGTTATTCAGCCCGCACACTGACTTGGATTTATCGGCCTGTTAAATAAAGTGCAAATGTGTTTGTTTATTATCTATATCACTGTTTATCTCGTGTGTTTTTGCCAGTAATTTTACTAGTTATAAAAGTTATTTGTATTTGACTAACAATACTGTGAAAGTTTTGACTATCTGTATCTGTAAATTTCGTTATTAGTTTCGGAAATGTTATTGTAACTGTTACTTGATGCATTATTAACTGTACACCTGGTAAAATAGCTGGTTTAATTAATGTGTTTTATTTAATATAATGCAAACGTGAGCTGCGATTATCAATTTCACTAGGGTAATTTGCGTACAACCTTTTTTCATTTTTGGCACCACCAGCAGAATACCTCACCAGGCGCCACTGGTTACCAGTATATATAATTTTTTATTTTGTTGATAAAAAAAAAGAAAAAAGAAAAGCAATTTTCACTTCACCATTCTGAATAACTTAAAAAATATTTGCATTAGGTGGATTCTACCTGGAACATTTTATATACAGGGTGTTTAAAAAATACGGGGCATAATTTCAGATATGTATTTCCCACATGTAGACAATCAAAATAGTTCATTACAACATGTGTCCGGAAATGCTTTATTTCCGAGTTATGGCCTTCACAACATTGAAATTCACCGGAACGTTTTTCTTTCCGCAGGTCGTTGCCGTCAAAGGAGACATTAAGAGGGCACTCTGACAGTTCATTCCGAGGCGAAGGTTACATTCAGTATTGTGTAGGCGTTAGACTGTGCGACATGTATTCAAATCAAGAGATACACTTCATGTACGGTAAGGCGGATGGCAATGCTGCGCTGGCTCGTCGTTTGTACCAGGAGAGGTACCCACAGCGACAATGTCCAGATCAGAAAATTTAACTCTCCTGGTTTGGGAAGGGGAAGTACAGGAGGAGATTCTGGAGGCTGTGAACATGACTCCTTCTATCAGCACACGAAGGGTAGCGTTGCAAGTCAATGTTCCTCATACAACTGTCTGGAGACTGTTGAAAGAGTATCAATTGTATCCTTATCATTTGCAACGTGTAAAGGCCCTGTCACCAGCAGATTACCCTGTACTAGTTAGGTTCTGTCAGTGGTTCTTGCAGCAGTGTGGTCAATGAGACATCGATGTGAGGTCTGTATTCAAGCAGGAGGTGGACATTTTGAACATCTTCTGTAATGACAACGACCTACGGAAAGAAAAACGTTCCATGAATTTCAATGTTGTGAAGGCCATAACTCGGAAATGAAGCATTTCCGGACACATGTTGTAATGAACTATTTTGATTGTCTACATGTGTGAAATACATACCTGAAATTATGCCCCGTATATTTGAAACACCCTGTATTGAGAATTGCTGAAAAAATTGAAATTGAGCTATTAAAGATTTATAAAGTTAAGATATAATTTTCCGACCTCAGAAACCACAAGGTTCATATGTGGGTCCTCTTCTTTTATTTTCTTAGCAGTCTTTTCCTTTGGTAGTTTCAGCTTCTTTCTGGCTATTCTGGAACCTTTCTGACTGGATATCGCACTGTTCTGTAATCTCTGCTTGTGCCTCCTCTTGCAGATTCTTTGAGCTGCAGAGCTGAGAGTTTCTGTGATGCTCTGTCTAACAGAAGCTGTGACCTCACATCCGATGTTAAATTCACTGAGTGCTATCAGGATTTCTAAATTCACTTTTCTTTTGGGCACAAACATATCCTTCTGACATTTGGACCATATGACACTGTGGAGTAATTCATTGGCGTTCTATGTTTTCCCTGTAGTACAGCCCTTTAGAAGTTCTTCTGCTGCTAATCTTCTGTACACTGGAATTATTTTTTGGACAATTGTGTGGAGCAGCATAGTTTTCATTGTGGTGGCATCATATGATGGTATAGGCTCTCCTCTTGTCAGTGCCAGTGATACAATGTTGCATAAATAGCATATTTCATGTCATTAACATTCGGAATATTTTTTTTTTTCACTACACTTCTATAATAATTGTAAAGTTTTATAGTAATTTCCCCTCTCTAGTACCCAGGTTTTCTCTCATCAAGTGTAACACCTTTTATTGCCCACTCTTTTACAGTGTTCCTAAGTCCTGCATCGAATCGTTTAGAAATATGATTCAGGCATTCATATTTTTCAAATTTCTACATCGGGACCATATAGGCTACAACTAACTCCTGCAGGTATCTGTGTGTCTTAGTATCACGACCTGACAGCAGTGTAGTGTAGTGGAAGCCATACTGCGGGGTCTATTTGGATTGGAACCTGACTATAACAGTCACTGTCCAACAAAAAATCTTTTCACGGATACTGTCTGACCTATTTTTTCAATGGTTAGAGGACAGGAAGCAATGTCACGAGGACAATAGCTAAGTGTACAACAGTATACCCTCCATATCTTGGGGTTAGTTGGTTACTGTTTTATGACTCTTTTGTCATTTTCCACTCCGACCCTGCACAGCCATTCGAATTGTTTAATTTATTTTTCTTCTCTTTCTATCTTTCTCTATTTGGACCAGCTTTTACGAATGTTTCTTCTTTTCATTCAGTTGATTCAGAGGAACTGTGAAGTTAGTTTGAGAGAGAAATCATATCTAACAATAAATATAGAGTGGTGTTAAGTTTAGAGGCGAGACGAAAAATGATTGAAGAAAGTGATAAGGGAACATCTGCTAGAAAAATTGTAGAAATATTCTAATGTGGAAGGACACGAACGGTAAAATTAATAATAAATATGAAACATTAAAAGAGTGGGAAGAAAATAAGCGTGGTGGCCAAAAAAGGAAGAGAGAAACTGTGTTTAGTAAAGTGAATGATTTCGTTTACGAAAGGTTCAAGTGTGCGAGGGCAAAGAAACAGCCAGTAAGTGGGCCTATGATTCAAGAGAAAGCTCTTGAAATTGCCAAAGAACTCAATGTAAGCAATTTTCTTGCTAATAAAGGTGGTTAGAGTGCTTTAGGAAACGGCATAACATTGGATTTCGTTCTCTATCTGGTGAAGAGTTGACATTGCAACTAATGTTATTGAAGAATGGAAAAAATAGACTGCCTTCAATTCTTGCGGAATATGAACTCAGAGACATTTACAATGTTAACGAAACATGTTTTTTTTTTCAGGGCCCTCCCTAACAAAACTTTAAGTTTTAAGAAAAAAGAATGTAAAGGGGGGAAGTTGGCAAAAGGCAGAATAAACCTGCTGTTTTTTTGTAATGCTGCAGGAGAAAAAGAACCACTCTTAATGATAGGGAAATCATTAAAATCGAGATGTTTGAAAAATGTTGACATGGGGTTATTGGAAGTGAAGTGGACTGCCAACAATAAAACTTGGATGACATCATCATTGTTTGAGAATTGGCTATGCGATTTCAATTCGAAGATTAAACGACAAAATTGCAATGTGATACGTGAAATTGGTGTTTCTTCCCCCAAATACGTCACACCTCCAGCCCCTTGATCAAGGTATTATCCAGTCATTTAAACTGAGGTACCGCAAGCGAGTTTTGAAAAGGCTAGTTGCAAGAATGGAAGAGGCTGACATTAATATGAACGATTGTTGTACGCGCACATTACTAAAAAGTCAATGAAATTCAGTATTTTCATGCTGATTCATAAAAACCGCAACCTTAATCCAGCGGCCACCTGATAAAACGGCCATTTTACAAGGTAACTTCAGATGGCCGCTTTAGACAGGTTTCACTGTATATATATATATATATATATATATATATATATATATATATATATATATATATATATATATATATTTTGCAATGGTAGGTTCCATTGCACATGTGAAATTTTTATCACAGTCCTTACTCTTTTTATGTTCATCGAGCTATAGGTTGAACTCATCATTGTTTTCATCCCATGCACATGTACTGCAGAACTTGGATAATACTTCATAATCCATCACCAGTCCTGTCAGCTGTTTCACAGTGTGGCCACGGGTTAGTGTAGGATCAAAATATTCAGTGTCATAAAGCAGAGGCAAATACAGATATTACAATTTCTCTTTTTTGCATTCGTAGTGAAATATCACAGTGCAGTACATAAGAGTAGACCTTTCAATTGCCACGATCCTGTACACTTCGTCATTTAAACATTCCAGGAAGGCATTTACACTGACAGACAAAAAAAATCACGCACCAAGAAGGAGTTGTCGTTTTGCTGCAAACCTCGGCATACAGTTACATCTCAGGGGGACAGTCAAATGATTAGCATAGTAACGTAATTTGTTGAATGGCATTGTCACCAGATGTCGTGAAACTGCTGTCATCCGTGGCCTATAAAAGGGCGTGCACAGGCTACTCGAACATAGTGGACTGTTGTTTCCGGTTGCATAAAAGTCGTAGATCATTCGACATGCCTCTACGATGCAATCGAAGAGACTTTACCAAGTTAACGGAGTTTGAGAGGGGACGCATTATTGGAATGCACGAGGCTGGATGGTCATATCAGCGAATCGCCAGCCACCTACGCCGTTCTGACCACACTGTTAGGACGTGTTGGGACCAGTGGATGCGTGAGGGCATGCACACACAGCGACTGGGCTCAGGACACCCTCGACTGACTGCCAGGAGAGAAGATAGTTTAATCCTCCGACAAGTCCGAATAGATCCAACTGTTTCATGGCCCACCATCCTGAGACAGGTAGTACCGTCATTACTGGTTCCTGTGTCTTCCCAAACCATTTCAGGCACTAGACTGAAGAAAATTTGTCTCATGGCGCCCATTACGTGTCCTGCCATTGACACCCATCCACTGTCGCCTCTGTTTGCAGTGGTGTCATGAGCGACAAACCTGGACTGTTGAAGACTGGAACCGGTTGTCTTTAGTGACGAATCCAGATTCCCTTTGATCTCTGACGACGGTCGTGTTCGTGTCTGGAGACCTCGTGGTGCACGCCTCAATCCTACATTTGCTGTGGCGCGACACACCGCAGCCACTGCTACTGTCAGTGACACGGTTCATCTACCCTGGAAGGAATGCGGAGTTGGGGTAGTAGTTTCGCACTAGTAGTGGAAGTAGTGGATGGAGAGAAAGTTAGAAATACATGGTAGCATACATGATAAAAACATTGATTTACCAATTCAACGCCACGTTACTATGGAGTACACTACACATGAAAGTTATATTGGTACGTCTTAACTTTGAATATATATTTACATCAGCAATTCTATTAAGCAAACGTTCACATTCGTCTTCCAAGTACAAATGAAGAGAGATAAATGTTTTTTGGAGAAAATAGAAAGGGGATTAAGCAGAGGGTATTCACACCAAAAGTACCATTAGCCAGCTGCTTGCTCCAAAGTTAGCCTCACACCCCTCTAAACAACACTCCTAACTTCCCCAAAGTTCAGGGCAGATGAGCTGTGTCATCAACAGTAGCGTGCTGGTCTAGGGGGTCATCACGTATGGCAGTCGGTCACCCCTAGTAAAGATACGAGGGTCAATAACAGTGCAGTGATATATGCAGGACATCCTTCAGCGACATGTGTTGCCACTCATGGCAGGATTTCCAAGAGGTCTTTTCCAGCAGGATAATGCTCGGCCGCACACAGCAAAGATGTCATGGGAATGCCTCTGCAATGTTATCACATTTCCATGGCCTACACGATCGCCGGAGTTGTCACCAATCGAACATGTCTGGGATCACCTGGGACGCCAACTTCAGTGACCTAGCAGTTTACAAGATATAGAGAACCAGTTGCGGCAAATATGGACAGATATGCCGCAGGATACCATACGAAATCTATATGCCTCCATACCCACCCATATTACAGCTTGCATCCAAACTAGAGGTGGACAAACAGGGTACTAGAGCCTCAATTCAGGTGGTCAGTTTTCAGCAAAAAAATTATTATTTTGCTCTAATATTGTAATCATTTACATACATCGATGTTACGATCGTCCACATCAGGTTTCATGCAATTCCCACAACTCCTTCTTGGTGCGTGATTTTTCTTGTCAGTCAGTGTATATGGCCCCAAACAAAAAAGTCACAATGGATTTCGAAAATACAAATTTCAAAGATGTAAAACCTAAAACTAAATTTAGAATTTAAAGTCTAAAGTAATATTATATAAGTTCATAATTCTATTTACGAAGGAGGATTGTACCAGTTATTTGTTTTTATAATCGTCAATATTGTTACGTTTAACAGGTGTAGTATTAGCAAATTCATCAATTGATATTGTATTGCATGATAATTATTACTGTATGTAATAGCTCATGTAGTAGCCAGATGATTTACTGTTGAATTTAAGATTCTGAATTTTGTTTCTTAATTTTAAATATTGAAAGTTTATATTCATACTGATTTCTTTAAATACTGTTTTTTGAATCGGTTTCCATTTGTTTGGGTGTAAGGTATTAATTATTTTAAATGACAATAACGAGGGTGATCCAGGAAGTACAGTAGACGAGGTATGACAAGAACCCTGAGAAACGTGAGAGCTGCCTGCAGGGACTAAAGGCACGGAGACAGACAAGAGTGGTTCTGATGCTATCTAGCATGGAAATATACACTACCAGTCTGATTTTAAGGTTGTTTCAGGACTTATCTATTATTTTGATTATACTGATTCGATGTCAAGCTACAGGTGTGGCGAGCAGCAGTATCAACTGAATAGTGAAAGCTGGACAACAAAACACTGATGCGGAACTTGTTTCTCAACTCTCAGAAAAAATATCGAAAGAAGTAAACAAAAACAAATATTGACGAATTTTATAAGTGTGTCATATGGAGAACAATAAAGTAATTTTGTTTAACATTCGGAGAATGGCCAACAATGTATTCTTTATTATCACTGTCACGGCCGATTTCACCAAGCTCCAGTAAATCAGTCCAAATGAAACATTAACTACTGAACATTAAAATATTTAATAATTCACTAAAATGCGAGCTGCTCACAAACCAGATTTTCTTAACATTTAATGAACAGTAAGTAATGGCTCATTACGGATAAATAAGTGCGATCTATGAATTTTTCATAACTATATCAGAAAATTTTTCTAGGAACCACAGTCTACTATATCGTAAATCGTGTACAGTATTAGAAAAAAGTTTTGTTGTGTCTCTTGGTAGTGGAAATGTTGAAATTTTGACCGCGATTTACACGAGTATGTTTATATGTACTCTATCTCTGTAGACTTCAAGCTCAGCACCTATAAGTATATCGTCGCGCTACTTACACCACGGCTCTCCAATAGAGCAGTCAGTAGCGCCTTCTCTGGGACGCGAGTTCGATTCTCGGTGAGAACTTTTTTTTTTATTAATGTAACTAATTTTTATACATGTTACCCTTTTTTCATTTTTTTTGTAGTTGAACGAATTATTTCGCAACTCTGGCTCCACTAGGAGAATTAAAGAACCTCTTGGAAGATCAATTTTCTTCCCGAAATAAAACAAAGATAAACAAACAAATTAAACAAAAAAACATATGTGGATTTAATACTTTGTCCACATGCCCCTGGCGTCTATCATTGCCTGGCATCTTCAGGGCATTGAGTCCATCAAATCGCGGAAATAATTCTGGTCCTCAGCGAGATTTTCCCAGGTAGCCAGAACTTGATCCCACAACTAATCTGGATTTTGAGGTGGGTTGTCTCGATATTTGTCAGTCCTCCTCTTTTTCATGCCTTTCCGTGAACCATCTTTGAACATTTATGGTGGTGTGCGCGGGGTGGTTATCCTGCTGGAAAATTAAATTTCCTTAGAAAAGAAAACGATTATAAATTTCATGAATCCAGTTCTTTCGCTTCTGTTTTAAAGCCAGTGCAAACAATGACATTCCCTCTGGATCCATCTTGTAGAAAATCTCTCTGATGAAGCATTGTTATAGCATGTGCGCATGTTCATATCTTATCGCTAGCTATAATATCGCACAAAAGCATAGTGCTATATAGTATAGTGTCTGGTGTGCACTGGCCTTCAGTCACAGTGTGACTATTAAACACAATAAAATATTAATAAAGATTTGTTACATATAGTTAAGGAATATCAATTTTCACACTGCATTACTTTATTTATAAGTCACAGGGCGAAACATATTTCCACAAATAATGCGAACCGTGTCTAATTAATTTCAAGTAAATCAAGTTAATGTCCAATTCATGATAGTCATATCCTGGAGTATTGTATTGGTTCATACAGAACGTTTTCACGGACGGCTTTAGTATAGTGGACAGAGCGCCTATTTTCGAATCATTCAGTCTCGTGTTCGACGTCGCTGTTATGCATTCCTTTATATATATATATATATATATATATATATATATATATATATATATATATATATATATATATATATATATGTATATATATATGCTAAATTAATTTACTTCTTTATTTGTTAACAAGCTTTATTGCACTACAGTACTTATTTAAGCTGAATTCTTTTCCCTGGAACTTGTTCTAACTACTAAGGGATGACATACAACGAAACGAAACTAATTATATTATCTCAACTAGTCGTTCTCTTGTGAATCAGATCGTTCGTCCTCTGGTCATGTGCACTGCCTCCTTTCTGGGGCTATGCGACAAAACTTTTTTCTAAAACAGTACCTGCTACATCATTTGCATGCAGGCCAACAATGAAGTAAAGCAGTTGCAAAATAATAGTAAATGGAGAAAAAGTATTACTATTATTATTATTATTATTATTATTATTATTATTATTATTATTATTATTATTATTATTATTATTATTATTATTATTATTTATTTTCGCCATAATTATTGCTTTCTAATCATTGCATTCCTGATAACAGTGGTCACCTGATTTGAGGGAGTATGATATTTTATAACTGCAATTTAGGTACGATTTATGAATTTACTATACTATGAAGTATAGATACAGAGCTGAAAGAAAATAGAAACTTGATACCAAATATGCTAGGTTAAATATTTATTTTCAAGGTAGATGTTCAATATGTGCGTAAATTTAATTCTAATAAATGAAAGTTAATATACCAATTAAGTTTTGTTATGTTTTAATGCACATTATGTATTAATTTACTAATATTTCTTAGGTATGTAGTTGTAATAACCACTTTCATGTGTTAAAATAAAAACTCAGTTGTATGTTACCTAGTTGACTAGTTTCAACTTTGTCTCAGCTGTTTTTTTATGACATTCTAACCTATGATCAGTTTCTTCTAAAATTTTGAGTACCACGATCTTCGTGACACAGTATCTTTCATGAATTCTTGCGTCATTCAAATTTTCAAAATGATCGTTTTTTTTAAATGGTTAACATTATCTCCATCTGACTCTTAATTTTCGAGCAGTTCCAGATATAACAATTCTGCGTAGAAACATTCTGCCATTTTATATTGCAACTAATGAACCATTAAAAATTTAAAGACGGAAATTTCTATCACTAAATTTAATGATAGCTTTACTGGTTCGTTAGGCTAAAGATGCTTGGTGAGATATAAAAATGATTTAATGAACCAGTGAATAAGTTAATGAATCATTAAAACCTTAGTGAAGCTTGGTGAAACCGGTCCTCAGTGTTGAAAGATAAAATATAGTTTTCAAGAACTCAGAGACCGTAAGTTGTATTATAAAGTACTTGAGCTTTAGGTGAAAGAAATCTGTGAAAGCCAGCGGCGTATCTCAGGTGGTCGTGCGTTTGCCTTCTGATCCGGGATCAGGCTCAGGCGTGGGTTTGATTTCTGCTTGTGCTGATTACCTGATTTTCCGACGTTTTCTCCAACTGTATGACGAATGTCAGGTAATTTATGGCGAATCCTAGGCCTCAACTCTCCTAATAACATCTCGCTATCATCAATTCTTTCAATACTAAATAACACAGTAGTTAATACAGTGTCGTTAAATAATCAAGTGAAAAAATCTCTGAAAAATAGAAGCGTATTAAAGAATCAACTATCTCTCAAGTGATGCTGCTAGGAAGCAAGGGGACCTTTGGTTTATATTAATGAGAGTTATATTCTCTCGTCGCACACAAAGTTTCATGCATGGAGTAATATTGATGTTCAAACCTGGAACGAAATTGGGGGATTATCATAATGATATGAATTACTTACTTACTTACTTACTTACTTACAAATGGCTTTTAAGGAACCCGAAGGTTCATTGCCGCCCTCACATAAGCCCGCCATCGGTCCCTATCCTGTGCAAGATTAAGCCAGTCTCTATTATCATACCCCACCTCCCTCAAATCCATTTTAATATTATCCTCCCATCTACGTCTCGGCCTCCCTAAAGGTCTTTTCCACTCCGGTCTCCCAACTAACACTCTATATGCATTTCTGGATTCGCCCATACGTGCTACATGCCCTGCCCATCTCAAACGTCTGGATTTCAAGTTCCTAATTATGTCAGGTGAAGAATACAATGCGTGCAGTTCTGTGTTGTGTAACTTTCTCCATTCTCCTGTAACTTCATCCCGCTTAGCCCCAATTACACTATGACAAATAGCTGGGAACGAAATGAATCCGAAATCTTCCCCCAAATTAGTCGTGTGATTGATAAAGCACCAGATCATAATTGTAAGTTTTTGTCCATCATTTTAATAAATTATTTATGGTGAATTCAACCGAGAAATTAAAACTGAATGAAATAGGCCTATAAATCTCCTATGTACTTTCAAATCCTACATTGAAAATTAGTCTATCCACATCTAAATTGAATTATGTAGAAAACACTTTGTGTACATAGCCCATAAGGGCGGTTTAAATGTGCGAAAATTTGTCCCACGTCCCACTTGTAAGCCATTAATTCATGTATAAGTTGTACAGTAAGTAATAAAAAATCAAATTTATCGTCGAGTTGATTTTGTATCTTTGTAATATTAATCCTATCTTTTTACGGCAATTGGAAATAAATCTTATTAAAATTTCTTTGAAAAGTTTGAGTGTTTTAATATAATATTTTGCCTAATTTTTGCTGACGGCTTATGTGATAAGATTTGCTTGGCATTTACATGCTTCAGTTTCATTTCAGTTTGTTGGTTTACTGCGTTCGGCTTCTTTCTTCATGAACTTGAACACATTGTGAACAATTTATCTGCTCTAGCTATGCAAAATATTCCTTCCTCCTATCTTACGCATGTTCAGATTTAAATTGATTTTCTTGGAATGTACGAAAACTAGTGAAGTGCACTCCACAGCAACTTTCACTCGATGCCAGGATTACTAGCCCCACTTAAACACAACCGTAATTTGCCATGGCGCATCTGAAAGCCATGGTCCTTGTCATACCTCGCCAACTGTAATGAGTGTTTGACTTTAATAACTTTAAACAGAAATGTTTATTAAAGACATTTATTTCCGCTACAAAGTGAAGCTTATTTTAGTTTTCCACATAATCACCTCCTTCATTCAAGCATTCTTCATATGTGTCCACGAGCTTCAGAATTTCCTTGTACTCTGCTATCTCCAATCTAGTAAGCCAATTGTTCACTGTATTCTTCAACTCATCATCACGTCCATAACGTTTCTCGCCCAGAAACTCTTTGAGCTTGGTGAAAAGGTGAAATCGCTAGGAGCAAGGTCCGGGCTGTAGGGTAACTGATCAAACCCCCTCCCCCCATCCAAATTAATTCAGCAAGTGTTGGGTTGCAGCAGCAGTGCGAGGGCAGACATTGTCATGGAGAAGCACAAGGCCTCGAGAAAGCAGTCCACACTGCCTGTTTCTGATGGTTCGCAATAGTTTTCTTAGTTTCTCACAATACAAATCTGCCTAGATCGTAGTGCTCTCTGGCATGAAATCCACTTAGCGAACAACCGAACTTTCCCAAAAAACCGTCGCCATGACTTTTCGCATTGACAGAGTTTGAATTTCCATTCTTTTAGGGGTGATGAGAAATGATGCCACTAAAGTGGCGCTTGCTCTTTGCGGTTGTGTGAGCCACTTCTTTCAGTTGATGGTAAGTTTCTGAGAATTCAAGAATGAAATAATACTTCTCACCTCACAGTCGGCAGAATTTGTTTCACACAGTTGATTTGAACAGTCACAAAATGCACAACAACAACAACAACAACTTGTTACAACCTGCACTTACAGAATACTGAGGAAGATGTTGGTTTATCCATTCGATCTTGAATAGAGGAGGAGGATTGATCTCCACAACGGGAATGCGCAAATGATTTTTTACTTCTTGGATCACCCTCTTTTATAGTTATAGGTTTACTTTTTCCTTTTGAATATACATAGACTTTATTCGCTTTGAGTTCACCATTTTGGTATAATGGTTAGCATCTCTGGCCGTGAAACAGGCGGACCTGGGTTCAAATCCTGGCTGGGAGAAGTTACCTCGTTGAGTATTTTTCCGGAGTTTTCCCTCGACCCACAAAGAGTATGGTCTTAGAAAAATGTTTTGTCGCACAAATACTTTATAAATGCCAGAAAGGAGGTAGTTTGCATGATCAGACATAAAACGAAACAAAACTAATTTTATTGCCTCAACTAGCCCTTCTCTTGTGAACCAGGTCGCTCGTCCTCTGATCATAAGCACTGCCTCTTTTCTAGGACTTATAAAGCATCTGTGCGACAAAACTTTTTTCTAAAACTCTACATGCTGGTTAATTTTCGATACTGGACTCTGGACTCATTTCGATTGCATTATCACCTTCATTTCACTCAGACGCTAGATAACCATCACAGTTGATAAAGTATCGTATAATAAACCAGATAAAAAAATCCAGACTTTAGTACACTGATTCGTTATATGTTCCTGATGCTGTGGAATTTTTGTTGGTTTTTATGTTGACGTATTTAGGTTTTAAGTTAAACATTGTTATTAAACAATAAACTGTCATCATCTGGCCGAGGTGGATGTCACTAAATTTGTTACTATATAATAACATATTTGTTCACAGATCATTCTTATAATAGCAGTTCAAATCTCAGTGTATTACGAAATCAGAGAAAAAGACTTTTAAGTACCATTAATAAAACTACAGTTTACATACTCTTTAACAATAGCAGCGATCAAAATTCTACTCCTATCAAAATAAATGATAAAGACACAATGGAAGTTAAAAATACAAAATTTCTAGGCATCTGGATTGACTCTGCTACCTGGAATTATCATGTTGAGAAAACTATAGAAAAATTGAACCACTATATATATGCTTTCAGAATTTTAAACAAAACAACCTCTAATGAAGTTCTCAGATCTATGTATTTTGGCTATATACATTCCCATACCATTATGGGGCGCAACAAGCAAAATTACGGAAATTTTTAAGCTACAGAAGAAAATTATAAAAATTATGAAACAAGCACCTATAAGGTCGCAAAGTAAAGAAATTTTTAGGGAACTCAAAATTCTGCCAGTACCTTGTATATACATTCTAGAAACAGTGTCTTTCATTCATAAAAACAAAGCAAAATTCAAATTGAATTCAGACTATTACATGTATCAAACAAGAACATCAAGTCATATCCATCTGTCCACTCATAGAATTAGCACAAGTCTTAAAATTATTTTACATAGAGGCATAAATATATATAATAAAATTCCAAGCTCCATAATAAGTAGTAAACAAAAGAAGTTTAAAAGCAAGCTGCTGCATCATATGCCATATACTGTAGAGGAATTTATGTCTTTAGACCTTGCATGAAAGTGCCTACTAATGTGTAATTGTGAAGGCATATAGGTCGTTATTGGTGTTAACATTATTATTATTATTATTATTATTATTATTATTATTATTATTATTATTATTATACTATCTTAGGTACAGTTTTTCTTAAATCATGTCAGCAGATGTCCTGCAATAACAAAGCTACAAATTCATAAATATATCTATAGTATAATCAGAAACTAGATTAAGACTTAGAAATAAGATTGACGAAGCCATGATTTGTAAAGATCTTTATGGTGAATGAATTACTATTACTATTTGCTTCAAGAACATTCTTCTGTTACTAAAGATTCTAATTTAATTTTGTGTGATTTAAATGCAGGCTTATGACATGAAAATGGATACATTCTTCGTGTAATGTTCTGTTTGCTCTTTACTTTTTAGGAAGAGTTGTGTGACTTTGACATAATGAAGGATGAGCTGAAACTGGAAGTTAAGGCAGAGGAGAATGAAAATTTGGCTAACAGGTGAGTGTGGTGTGCAAGTCTTGACATTATCCTTCTTTGCATTGCTCCATCAAATTTTTTCTGATGGCATTAACCTGCAATTTCTTATGGCATGGGATGCTTTATCCCTATACTATGAATGAATGGGTAAGATTGTTAAGAACTATGCATGAATGGGAAACACTAGGGCTACACAGAAAAGGTACACCACAGAAATATATATATATATTAGTAGGTTATTTTACAACGCTTTATCAACATCTTAGGTTATTTTGCGTCTGAATGAGATGAAGGTGACAATGCCGGTGAAATGAGTCTGAGGTCCAGCACTGATAGTTGCCCAGCATTTGCTCGTATTGGGTTGAGGGAAAACCCTGGAAAAACCTCAACCAGATAACTTGCCCCAACCGGCAATCGAACCCAGGCAACCTGGTTTCTCGGCTAGACGCGCTGTTACTCCACAGGTGTGGACACCACAGATCTAGTCGCCCTTGGTAGCGCAGTTGGTATAGCTCTGGCCTTCTATGCTCGAGGTTGCGGGTTCGATCCCGGCCGAGGTCGATGGCATTTAAGTGTGTTTAATTGCGACAGGCTCATGTCAGTAGATTTATTGGCATGTAAAAGAATTCTTGTGGGACAAAATTCCGGCACACCGGCGACACTGATATAAATCTCTGCAGTTGCGAGCGTCGTTAAATAAACCATAATTTACCACAGATCTAATGCAAGGAGCGTGGCTAACGAGAAAGACAGGCTTCACTACGAAATGATCACGTGACAATCGTGGTTTGTGTAATGAATGCATGTCCTATGTAAGTTGTTTGTTGTCTTGGCCAAATAATGTCATATATTTTGTGTAATACAGTGATATTATGTTAGTTATGCTTCATTATTTAAATATCCATTATTTCATAACATATAAAGTGTTCGGTGCTTAATAATCTGCATTTTATTTCAGTAATTGTGAGTGTGTATTTCTCACCTGCTGTTCATCAACGGGTTTACAGTGCAATTTCTTCTCGTGTGAATTACCTGATAATTAAGCAGATTATGGTAAAGTATTTAGAATAATCTGTGTTACAAGCGATTTATCGGTGTTCTGATCATATCTTCGTCTGAAAAGCTTAAAATTTGTGTTAACCAACATAGCCTATAGCCTACTTAACCTCACTTGATGCAAGGTATGCATCGGCAGTAATATAATATAGGCCTTTATATTTCTTTCTGCTTGTAAGTGTGGTAACAATGCCTAGATGGTGTAGTGTATTTGGATGTAGATCCAATTATGATTCAGAAACTGAGTCAACGTCAACATTTGCATTGCCAAAGATGAAAACAGATGTAAATTTTGGCTTTGACACATTCTAACAGACTTTTCAAAATTAAAAAAAAAAAAAAAAAAAAAAAAAACCTGTTGTTTGTATGAAACATTTCGAGGAATCGTGCGTTATAAAAGTAGACAAGGTTAAAGGAGAACTGAAAGAATATCCAAGAATAATACCCAAGCTTTCTGAAAATGCTGCATCTACCCTTCTTCCAAACACACCTTCATATTGCTCTAAGAAAATCCCTAGAGTTAAATATCTTGCTGATAAGGAAGAAGAAAATCTATACCAGGCTATTCGTGGTAGTATTGAATCCAGTAAACAATATTACATTGAACACAAAACAATGAAGAGTATAGGCCTAATTGATATTATATCATTTGCAGAGTCCTGAAAAATGGAATATAATTAAGGATGATGGAATAATACATATTTGTTTACTAGGCGTCAATGATGGAACACCTTGTGTTAAATCTTTCATCACTGTGCAAGATGACTTGACTTTTACTGTAAAGTGAATGACATTCGTCTCCTCAATACATTGACAAGTAAACAAAAGCATGTCATATCCAGGCCTTGTACACTGGTTTCTGACAAATAAATATTATTATTATTATTATTATTATTTAAATATATTGGATAATACAGGGTTGACCGCTCGAATGTACCTAATTTCAATTGTATGTGACTGGTGAACGGTTGAAGATAGAATCTTATGGTAACGTTTATATGAAAGAAAAACTCAACAAGTTTCGAATTCTATTGGTAGATGGTGTGCAGACACTGTTTCTTTTCGTAGATTGTATCGATTGTCAAAATGGCGACACCGGAGATGAAAGCGCAAACTGTATTGTGGTATGCGGAGTTTAGTCCCTATTTACACTTGCTATTTGTCGCGCAACATCAAGCGCTTTCTGTCGGCTATATGTAGCATCACCGTTTACACTTGGCAGATTTTTCGTCCACAAGTCGACGCAAGATGTTGCGCTTTCTGCCGGCTAAATGTAGTATCACCGTTCACTCTTGGCAGATTTCTTGTCTGCTACTCGAGGCTACTTGTTGAGCTCGAGCAACGTGTGAATGATGTGGTGAGCCTTTTAAATGAACAGAATGGATTTTAACAATAAAAAGTAGCTGTTTTAGCTTCTGCAGCTTCAAGTGTTTTGTTAGCTTGCACTAATGAGAAGCAAAAAAAAGAAAAGAGAGAGAGAGAGAGACTGGGAGAGGAGATGGAGGTCCAGAAGGCAGGAGAAAGGGTTATTCCATGTTCTCAGTAAAGATTTCAAACTGGAACAAAATTGTCCAATAGATATTTATTATATTAAAATGAATTGAAAGTTTAATTTTTTTTCTTGCATATTGACTTCTGATGTTCTTTATTTTTGTTTTGGTGTTGGAGGGAATAGTATTGGGACGAACAGACTCCAAATTTTTACAAATAAACTCCAGTGCATTTTCCCTCCAAATCCTATTGTGATAGTCCTTATTTCTGATGTCATAAAAGTATGGAAATTCCTCGTAAAGCTTGATTAATTTCATTACTTGGTTTTTGTTCCACTCTGACATGATGCTACAAAGCGCGCGGAAAGAGAGAAACAGCTGATTAAAAGTTGTCTGCTACTGCTTTTCCGAACCATGTTCAGGTCCTGTCGCGTCAATTCGGCTGGCCCACCTAGGAAATGTCGCACAGAAATAGAAACAGCTTCTACTCAGCAGATGTCGAAAGGAAAGGAACGAAATCCGTACTGCGCATGCGCCCTCGCTGTAAGTCGAACGACAAATAGCAAGTGTAAATAGGGACTTAAATCAATTGTTAGAGTTCAAAGGGAGTATCGGCGAGTGTTTAACCATGATGCTCCAACTGCTAAAAGCATTAAGAAGTGGCACGGTACATTTTTAGCTACAGGATCGGTGTTGAAAAAGCATGGTGGTGGTCATAGAACATCCGATGAAATAGTTGCAAATGTTCAAGCCGCGTATGAGCGAAGCTCGCGGAAGTCATTAAGAACAGTTTCGTGGGAACTTCAAGTACCAAAATCAACATTGCAACGAATTGTCCACAAACGTCTCAAACTATATGCATACAAAGTGCAGTGAATGCAACGTCTGGAGCCAGATGACAAACCCAAATGAGTGGAATTCGCCAATATGATTTCTTTCTCTGAGGCTACGTCAGAGATAAAGTATACGCCACCCCAGTCAGAGACCTTCGTGATCTTTGGGAGCGCATCATAGAGGCTATTGAGAGCATTCCAGAAGACATGCTCCAACGTGCTTGGCAACAAATCGTTCATCGCCTCGATATCGTCACAGTGACAGCTGGAGCTCACGTAGTGATATGGTGATGTGCATATCGAAACTTGTTGAGTTTCCCTTTCATATAGGTTTCTATCTTCAACTGTTTACTAGTCACATACAATTGAAATTAGGTACATTCGAGCGGTCCACTCTGTATAATGCCACAGAAAATTCTGAAATGATAGTTGAAGTTAAAGACAAGTTAGGTACTGCTATTTAGGTGTTAAAATCTCTACCAAATTATGAAGAAAATTAACACTTAAAATTTATTGTAGAGCAACTAAATTTGTCACAGATTCAAAGACACAGGATTCGTTCCAACAAGCGGTTCAAGTATCGGTTCATGTACGAACCATGGATCATCTTACATGGATGCGCTGGTTGGGTATCTGCTACAGGATTGAAACAGAACTGGATGGTGTTGGGATGCTTTTTCGGATCATCGTGTACTAAATCCAGAGATTTTATAACTATGATCATCTTTACCTGAGAATGGGCTGCTTAATTATTATTGCTTCACAGCTAATTCAAATTTCAGAAAATTGAATTTCGATAATTTTCTATAAAAAGATAAGATAACAAAAAGAAAATGGAAGGCAAGAATTCCGCTAATTCGATGTCATATACTGGGGGACTCTCATCTAAAAGTAGTTTTTTCTAATTATTCATTTATATATTTTATTTATTGTACTTTTAATGAAAGTTGTAGGTTGAAAATGTAATTAACTATTTCAATACCCAAATAATGTTCATTCTCTTTCTTTTTGGCAAAAATTTAAACTAAATCTCTAGTTTCATTATTCGTCTGCACTGTTACTTTCAGTGATGTGAATGGGCGAGCATGTCTTTCTTCAGTATCCAGGAGATGTTGGTGAGCTTATGCGCATGTCAGAGATGCGTACTTACCAATACATGTCTCAATCCACCGACTATTTCTGACCATTCTGGACCCGTGTCAAAAGTTTGTTGGAATGTCCGATTGAAGTACATGTTTCTGGTTCAGAACTGGTTTGGAGTGTGTTGGAATGCCTTTTCTATACTGTGCATGCTGACAATAGTTACGGACGGTTCCTGACTGTTGTTGGAACGAACCTATAATGGCATTATGGCAACAAAATAATGATATTAGCGTTCTCCTTCTATGTTCGTTCTTCTTTTGCATATAACACTTTAAGGAAATGTGATTTAAAGATTTTACCACATCCACGTACACTACAAAACTCATCTGTTCTTGTCACCTCTCTTTGGAAAGCAGTTCATACTTGGAGAAGATAATTATGCATTTGAAACCACATGAGGTGTTGGTATCTCTAATAATGGATGACAATTATATAGAGCCTCAGCTGCCCTTCAAGGCCGGTGAAATTTATGGATGCAGCAGTTTTGATGCTCAGAAGGATGCTAAAACAGCACAAGTCTTCATGATATGTATTTATTTAGCCTGACGAGTTACTCCCTTGATTTGAATTGTAAATTATTTAAAAATAGCGTGTAAGAGGGTCTTAGATTAGAAATGTTTACCTTAAATGTAGTTCTGTTTATAAGTATGCATAAGGGTGTAATTATTTTTCTTATTTGAACTGTTGTATCAGTGAAGTGAGGTGAGTCAGTGAAGTTATGGTTTTACAGTGCAGTGAATAGTTCCGATCAGTGATAATTTATAGCGTCAATGAAATGTGTTCAATAGTGTCAGTAAAATGTGTTATAGAGTGTCAGTGAAATGTGTCCTAAAGTGTCAGTGAAATGCGTCATAGTGCCACTACAGTGAGTGAGATGGGAGTAAAGTGAAAGACTATTGAAACTTATGTAGGACCTATACATATGTAGGTTGTATTGTGAAATTAGGTTATGTTATGTTTTATTATTAATTGTAATTATTATGTTAAATTGTATTGTGTATTCTTATTATATTGTGTATATAATTGTATTGTGTATTGTATTATTGTATTGTGTATTGTTTATATTGTGTATACCACTGCCACTGGGTGCTTGCCCACTTGCAGTGTAAATAAATACATACATATCTTCCCTTCTATATAAATATGTAGGTTACCCATAGATGTGGTAGCAATTGTATCGTGATCAATATCATAAGTCAGCAATTACAGTCTTTAATAACGGATATCTTGACAATGTTGGAAAGAATTGGTTTCAGAGTTATTAGTGTAATAGTGGACAATAACAGCGTAAATAGAAAGGCATTTGAAATTATGATTCCAATAAAATAATGGAACTAAGTATTCCTCATCCATTGGACCCTTCTAGAAATATGTTTTTCATATTCGATACAGTTCATATTTTGAAATGTATTAGAAATAACTGGGAACTAAGAGAAATGTCAATAAGTCATTGCATTTTTCTGATATGAATGATCACACTGTAGTATTATCAGCTCAATATAGACATTTAGAGATAGTTTATGAAAAAGAAAAGAAGTTTCTGATTAAATATGGGCATACACTTTCAGCCAAAGTGTTATATCCAACATCGATACAGAAACAAAATGTTAACTTAGCACTAAAAATGTTCAATGACAAAAATATTGTAGCATTGAAACATGCCACCAAAGACATTCCAAATGTTTTTGACGAGGTAAATTAAATTGTCATTTCTTTTAAATATTATTGTGAACTGGTGGAAAATTGCAAACGTAAAAAGTGCGTTTGAAGGAAAGAAGGAAAAAGATTCAACGACCCATACAGGAAGGCAATTAGAAGTCCCTCTGATATGCAAGTTCAGTTCCTGAATTGGCTAAAAATTAGGAGGGTATTTGTTTCGTCATGTGATGCATTATCATCCCCTAATTTCAGTCTTTGATTTTGACACTGGAATCTTTCATGGAAGCCATACCTTATTTATTTGAAAATTATGATGTTGATGACATTTTGTTAAGTAAATTTCAGTAACAACTTGGAGAGTCATTTTGGTTCGTATAGACAGTTTAAGTGGAGCCAACTATTTCATTAGTTTCATTCAGGTTCTAGAAAATGAAAGAAAACTGAGATTCAAGAATGATGTGTTATTGCTGCTCATAATGTCAATGTAAATTTAAAAGAATTAATACCTCTCCAACACGATTGTGATAATGATGTGGATCTAACTATTTTTTTCAAGTTATCGACTAGAACTTCGAACTTCATGTAATTCCAAGTGATATTATTCCAATATTAACATATTTAGTCGAGGCCATATGTACGACACTTCAAAATTTTCTATACAGAATAGCTCAATTCCAGCAAATAGTAATTCTTTCTGACTCAAAAGCAGCCATTTTAGTTGTAACATCCACTTTAACACCAAAAAGTCAACAAATTCTTGAGTGCTGGAAATTTCACCTCAACAACCTAAAGAAAAAAAAATATTTTTTCAGTAGATACCAGAACATTGCGGATTGACTGGCAATGATGCTGCTGGTACTTACTTACTGGCTTTTAATGAACCTGGAGGTTCATTGCCGCCCTCACATAAGCCCGCCATTGGTCCCTATCCTGAGCAAGATTAATCCAGTCCCTATCATCATATCCCACCTTCCTCCAAACCATTTTAATATTATCTTCCCATCTACGTCTCGGCCTCCCCAAAGGTCTTTTTCTCTCAGGCCTCCCAACTAACACTCTATATGCATTTCTGGATTCGCTCATACGTGCTACATGTCCTGCCAATCTCAAACATCTGGATGTAATGTTCCTAATTATGTCAGGTGAAGAATACAATGCATGCAGTTCTGTGTTATGTAACTTTCTCCATTCTCCTGTAAGTTCATCCCTCTTAGCCCCAAATATTTTTCTAAGCACCTTATTCTCAAACACCCTTAACCTATGTTCCTCTCTCAAAGTAAGAGTCCAAGTTTCACAACCATAAAGAACAACCGGTAATATAACTGTTTTATAAATTCTAACTTTCAGATTTTTTGACAACAGAATAGATGATAAAAGCTTCTCAACCGAATAATATTAGGCATTTCCTCCTGAGTATCATTTATATTTGTTACTTTTGCTCCCAGGTATTTGAATTTTTCCACCTCTTCAAAGGATAAATTTCCAATTTTTATATTTCCATTTCGTACAATATTCTCGTCACGAGGCATAATCATATACTTTGTCTTTTCGGGATTTACTTCCAAACCTATTTCTTTACTTGCTTCAAGTAAATTTCCTGTATTTTCCCTAATCGTTTGTCGATTTTCTCCTAACATATTCACGTCATCCGCATAGACAAGAAGATGATGTAACCCGTTCAATTCCAAACCCTCTGTGTTATCCTGAACTTTCCTAATGGCATATTCTAGAGCGAAGTAAAAAAGTAAAAGTGATAGTGCATCTCCTTGCTTTAGCCCTCAGTGAATTGGAAATGCATCTGACAGAAACTGACGTATACGGACTCTGCTGTATGTTTCATTGAGACACATTTTAATCGAATTAGTTTCTTGGGAATACCAAATTCAATAAGAATATCATATAAAACTTCTCTCTTAACCGAGTCATATGCCTTTTTGAAATCTATGAATAACTGATGCATTGTACCCTTATACTCCCATTTTTTCTCTATTATCTGTTGAATAAGAAATATCTGATCAATAGTCGATCTATTACGCCTAAAACCACACTGATGACCACCAATAATTTCATATACATGTGGAGTTAATCTTCTCTAAAGAATATTGGACAAAATTTTGTACGACGTCAACAAAAGTGATATTCCTCGAAAGTTACTACAGTTAGTCTTGTCCCCCTTCTTAAAGATAGGTACGATTATGGACTCCTTCCATAGTCTGGTACAATTTCCTTTTCCCAAATAGCAAGTACAAGCTTATAAATTTCGTTAGATAATGCGCTTCCATCCTCATGTATTAATTCTGCTGGAATTTGATCGATACCTGGAGACTTATAATTTTTCAGATTTTCTATCGCAATTTCGACTTCTGAAAGTGTGGGTTCGGGTATAAATGGCTCAGCAGTCTGTATTTCAATTTCGTTCCGATCATTTCTGTTTGGCCTATGTATATTTAGTAGTTGCCCAAAATAGTTTTTCCATCTGTTCAGGATTGAATGAGAGTCTACAAGCAAGTCACCATTCTCATCCTTGATCGCATTTACCCTTGCCTGATATCCATTCTTACATTCCTTTATGCTCTTATATAAATCTCTAATGTTTTTATTTTTACTATTTGTTTCTACTTCATTCAGTTTTTCCTTCAACTAATCTCTCATTTTATTCCTAAGTGTACGATTTGCTTCCCGTCTTTTATTGAAATAATTATCTATATTCACCTCAACTGGATCCTGTAAGAATTTCAATTTTGCCTGTTTCCTTCTTTCTACTACCATGCAACAATCTTCATCAAACCACGGTTTCTTTTTTCTTAGTTTCATAATAACCTATGATCTGTTCAGCTGCAATTTTGATATTATCTCGGATGTTTTCCCACATACTATTAACATCTAACTCTTCCTCAAGTTTGTCGGAACTTGCTAATACAGCAAACCTATTTGAAATTTCGACCTGATAATGTTGCTTGGTTTCCTCATCCTTTAATTTCGGAATATTGCTGATTATCTTGCCAAAAAGGCTGTGGTACTTGTCAAAAACCTGCTACACAATTATCCTATTATACAATAAAAAGAATAATTACTTCACAATACCACAAAATTATAACAAATCATCATCTCCAAATTTCCAAAAATAAAAGGTGGGAATCTGTCTCAACCCAAAACGACCCTGGATACACTAGGAAGAATGCAGTTGCAATTTTTAGACTGTTTATGGGACACGACTGCTTGGCCAAGCATCTTCACAGGATTGGAATATTTCCTTCACCACTCTGCCCCTTATGTGATCTTCAAGGAAAATGGGTCAAAATCATCTTCAACACTGCTCAGCCACTATCAACTTGGCGTCCTTGAGTGAAAAATACTGGAGAGCGAGAGAATTAATGTTTTCATTGTCAAAAATTCAGCATTAGCAAACAACAACAACAACATATTTAGGTGGGTTTGCAGCAAGACTAGTTTTGCGAAAATATAAATGTGACACATGCAGTAAATGGTTAGAATTGAATAAGGAAATTGAAGTTGACTTTTCCTATCAAATCAATCTTCTTAATGTATCCAGCTGTTTGCTGACAACATAAAGTCCACTACAGTCCACTGTAGTCTATTCAGTTGTTGTTTTTCACGAGAAATGAGGGGTATTTTGATCGGTGTTCATTATAGATGCCTGTTGCTAGTAGCCAGAGTTGGGATGTAGTGAATATATACTGCAGGGCTGTGTTTTCTGCAAATGGTACTGATGATTTTAATTTACTTCTTTTGTGGGTTATGGATGGACAGTACAGAAGAATGTGTTCCAGATCTTCATCATGATTATTGCACCACAGACAAGTAGGATTATCAGAAATGTGAAATCAGTGTAGGTACAATTGAGTGACAATGTGACCTGTTCTGGCTCTTGTTAAAAATGTTTGAACATCTCTGGGCAAGTTTTTGTACATTTTCAAGTCATTTGGTTTCTTTTGTACAGACTGTAAAATTTTTCCTTTGTTAGAAGAATTGTTGATCCATAGGTTTGTAAAATGAGACTTTACTGAAGCAAAAGCACTGGATAGAGATATCACTTGAAGAGGTCTTGGTTGCAAATATATTGCCTGTTTTGCAATATTATCGACTTTCTCGTTTCCAGGTATATCACAGTGACTAGGTATCCATTGAAATGTTATTTCCTTTTGGATGACTTTTCCTATGATTTTATTAAATATTTGGATAGGGGGAAGTGAATTTTACCTACTGAACAAGTAGCATATACTATAGGTTGGTGTGTCATACAATGTCACTGTTAGCCGAAGATTTTGTTAAGAATTTTGCGGAAAACAGCTATCTGTTGCCCAGAAAATTTGCAGAATAAAATTGTTGAGGTCGGACATAATTAATGCTGAATATAATTGTTTGCCTAATAAGACTCTTATGAATAAACTTCGAAGTGTTGCTCTTTGTGTGAACAAGATTCTTATAAACAATTTTGTTAAACTATCGAGTGAACAATCAAGTGATTCCACACCCAGTTCAAGAAAAATTAAGAAACTGAAGCCTTAAGTTACAGCAGTGTGAAAGGAGGAATTTTACGGATATATTGTCTGCACTTCATAAGTGCAAGAACATCGTTCCTTAGTGGCTTAAGTGAGTATGATAATTCTAAAAATCTCACAATACCCACACAAAAATAGGAATAAAAAATTGTAGTCGGTAAGAAACTACATGTGGTAATGTTCACGAGAGAGTGAGGGAGAGAGAGAGAGAGATGTTTGTCCTTCCGTGGACAAGAATATTAAAATAATATTTATTTAATCTTGTTTCACTCATTTTTTGGAATACCATTGGAAGTTACAGGTGTCTCATAAATTCTAAATATATAATCAATTTTTTTCCCCTCTAGGCCTACATTGTTAATAGCATTAGAATCATTCGTTATTGAATCGCAAGTAGTTACTCAGCCAACTTCTCAAATGAGATATCATTCAATTAAATATTTGGATCATTTTATTTTAAAACACGTTAGGACAAAAACTGCTATAACACATGTAATTTATATTTTAAACAATGGTGTAACATTTTCTGACATAATCACAGATATCAACAAAATTGCATACTTCTTATCATTTTATGGGAAAAATGTGCCAGTACCATACATGTTGGAAATGAAAGAAATTTTTATTAGAGCTTTTCACATAACATAATAGTTGTTTTAAAATAAAATAATTTATTTATGATAGGTATGTTAATATCTAATTTCAATATTGATTTAAAAGAATTTAGTAATACAGTCTGTTCCGTTTGGATATGGATGATATTAATTTATTATTATAAAACTATTATCATAGGAAAAATTTCTTGCTGGTAATATTATGATTAAAAGATGGAAGTTTCCATATATGACAATCAACAATGCATAATCTGAAAGGACGAATGAAAATCGTCGGTGATTGAAATGGCTACTACAAATCAACAACGGGCACAATGTGTTCTTTGGTATGCTAAATTTGAGAGTGTTAGTGTTAAAAGAGTTCAAAGGGAATTTCGACGTGATATGGTGTGCGTAATGTACCTAAATACGATTCCATAATGTTGTGGTATCGAACATTTGTAGAAACAAGTTGTGTTAAAAAAAAAACATGCAGAAGGTCGCAGGTGAAACCCAGTACTATCTCTAGGCTTGGTCCCCAAACTCCCCAGATCTAACCCCTCCTGACTTCTTCGTGTGGAGTTTTGTTGAAGACATTGTCTATTCACAGAAACCCAGGAACATTGATGATCTGTGAGCAAAATTACTCAAGCTTTTCAACAAATCATCTCTCTTATGTTACAACGGACATGGGCTGAATTGCATCACTGTTATGAGTTATGCAGGGTGTGCAATGGGAATCATGTTGAGCTGTGAGGAATCTCCCATCTTTCAGTGTTGTATGAACAAAGTTTCAACAAATAAAATTCAGTAGTAAATGTTTTACAGTGGTTTATTTTATCCATGCCCAAACGGATCACTCTGTAGTAATAAAATATGTTTAATTTCATGTTAATTCTTATTTTGAAAGTCGATAAATATGTGACTGCACTTTGTCAGTATATCCAGATCGGGAGCTAGGACTAACTCACTAAACTTCCCGTAAAGCTGTGTGGCATGTGCTAGAGTCTGCCTATCACATCACCCATGTGCAAGGAAGAAATGCTGGTCAACTATACATAGAAGTACACAAGATCAACAAGCCTGGAGACTGAGAATAGTGTCGTTGCAATAGATGGATAGATGTACTGTGTGTCCTTGTTACTAATATGATATACTCAACATATTATGATATTGATAGGACATGTGGTATATTGAAATTAAAACTGTCAGTAACTTCAAGAAAGTCAGCCCCTTTTCTATTACCTTTATCTGCTGCCATCTTAACTGTCATTTGTTTGAGATCATGCTCTATGTCGTCCAACCACTTCTACTATTTTTGTCCTATTTTTTGCTTTCTACTTTGTAAATCTCATATGGACTGCACTTATCATATTACCAACCCATTCCAGTCTTCTATGTAATTGTGTTGCTGTTACACTCTGTCTAAATCTCTTGCTTTGTCGAGCATATATTCTTATTCTCCAAACATGATAAATTAGCTATTATGATTGCAACAGCAGGAATGCTTTTATAGTCTTATATTATCTATTTCTTTGTTATTATGTCTAGATATTTGAAGCTGTTACTCGTCTCGAGTGATAAATTTTACGAATATAATGGAGCCAGTGCCATAAGTTTCCTTTACATTAACATGTTACTTACTTATTTACTTATGGCTTTTAAGGAACCCGGAGGTTCATTGCCACCCTCACATAAGCTCGCCATCAGTCCCAATCCTGTGCAGGATTAATCTAGTCTTTACAATCATATCCCACCTTCCTCAAATCCATTTTAATATTATCCTCCCATCTATGTCTTGGCCTCCAAAGGTTCTTTTCCCTCCGGCCCCCCAGCTATCACTCTATATACATTTCTGCATTTGCCCATACGTCCTACATGCCCTGCCCATCTCAAACGTTGGGATTTAATGTTCCATATTGTGTCAGGTGAAGAATATAATGCGCGCAGTTCTGCATTGTTTAATTTTCTTCATTCTCCTGTAACTTCACCCTCT
Source organism: Periplaneta americana (assembly GCF_040183065.1). Lineage (NCBI taxonomy): Eukaryota > Metazoa > Arthropoda > Insecta > Blattodea > Blattidae > Periplaneta > Periplaneta americana. The sequence continues at coordinate 13,505,913 of NC_091133.1, read as the reverse complement.
TAGCCCCAAATATTTTCCTAAGCACCTTATTCTCAAACACCCTTAACCTCTGTTCCTCTCTCAAAGTGAGAGTCCAGGTTTCACAACCATACAGAAAAAACCAGTAATATAACTGTTTTTTTAAATTCTAACTTTCAGCTTTTTTGAGAGCAGACTGGATGACAAAAGCTTCTCAACCATATAATAACAGGCATTTCCCATATTTATTCTACTTTTATTTCCTCCCGAGTGTCATTTATATTTGTTACTGTTGCTCCAAGATCTTCAAAGGATAGCTTTCCAATTTTTATATTTCCATTTCGTACAATATTCTGGTCATGAGACATAATCATATACTTTGCCTTTTCGGGATTTACTTCGAAACCTATCTCGTTACTTGCTTCAAGTAAAATTTCCGTGTTTTCCCTATAGTTTGTGCATTTTCTACATTAATATGCAATATGTTTAAATTTGTTCTCTTATCAAGTACCATTTTATTTGTTTTATTCGCAAGTAGTGTTAATGTTTCAACTTTTTCACCAATCTCGCAAGCATCATCACGTCATTCACATGGCGGAATTATTGCCTTCATCTTTTAAATATTTTGACATTTGAATTATTCTGTATATATCAAAATTTTTGTTCACTACTAAAGCATAGGATGTTGTGTATCAAATAAAAAATTACCGCTCTATAGTTTGGATGTGGAACTGCCTTAATTTATCCATTTTTTAATCAGTACATTTCTTATTGCTGTACTATAGCTGCGCTCATAACGCGGATGTATGACAAGGTTTTTGTTACTTGGTTATTTAACGACGCTATATCAACTACTAGGTTATTTAGCGTCACTAGAATTAGTAATAACGACGAGATTAGGCCGAGGATTCGCCACAGATTAAATTACATTCGCCTTACGGTTGGGGAAAACCTCGGAAAGAATCCAACCAGGCATTCTGCTCAAGTGGCAATTGAGCCCTCACTCGAGCGCAGCTTCAGATCAGCAATCAAACGTAAGACGAATCTCAAGTAATCTATAGTGAATCTTCTGCCTCATCTCACTATCACCAATTCCATCGATGGTAAATAATCGAGTAGTTGATGCAGCGTCGTTAAATAACCAACTAAAAACTGCGATATGCCAAGTAGTAGTGAGAACGTTTCTTTCTTTAGGGCACCAATGCAATTATGTAAGAAATATACCTGTCTGTGATCATCACCGTTGTTTCGTTGCCTCAGTACAGTATTTGTTCTGCAGATTCCTCCTCACACGGCTTTCATATTTGAAGAAGACATGTGATCGAAGTCTCAACTCAATCATCCACTGTTAAGTATTCACTTCCAACTACGTTATCATTTTTATTTCTTGCTATTAGAAATGTATAATATAAAGCCTCTCTAAAGCTTTTTTCCTGCTTATGATTCATATGTAGACATTTTTCTCATTTTTATCTCGTAATCTTTGTGTATATCTTGTTGCAGTATCATTTCTCTGTCCTAAATAAGACTATCCATTTCTCGTTTATCTTTCCACGTATTTACATTTCTTTCGTTAATATCTTCTTCACATATCTGGATGTGTACGTGTGCAAGTGCGTTTGTATCTGTATTCATGAGGAGTGGACTTTCAGACCTTACTGTGTTGTGCACTTTAGCTTACAAGAAAAATGGAAGAAATCGTTATAAGCAGTGAGGGTAGTGAGACGGTATGCGCTGGTATGGAATACCGCCACTGGTTTCTATGGCCAGAAAACATACCGTTAGTGAAAAATGACATACTGTCACTGAAAAAATGTGATTCGTAAAAATTTGTTTATACATTTCTTCACAGCAAAGAGTACTACCTGTTTGCTTCGTAGATCTAAACCACAACCTCCACGTATATTTAGACATGTTTATTTGATAAGTCAACCCCTGGAATGCTTACAACGATAGTATTTCAAGTGTAGAAGGCTATGGTCTGTATTTTGTGGTGGCCATTGTTGCCAATTTAGTGAGTATCATTTTTGTTGTTGCACTTTTTATTAATAATAATTACATAAGGCACTTTGATGCTTTAACATTATTTTAAATAATAAGTCTCAGTGGACACTGCAAAATAATCTGGTAAATAACTGAAGAAACCTGAAATTATTTTATTAAGAAATGTAATGTGAGCCACTAGCGTGGCTCAGTCGGTTAAGGCACTTGCCTGCCGGTCTGAAGTTGCGCTCGGGCGCGGGTTCGATCCCCGCTTGGGCTGATTACCTGGTTGGGTTCTTTCCGAGGTTTTCCCCAAACGTAAGGTGAATGCCAGGTAATCTATGGCGAATCCTCGGCCTCATCTCGCCAAAAATCATCTCGCTATCACCAATTTCATCGACGCTAAATAACCTAGTAGTTGATACAGCGTCGTTAAGTAACCAACTTAAAAAAATATATATACTGTGTTGTGTAAGCTTCAAAGATTCAGGTTACTGATTGCACGAAACAATTTATTATATACATCATGTATGTGTATGTTGTAAGGAAGAGGTATGCCTTTTTTAAATCGTGGTATCCGAAGGAAAAAACTTGGGGTAGCATACCGCCTCTGGTTTTTCCTCACTTCCCTCACTGGTTGTAAGATAATTTAAATGTTGAATAGAACATATTATTGGCATAAACTGCAGAACAAAAATCCGTCAGTCTACAGCTATAGTTTGATCAATCCTGCTTTCATAGTCAGGATTATTTGGTGGGAATGTTCGTGGACAATCTGCATTTTGGTTAGGAAAATAGAACGAAATACCTTCTGAATATCGCGATAGAACTATGTTTTCATGGAATAAATTTAATTTCAGCACTTTTTGCTATTTATAATTAAGGTATTCTTCGCATGTAATATTTATATTTATACATGAGTTTCAGAAATAACCTAATCTTTTACAATCAAGAAATTAAAATATAATTAATTACATGCGAGTATTTTCTGTCGTTTTCACCTACACAGTCAAAAACGAATTACTTTCTCCACACATCACTAGGTCATCATCATGATCAGTAATCTGTACAGTTTCGGTATTAGTAAACCAAGTTAACCTATGGTAGTTATGGCACAACCTGGCGTAACTTCTCATTCGCTTTCTGTGGTCTTAATGAACTCTGATTGGCGGTATGATGGTAAAGCTATCACCACTTTTGGTCCTCGTTTGAGCAAGAACCGAAATGGCTTCTTTATATTATTGCCATAGTGAGTTTCTTTCTTTTCAAGCACAGTTGGGGACTGAGTGTCCTTCCTCTTCATTATCATTATCTTTGCCTCAGTTAAGCCTTGAATCTTATTCAAACAAGTAAGTGACAGAGTTCTTATCTGCCAAATATTTTATGCTTCCTTGTTTAGACTTTGACCATAGGAGTTTTTCAACAGAGCCAAATTTCCCTCTGGCAGCAGAAAGCTGCGCACTCTTTAAGATGTTTTCTTCTTTGTGATCAGTGGGACGAAATTAGAAAACCAAAAGAGTAGAAATAAAAATCTTCTTATTTTCACAGAACATTCATTGACCAAAAATCTTACGATTGTAATATTTTCCTGTATCATTCTGACTAAGAATTCATGGAAAGCAAATGCATCCTTATTAACTTCGCCGACAACCTGATCGTCTGTCATTGAATAAAATGTAATTTGTTATGCCAATAAATCAATGCTGCGGAGAAAACATATAGTTATCTAGCATGAAATGCTTTCTGTATCACGACTATAGGCAATATTTGAATTTGTTAGAAGTCAGAATATTATCAACTCCAATCTGTGACACTTCCGAAAAAATCGCTGTAATAGAATAGCGATTTTGTCGCAGTGTTAATTTTCTGTTCAGATGAATCTTGGCGATTATGGGTCTCGGTGACATGTCATATCAACAGAGTAATTTGCGCGGCGTGTATACGGAAAACAAAACACTCTCAGAGCTGTTATCGGGATGTGTGTGCGCGTATATCCAGGAATGTCTACTAATGATTAAGTGAGTCATTCGTGGAAGAATACAGCCAGTGCATAGTTTCAGTATCAAATAATTTCCGATGTTAACCTTTTGCCTTTTGAATGGCGCGAAGATTAATTACTTTCTAATTATGTTCTACGTCAAGTTAATCTACTGACTTGCAGAAGCTGTCACATATATACGTAAATTAAGTCTTGAATTACTGAATAAATCACTTAAATGGAGACATAACACATCATCATCATCGTCATCATCATCATCTTCATCTGAATTGCATTCCAGATTGCTTCTTGATTGAAAGGAAGCATTTCCTTCACTTGGCAACATTCACGTCATAATTCCAAGACTTCTCTGCAGTCTTTGTCTTCACCTCAACAACATATGGCCTGCTGGTCAAAATTTGTGCTTTCTTTTCCAGTAAAGGAGCGCAATTTTGATGGAAACGGAAATAGAAGCAGTTGAATAGTGTCCCGAATAAGCTTGATGTAGTTTTCTTTAAAGATCTATAGGCCGAAATGATCCAACTGTTGAAGATAGTGACGTGTTTCTGATGCAGCTGCAATTATAAATTATACGCATCCATGCAGTCACTTCCAACTGCGCATTTCCTTCAACATTTGCAATTTCCGGATCTCGGTTTTCATTCTCGTGGATAGGTCTCTCAGTTATGCTGCATCACTAATTATGGTCAAGAAATATATCAGGATTCAAAAGTAAAATTTCTGTTCGTATAAATCCACTAATAGCATTGTGGTTGTAGCTATTTTTTTGTAAGTCAATGTAAATAAATTGCCAGTCTGGTATTGGGTCACAACTTTCCCAGAATGAACCCCCAACCATTTGGAGTTTGCCTAATTCTAATATGTTTTCAGAGGCCCTAAGAATGTCACATCTAAGGGCAAAGTCGTACGTGCAGTACAGAGAGAGTGAAGCCTCTATCTCTAGCATTTGTCAACACATCGACTCGAATGACCATCAAACAGAAGAGATAGTTTGCTGTCTTTGGATGGGTTGGCATGTTCTTTGAAGTGTTTCAGTCACTGTGTAATCAATTCCCTGGTCATCCATTCCTGTTGGGTCACTAGCCCTAATGTTCCAGATGGAGTTCCATCAAATAGTTGTTGTTTTGACTTCTTTTGACTTCTTCCCGGCAAATATCAAAGCAGGTGGAGCAAAATTTCTGTAAGAGCTCTTACCATATTACTATAGCTTGTTGACTTTGCTTGGCACTTATTATAGTCCTTACTTGCTTCTTCGTGCTGCAAGAATTTTCTATGATCTTTGAACTGCTGATAGTGCCGATTCATCAACATTCCAAATTCGTGCAGCCTGTTCACCTAAAACTGAATAAACTTATCAATTCGTGTAAACGACAGTGTGTGTCATTTTATCCTAATAGTTGATATGTCATTTTACCCCGAGTGATAGCTTTTAACATGTCGAGGCACTGCTAATGCTCTCATGGACATGAAGGTTATAAAACACGTTAAAAATAATCACAACGAAACTACTTACATGCCTCATGTATAACAAATATGTTTGGTTTCTTGTATCTTGTGTAAAATGTTACCAAAGAAATGTAACTCCAAAGTTCGACAACAAGATGTTCATTGATTTCAGAAAAAAAAATGTTTCACGAATAATCGATGCCATTCATGGAGGTTCTCTGTTACCAATATGGAAACAATAACTCTATGCATAGGACTGTTGTTTCGCGCAGAAGAATCGAGAAACCTAGATACGGTATGTCATTTTATCTGAATATGTAATTTCATTTTATGACAGATTCTTCTACCAGATTAATACCACAGGTCAACCAAGCAACCCTTCAATTCTCCAACCAACATTGTGCTAAAACTGTTTATTCAGTCCGGTATATAAATTTCACTCTGAGACATAGTAAGTAAAGTGGGACCTTTCCTGCACTTGAGGATGCTGCTACACAGTTGGACGGCTGTTCTCATCTTACAGTGATTTAACATTAAGTAGCAGATCTATTGTGGAAAAGGAAACGCATTCATTGAATACAGTACGACAATGGTTTCCAACTGTTGACCAGTATTGAATTTTGAATCATTTCACCTTTATTTCTGTAAGATGGGAAAAACTTCGAAATTAAATAGTGTAATAGGAGTTTAAGTACCTTTACATCACATGATCGTGGAAACGTACTTTAAAAGATTTGACTCAGATTCTTTTTCTATCAAGTGGGAACTATAATGTCAGATAATATGTATCTGTGAAAATAAAATAATAACGTAAATATTGCAACAACTTTGGTGTGTATGTTCTGTGCTTGCAGTAAAATCTTCACTCGTCAAGTTCGTGAGGTCTGTTTTGCATCAGCCATATAACCAATAAACAGGTGAAATGTATGTCTTGCTGACTGGTTTGGAAAATAATTAGTATTCAAATGGAGAGAGAGATTCATATTAAGTTTCACTTTGAGTAAATCATTTACAACAATAATTTCATTTTATCACAAAATTTATTTCTTGTAAATTGTAATATGAGAGGAGTGCATATGAAAACACCTGTCCTATATTACTGAAGTCGGATTAGTTGTGTGGTAGATAATGTTTTTCCTATTCCTGATCTTTTCGATTGATTTTACATAGCGTTCAATGTCATTACCAGAATACAAATTTTTGTTATGACTTAATCATGTATAATTTTCTTGGAAATATATTTGAATTGAGCTTAGTTATTGAAAAAGGAGAAAAGTGTAACAAATTGTGCCTGGAAAATAGGACTACAATTAATAGCTCTGCCCTGACAATATAATTTAGTGACAATTGAGAACAGTAAATTTTTTCCGTCACTTACGGGATTTTGAGAGTTTTGCGTCGTTTACACACAGTCGGCCTCTAGGAGGAACACACTGGACTTGTATTCCATATTCTGTAGAGCATTATTCTAAGCGTACTATATGATATGGCCTACACGACATGAGTGTGATGATTGTCATATGTAATGCAGCAATGTTGGAATGCTGATAGTATAAGAGGTATTCAGCACTACAACTTACCATCTAACACAGTCTCTGTGTACCACAAATGCAATGTGGATCCTCTAGGATTTGATCCTGAGCCTGCAGCGTGAAAAGCTTATTTGGACTTACAATTAAACGTGCACCAAGATTCCAACAAATGGTATTTATTAATGAGTGACTATAGTTCATTCTAAGTAATCGCAAGGGCAGTTTTCAAGACCCGCCTCACATACTGCATGTTCAGTTCAAAGTGTGTCATGACTCGCTGACTCATGTGGCTAGCCGATAAGCCTAGAGAATTCAATCTTCCTACACTTCCGCAGAGGCGTATTACCTACGTGCCAGAGAAGTTGCCTGGCAAGTATGGCGTTCATTCTGAAGAGTACTTACCGATACGTATGGTATTGCCGGTAGTGGCAGGAATGTGAACTGTTTGGAAACACGTACTGAGGTAAGTATTTTTCTTTATGGGGAGAGGGTTAAGACAATTACGTATTTGTTGACATTAACTTCGACGGTCAACATGGACACAGAGCATTTGATTTGTGTTGTGGAATGTTGCCGTTACTGATGATAACAAATATCCTGTGTACCATTTGCCTGCGCAAAACAGTTCGAAAAAGGTTATGGTAGCACACAGACCGTACAGACCGCCATCTGTTGCTACGACGTTCAAGTTATACTGTACACGTTCTCAAGTTAAGATTCAACGCCTTGAATAATAGGCAACTTCTCTGACATAAAAGTTGAAACTCGCTTCAAATCGCTGACTCACAACAGTGATGTCATGACACACTTTGAAATGAACACCCAGTATTTCATCTTTAAAAAATTCGTGTCTTCATGCGTTCTAATTACATCCCAGTGTTATTTTACTTTAATCTGTCGATCTGACTTCTAACAGCAAACATGTCCAATATTTCAAACCGAACTTCCATGTAAAATTCTCACATATTTTTCATAATTTCACTGTGCAGTTTTTCTTGACGATGATAATTGCCTTTTTTGTTGTGATGGCCATAACTTTCACTAATGAGATTTTTTTTTAAATTACAGCAATCTGAATGCTGACGGGAATGAAATGCCAGAGGCGAAGCGCGCAAGTCAAAATATTTGTCTCCCATTGGATCTTGCCATAGAAAGTACACCTGAGCCTCAGATTTACGATCAATTCGTTAGAATAAAAAACAACATAGAGAGAGAGCCTGACATTCGCACAGACGAAGGTTGCTTCAAGTGTAATATTTGTGGCAAGTTGCTGCAGACTCTCCAAAGCCACAAAATACATTTGCGCTGCCACACCACTGAAAGGAGATTCAAATGCGATACCTGCGAGAAACGTTTTGTTCGACGTGGACATCTCAAAGCCCACTTACGTACACACAAATACAAGGGGACTTTCACATGTGATATGTGTGGGAAATGTTTTGTACATTCCGGTTATCTGAAATTGCACACACGTAAGCACTGTAAACGGGAGCCTTTTAAATGCGATGTTTGTGGAAAATGCTTTGTACATTCATCTACCTTCACAGTGCATGCACGTACGCATTCTGGCGAGAAACCTTTCAAATGTGATATTTGTGGGAAATGTTTTGTACATTCATCTGCCTTCAAAGTACATGCACGTACGCATTCTGGCCAGAAACCATTCAAATGTGATGTTTGTGGGAAATGTTTTGCAAGCTCAACTAATCTCACAGTGCATGGACGTACGCACTCAGGTGCGAAGCCTTACAAATGTAACGTTTGTTGGAAGAGTTTTGCACAATCTGGTCATCTCACAGAGCATGCACGTACACACTCTGGCGAGAAACCATACAAATGTGATGTGTGTGGTAAAGCTTTTGCGAGATCAGGTCATTTGACATTGCACTCACATACACACACTGGCGAGAAGCAATATAGTTGCGATGTTTGTGGGGCATGTTTTGTTAGATCGCGTCAACTCACAGTGCATGCACGTATCCATTCTGGCGAGAAGCGAAAGTAAACGCTCAATACTCTCCTCAAGAGTTTAAGACTACATAAAATTTAAAAAGCAATATCTTAGGAATATTTTTTGTTGTGTAATATATAACTCGAAAATTCTTCAAGAATGTGCAGCCGATGTGTGTTAGTACTTTATAATGTTAGTATATGCTTGTTTTTTTATTTCTTATAAATATATTCTGTATCTTCTATATCTACTGTATAATTTTATAACTAAAAGTATCGTTGATTCTGGAATCCCACAGGGAACTGTCCTATCACCACTACTATTCACTATTTACGTAAATGACATCCCCTCGACTCTACAGCGCTGTAAGCATCAACTTTACGCAGACGATTTACAAATCTATATCCACACAATCCCTGGCTCACTCAATGACGCAATACAAAATCTTAACGAGGACCTTGAATCTATATCTGCATGGGCCAGAAAGTTTGGTTTGACTCTCAATGCAAGAAAATCACAAGCAATCCTAGTGGGACATCAACGTCTATTATGCAACATTACTCCTGCTCTTCCAGTCAAGTTAAACGACACAATAATCCCTTTTGCTTCCTGTATTAAAAACCTTGGAGTTTACTTTGATACGCATTTTAACTGGAATAACCAAGTAACCCATATTACCAAAAAAAGTGCTTTCCATACTACATTCCTTAAACAGCATTCGAAAATTCCTTCTGCTATCACTCAAGAAAATAGTGGAAACACTAGTAATGCCCCACTTCGATTATTGTGATTTTTTACTGACTGACCTCAATGTCAACCAGTCGCAAAAATTACGTGTTCATAATTCTTGTGTTCGCTTCGTCTGCGATGTCCGTCGCGCTGACCACATTACCCCATCCTTCCAAACTCTAAACTGGCTACGGCTTAACGAACGTAGAAATTTTCATTCTCTTCTTCTCCTTTTCCAAGTCCTTCACACCTCTATCTACACCTACCTACCTTGCCACCCGTTTCAATTACCTATCATCATTTCATAATCTCTTCACACGCACGCAAAATAGCCGCATACTGGCCATACCAACACATAAGACATCATCGTATTCATCATCATACACAATCTTACTCTCGCGCTTGTGGAATACCCTACCCAGTGACATCAGAGACTGTCGGAATTTAGTAGCGTTCAAAAGCAAGCCTATTAAGCATTTTCTTACTGCGTAGAGCAGGTTTAATTTTTACTTAATTAATAAGAAAAAAATGTTTCTCTCTTCTTAACTTTTACAATAAACTGTCTAGGTTTTATTAATCAGTTAATCTATTAGTACTTTGATTTTTATTGTATTTGTAAATTTAATATTAATTGTAATTGTATTCTTAATATTGTAGTTGTAATCCCCTGGTAGAGGGGAAGAGAAGGCCTGATGGCCTTATCTCTACCAGCTTAAATAAATAATATAAATAAATAAATATTTTGGGTGTGCTATGTAGTATTTGTACCTATGTAACTATTGTCTTTACGGAAATAAGATAGGCTATCCCTTTTGAACAGTAATCAGCTGTGGTAATAACAATAACTGAACGATTTCGAAACTTTGGTTGAATTTCAATATATATTTATATATATTAATCAATATATTAATTTGATGGAGCTAAGGCCGTTAGGCATTCTCTATCACACCACCAGAATACAAATAGGCCTATATACAAAAACTAATGCAGAGAGAACAATAATAGATAAAATTACAAATAAAAAAAAGGAGAGATTGGAGAAAAAATACAAATATAATACAAAAGCAGAATAGACACAAAACATTAATTGGCCGCCTACCTTATAGTGATTAAATGAAATGATTAAATAACTGATTGTATAAATATCAAGACGAACAGTAACAATTTCGAAACATTTGCAGTAAAGTTAAAATGTTCATTTTAATGGACTGCACTACTTAGTAAGAACATGTTTACTAACTTTGTTTTTTAATACTGACAAATTCCGGCAGTCTCCGATGACACTGGGTAGGGATTTCACATCTGTGTTAAGGAAACTGCTCACCGTGTTTCACTGTGTGATCTCTTTCTGTGGGGTTTGTCAAGGACAATGTTTACAACCTCCACTTCCAGCGACGTTGGCTGAATTGAGAAGGCGCATTAACACAGCAATGTCACACAAGACATGCTTAAGAGGGTTTGGTAAGAATTGGATCACTTCCTGGATGTCTGATGTATTACACTTGGGGCTCACATCGAGTGCATCTAAGCTAGTATAAAACTTTAAACTTTCCTCTTTAAAATGATAGTAAGATTATGTACCTATTTACGTTAGGAAAAATGTTTATCGCCTCCTGCTGGTTATTGACATTTAATGACAAGCTCGTACCACACCATAAGCTTAACTAAATAGTACTGCGTAGTAACTACCAGATCTTGCAGAGGTTTCATCCTTCTTCGCAGCTGTAACTGTACTACCTAACCCTTAACCACACTCCGTCTCCCAGTCACAAACACTCATACCGAAAACAGTTGGTTTTGCATACGTGCTGTTCCAAGATCAGAGATGCAGATATTAGGTGTCAAAAATAAAATGCATTTTCTTCTGCAAATGTTTCAGAGGCATAGTAATAACCAAAGTTCTTCGTTTGGTCACTCTGAATACAAGTTAGGTGTACGTTGATCATACTAACTTGATATGAAGAGCAAGTTGCGAATGAAGATAGTTCATCCTGCAGTGAAGCATTGACCCACATACTTCAATACTTCACTACTGTTTATCAACTTGATTACACAACTTTCAACACTATATCAATGAGGAATATATATATAGAGTCGACCTGGTTGGCGAGTTGGTATAGCACTGGCCTTCTATGCCCAAGGTTGCGGGTTCGATCCCGGGCCAGGTCGATGCCATAGGCTCATGTCAGTAGATTTACTGGCATGTAAAAGAACTCCTGCGGGACAAAATTCCGGAACATCCGGCGACACTGATATAACCTCTGCAGTTGCGAGTGTCGTTAAATAAAACAATATTATATATATATATATATATATATATATATATATATATATATATATATATATATATATATTCCTCACTACTGTTTGTTTACATCTATGTATTTGTGTACCTGTTTTTGTAAGTCTGTGAACAGGAATAGTACTCATGTAACAATTTCACTCGAATTCATTAATAATAATAATAATAATAATAATAATAATAACAATAATAATAACAAACTATTTAAAGGCAGCTTATATGCAATAAAAGATCATTTTTCGAGGCACAGAAAACTAAAAAATTTTTGGTAGGCGCCACATTTTGCCACACATGCAATAAGAAAACCTTTCGAGCTAACTTTGAGATAGAGTCAAGTAAGGCTATTATGATACAAAAATCAATCTTATGCTGTAATTTATCCATGAAAGCATGTACAAATTCGACAAAATTAAGTCATGTACTTCTAGGGTTGCCAACTTTTTTTGAAGAAAATAGGGGGACTAAGGAATCGACAAAATTTCGCAAAGAAAATGGACAAATTATTCAGTTCCGTTATTAAAAAGCAATTTTATTCTGCACTTTAGCAGCTAGATTTAAATTTAGAGTAATTTGAGACAGATTTTATCTCGAAGTCGATTGCTGTTTGCTGTTAGGATTTGGTTAGATGCGTCGTGTTCCTGTATCGAACATCTGCTCAATTATTTTTTATGAATATTACTAACTACCTGGTATATTTAGAATAAAACTCGCCATTTTTTTCCAAATTTATAACATTACAATTATTTGATTTTAAAGGAATGAACACAAATTCATTTCTGGCAAGCATTACCTTCTACAAAGGCTACACTTTAGTGCATCTCAAAATTTATGATCATCATTCGTGGCACAATCAAATGTTTCGAACATATATATTTCTGCTTAATGTAAAAATTTTCACTCGATACATTTGATTTTGCCAGGAATGGTGATTTATATGATGAATTTATACTTACTTACTTACTGGCTTTTAAGGAACCCGGAGGTTCATTGCCGCCCTCACATAAGCCCGCCATTGGTCCCTATCCTGAGTAAGATTAATCCAGTTATCCTACCTCCCTCAGATCCATTTTAATATTATCTTCCCACCTACGTCTTTTTCCCTCCGGCCTCCCAACTAACACTCTAATAGATGAATTTATACATTATGCAAAAATAATGGAGAAAAATGCTCGAAAAGAAAAATACGAGAGCTGCGAGTCTGTTCAATATTAAGGCTAAATACGGGAGATTCCAGGAAATAAAGAAGAGTTGGTAACGGTATGTGCTAGTTTAGACATATAAGAATGATTTGGAATTAAATTTATTTTATATTTATAATAATGGATCAAATAGGGATGAAGTTACAGGAGAATGGAGAAAGTTACACAATGCAGAGCTGCACGCATTGTATACCTCACCTGACATAATTAGGAACATAAAATCCAGACGTTTGAGATGGACATGTAGCACGTATGGGCGAATCTAGAGGCCGGAGGGAAAAAGACCTTTGGGGAGGCCGAGACGTAGATGGGAAGATAATATTAAAATGGATTTGAGGGGTGTAGGATATGATGGTAGAGACTGGATTAATCTTGCTCAGGATAGGGACCAATGGCGGGCTTATGTGAGGGCGGCAATGAACCTCCAGGTTCCTTAAAAGTCAGTAAGTAAGTAAGTAAATAATGAATCAAATTAAAACAAACCCAGTGGATCATAACAGCCTTCTGTGTGGGCTATTGCGATAGGTACACCTACAGGACTATTCTGATATAGTACTATAAATCTGGCCATATTATACAAAGCAATGAAGTAGGGCTACTGTGATACACACAGATGCTTAGTGTATCATATGTGAAACTTTGGTTAAAATCACATTCAAATTGACTAAGATTTAGCACCTTTTGTAAGGGCTTCTTTTTCCCAATAAAATTTATACAATTTACTGAAATTTTAAGAACTTTGCCAATGCTAGGAAATTTCTGCATGTTCAAATAATTTTTTTGTGTGTAAGGAAATAGATTGAGAAAATTATGATATAGCTTATATTGCTAAAATCAATTAAAATTTGTTTCTAAATAATGATGATTGTATTTTCCAAACTTTTGTTAAATTTTAGCAGTAAAAAGAATGACTTTAGCTAATAATGTGAGGTAAATAAGCGTACATGTGTAATTTTTAAAATAATAAGAAAGACAATCTTTCAGCTTTCCCAATAACGGGACTGCCTCATTGGACAAAGCATAACACACAGAGTGAAAACAAAAAGAGATCACAAAAGAGAAATGTGGGGAACGAAGAGAAAAGGGAAATTAAGTACAGGAAGAATAACAGCATACATATAACAGCCTTAAACATAATAAACGGATTAGACGTTCAAACAAAAGTTCTTCCTTTTTAGCAAACGAAGTACAGGTGGTATTTTAAAATGGCAAGTGATCCTCTGATAGCAGTAAGGGAAACATCACGAATGAAGTCGTTGTTCAGCTGGAACTTCTTGCAGAAACTGACAAAGAGGCGAGGTATTGTGCCCCTAGCACCAACCATTAGCCCAACTACTTCAATGGAGGTGAGGTGATATTTCTCCAAATGGAATGGAACTGTGGGCTCATAAATCCTGCATTTTTCTGCGTGGACTTCAGTTGTTCCTGTGCCTCGAACCTGAATGTCGGGTCGATAATGTAGGCAGATGTAGAGCCTGGTGGAATGGCAAGCATGTCAATTCGCCGACAGAATCGCTCTTGAGAGATGCCATGGACTTCTTCGTGTACAGTGACACCTTTCTTCCTCAAGGCTTCGGCAATCATGGACCTGATTCTGTGATGTCTAGAGTTCCGCAGTGTCTCACTGAAAGGACAGGCACCCAAAACGTGGCCAAGAGTTTCAATCTCACTGACGCAACGACGACAGTGGTTTCCGTCTCGGGACCTTCCTGGTAGAGCACGCAGCGGACAAACATTAGCTGTCATTTTAAGAGCTAGTCTCCATTCACTGCTAGTGAGGCAATCAGGTTGTCAGATACTGTATTGTGGGTTCCACCATGCGAATTCAAACATCCCTCAAGAGCTGAGAAATTATGAAATATCCCTCAAGAAGTAATAAATTATTTTATGTTAGCAAATTGATTAATTTGGTCATTTTTTTTTTCATAGTAAACATAATTTCAAAACAGTCTTTCTAGCTCATCATAATAGCCCTAAAAAGTGTATCATAACAGCCCTTCTCATTCATACACTAATTACTGCTAGACTGATCAACATTCAGAGCTTTTCTTTAGAGAAAAATAAAGCTGACACTATTCTGAGGAAAAGGAAAATGTAAAAATTATTCTATATTTATTTATTCAAGAGCAATAACAAAAGTAAGCGAGTATTAGAGCAAAGTTTTTTTTTTCAATTAACAAAACTGGCTTTTCTTTTAAATTTCGTTCAATATTGCTCATTAAATAATGTAAAATGCGCCAGGGCGAGTGCCTGCTGTTTCCAACAGGTGGCAGCACGCACGAGGCGCGAAGGAGTCGGGCATCTGATGGACGGCAGGTGGCAGCAGGAGGGGGCATGCGGAGAAGTGGCGGACATCTTCTCGTCTACTTGGTTCAAAGGCGTGCGACCAGGAAGGCGTGTTACAAGAGAAGAAGCAGTGACAACTATTCGCGTGGATTAGAGATAGTCAAGCAGTGTGTTGTTAGAAAGAAACCACATGCGAATCCTAAAGGTGTATTAACAATAGCATAAAATGTACTTCCATAATCGCAGTTTTAAACATGTTCGAACTGAATCTTTGATATATTTTAATATGTATAAAATTAGCTCGACTTCTTTTATTGTATCATATCAGCCCTACTTGACACCATATTTACTGAAACATATTAAACAATATTAAATACCTGTGCAATGCAAACACACACTCTCAGGGAAGCTTTGTGGTCTCCACTGAAGCTATATAGTGACAGTATATTGAGATAAACAAAAAAAATGTAACAATATTACCTAAAAAGCAGCTCGAATTTCTTCCTACAACTGCTATTGTTAACATTATGCATTAATCATAGTGACATAAAAGAAATCGAAGTCTTAAACAATACTTAACTCAATAAACAATTCACATGCCACATAAACTTTTTATTCGCCTCGAAATTTTCTACCACCGGTTTTTACAATACAGTAAATAAAACGCATCTAGATACTTTAGATCTAATTGAATCACAATATTGAAAAACCCCACATGTCCATTATTTTACGAAATTGAGTTATATATGATTTCGTATTCTAAACATGTAGACTCATGATATTATAAAGAGAAACCCCACATATTCTCATCAACATTCATTTTAGCTAAAATTATTTGAGCACAAATCTAGGACCTAAGATGTTTTTTGATCTCCTGAAAAATTTAGTTTTCTAGTCATATGGGGTTTCTCAATATTCCGGTTCAATTAAAATTTGCAATTAAGAAATGAAAAATCATAAATGTGAGCACAAACTCAAAATGAAACTAATTATGACTGCTTACTTCATGAGTCTCTACACACTACAATGAATGGTTGTAAAGATTTCAAATCTTCCAAATGAAAATCTTCTTCTTTCTATTGAAATACATTTTCTTCTTTCCTAATGAAGTGTTCGCTACTAAATTCTTCTATTAGAGCATTAATCTTCAAGCACCTAGCTTTGTTTTGTGTTCGCATTTTCATCTGAACAGCAAACTGGAACTGTGTCAGTAGGTTTGGATACTGTTGAGCTATACTGTATACGTACCTCCAATGTTGCAGGTTTTTCGGAGGCTCTAGGTAACCAAATGCAGGACTCTAGTAACAACTTGTTGTTTAGTCAACTGTCCGAAGACAGGTTTGAACCTCATAAGTAACACCAATAAGGCATCACACATACATATGGCAACTAAGTCAGGGAATAATGGAGTTTCTTTCCCCTCCTGCCCCATTGACTAGTAACATATTACACTAATCAGACTTCAGATGTATACAAACAAAAGTTCCTCCTATGACACATACTGTCAATTGAGATGTACTGTCTGATAATAAATACCTATACATATCAGCCTGAACCTTAATCAGAGTTGACTAAAAACTTATTCAATTAAAATTCAAAATATTAATAGCTTGGACTTTTGCACATAATTTCAGAGACTAGCCTACAATGAGCTACAATAGTGAGACAGGAACAGCACTAAGTTAGAAAGGAATGGTGCTCCACTGAACCATTGCGCTTAATCGTAATGGCTTTAAAACACTTTGTGTTGTCTCCTGTCTGCCTCAGTGCTAACTGTGCCAAACAAATGCTTTAGTGACATCTTCTCCCTTATCTTCACTATGGTACCTCATTGTGTGTTCCTTTTATTTGTTTTTTCACATCAAGAAGTTTTAGTTTGGGGTACAATTAATGTACCGGAAACACGAAGTTAAAATATTCTCCAGTGAAGTTAAAGCTTTGTCAAGTGTTGAGTAATGTAATTGCAAGTGAATTAGAGGAGCACTGTCGAATTAAATAACTACTCCAAGAATCACATCCCAGTACAATAAATAAATGCCTAAATATCTTGGATGTGAAATATGCTTTAATAGTAACATGGACATTAAATATATTATAGATTCTAAAGGGAGATTATTATACTATGGGACTCCACTCCGCAGCTCGCGTGGCATTCGCCGGTAGCTTATCAGTGTTGCCTGGCATTTCATACATGCTCCATTCCACAGCATAATAACTTCCCGTTAATATCATACAGGAGACAATTGAAAGAACTTTTACAAGTATAATTAGGAGAGGGATTAAATGTAATATGTTGTAAGGTATTGTCTCAATTCACGTTGTTTTATGGTTGCCAAACCTGAGTAGCAACTTAAAAAAAGTGAGCAAAATTGAGTCTCCAGAACCAAAAAATTCCTTATACTCCATTTCATGCGGCTTCTTAGCCATCCAGAAGAAAGGAGCCACTAGCGCTTAAGCAACTTTGCCTAGTTGTAATGTTAAGACTATCATTGTTATGATATCATGGCTGAGAACCAGACTGTTCTAAGTCCAACTTTTTATAAGAAAGAAATCTGTGTTTCATTGTGTTCCAGTTCTTGTCTGCATATATGAATCGAACAAAATTGTAAATATTCCCCTCCATAAGGTTGCTATGAAGCTATTCCAAATTGTTTCATGAAGTTTTGAATGTCAGGAGCTTAAAATAGCTCTCCTGAAAAAAAAAAAAATAGTAAAATGGACTTGGAACAGTCTGGTTCTGGGCCATCAATATGTTAAATATTACATGTGTCCAGACAAAATATTGTAGCTACGAAGAAGATGAGAAGTATCAACTAAGTCGTATGAAAAGCATTAGGTATACTATTGCAGTAAAGGCTGTTCTACACCACCGAGTTAACTCTGTGAATGCGACATTATTAGTACATGCACCTTGTGTCTCATTGCTCCTCTGCTAGAGTGCACCTACACCTTCTATCTGCTGACTACCTAGCAGCACTATTAACTATCCCTCACCAGCAACAGACTTAACTTAGTCGAGTAGTATGTATTAGATTAGATAAAATAAGAAAGGATGATATTAGAGGAGAATTTATTGAACATTGGATCGGTATGCAATAAAACAGACTAATATAATAGACAACATTGGGCTGAACATTCACGAAGAATGGAAAACAATAAATTTCCTATAACAACCTGAAGTTAAATATGCCAAGAGATCGAGTAAACGTTGGAGATAGCTATGAAGATGGGGCAAGGTGTCTAATCCATGAAAATAGAGATGTTATTGAGGATGGTTATTAATAAAATATGTTATGTAGTAAATGCTGTTTCGTAATGAAGAAATATAAAAAAAAATGAAACAGTAAATTGGAGCTGCACTGATCCAATGAGTGCACCAGCAAAAGGAGGCACATATTCCTTAAAAATCACTCAGCTCGACATTCCCGTGGTTCAGAATTGTGTAAAAGAGATTTTTACTCAAGTGATTCGGAAGATTCTTTCGTCGAATACTTTCACTTAGGCCTATGTGTTCTTCTTGTTTCAAACTGATAAAACAAGCACTTCGTTATAACTAGTGGCTTTGTCAGGCAGAAAGGTCTCCAAATTGTACACGGTGATTCCAAAAGGACTATACAACTTTGTAAGCTTATAGAAATTTATTTAGAAAATATACAGATTTGGTTTTAATACCCTGTAATAGCAAAACTCACCAAGTTTTCACTCAATGTGGTTCAATGTGACTTCCGTTGGTCATGCGACAGACAACCCACCTGAACTCAATTTCTTGCCAAACTCACTGCTGCCTATCCGGCATCACTAATTCAACTGCGGTGGTGATTTGGTTTCTGAGCTCAACGAGATTCGCAGGTTAGGGTGGAATGTACACTTGAGCTTTAAGGAACCCCCATAAGATGAAATCAAGTGGTGTAAAGTCGGGGAACCTAGGTGGCCATGATGACGGTTCTCCACGACCAATCCACCAGCCAGGAAACTTGAAGTCGAGAAAATCAGGGACGTTTTGGAGGTAGTGTGGAGGTGCACCATCCTGCTGAAATTGAATTTCCCCTTTTTGATCATCTGCATCTATCTATGGGATGAGAAAATTTTGTGGCTTAATATCCAGATAGACAAAACCATTGATAGTTTTTTTCCTGGAAGAAAAAGGGGCCGCACACTTTAGTTTTATTTAAGGCACAAAACACATTCACTTTTGGGTTGTCACGAACATGCAGTTGGAGATGTGGAGGTTCAGAGCCCCATATCCTGCAGTTATGGGTATTTATTTTCGTGACGTGAAATGCCGACTCGTCGTTAATGATCACGTGGTTCAATAACGTCTCATCTTCAATCCTACCAAGCATTTCTACACAGAAATCCCGTCAACCCATCTTATTTTCATCAGGAATGTGTTGCACCGTCGTAAATCAGTATGGTTTTAAGTATAAACGTCGCATTAAAATGCGCCAAACGATTGGTTGTGGAATCCCAGTCTCACGAGAAGCACGCGGCGTTGATTTTCTAGGACTTCGAACAAAGCTTTCCCTCACTTGTTCGACCACAGTACCAGCCACACGTGGACGTCCGGGAGACTTGGCATGAGTAATAGAACAGCCAGTCTCAACAAAAGTATGGTGCCAAGAATAAACTGCTGCCCTGGTAGGAGGATCCTTGCCATACTGGGTACGAGATCTACACTGAACCACTGTCGCAGATTTCGTTTCTTCAAACAAAAACACAGCGAGCTCGCTCTGCACCTGTGAAAGCAGCCATTTTGATATTAACTATGTTAGCGCATGATAGAAGGAAACAGGCAAAATTGAAATTCTTACAGGATCCAATTGAGGAGAATAGAGATAATTATTTCAATGAAAGACGGGAAGCAAGTCGTACACTTAGGAATAAAAAGAGAGATTACTTGAAGGAAAAACTGATTAAGGTAGAAACAAATAGTAAGAATAAAAACATTCGAGATTTATATAAGGGTATAAAGGAATTTAAAAATGGATACCAGACAAGGGTAAATGTAATCAAGGATGAGAATGGTGACTTGCTTGCAGACTCTCATTCAATCCTTAACAGATGGAAAAATTATTTTGGGCAACTGCTAAATATACATAGGCCAAGTAGAAATGATCAGGACGAAATTCAAATACAAACTGCTGAGCCATTTATACCGGAACCCACACTTTCTGAAGTCGAAATTGCAATAGAAAATCTGAAAAAGTACAAGTCTCCAGGTATTGATCAAATTCCAGCTGAATTAATACAAGAGGGTGGAAGCGCATTATCTAGCGAAATTTATAAACTTGTACTTGCAATTTGGGAAAAGGAAATTATACCAGAACAATGGAAGGAGTCCATAATCGTACCTATTTTTAAGAAGGGGGACAAGACTAACTGTAGTAACTTTCGAGGAATATCACTTTTGTTGACGTTGTATAAAATTTTGTCGAATATCCTTTGGAGAAGATTAACTCCATATGTAGATGAAATTATTGGGGATCATCAGTGTGGTTTTAGGTGTAATAGATCGACTATTGATCAGATTTATTTGTAATCGACAGATATTGGAGAAAAAATGGGAGTATAAGGGTACAGTACATCAGTTATTCATAGATTTTAAAAAGGCGTATGACTCGGTTAAGAGAGAAGTTTTATATGATATTCTTATTGAATTTGGTATTCCCAAGAAACTAGTTCGATTAATTAAAATGTCTCTTAGTGAAACTTACAGCAGAGTCCGTATAGGCCAGTTTCTCTCTGATGCTTTTCCAATTCACTGTGGGCTAAAGCAGGGAGATGCATTGTCACCTCTACTTTTTAACTTTGCTCTAGAGTATGCCATTAGGAAAGTTCAGCATAACACAGAGGGTTTGGAATTGAACGGGTTACATCAGCTTCTTGTCTATGCGGATGACGTGAATATGTTAGGAGAAAATCCACAAACGATTAAGGAAAACACGGAAATTCTACTTGAAGCAAGTAAAGCGGTAGGGTTGGAAGTAAATCCCGAAAATACTAAGTATATGATTATGTCTCGTGACCAGAATATTGTACGAAATGGAAATATAAAAATTGGAGATTTATCCTTCGAAGAGGTGGAAAAATTAAAATATCTTGGAGGAACAGTAACAAATATAAATGACCCTCGGGAGGAAATTAAACGCAGAATAAATATGGGAAATGCCTGTTATTATTCGGTTGAGAAGCTTTTGTCATCTAGTCTGCTGTCAAAAAATCTGAAAGTTAGAATTTATAAAACAATTATATTACCGGTTGTTCTATATGGTTGTGAAGCTTGGACTCTCACTTTGAGAGAGGAACAGAGATTAAGGGTGTTTGAGAATAAGGTGCTTAGGAAAATATTTGGGGCTAAGAGGGATGAAGTTACAGGAGAATGGAGAAAGTTACATAACGCAGAGCTGCACGCGTTTTATTCTTCACCTGACATAATTAGGAACATTAAATCCAGATGCTTGAGATGGGCAGGGCATGTAGCACGTATGGGCGAATCCAGAAATGCATATAGAGTGTTAGTTGGGAGGCCGGCGGGAAAAAGACCTTTGGAGAGGCCGAGACGTAGATGGGAAGATAATATTAAAATGGATTTGAGGGAGGTGGGATATGATGTTAGAGACTGGATTAATCTTGCTCATGATATGGATCAATGGCGGGCTTATGTGAGGGCGGTAATGAACCTCCGGGTTCCTTAAAAGCCAATAAGTAAGTAAGTAAGGAAGCGCACGCGGTTAGAGAATCAGGCACTACAAAGCTATGTCTGTGAAAACTTGATGAGTTTTGCTATCAGATGGCATTGCAACCCGCTTTGTATGTTTTCTAAATAAATTTCTATAAGCTTACATAGTTGTATAGTCCATTTGGAATCACCGTGTATATCCCAATGTGGATGTTGCTCTAAGCATGTTTGGACGTAAGCCTAAGTAATGCCTCTGGCGAGCACTCATTCTTAACATTTAAACATATTAAGGTATCTATAGTCTTCAATTAAAGAGGATATCGTGAATTAGTGTAATTCTTCTCACCATCTAGTCTGATTTCAATTGCAGCACTTCATTTGAAAACACCATTATTGACATCGGATCTTAGAAGTTAAGAAGAATTACAGAAATGAGTCTATGTCTATGGGACATGTAAGGTACTGGTAATAGTATTGATTATTACATAATACTTTAAAGGGACAGCAGTTACGCGATTGCCTGTGGTCGAAGAAATATCACAAACGGTCCTGGAGTCTATGATCAGTATGGTATTCTGTAAATCATGTCATTTTTATTTAATACTAACGTTATTGTTGTTTGGTAAATCTCAGTAAATACTGGTTCTGTCCTTTCGAGAAAAAAAAAAAATTTCAAAAATCCCCGATCCTGGCCCCAAAAATTAAAACACTAAAGAATTGTATTCCAATGGATACCATCCCATTGTGGAATCCTGGGAAACGAGAATGCGGATGCTTTAGCAAAGAAGGGCAGCACTGCTACTTACAGACCTGTTAGTAATTCTACGTATTACTCTATGAAAACATTTATTAAATCTACATACTTAGACTTCAACAAACAAAATTGATATCACAATTTCAAGGGAAAAAATGGAACTCAATGCATCATAATCCACAGTTAATTCCCGATTTACCACGAAAATCGTCTGTAGCTGCATTTAGATTGGCAACAGGCCAAGATTGTTTGGCCAAACACCTGCATAGAATTGGAATATATCAGTCCCCTAACTGCCCATTGTGCAACTCAAACTAAGAAATGGATTCGGAACACCTCAAAATCTGTGGTTCAGTGGCTGACCATGATAATATCTTTGAAAAATATTGGAGTGCAAGAGGTCAAATGACTTTATTGTCAAACGCCTGGCATTAGAAAACAACGACAAATTAAAATACTATGAAAAAAATGAGCTGAAAGCGTTAACATTTCGAAAAACTTAAAGAACAAAAAAAAAAAAAAAAAAATCCCAAAAGTCCCAATTTTCGCAATTAAATTCAAAATACAAAAATTCACAAAAACAAATAGCAAAAAAAAACTTTAAATATAGACAACTTCAAAGCTACATTTCAATTTATAATAACGATCAACTTAACATTCCTAAGCTAATATAAGTCTAATCTAACCTATGTCAATGATGAAACAGTTCAGTAAATATCAAACTACGACCACTTAGGCTACCTCACATTAATGAAGATACATTTCTCCCACTTCCATGAAAAAATAATGCATGCGTTCACAATGAACTGGATATGCCCTCCTGAACATCAACTGTGCTAAATATCCGACATCCGTAGATACAACCTCGACACAAACCACCATCACGAGACGTAGAATTACACGCTCCTTCCATCACCAGAACTAATGTCAAAGTGACAGAAAGAAAATGAAAACAATCGAATATCGAATGTGACGTCATCAAATATAGACACGATATTGCGTGGAATTGTTAATAAAAAATAAGGCATGATCATGGAAATAAATTAATTGTTCTATAATAGGTGATGGTCTTGTAAATTTATATTGGCTCATGTTGTCATTATTTCTAACAAAAGTTTTCCCTAAACTAACCAAACCTAACCTTCGTATATGCAAAATTTGTAACCAGAGCATGAAGGAAACTGTTTCATTTGATCTGGAATATACACACGAAAATAAATTCACGTAAAAATAATGCCACGACGGCACTCCATGACAGGTCAGTGCATACACTACAGTGAAACTGTTTCTGTCCTGTTATAAACATCAAACATAAAATCGCTGAACACCACTTCCAATCGACCGATATCCGTAAGTATGTACACATAATAAAATCAAAACCATAACTGCATTCTGCTCACAGCTTTCCCAGTATAAATCCAAAGCATTTTAAAGATATTTTAGCAATTTCTTATAGTGCCAGATAATACATAAGTAACTTTCACTTTTGTTTCTTCGTCATTGAAAATTTAAAAGTGAAATGATAGCAGTTTCGAATTAATTTGCAAGTGGGTACGATATTCGTATGGAACGTTCAGTCTCATCTGTAGAATAGAATTTGGTAGGTAAATATTACTTTTAGGTGATAGAACTATTTGCGATTAATTTATTGAACTATTGAATGGACATCTAATTTGTTCACGTAGACGAATTCCATGAAAAGAATTAAAATATTTTACTACTAGCTGTTACCATTTTTTTCTCCTCTACTATCATTACCCTTCAATACAGTATATCAACTACTTTCAAGTCTAATTTGATTTTCTCTTATATTACCTTACTTATGTTGGAAGAGGTGGGATGTGATCCAGATCTGAATTCAAGCTTCTTGTTATTGCACACATACCTTAAGCTGCATC
This sequence comes from Periplaneta americana, assembly GCF_040183065.1. Taxonomy (NCBI): domain Eukaryota; kingdom Metazoa; phylum Arthropoda; class Insecta; order Blattodea; family Blattidae; genus Periplaneta; species Periplaneta americana. Next base: position 13,481,197 of record NC_091133.1, on the reverse strand, counting down.
AATTTTCCAAGCAGGTACCCATGCAATCTGAGAAGAATATTGAAAAAATCAAGTTTAAAACGCGCTTTCATTTAAGATGCATGAAGATTTTGTGTCTGCATGGTGCATTGTTTTGAACATCATCTTCACTACGTACTATATGTTAATTAATACTAAATATCAATCTTGCATGCATTGCATGAATGCGTAAATTTGAAAGAAAGATTGAACCGTGTATATGCACCTATAGGGTACGAACATGTTAATGATGGGAGCCTGGCTGGTAACGTAACAGGTAGCTTTGGTGAGGGAAATGAATCTCTAGAATCATTTGACACCTCACACGGGCTGTCATTTCACTGCTAACATCACTTTATCAGCAAGCATGAATGACTTTAGTAATTTTTGCAAACTTGCAGCGCAAGTCTTGATTCGGTTCAGAGTGACATTGGAGAGGTGATTATGAGTGGTCCATGGACCAGATACCAGTGGTGACTAAGTTTCTAATTAGTAGAGACGACTTTTATTAATCATTTAAAACTTTATAGAAGTATTCGTGCCTTTTAATTTACACAAATATGTGTTTTATCTACATGCGTTTGGTTGAGTCTTGACTCTTAGCTTGCCGTGACTAGGAAACCAGTAAAGATTTTGAGCAGCAATAAGTTTTAAAAGTAATTTCCATTTTCTCTCAACATTTCTCTCACTTTGACTCCTCCCCATCTAAAGCAAAAAACTAAGTCTGCCGCTTATCAGCTTATGAAAGTGTCTATTCTGAGCAGATCAATTCGGCATTTTTTTCCTCACTTTTAAAAACAAAATATTGATTCAATTTTTTTTCTATGCTTTCGTTAGACATTGATCTATCAATAAAATTGCTTACATAAAATATCATGTAAAAATGTTACCGGCTTATGCAAGCCACTATTCTAGATCTTAGTCAAACAAAATATACTTGAACTCTAATTAGCCAATATCTCATAAAATGCAGAGGCTCTACAAGGCGTATTGTAAAGAAATGCAGATACATTGTGCAGTGGAAGTGTTTATGGAAGAATTTAACAAACCTTTCGTCACCCAAAATAATGAAAACTGTGCAAAATACGATAGAATTTAACTTCTTACAAGCAGACTAACGAATGAAGAAAAATGTGTTACAGAAAAAGATCGGAATGAACAAGCTTTATATTTAGCTGAAAGTTATATGAATAAAATAGGATGAACAAAGGCAAAACCAAACAAAATCCCAAAATAGCCTTCTTCAGTTTCGACTTAGAAAAATTCCAGCCAACTCCGCTGCTTGTGGGTGGTATTGCTTTCTACAGTATAAAAGGCTTTTGAACCTTAAATTTAATAATTACGTAACACGTTACCTCTGGGATGAGACAGTAAAATCGTGGACGAGGTGGGTAGGAAATTGCATATTGTCTCAGAAACACTTAGATTTATTGGCTCATGAAATTGAAGAAGCGAATATGTTCAGTGATTCTTGTATTGGACAAAACAGGATCTTTCTGCGGCTTTATTAGTAATACATAATTTTTCTCAGTCACAAGAATCGCGAAAATAAATAAAACTGATTAACCTAGAGCCAGAAGATATACTCAGATAAAGGCTAACACCATACAGACTGCTACTGAAAATGCAAAGCAGGCAACAGCTCATATTAAGCTTCGAAGAATTTGGACCAATCTTATCAGATTAATCCCAGAAATTACAGTAGTGGAACATGAACAAAAATATTTAATAAACTTTAGTTCGTTACTCAAGGATTACTACGTTCATGAGAAAGTCAATATATTTTAGATGAAAATTGTCCTGGTCAAGATTATCATCAAAGGACGTCACAAAGGACTATTTCCACTATCTATTGAAGGGATTAAGTTCTTAAACTTAATTTGTTTCCTTAACAAGTTTCATTAACTAAAACAATATACGAGAACATGTCCTCATAACCAATAAGCGTCAATTTTAATGTAGTATACATTTTCATTTAGCAACTCTCATAAGGTTCAAAAGATCACGTTATTCAGAATGAAAATTTTGTAAATACCAATTATCCAATGATAAACACAATAATATAAGTAATATCATTTATATCTATTTCTTTAATATGTAGTAAATATGAATAGCTGAATGAGCTCATATCACAATCATAGTCAGAAATTCTCAAAAATGTCTTCAGTGCTGCAACAACCAATGTCAAAATTTCGTATTTCTAAAACATTGGCATAGAAGAAGATTTGTGTAGTATCCACTTCCAAAGCATCTACATCTAATCAAGAAACAAATAAATAAACAAAAATTTGGAGTCATTTCGAAGTTACAAGTGTTTGAATTTTGGCAGAAAACTTTCGAAGCAATTTCCTACGAAGTTACTTTTTACACACTGGTGTTTCTTGCTTCAAGCCACAGATTTACACATAAGCATAATGAAGAAACATTAATCTTTATAGATCTTACTCTCTGTCATCAGATTTGTTTAAGTTCTATGATCTTCATTTCAATGGATGAGCAGCCAACTTCTCCAGACTCCTATACTGTATTCCACTCTCATATGTAATCTCTGACTTCCGACCACAGCATCTCAGGCAGCTGCACCAAGAATAAATAAGTGAAGCTGAACAATATGCGTAATTTCGCTACCCACTCAAACACCTCCAGATATCGAGTACCGTATGGCTACTAGGTCAGGTAGTAAAGTGATGTGGATTTGATCTAGTTGCGCAGTGGAAGCATACAGCACTTTAGACATATGGTTGCTACCCTAAACATGATTTTGGTTATCAAACTGTCTCGATGAAACAGATGTTAGAAGCACAATAAAGTATAATTTTAAAAAATAAAGCATAAAAGCGTAATATTTAAAATAGAGCATAATTCTTGGAAAATGAACTGCCTGCTTCAATGCACTATTTACAAGAATTGTGACCAACAATTAATATTAAAAATACTCACATTAACAATGAGGAGCTAGTTTTTCAACAATGGAAATTTCAAACTTAAGAATTTAAGTTACATTTTAAATTCTTAACTACAGTTATATTTGTAGTTCTGTGAGGAACACTGAATCAGAAGGGTTAAAATTTAATCTCTGAAACAATGGACACAACTATCAACAATATACCTCTACTAGAAACATCAACAACCAAATTTCTTGATTTGCATATTAATAATACAATAAATTGGGAAAATCATATCAAAGAAATAACCCCCAAACTTAGCTCAGCATGCTTCGCAATTAGGTCGTTACAACAATTTCTAAACAGCAGTATCTTAAAAACAATATATTTTGCCTATTTTCATTCCATTATGTCCTACGGAATAATATTTTGGGGAACTTCTGCAGATAGTAAAAATATATTCTTATTACAAAAAAGAGCCATTAGAATAATAGTTGGAGCAAAGGCTAGAGAATCATGTAGATTATTTTCAAAAAAATTAGTGATTCTAACCTTAACAAATCAATACATATACTCTACAATAAATTTCCTCTTATGTAATAAAGAAAATTTTCCAACTAACTCAGCCATACATAGTATAAATACCCGCAGAAGGAATGATTTTCATACGCCATTATCAAATTTATCATGCTTTCAAAGGGGCGTACGTTACATGGCAATACATGTTTCTGAAGACATTAAAAATCATAGCCAAAACCCTGCATTATTTAAGGTAAAACTAAAAAATTACTTAATATCTCACATTTTCTATTCTGTAGATGAATTCTTGACATTTCACAGTACTGTGTAAATATTATAATACTATTAAATGGTAAACATATTACATTGTATAAAATATTATTGTTATTAAGGTATTAATTCTGTACATTTTTCATAGTTGCATTTTATATGTATTGCATTTTATTGTTAAACGTAAGAATAGGACATGTTCTTTATTCTATGCTATAAAGCAAATGTAAGAATATTATGGAACGAATAAATCTGCCTGTCCTGCCTGCCCCACCCACCCGCCCGCCCGCCTGCCTGCCTATCTATCTATCACATCTCTTTCATACCAGCATGCTGAAAACATCTGTAACTGCGATACAAAGGATTCGCGAGTTTCCTACAGACTATTTTGTGGCTGAAAAGGGAAAACTTTTGTGTATTTTATGTTCAGAAAATATTAATTTCGAAAAAAAATCCATTGCGCAGAAACATGTGGAAAGTTTTAAGCACAGATCTCGAAAACAGAATGGACAGGGTTCAACTTCAGGTGGTCCTAGCAGCGTACATGCCAATATAATATCTCAAGTATGGCAATGTATGGACCATTGCTTACGAGATTATACAAGCTGGTGCATAGCACGATCGAGAGTAGGTCTCTGAGAGTCATGATAATTTCTGCCGCTAGGTTCGCCTCGCTTTGCTAAGAAATGATGAATAGTTCCATTACTAAGCATTGTGTATCGTGAAAATAGCTTGATTAATTGTGCATTACTAACTGAGTTCGAAAATTATAAATATGCCAAGCATATTGCAGTGTTATTTGAAGTTTGTTCAGCTAAGTTATATTCGAAAATTGTCTGTGTTTTGCTATGTGAAGAACTCAGTACCAACAGGTCGCATCTTTATAGGTTAAGGTAAATGTCAAAGCAGAGCGGGTAGAAGAGAAAGTGACGTTACTTCCTCTAGTTCAGTAGTTTGTCGCCGTGTGGTGCTAGCCCTGTTTTCCGTGCCCAGTTTCAGGATCGCTATTCAAGTGAATGCAAAAGATTTAAAAAAATAACCCATTAGATAAGAATGTATTGTAGAGTACTTAAGTACATTATTTTACTTCTTTAAAAATGTAATATTACTACATTAAAAAATTGTGAGTTATATAACACAACCCTGAATAGTAAATATAATAATTAACCGAAAAATGGAACATTGTACCGGCTTCTGCCAGAAATACGCACAAAAAAAGTACAGCATCGCAAAACTGAACATTTTTATGGCATTATAAAGTACACATTGACATGAAATCATAGTTTTTATACACAAGAAAGAATGTAATATAATGAAGGAGACACTTTATTTTCACCAATAGCTTTTATCTACTATTTAGTCATTAGTTGCAGTTGTATCTGGTTTATACGTAATTCAGGGGAACAAAAAATATTACGTGCAATAAGACTCATAAATTAAGCTTCGATATTATAGTCTATCTATGCTAATGTAAGTTTTGATCTTTTGAAATACCTAAGTTATTTTGTGTTTTGTAAAATTAAAATAATTTGGTAGCACTGTTTGAAGTAGTTGTATGCTACTTATTGGAGAATATTAAATTAACGACTTTTCCATGAGATCTATTACTTTCTCATATGCTCGATTAGAAATCTCTTATGATTTGGAAGCTTAATAAACAAATGCAATAAAATTGTAAATCCGATTATGTTTTAGCCTAGATGCAAAGTAGAATAAATTATACTGTATTTTTGTTAGCGAAATAACTTTTACGTTAATTACGACTAAAGTGCTATTATTAAAAATAAAATAATAATTAAACATGAAGTAGAAGCTAGGTGCTTCGATTCAATTAGGAGTTCACAATTAGTCTAGCACTTTAATATAGCACATTTTTTAACCGGCACATAGATTGAAAAATGTTCAGATGTACGAGGCGCATCCAGAAAGTAAGTTTCCCGATTTTTTCCCCTTAAAAGTAAACGTAATTAGCCGTGTCAATTGCGCATGCGTAACAGATCTATGACATATCAATCATATGCCAGCCGGACAGGTCCCGCCTGGTGCCAGTAGCGTGGCAGCAGTGGTCCGAAATGGAAGCTCTTATTCCTTCTCCCGCTGCCTGCGAGGTTCAGTCGGTGATAAAGTTCTTTAATGCACAAAGCATTGCGCCAATTGAAATTCATCGGCAGCTCTGTCAGGTCTATGGGCCGAACATCATGAATAAGCAGATGGTGCGTCGCTGGTGTAGGCAGTTTTCCGAAGGTCGTCAAAGTGTCCATGATGAAGAGCGCAGTGGGCGACCGTCCCTCATCAATGATGATCGTGTTGAGCTGGTGCGGCAGTGCATCATGGAGAACCGTTGCTTCACGATTGTGGTGCTGAGCAGCCATTTTCCGCAGATATCGCGATCCTTGTTGCATGAGATTGTCACTAAGCACCTGCTGTTCAAAAAAGTGTGTGCCAGGTGGGTGCCGAAAAATCTGACACCCGAACACAAAATGCAATGTTTAGGAGCAGCACTGACATTTCTGCAATGGTATCACGATGACGGCGACGAGTTCCTCGACAGGATCGTCAAGGGCGATGAGACTTGGATTTTGCACTTCACCCCAGAAACAAAGCAGCAGTCAATGCATTGGCGGCATAGTGGATCTCTGGTCAGGACGAAATTCAAACAGACGCTGTCGGTACGGAAAGTGATGTGCACGGTGTTCTGGGACAGGAAGGGCATTCTGCTCATTGACTTCCTTCCAAGAGGTGAAACAGTGAATGCTGACCGTTACTGTGAAACACTGCGAAAATTGCAACGTGCCATTCAAAACAAGAGGCGTGGAATGCTTACTGCAGGTGTTGTGCTCCTCCATGACAATGCTCGTCCACATACAGCTCGGCGCACAGCAACTGTTTTGACGGAATTTGGCTGGGAGTTGTTTGATCATCCACCCTACGGTCCTGATCTTGCTCCCAGCGATTTTCACGTTTTTTTCCACCTCAAGAAATTCCTGTTCTCCGGTGAGCGTTTTGGCAATGACGAAGAGCTGAAGACGTCTGTCACATGCTGGTTCCATTCACAGGTGGCAGAGTTCTACGACAGAGGGATACAAAAGTTGATCCCACGATATGACAAGTGTCTCAATTCTGATGGTGGCTATATTGAAAAATAGCTGAAACATTGCTGTACCTGTTGCCAATAAATGTTTTCCTGAAAGTGTGTGTTCTTTTTTTTAAAAAAATAGCGAAACTTACTTTCTGGATGCGCTCGTAGAAAGTCTATGGTAATCATCACAAGATAATCCTTTTCTAATTCCAAAATGTCGCTGTAGAGGATCCTGGTTAAATTTTTTCTGTCAGAATATATTTAAATCTGCTATCCCACGTGAATTAATATATTTCGCTAGTGCTCTGAATTGTCACTCTAAATAATTCAAGGGTTCTTTCTTAGGCAGACGTGTTCGTTGTATTGTCAATTACGTGTAATATATTTTCTAAAATCGTGTAATGCTAGAATCCTTTGTACAGGGCAGACGAGGGTGTCTTTGAGTTCAGAGTATCTGAAAGGTCGTTCATTCACCTTTGAATTCTTTTGTATTTTCACTTTTCTCGAACCCATCACAGTTTATGACTCTAAAAAATGTATCGATTTTGAAAAACTCACACTAAACAGCTGAAATGCTGGTCTGGAGTTCATTCACTGGAAGGAATTTACGGTCAATGTAACTAGACATAATTTTGTGCATTCAGGTGTGAAGTAATGGCACATAAATGCATACAATTGCATGATTAGCTAAATGTGTTCTTCTGATTTTCGGGTGTCACATCCAATTATTTTTACTCGGATATTTAACGATGCTGTATCAACTACTGGGTTATTTAGCGTCGATGGAATTGGTCATAGCCAGATAGTATTTGGTAAGGGTACATTGTTAGGAGAAAGGATTGATGTCCTCTTCGTTGGATATTTTCTCTTCTATTCTTTTTTTAAGATATCGAGGAAAGTTTGGGAAAATATGTGTTATGGCATACGGTTTTGGTCGCCAGTTCTTGCGTAGAAGTCCCACCGCTTTATCGGCAATAATAAATTTATTGGCTCTTACAATCAAAAGTCGCCCTCGGTAGCGCAGTTGGTATAGCGCTGGCCTTCTATGCTCGAGGTTGCGGGTTCGATTCTGGCCGAGATCGATGGCATTTAAGTGTGTTTAAATGCGACAGGCTCATGTCAGTAGATTTACTGGCATGTAAAAAAAAAAACTACTGTGGGACAAAATTCCGACACACTGGCAATGCTGGTATAACCTTATGACCTCTGTAGTTGTGAGTGTCGTTAAATAAATCATAATTTTAAAAAATCACAATCAAAACCACAGAAAAATGGATATCACAGATATAAGAATGAGCATACAGTTTTCTGTGTTCGTGCAATTGCTCTACACCACTTCTGAAAAGTAGTCTAGTCTTTGCATGGATAAAAGAAACGTCTCTTCCTTACAGATTATACAGTATAATTAGATTTACATCAAAACAAAACAATTAGACTTATTACTACTCCTCACATAAATGGCACAATAAAAATCACCGGAACACCACAAGAAATATCGTCTTAATTCCATGACAGAACGAGTTCTACCTGCTCTATCCACAGTATTAAGAGGAAAACTGGAATCTTAGAACGATTGCCACGCCAATGTTTCGCTCAGTTGCCGTGGCAACACTAGGGGGTTTAAAAGTCCCATTAGACCTTTGCCGAGTTACCACACTTTCTATTCTAAATGCTCTGGTGCTACATTAAATGAACACTATAGGCAGCGTGATGGAACAATTTACAAGTTACTGTTAAATTGCTCAACATTTTCAAGTGGTGCTATACCCATTGTTTCAAAATGTACATACAGATTTTTACATTTCTATAAGAGGTGTCATTAATTATTTCAGCATATTTGTAAATTCTTCAAAATTAATTCTTCTAATTAATACTATAAAGTAATGAAATAATATAGCCTAGGCCTATATGTGATTTTATATTACCGGTATTGATGTTGATCTTGGTAAATTAATCCAATTTGACAGTGTTGTCTTCTGTATTGTGGTTCATAACAATTATAACAATATGTACGTGGAAATGTTTTTAAAATAATAAATTCTAGCTACTGATTTTAAGTGGTCGTTTCAATGAGAGGTTATATTGGAAAGATGATCACAAATGGATAATTTACTGCAAGATACAAGAACCGAATATAAGTGAGTGTTCTGTTGAAAGAGAAAGTGAAAATTTCGTTTTACAAGAGCTAAGTAGGCGTAATATTTATTTTAGAAATTATTTAAAAGCTACAGAATATGAAGAATAGACCTGTAACCATAGAAATCAACTGCGAATGGTGAGTGGACAGGTTTCATTAATAACTGAAAGGAAGTAAAAATTATTTTCTTCTTATCATCCTGTTTTCATTATTTAAATTTAAGCACCTTTCTCTTCCTTGTTATTTCGTGAGAGATTACTTCAAACTATCACATAAGCTAAATATTTTCTGTACAGATAATCAAAATTACATACATACTTGTATACTGACGATACAAACTTCATATACATACCTCATCAGGTATATTCAAGAAGACATCGAATGTATTGTAACCAGCACATGATGAAAATACTGATCAGATGTCCAACAGTTTCTTACTGCACTCTTCACTTCAAAAGTTTAGCACATAGTTAACGAAAATCTTGATCAGGAAATCATTCATAAAAAACTTAAATGTACACGTTTCAAACTTTCCTATAACATAAGGCATCCTCATTGTTACTTTTAAGTTTTAGGAACGTTCGCTTATAACTGTATCACAGTCTGAAATAATCATAATATTTATAACACGAGGGTCCGTGTAGATAGTCAGTTCCAGTGTTGCAATATGTAATTAAGAGATGGCCCAGTTTATTGTACTTTCAGCACTTTTGTATTTAGAGGCTTCTGATTAAGTTTCCTAACCACTTCGTGTTTACTGGAAATATCTTTGGCAATATTGTCCAGTAGTGGCTTCACAAGTTTTCCCAAAAGAAAGAGGGGCATTTCCTGATCTTTACATGTGTCGCACTTCAGTTCTTGCGAAAATCTTGGCTTCAGAAAAAGAAACAAGTCTTTTCGACAAAGCTTTTCTTGGCAAGTAGTGTACGGCTTCAATTACAAAATCATAAACAATCTGTACTAAACACTTGAAGAATGCATTAGGATGTCTTAACCCACCTCCGTCTTGAAAATGAATTAAGCTAACTGCAGGGCCTTGATTTGCTGGTGATTATATTAGTTGTAAGCAGTTTTCACACGATGTTTGTTGTTCTGCTGCATGAACTAGATATCCTGCTATCATGGCAATTGTAACTGACGTCATGGTTACCTGATATTATGAAAAAAAAGATAATTCTCATAATTATGAAAGACTACATTGTCATTTGTCATTGATACAATACATGTGTACCTATGTCTCGCAGTAAATGTGTTGTTAAATCATGTAGGCCTAAAGTAATTGTAAAGTAGTATGATATTACATTTTAAATTATATAATCAAGTATTACTCTCCCTGATACTATTCACAATATAAATGTATGAGTGTATTCATTGTTAGGAACTGATATGTTGTGAATTTTGAAATAGCATTCAGTAATAGGTAGCTACCTGTTATAGGCTTTTGCAGTATCTGTAGAACATGGAAAGGAATCCGATTAGTCATTTGTGTTATGTTGTTGCTTTTCTTCTCCCAATTGCTTCACCAGTACAGAGGAGCTGGCCTCCTTGCCTGTGTAATCCCTTATTTTCACATTCCCAATCTTGGATGCTGCTATGATTCCAGACTGAAACGTGGATCCTACAGCGTACATACATGATCTTGCATCCACCATGTCACTGAATCCTCCTTTATGCCTTAGATGGCTAAAGAAGAGCTCATTGTCATCACTTGTAAAGTTCCTGGTAAGAATATAATGAAAACCAATATTTAACAAATATCTGATACATGTAACAGTGGATATTGTAGTTATGACCAAAGCTTGATACGTTTCTTTCGTAAATCTTTTATTTTTGTCCGGATTTCTTTGAATTGCTTCAATGTATGGGATGAATTCGTCTAATAACCAAGTCAGTCTTTCATAATCGATGTCCATGAACATTAACTTGTTTGGTTCTCTGGAAGTAATTCCATGAGTAGTGTTACATATATCATGAATGTCATGCCATCTTTTAAAAATTTCTAGGAACTGTATTGTTTCCTTAAAACTGTCCTGGTCTCTTATTTCTTCTCGACACAGTGTTTCCAACGTTTGTAAGCCAGCAATTGAGTGGGACGAAAATATTACTTTGGCCCTTGCAACATTCATTTCTTCCAAATTTGTGCGGTACAAAACTTTCCTAGATAATTTTCTTACAGGCTTCAGTATTAATCTTTTTTGTAAATGATATAGCCTAGCTTCTTCATGTAATCTGCACTGATACTATTTCCATTCACTTCAAAATTTCTGTCCAGATGTTGTGATCGTACATTTTTAATAATGTGACTTGCATCGAAATTCAGAAATAGACTTCTGTTTTCATCTACTGGATGTTGAATTTCATGTGTAAGTTGTCCCTTCTTATTGCATAGATGTTGGAACATGGCAACATTAACCTGGCAGTTATCCGTCACAATTCTAATTACTTTAAATCCAATATCTTCCACTACTTATAGGGCTTCCATAGTCAATTTTGCCAACTCATCTCTGGTTAAATTGTGTGTAAAATAAAATGACACTGGTATTCTGAACTTTGTAGACAGAACCTTGAACAGAATGCACAGCAATTTATTGGCCAGCTTATTTTCAATCCCAATAGCATTTTTCTCAGTGTCTGTCATTCCTATCAACATATCCAAATTTCTGTCATATATCAATTTCGGTTTAATACTCATTCGTCAATAATGAGAGATCCAACTTTTTCATTTTCATGCTCCAAGGACTTCTCCTCTGCAATTAGCCGAGCCTTTATCAAAGAGGTGACACCTGTTTCTCCTTTTGAGTGACCAATATAAGTTTTTAATGTCTTTTGATGGGGTAAGTGTAAAATACCCGAATTTCTTAGTAATCTATAGCCGGTAGATGACCTGTTAGATAGCAATATGCAGATTTTCAGTGTGTTTTCATGAAATTTATACTTTTGTTTTCCGAAAGCCTGAATTTGTTCAGTCAAAAAGCTTGCTTTCAAACTACCTTCTTTAGCGGCTTCTTTTATTTTGGTAAGTTGCTTTTCAATTCCTTGTTCTTCCTTCTCGTTTTGTTTCTGTAAACTCCAGAGCTTGCTTTTTAAATTACATATTGTCTGTCTTAGTTTTCCAATAAGCTGATTTTGTTTCCGAATTGTCCTAGTATTTTTTTTACGTTGTAATGTAATGGCTTTGGGAATTATTTTACTTTCAATTGAGCACTGTGTGGCTATAGTTTTTTTATGTGCTTCATAAATTTCTTCAATTGAAACATTTGCTTCATTGAAAGCTGATGTACTTGGTTCAACATTGGATTTATTTTTTTTAGCAGGATTGATGTTATTTACCACTTCTGTTATCCTTCTTTTGTTGCGTCTACTTATGTTTGAAACATTTTGTTTATGTTTTGGAAAATCATTAAATACGGATGGTACCACATTAGGAAGCAAACGTTTTAATGTTGTGCTAATGCTAAAATCAGCTTCTTTGAAATGTCTGCTGCAGACACGTGATTGCTTGCTTGGCGTCCAAAGAGTCCCTGGTTTGTCCCCTTCGCGAGAAATGGCTACACACCACTTCTTTCTTAGTCCTTCATCTTGTGGAAAACAATGAAACGAAAAATCACATTCTTTATTCTGGTTCGATTTGCACAATGGCACACAGCAGTAAACCATTTCAATGACACAAATTACAGGCTAACTTCCTAATTTAATAAATGCTAATTCAAAATATATTTACACGCACTAAAATATTATTACTATGCACAATAGATTAATCAGTAGGCCTAGCGTAGAGTAGCATAAATCGCACCACTGCTAGTTTAAAACAAATTACTATAGTAGTGTGGCATCTAGTGGTATTGTTACAATCTACCATATGAACTTTCACCATGTCACTTGATTTCTGCCACTTCTTTGTGTCAGCATCATGGTGATAGTGTATCTAATATAATCGCTCAGGTGGATGTATATTTAGCTAACATTTTGTAACTAAATAACGGATTTGTATGCAAAGGAATCCATAATCTTAAGATGTTATTCGTTTAAAGAGGTATTAAAGAACATTTAACTTGGTAGAATTTTCGAACATGTGGTGATTATAGGCTAAAATTAAGGAAATAATAACTTATGGCGTAGTTTCTCAATTCGCACCACTTTTTAGGTGCCTAATTCGCACCGGTGCGATATGAGCAACTGTAGCAATTCTAACCGTACAAAAGAAGTCCCCAAAAATTTTAACTGAGCTAGGAATGCATCAGGTGGGTGCAATATCAAGTGGTGAAAAGGGCGTTAATACAACAAGTGTGTACAAGCGCACCAGGTATTTTGTGCCACCTGTGATAATTTTTAAACGTCAAGCAGTGCAACCTTCATTATCGGCTGGTTCTCCTCCAGGATCGTTATTTGTTTGCTCTGAGTCAGGTTACATCAACAATGAACTATTTGTCGAATAGCTCAAACATTTTATTTGCCACTCAAACTTGCCATAGAAAAAAGTGCTGCTTCTGTATGTCCACCTATACGACCCATTCCAAAAATTTAGAAGCTAGATTATCTCGGGAAAATGGTATGCTTCTGTTTCAGGTTCCTCGTCATAATACTCATAGGCCCAGCCTTTAGATATTTCTATCTTCAAATCATTTCAGACAGCTCTGTCATGGAGCAGTTCTTAGGTGGCTTCGAGATAATCGTGGAGAAAAGGTGACGCAGTTTACAGTCTGAACTGCCTGGTGAAGCACATGGCAAATGTATAACAATAAAAAACGCATTCAGAAAGTTTAAATGTTACGTAATTTATACTCTATTTTTTCAATTTCATTTGAGGATGCGTTACTCTCTTTCATTAATTTCAATAAACTTGTAATTTGCATTTATTACATTATTCATTCAAATACTCTTCAATATGTTCAATATTAAAAGCTTTCCTTCATCCTGTTCCCTGCAGATAAAGAGGTGCGATTTAAGAAACCGCAGGTGCTATTTAGGAAACTACTTGCCTAAATGGCACCACTGTCATGTGTTTCGAAAATGTCATTTTACTTAAAAAATATTAAATAAAATTCAAGGATTCTTTTTTACATCAAAGGTAAATGTTCTGGGAATGTATCTCTGTAAAGGAATGCAGAAAATAAAAACTGTATTGTTCAATAAAAATTATAAATGCTAAAGTGGTGTGCGATATAGGCAACCTTACCCTATATAAATTTTTTACCACTGCAAGAAAAAACGCGCAATAATTATACTTCTCAATTATTGTGACTGGAGTTTCCTATCAATTGGTTAAAACGTTCATATCGTATTTAAAAAAAAAAAAAAAGAAGAAAAGTTAGGCCTTCTTGCAAATGCTTAATTATGAATTCAAGGAAATTAAAGATAATGCAGTATCTTAATTAGTTGCAATATCTTATTTAATAACAATATTAATAATATTAGGTGAAAAGGGTAGATGTATGTAAGATGTGTCAAGTTAATTTATTTCCGGAAATGTTTGGATTATGAATTGAAGTACAGAGCAGACAGTCCCTCAGTTTATATGTAATATATTTTAATATCAAGAATTACAGCCTTTTATTGTAATATAATTGAGACGTAGAAGTTTGAAAATTACGTCTATTGTCCATAAAATATTGTACGAAGCATTTAATAAGCAATGGTGAGTCCTTTAAATGTCCCAAATGTGAATGTCATTTAAGTGTTCTGCTATGAATATTTAGGATAGAACAGCGCTCTGAGCGGCGGAATTGGCATTACGAGGGAACCACTTCAGACCCATATTTCAAGCGCTATGCGCCAGCTTGTATAATCTCGTAAGCAACGGTATGGACAAAATCCAAGGATAATATGAAAGATCTTGTGAAAGCATTCACTTCTGCTGGTATTCCATTGCATGTCTTTCGTAACCAACGATTTCGTCAGCAACAGCTACATGTATGCAGCCAGCTTACAGTGAAACCACTCTAAGAAGGTATCTTGGAAAGTGTGCTGAAGACGACTTTCAGGAAACTAAGTCAAAATGTGAGGGAAATTCTATTTAGTGATTGCTGAAACAACAGATATAAAGAATTGTATGGTGGTGGATGTTCTTGTTGCTCCACTGAGTGTAGTGAATCAAAAACCCCGTCTTGTGAAAACCAAAATTGTAGAACACTGCAATACCGATGTCATAGTAAGTTTAATACTTGATACATTAGATCTTATTGGTGTTCACAGAAGCAATTTTATTGTTTTAATATCAGACAGTGCACCATATATGCTTTCTGTTGGCAGACGACTGGCTGGAGTTGCACCTCAGCTTTTACATTCTACATGTTGGCCTTACGTATTGCAGCGTTGTGCTAAAGAGATTAGATTTTCACCAAAAATTGCTGATGAATTCATTGCAGCTGTTAAGGCTGATTTAGCGAAAACTCCAGCCAGAAGAGAGAGATTGCTGGACTGCCTAAAAGAAGCAGGAACATTTGCTCTACCTCCAGTTCCTGTAATAACTCGCTGGGGGACATGGCTGAAGGCAGGAAAATATCATTGCATTAGTTTCAATGCAGTCAAACATTGGACTGATTTGAAAGATGGTGAAGGCAGTGCTGCTGTAACAGACTTAAAGGAACTGGTTGAAACTAAAGAACTTGTACTTCAACTCAGAGCTATATCTAAAATTTCTAATGGACTCTGCAATTAAAGACAGGTTTTGGAATCAGGTAATCACGATACAAAAAAAGGTCTGGCTTCTTTTATCATCAGTTCTTGAGATAATTCAAAGTTCAGGTGCAACGTGTAAAAAATTGGCAGGATATATGAATGAACTTCATCCTGCTCTAAATTTATGGGAGAAAGTTCAGAATTTAGATCCAATAGTAGCTGTTCCTGACAAGATTTATTCGCTTTTTACTTTAGGTGAACTGAAACGTTTCTCTGCCATTGATGTTCAAGTGGAAGAAATATCAATATATGCCGAAATGGTACATGGAGAAAATCTATCTTCAACTTCTTCCTTATCTGTCTGGCAAAATCATTCCACCAAGATGCCTATCCTAAGTAAGCTGGCAATGAAGGCAATTATGGTTCCTCCATCATCTGCTTCAGTTAAGAGAAGCTTTTCAACTCTAAACGGACATGTCTTACTTATTTACTCATTGGATTTTAAGGAACCCGCAGGTTCATTGCCGCCCTCATATAAGCCCGCCATTGGACCCTATCCTGAGCAAGATTAATTCAGTCTCTACAATCATATCCCACCACCCTCAAATCCATTTTAATATTATCTTCCCATCTACGTCTCGGCCTCTGAAAAGGTCTTCTTCCTTCCGGCCTCCCAACTAACACTCTAGATCCATTTCTGGATTCGCCCATACGTGCTACATGCCTTGCCCATCTCAAACATCTGGATTTAATGTTCCTAATTATGTCAGGTGAACAATACAATGTGTGAAGTTCTGTGTTGTGTAACTTTCTCCATTCTCCTGTAACTTCATCCCTCTTAGACTCAAATATTTTCCTAAGCACCTTATTCTCAAACACCCTTAACCTATGTTCCTCTCTCAAAGTGAGAGTCCAGGTTTCACAGCCATAAAGAATAACCGGTAATATAACTGTTTTATAAATTCTAACTTTCAGATTTTTTGACAGCAGACTGGATGATAAAAGCTCAACCGAATAATAACAGGCATTTCCCATATTTATTCTTTGTTTAATTTCCTCCCGAGTATATTTGTTACTGTTGCTCCCAGTTATTTCAATTTTTCCACCTCTTCAAAGGATAAATTTCCAATTTTTATATTTCCATTTCGTACTATATTCTCGTCACGAGACATAATCATATACTTTATCTTTTCGGAATTTACTTCCAAACCTATCTCTTTACTTGCTTCAAGTAAAATTCCCGTATTTTCTCTAATCGTTTGTGTATTTTCTCCTAACATATTCACGCCATCCGAATAGTCAAGAAGCTGACGTAACCCTTTCAATTCCAAACCCTCCCTCTTACCTGGAATTTCCTAATGGCATACTCTAGAGCAAAGTTAAAAAGTAAAGGTGATAGTGTATGTACTTGCTTTAACCCACATTGGAAACGCATCTGACAGAAACTGACCTATACGGACTCTGCTGTACTTCTCACTGAGACACATTTTAATTAATCGAACTAGTTTCTTGGGAATACCAAATTCAATAAGAAGCCATATAGAACTTCTCTCTTAACCGAGTCATATGCCTTTTTGAAATCTATGAATAACTGATGCACTGTACCCTTACACTCCCATTTTTTCTGCATTATCTGTCGAATACAAAATATGTGATCAATAGTTGCTCTGTTACGCCTAAAACCACACTGATGACCCCCAATAATTTCATCTACATATGGAGTTAATCTTCTCAAAAGAATATTGGACAAAATTTCGTACGACGTCAACAAAAGCGATATTCCTCGAAAGTTACTACAGTTAGTCTTGTCCCTCTTCTTAAAGATAGGTACGATTGTGGACTCCTATTATTCTAGTACAATTTCCTTTCCCCAAATAGCAAGAAGTACTAGCTTATAAATTTTGTTAAATAATGCGCTTCCACCCTCCCTTGTATTAATTCTGCTGGAATTTGATCAATACCTGGAGACTTGTACTTTTTCAGATTTTCTATCGCAATTTCGACTTCACAAAGTGTAGGTTCGGGTATAAATGGCTCAGTAGTGACAGAAGAAAATCTACAGTCTCACTTACAACTTGTAATTAATCAAAATCAACTTGAAGAGGTTGTTGTTCATCTGGAGAGTGTGAGTGACAGTGACAAGGATGACTAGATGTTCATTCATTTCATGACTAGATTGCTTACAGTGTATTCTTCTATAAATTTAATATCTATCCTGCAACTAACATTAGTGATAACACTGAACAACAAATTTTCATTTAAAGTGTGTAAACTGCATCAAATTGGAGTTCTCAGATTCATTTGAGCATAAGATGATAAAATATCACCATCCACAAAAATACTTAGCCCTAGTTTCTTAAGTAAGTCATCCGCATCTTATTATGAAAGTACTCACTAAATAAATACACTTATATTCCAGAAACTAATCATAGCAATCGAATTTTTAGTAAATAATAACTTGAATGGTGTAATAACACATGCATTGATAAATTCCAGTGCCTTTCACAAATACCAACATAAAATATTAGGAGTAACATCGAAATAATACAACATAATATACACGAAATGTTACCAAATGTTGAATAATTTCTAGGGAAAATTTGTTCCGGGGCCGGGTATCGATCCCGGGACCTCTGGTTGAACGTACCAGCGCTCTACCACTGAGCTACCCGGGAACTCCACCCGACACCGTCTCAACTTTTCCCTTTATATCCACACAACTCGCGTGGGCTGACGAAACGCCAGAGACCCAGAACGAGTGCACACAATCTCTGTGTGACTTGGAATTGTGGTTTTCTGTTAACGTACACAGTAACATATATATTATGCAAATCTAGTCTTTCAGGTGAAGCTCCCTGTAAAGCAGATTTGAATAATTTCAAGGGAAAAATTGTTCCGGGGCCGGGTATCGATCCCGGGACCTCTGGTTGAACGTACCAGCGCTCTACCACTGAGCTACCCGGGAACTCCACCCGACACCGTCTCAACTTTTCCCTTTATATCCATACAACTCGCGTGGGCTGACGAAACGCCAGAGACCCACAATGAGTGCACACAATCTCTGTGTGACTTAGAATTGTGGTTTTCTGTTAACGTACACAGTAACGTATATATTATGCAAATCTAGTCTTTCAGGTGAAGCTCCCTGTAAAGCAGATTTGAATAATTTCAAGGGAAAAATTGTTCCGGGGCCGGATATCGATCCCGGGACCTCTGGTTGAACGTACCAGCGCTCTACCACTGAGCTACCCGGGAACTCCACCCGACACCGTCTCAACTTTTCCCTTTATATCCACACAACTCGCGTGGGCTGACGAAACGCCAGAGACCTAGAACGAGCTCAGTGGTAGAGCGCTGGTACGTTCAATCAGAGGTCCCGGGATCGATAACCGGTCCCGGAACAATTTTTCCCTTGAAATTATTCAAATCTGCTTTACAGGGAGCTTCACCTGAAAGACTAGATTTGCATAATATATACGTTACTGTGTACGTTAACAGAAAACCACAATTCCAAGTCACACAGAGATTGTGTGCACTCGTTGTGGGTCTCTGGCGTTTCGTCAGCCCACGCGAGTTGTGTGGATATAAAGGGAAAAGTTGAGACGGTGTCGGGTAGAGTTCCCGGGTAGCTCAGTGGTAGAGCGCTGGTACGTTCAACCAGAGGTCCCGGGATCGATACCCGGCCCCGGAACAATTTTTCCCTTGAAATTATTCAAATCTGCTTTACAGGGAGCTTCACCTGAAAGATTAGATTTGCATAATATATACGTTGCTGTGTACGTTAACAGAAAACCACAATTCCAAGTCACACAGAGATTGTGTGCACTCGTTCTGGGTCTCTGGCGTTTCGTCAGCCCACGCGAGTTGTGTGGATATAAAGGGAAAAGTTGAGACGGTGTCGGGTGGAGTTCCCGGGTAGCTCAGTGGTGGAGCGCTGGTACGTTCAACCAGAGGTCCCGGGATCGATACCCGGCCCCGGAACAATTTTTCCCTTGAAATTATTCAAATCTGCTTTATAGGGAGCTTCACCTGAAAGACTAGATTTGCATAATATATACGTTACTGTGTACATTAACCGAAAACCACAATTCCAAGTCACACAGAGATTGTGTGCACTCGTTGTGGGTCTCTGGCGTTTCGTCAGCCCACGCGAGTTGTGTGGATATAAAGGGAAAAGTTGAGACGGTGTCGGGTAGAGTTCCCGGGTTGCTCAGTGGTAGAGCGCTGGTACGTTCGACCAGAGGTCCCGGGACCGATACCCGGCCCCGGAACAATTTTTCCCTTGAAATTATTCAAATCTGCTTTACAGGGAGCTTCACCTGAAAGACTAGATTTGCATAATATATACGTTACTGTGTACGTTAACCGAAAACCACAATTCCAAGTCACACAGAGATTGTGTGCACTCGTTGTGGGTCTCTGGCGTTTCGTCAGCCCACGCGAGTTGTGTGGATATAAAGGGAAAAGTTGAGACGGTGTCGGGTAGAGTTCCCGGGTTGCTCAGTGGTAGAGCGCTGGTACGTTCGACCAGAGGTCCCGGGACCGATACCCGGCCCCGGAACAATTTTTCCCTTGAAATTATTCAAATCTGCTTTACAGGGAGCTTCACCTGAAAGACTAGATTTACCAAATGTTGTTTTATTTAACCATGCTTGCAACTGCCGAGGTTATATCAACATCGCCGGTGTGCCGAAATTTTGTCCCGCAGGAGTTCTTTTAGGTGCCAGTAAATCTACTGACATGGGTCTGTCGCATTTAAGCACACTTAAATGCCATCGACCTGGCCTGGGATCGAACCCGCAATCTCGGACATAGGCCAGCATTATACCAACTGCGCCAACCAAGCCGATTAAATATACATGAATGAAGATACCATTGTCTTTATTTACTCTAAAATCAATTCATACAAAGGAAGAAATATAATATCAACCGATCGGAATTATAAACATATAAAAGATCGGAAATTTGAATGTCCTTATTTAGGTATATAAATATTGTTTCAGACGATGTTTTGAGATAAATTAGATTCATGTTGAGCATTTCTGTTTGGCTTGGTGTTTATACAGTAACTCTGGACAATTACTTTTGACAGAGCACTATTTTTCCTGCATACCTCTTTTCCATGGTGGACATCTTCTGAGGAATCACTAACCATGTTCATCACTTACTGCTCCAGAATCCTTTGGGAAGATGTCGAGATGAGAATGGAGGAAATGAATAAACAAGGACATGCTGCAACGAAGTTTTTCATAGCACGACAACAGTTTATGCACAGTCTCCTTGTAATTTGTTGCTCAATTGTTCCCCAAGAACTGTGAACAAACGTGCTTAAAACTTAACAAATTCCCTGCTTGATAGGTGAACCATGCAAAAGTAGCAGTCATACTCTTGGTTGGCTTCTCCCAGATCATGAGTACTGCCAAGGACGTCCTTTCCCATTAATTCAATTTTTTAGGCTACTGACACCAGTATTGCAGAATATATGTGGAATCCGAGTTTTATCCTGGTCCCCAATTTTACAACCAAAATAGCATTGGTAGGTCTTTCTGATTAATGGAGGTTTTGTGAAGAAAATGTCACTTCTCGTCGCAAATAGCAAAATGTGTTAGCACTGTTCACTCTCATCGTCAAGTCCATACAAATATTTCAACAATCACCCATACACCTGGAACTTATGTGAAAAACGAACTCAAATAAGTATTAAAAATTACATAAGTTGAGCAGGAGGGAGACAAAAAAATCACTGAAAATTAGGACGAATAGATGTATACTACCAGAATAATGAAATAATATAAGAAAGATAAACATTGTTTCTTATACCTCTTTTAAACTACTGTAATTTTTTTTTTAACTTGCTATTAAACCCCTATGAAATTACCCCACTATAATAAAGCAGTGTAAAATGAATATTAGAGGTACGTTTTAATTTTCTCTTTAATATTCATGATCAGCACATCAAAATGGATAAGTATTTTCATTGTTGAACAGTGTAATAAGTGCAATATACTCTAATACATTATTTCAGGCTGAAAGCCATATTCATAACTGTACACATCTGTGCAATATTAAATTAACATACCGTAGACTAATGAGAGGAGAAAATGTCTCCAAGAATTTAGAAAATACTAAGTTAATACTTTACCAAACAGCCGAATCTCAGCTAATATTTCCCCAAACAGGCGAATCTCTCCATACCCAATAGGCCTACATGTTTCTAAAATCTGGATCCTTGCAGAATAACTCATTGTAGCAAGCATATAACATCCACGTTCTCGAAATTTCAATACTAATCCAATACTAAACTCCATGGCACAATTTCAAACCCTCTCGTCTACGTCTCTACACAAAGGCAAATCTCCGAATAATCTTACAATATCAGACGATACGAGATTCCCCAATAACTAGTCTACATGTCTAGACAAAGGCGAGTTTCCGAGTGCCACTGCAATACTACTCGCCTAACCAAGAAACCTCTTATTTCCCCCTCTCTCGTCTACCCACAATTCCTTGTTGTTATTACGATAAAACATTCGGGAATATGCCGATAATATAGGTGGCATTAGCTGCTGAAGAGCTGCCAGAGCGATCGAGCTAGAGTGCATGGATCACCACGATTATTGCAGTAGATTATATTCATTACATTTTATTATTTTTGTTACCAATTCTGTAAATTAGTTACTTTGTTACTTTCGTTGCCAATAGAAACACTCCACTTTTTACACCAGTCTTGTTTTATTTAAGGTTACTTTGAAAAATTTGAATACTGCTGAATGCATTTAGACTTGGCATCACACAAAGCTATTATTAACCTGGCCCACTGTATAAAGGGAGCATTTGCTGTATATATTAATGGGCAACTTTTGACGACGCATTCCAGTATCTGTAAGCATGGTGTTTATAACCACGTTTAGCTGCACTACCTACTACCACTTAAAGTTACATATACACATATGGCACGCCAGCAGATAGTACAACTGTGAACTGTTATTTCCGACCTCGTTTGTGAACTCCTTATTCATGAACAGCAATGGAAAAATTCCAATCTAATCTTCAGTCCATTCAAGAAACAAACAAGTAAACAAACGTGCCAAAGGGTATATATACAAATGAAAGAGGCATTTTCCTAAACAACGTATGCCTAAACACCATATGGGCTGTAGACCAGCTCACATAAAGCACCAAGGAAATTCTCTGCAGAATAGTACGGCTGTTCCTGCTACAGTGGTGAGTGGATGAATGACGCAAATGTAAAATCTGCCATTATAAAAATGAATGAATATATATATATATTTTTACTTCTCCCAAAGACACCTGAGACACCTAAATGATAATAGGTAACATTCATTATGTGTCTTTTTCCTCTTAACAACTAAGTTATACTTCCAAATAAATTTTAAACATTGTGGTATTACACAGAGAGTTTCTATGCAGATCGGTCCAAAGTAGTAATGTCCCCTTGGGTTAATGACTAGTGAGGAGCACAATTCCCAAGGAAGCTAAGTGTTAAGGAGTGGAGTGGGACCTGTCAGCTTGGAGCAGTATGCATGGACCTGTCCATAAGCTCGTCAACAGATTTTGTTAGGTAGAGGTTAGAGTTGGACTGGTCTGCATAGGAACTCTATGTACAAAACATCCTCATTCAAGAAAGTTTTGACACAGAACGAAATGTAAAATCGTCGCTTCCACTCAGGATGTTCAATATATCCACCACTTGAGAAGACTGACTATGAAATTAGTATTCAGTCCATTCATGAAGAATCCGCATATGAACATAATGCAAAATTCTTTTATCTCCCGACCGCTGATTGGTTCCTACGTTTACGCCAGAAAATGAGCTATGCATCCACAATTTAGAGCAATGACAGATGACGTGAAAAAAATTACTGGAAGCTGGATTACAATTCCCGATTCATCTTTTGGAAGTTCTGTACGAAGAATTTGTGCAGAGATATTTCTGGGTGTTCAGTTGCAATTCTTTTCATTCATTGAGCCGCCAATTCTGCAATGACCTTTTCTTGATTTGATGCATGAAAATGAATACTTTCTTTCAATATGGTAATTTCTCCAATCACTTGTGTAATTTCAGTAGCTCTGCATTCCTGTCTACCAGTAATCTTTGTCATTTTTTGTGTATCTTCTATATTATATATATCCATTTAGTAATTTCTTTCTTCCTGCAAGTGAAATTATAATCTGTACCATAATTATACTGAAAATTTTGGTTAAACGAGCGTTGAGCGACTTCCGCCGATTTTGGAATAGACACCGACACACTTAGGTTAGGTTAGTTTATCCCGTCGAGATGAAGGTGAAAACGATTGAGTGTGATTTTTTGTTTTCTATGTTGGCAGTTCAAGTGCGTCGGTGTCTATTCCAAAATCGGCGGAAGTCGTTCAACGCTCGTTTCACCAAAATGTTTATTACACTACACCTAATTTACCTCTGATTGAGATTCTGGCTAATATGTACATCAAAGGTGGGTGCTCCTGTTATGGCCAAGTTCCTGATATGGCCACCCCCGTATTGTGAGTTAGTTAACCAAAAAAATCCGCTAAATTGCAGCAGCATCCAGTGAAAGGACATCCTGGTAAGTCACGTGGTCGTTTTCTATCCAGTCAGGTTGAGCAATATGGCGTCAGTTGCCTGTTTTTCGGTTTTCATGTGACCTCTTCCTATTTTTCTCTGTTAAGTCACCTTTGTTTTATGCATGTTTTTCAAAGATGTTTCATGAAAACCATAGTACTCCATTCAGTTTTTAATGTTCTGTTGATTGGTGTTATCGTTGATGGCGTATCTTTGACGAGTTGTTCATAATCAAACGATTTTCGTGAAAGCTTACCTGCTCCAGATATGATCATATCAAATGCACCATGAAGTTAATTTCACTTTAATTTTTTTCACCTGACAAATTTACATACCTTATAGCTGGGATTACGCAAAAATTTTGTATTTTAAGGAAAACAACTTAATTTTTTATGGAAAAACCTGTTTTGACTACACTTTTGAATTATAAAAAGGATTATCATGTTTATTCATTTTACACCAAAATTATTTAATTTTATCACAACTGCGCTATCAAACTGAAAACAATCACGATTTGTAGAACATGGAACAAGGGTGGCCATATCATGTGCACGTGTTCCTGATATGGCCACTAGGTAGACTTTTGGAATTTGGGACTTTTTGGGCAATTAAAGCTATTTTTATGGGGAAAGGAAATTGTTTTAAGAAAGTCCATCAGACTGAGAACGAGTAAGAAAAAAGTGGTTTACATTTTTTTTCAAAATGGCGCCTAGAAAAATTCTCAAACCTTAGCATGGCTATATCAGGGACACCTACATTATTAGGCAGTACATCTCACTTGACGATATGTGTCAGAGGAAGAACAACTGCTTATATACATCCGAAGTCGAATTAGTGAATATGCAGCTGATTGACGATGTATCCAATGGAGGGGAAGGAATACTCACAATATGTAATTGGAAAAACTGGATTGGGAGAAATGACCGTTGGGATAATTTAACAGTAGAAATATTAGATTGGGAAACTGTCCTTGGTACAAGTGTTCTCGGAGAAATGGTCACTAGGTTAATATATAATTGGGGTTATTAGATTGGGAAAACTGTCCGGGACAGGAAAACACGGCGAGTATGATCGAAACATAACCAAGTATGTTTACTTTCAGATATATATATATATATATATATATATATATATATATATATATATATATATTTCATTTCGCATTCATCCATTCAATTTATTGACTCACCACTAACAACACTAGATGAAGATAATACAAAATCAATTATCGGTTCACGCATTTCACTTCCACTTAAAGAAAAAACGAGCAATTTCTTAATAAAATGCAACGAATTTACTTTCCATTGACTCCTCAATACATTTTTTTAAAGAAAAGTGAAAATGTCTGGTGTTTGGTCATCGTACATTGAAATATGTAAGTTTGCATTTATAATAACCAGGGAAAGGATTTATATGTAAATACATATTTACTTATAAAGCTAATATAATTTATATTTTGCATTATCTTTATGTTTCACAATGTGTAGGGTTGAAAAATCCTACTTTTATTTTCCATATTTTTCCATATTTTAGAGTTTAGTACATATTTTCGTTAATTTCCATATATTTTCCATATTTCATATAAAACAGTCCATATTATATTAGGTTTAACAATAAAACAAAACAAAATTCCATTAACTTTTAAAAATACATTTCAACAATAGAGATTTAAACACATGTTCAGTAATCCCTTTAACATCAGAGTTATTTGAAAATTAGCAGTCCTATCAACAATGGGAAAGTAAGTTACAAAACTGTATTAATTTAATTTAAAATTTTTAACAGACTTCAGTTGTGCAGCTCAACAGTTAAATGCCAGTCAGAGTACACATAGGTTCAGTTTTGTAAATCATACTATAAAGACGGTAAATATGCCAAAAGTACGTCATTCAGTCAATTTAAAATCAAAACTAACAAGTTACATTTCAGAATTTAAAGAAGATGGTTTATCAACTGACAATAAAATATTATTTTGTAATTTGTGTCAGTGTGCAGTATCATCTACACAAAAGTTCCTGGTGCAACAACACATTACAACTAGTAAACATCAGGCCAACAAACAACTAAATTCCAAGCAGAGACAATTGTTTTTAACACAACCAACAACATCGAATGTAAGATCTGAGTTTAACATCGACCTGTGCCGTTCTCTCATCTCTGCTGATATTCCTCTCTACAAACTAAAGAATAAGGTCTTCAGGGAATTCCTTGAAAAATATACTCAACATACAATCCCGGATGAGTCAACACTTAGGAAGACGTATGCTCCATCCATCTACGATGAGACAATACAGAAGATAAGAGATGAAATTAAAGATAGTTCAATTTGGGTTTCCATTGATGAGACTCCCGACAAAGAAGGTAGACTTGTTGGTAATGTAGTTATCGGTTTGTTAAGTGAACAATATTCTGAACGAATTCTTTTACATTGTGATGTTCTAGAAAAGTGCAATAACAAAACTATAGTTAAACTGTTCAACGAAGCTATGGGTATCCTGTGGCCAAAGGGTATTATGTACGATAATGTGTTATTCTTTATTAGCGATGCTGCCCCTTATATGGTCAAAGCTGGACAAGCATTATCTGTTGTATATCCTAAATTGACTCATTTTACTTGTGTGGCGCATGCATTTCATCGTGTGGCAGAAGTGGTCAGAGACAATTTCCCTAAAGTAGATTTGTTGATTTCATCAGTGAAAAAAGTATTTCTCAAAGCTCCCAGTAGAGTTAACGTGTTGAAAGAAATGTACCCTGAAATTCCATTGCCACCAAAGCCAATTTTAACTAGATGGGGTACATGGCTAGAAGCAGTTGAATATTATGCCGAACATATAGACTCTATTAACAATGTTCTCCTTGCATTGGACTCTGAAGATGCAGTCTCAATTGATACTGCGAAAACAGTTACCTGTGACATAAGTGTGAAGAATGACTTAGCTCACATTCAGCATACATTTTCATGCATCATAAAAACGCTCAAAAGTCTCCAAAATAGGCACCTTTCACTATCTGAAAGTTTTGAAATTATAAATAGTACTGTGGAACAACTGAATCGTGGTAGAGGTAAAGTTGCAGATGCAGTAAGAGCTAAGGTGGACACTGTACTTTCAAAAAACCCTGGATATGAAGAACTACAAAAGGTTGTTGCTGTGATGAGTGGTGAATCAACAGTGAAGATTAACTTGGACTTATCCCCAGCAGACATTGTGAAATTGAATTATGTACCAGTTACTTCTTGTGACGTCGAACGCTCTTTTAGTCAGTATAAATCTATCCTCAGAGACAATAGAAGAAGATTCACTTTTCAGCACTTGAAAGAAATGTTTGTAACCTATTGTTATGGTAACAGACAATAAAAATTGTGTTTTGTTGAAACTACATTGGAAGATAAGGTACGTCCATTATATTTTTTGTTTAGTTTGATTAAAATGTACCAATATTTAACGTACATAGTCATTTTTTTATAATTTTAAGTCCATATTTAATTCCATATTTTGGTAAAAATCCATATTTAATTCCATATTTTGGTAAAAATAACTACATATATATTTACATATTTCATATATTTTTAGTCCATATAAATCCGTTCCCTGATAATAACCATTTCAGTAAACAAGACACACAATCAATTCATTTGAATGGCTTTTCGACAATGTATGTGTATATATACCCTGGCTGCGAGAAATTTTTTACCACAGGCATAACCTTTGATTGACTTTTTCCCGCCAGTGTACATGCGTATATGGTTCCCGTGATATCTCGAATTCAAGAAAATTTCCTATTTCAATTAATTTTTGCCCGTGTACGTATGTGGGTACTGAAACGTCTCGAATTTGATAAACTTTTCCCACATGTATCAGATTTGGTTTGTCACTGTGTGCGTGCATATATAGTTTCTGAGATGTTCCAATAATAAGAATCTTTTCCCACAGATGTAACATTTGACTGGTTTTTCGCCGGCGTGCTTATGCGTATGGGTAGAGAACTATCCAGAATTCGAGAAGGCTATCCCACAGGCAAAGCAATTTAATTACTTTTCGCCGTATGCGTACTCTGATGTTTTCTGAGAGACCCCGTTAAAGAAAAACATTTCCCACACGTATCGCATTTGAATGGCTTTTCGCCAGTGTGAGTGCGTATGTGAGTTCTGCAGGAACCCGATTCTGAGAAACATTTCCCACAGGTATCGCATTTGAATGGCTTTTCGGCAGTATGCGTTCGTACATGTCTTGTGAGGGAGCTAGAGTTTGAGAAAAGTTTCCCACAAGTATCGCATTTCAATGGCTTTTCCCCTTTGTGCGTGCGTATATGTCTTGTTAGGGAGCTCGAAATTGAGAAATCTTTCCCACACGTATCGCATTTGAATGGCTTTTCGCCTTTGTGCGTGCGTACATGTCTTCTGCGAGAGCTTGAATCTGAGAAACATTTCCCACAATTATCACATCTGAATGGCTTGTCGCCAGTGTGCGTACGCACGTGGGTTTTAAGATGTCCCGCTTCTGAAAAATTTTTTCCACAGTAATCGCATTTGAAAGGTTTTTCGTCAGTGTGTGTGCGTACGTGTTTTTTTAGATTACCTAATTTTGAGAAACATTTGCCACAGATATCGCATCTGAATAGCTTTTCGCCAGTGTGAGTACGTAAATGTGTTCTAAGAGACCATGATGCTGTAAACAATTTCCCACAGATATCACATTTGAAAGGCTTTTCGCCAGTGTGCGTACGTAAATGTCTTCTACGAGAGCTAGAATCTGAGAAACATTTCCCACAAACGTCACATCTGAATGGCTTGTCTCCCGTATGCGTACGAACATGAGTTGTAATATGTCCCGATTCTGAAAATTTTTTTCCACAGTAATTGCATTTGAAAGGTTTTTCATCGGAGTGTGTGCGTACGTGTTTTTTGAGAACACAAAGTTTTGAGAAACATTTGCCACAGATATCGCATCTGAATGGCTTTTCGCCAGTGTGCGAACGTAGATGAGTTCTGAGACGTCCGAATTGTGAGAAACTTTTCCCACAGGTATCGCATTTGAATGGCTTTTCATCAGTGTGTTTATGAACATGGGTTCTGATAACTTCAGATTTTGAGAAACATTCCCCATAGGTATCGCATTTGAGGGTCCATTTGTCAGTGTGACGGCCAGACTGTGACAGAAAATTGTTCTTTCTTGTATGCATCTCTGATTCAAGCGCACTTTCGGAAAAGGAGTTCACTGGAGAGATACAATTTTTCGGACTTGTGTGCTCATCCTGCGATTGTTGAATCCCGTCAGTGTACAATATGCTGTAATAAAGAAGATCCCATTTGTGAAAATGCAACTGTCGAGAGAGTAAAACTATTCAAAAATCACAAGAAATAGTGCAATGTACTAAATTCTTCCATCATAAACTGAAAATAGGCATTTCACATGGAATACCAGGACAAGAATTCCAATCCTCTACTATGCGTTGAAATACTGTACCTCAAAACTTGCAAGTCAGATCATACAACAAAATAAAATCTACGTAAAACAATTGCAAACAACCTTCTGTGAATAAGACGCCTTCTATACAAAACCTATACTCGTATTATACTGTATTTATATGTAAATTCATCCCGCACTGAAATGAGTGAAGAAGAGTAATCCTCTTTAGAAGCGGGAAATTTAAATTCTGTAGAATATTTGAATATTGCCGAAAACCATTTTCAAGGTTTATTCACTACACTTTTATTTTTCACAATAAATGTGCACATATCAATTGCTTCAATAATGCTACCACAGCCATCTTAGTGGTTATGGTCGACAATTACAGGAGACCTCGCAGTTATCGTGCTTTGTATGTATGGTTACACGTAAAATTTATGCTCTACGTCATCATTTACTTGAACCAGCGAAACAAGCACAAAATAAATACATGCACATATCCTCACCTCTTCGACAAGACTTCAGGTTTCACTGTTGTTATTTCCAGCATCGACTCCTCTTTCACTGTAGACAGGCCAAATGACTCTTCCTGCAAACAATAAATAGGAGTATAACAGAGAAGATGGTACCATTTCTGCTGTAGAAATAAACACATGATATGTCTACAGAGCAGATGGTATCATTTCTGCTGTAGAAATAAACACATGATAGGCTATGTCTACAAGTGAAATATGAGCCGAACAGAAGGCTATCAAAATGGGAACATATAAAATATGAAGCAAAGCTTAAGAAATTACAGTTACAACTAGGGTTGCCAACTTTTTTTGAAGAAAATATGGGAGACTAAGAAATTGACAAAATTTCACATAGAAAATGAACAAATTATCTAATTCCGTTACTAAAAAGCAACTTTATTCTACACTTTGGCAGCTAGACTTAAATTTAGAATATATTGAGACAGTTTGTCTCGCGTAATAGTTGAAATCGACTGCAGTATGCATTTCTGATTTGATTAGATGCGTCGTGTTCCTGTATCAAACATCTGTGCAATAATTGTTCATTCAGCTTTCATCTGCCATATTATTGTGATGTACCGAAGTTATGTATGGTATTTCCGTGCAGGAATTCTACATTATCATATGATGAAGGATGGGTGGAGCAGAGAAAAATCTCTCTCTGGACTTGGACTCGAACCTGAGTTTTCAGCTCTACGTGCTGACGTTTTATCCATGAAGCCACACTGGATTCCATGCATAAATAATCACTTAGTGATTTAAGACGGTGCTTATTCCGTCGGATCTCGGCCACTTAGTCACTCGTAATGAGTGCACCTCTGTACATAGTGTGTTGGACATTGTGCCACTGTCACACATCTGTAACACAGTGCATCAGGATTGGCCACTGAAGGGAACCTAAGAGGTACTCTGGAATCCGGTGTGGCTTAGTGGATAAAACACCAAAACGTAGAGCTGAAAACTGGGTTCGAGTCCCGGTGCCGGAGATACTGTAGTTTTTCTCCGCTCCACTCATCCTTCATTATTTCATCTGTCAGGTGCACATAACTATCTGAACAATGCCAACATTAGATTCCACGCCAGAGCAACAGACATATCTACCAACAGTTTCAAATGATATTCACATTCGATAGTAAATTCAGTTTGAGAAAATTTTGCAGGATATTCAGATTTACCTTCAATTACACTATTTTTCAATTATCATCAACATCCTTTTGTATGAAAAACATCCACCACTTAATACATGGGCTTGGTCTGTGCATATATGCATATCTCCATTATCATTTGTATAATTCCAAAAATAAATAAATAAAACATATTCATGTGGTCCACAGGCCCTGCAACTCACAAAGAGAGGGTCAAGCAGATTACAGTTAGAGTTTTCATTAACAGCACAATGGAGAAGAATTTTGGATTCTTAAAAATCGATTCCAAACTCAATATATTAATAGTCATAGCGAAAATACGATGTGGCCGCTATGATAAGTAACCTGGATGGACCACACTTTTTCTCTCAGCTGTATAAAAGACAGTTTGTGACACATGTTAAAAGTGATTATATTATGTTCGTAGTTTACTATACTCGACTTGTGGCCTTGTTTGCAAACATAACTACTAATTAAATAAAATATCACTTTCAACACTTGTATCACAAACAACTATCGTGTTGAAAACATACTTTCCTATAATTCTCACAAACCATGTAAGCTTATGTTAAATGTGTGAGCCTAAATCTACCCTTTAATTCTGTGGAAAAAGCATATATATTACATCAATCATTATTCAGCAATATTCAAGATGGCAATATATTTTTAGTAGGTTATTTTACGACGCTTTATCAACATCTTAGGTTATTTAGCGTCTGAATGAGATGGAGGTGATAATGCCAGTGAAATGAGTTTGGGATCCAGCACTGATAGTTACCCAGCATTTGCTCATTATGGGTTGAGGGAAAACCCCGGAAAAAACCTCAACCAGGTAACTTTCCCTGACCAGAACTCGAACCTGAGCCACCTGGTTTCGCGGCCAGACGCGCTAACCGTTACTCCACAGGTGTGGACAAGATGGCTATATTAGACACCTCATTCTATATTTCAAGATCTCGCACTTACTAAAAATAACTGTAGTTCATTTAAAGAGTTTTGTTCAAAACTTAAACAAAATAGCCATATCACACTGTAGATTTAGGCTATTCTGCAGCAAATAAATAAACAATAAATAGCATGCAGAAAGTCTTGCTGTCTCCACTGATAACCAAAATTTGCTCTAACCATAGCTATACACAGATGGTTTCTATGACGAACAGAATATAAATTAAACATTGGAAAGAAATGCCAGCACACCCAATGAGCTCCACTCACCTCGGCTTCACACTTCACCACGGGAAAATTATTGG
Organism: Periplaneta americana; assembly: GCF_040183065.1. NCBI lineage: Eukaryota > Metazoa > Arthropoda > Insecta > Blattodea > Blattidae > Periplaneta > Periplaneta americana. The sequence goes on along the minus strand of NC_091133.1, from coordinate 13,448,791 downwards.
GCAATAACATATCTTCCAATTTTATCTCTGATGTGTGATTGTAGCTGTTGTCCACGCATTCCTCCTTTATCCTAGTCATGTGTAGATCCAATAACTTCCCTTCCTGCAGAACACAGAGACAATAAGACTGAGTAATACATTGCAATGTAGCATAATACTATTTGTAGCACAAGAGAGAAATTATGGAAATAATCGAAGGAAAAATGGATAAAAGATTTTAAAAGCAGCATACGTCAGAGGAAACAAGGAACAGCATGTACCAAGGGACATTGATAATGATAACCATATTTTAAATAGTGGGATATTTCAGCCTCTTCTGTTGGGTTGCCCAACCACAGGACATGTTCATTTCACTTCTATGTTGAAAAGTCGCTATCAAAAGTAAGTTGTAAATATTATTTTATCGTATTTTTAGTATATATAATATATATAATCTTAATTTTGTTCCAACTTGAACTGTATATATTAACTATCCATGAAATTCCCTGATATGAATTTAAATTCATATCAGCTTAATGTCATACACACATGTGAAAAGCTAGGTTATCATTAAAATCTTTCTATGTAGAGTGATGTACCAGCGAACATTAACTGGTGCTGTACAAGGGACGTCCCTTGGTACATCATGAATTATATTTATTTCGTTTTTATTTAAATTTACTGCATAATTAAGTTTGGATTAGACCTGAATTTAATTTTTTTATCTGCCTTTCGTTTTTTAGTTATGGGTCGTTTTAAAACCGGCAAAAAACGAGTTATTCCTGATATGAAACCCATGGAAGCAGCAGTGCATGATATGCTTGTGAATAACTTCTCCATTCGGAATGCAGCTGAAAAGCATGGAGTTTCGAAATCTTCTGTTGCAAGTTATGCATCTGATGCCAAGTCAAGAGCTGAATCAATGTTTATTTACAAACCAAGATATGATATACATAGGATATTCACTGAAGAGCAAGAAAAGGAATTGGTATCATATGTGGTACATTCTGCCAGATTACATTAGGGCCTCACGAAGAAGGATCTGCATAACTTAACCTTCCAGTTTGCGAAGGCTAATAGTATTTCCGTTCCAGACAGGGGAGATAAGAAAATGGCAGGAGAGGGATGGCTGAAAATGTTTCGGAAGAGGCAGTCAAACATTTCGCTAAGAAAGCCAGAGGCTGCCAGTTTGGCATGCTCTACGGCATTCAACAGAACAACAGTTGAGTTTTTTTTTTTTTTAATTATAGTAGAGTACTCAAAAAGTTAAAATTTGAACTTTATCAAGTTTTGAATGTAGATGAAACCGGATTAACTACAGTTCACATAGCTCCAAAGGTTCTGGCAGAAAAAGGTGCGAACCAGATAGGGAGCATGACATCTGCACAACGTGGGCAAACTGTGACTATGATTGGGGCAATAAATGCAGTCGGAAATAAGGTTCCTCCCTTCCTCGTTTTTCCCGAGTAAACTTTAAGGATTTAAAATTTTAAAATGTATTACTCGACACGTTAAAAGTGTTAAAATTTAAAATAGGTTATGTACCTTAGACAGACAGCCCATTTCGATGCTGGTGCTGCGTAATCTTCAATGTCCTACGAACTATTGTTGTTCCTGCTGATCTTGAATTCTACCATTTTCATTCGTCAGTTGTAGGGGTGGGGGTGTGTTGCTATTATGGTGGGGGTGGTTGTTTGTTTGTTATGTATTATGATGTATGATATTAAGTATATGTTGTGGGTGTGTTATTGTATGTTTGTATATTTAACTGTGGACTTTTTGTTGTGATGTGTAGAATTTCCATATCTGTTTCTATATTATTGTAGTTATGATTATTATTGGTAATATGTTCTGCGTAATTTGATGTGATGTAGGGTTTGGTTATAGCTTTAATGTGTTCAATATATCTTGTTTGAAAGGATCTTCCTGTCTGTCCAATGTAAAAATGTGGGTAGCTATTGCATTTTAGTTTGTAAATGCCAGTTAAATTATATTTATTTGTATGTTTGATGTGATTATTTAGGTGTATTATTTTAGATATATGACTACAATAATATAGAAACAGATAAGGAAATTCTACACATCACACCAAAAAGTCCACAGTTAAACATGTTAGCACAATACGAAATATACAAACATACAATAACATACCCACAACATATACTTAATACACAATTACAGTTCAATACCCACACATTATTCGACATCATAATACATAACAAACAAACAACCACCTCCACCATAATGGCAACACAGCCCCACCCCTTCAACTGACGAATGGAAATGGCAGAATTCAAGATCAGCAGGAACAACAGTAGTCCGTAGGACACTGAAGATTATGCAGCACCAGCGTTGAAACGGGCTGTCTGTCTAAGGTACATAACCTATTTTAAATTTTAACACTTTTTAGCATGTCGACTAATATATTTTTAAGTTTTAAACAAAGTGTTAACGTGAACTAGAATCAATGATTTAAGGATTTCATGTTAAAAGATGCTCCAATTAGTTCTGATGGAGCAGCAAATCCTAGTGGGTGGTATAAGGAAGATATATTTCTCAAATACTTGGAACACTTCATCAAACACACTCACCTAACACAAAATAAACATCACCTTATAATTCTTGATAACCACGAAAGTCATGTTTCTGTGGATATTATTGATAAAGCAAAGGAATCAGGAATAATTCTGTTAACAATATCTCCCCACAAAAGTAAAAAATTGCAGCCTTTGGACCACACTGGCTTTGGTCCATTTAAATCTGCATACCATTTGCAATGAATGAATGTATGTGCCCTGCAGAAAATGCAGGAAAGCCAGTTACTATTTATGAGGTTGCTGCTTTTGTAGAAACAGCCTATGAAACATTCTCACAGAAAAACATAGTCAGTGGTTTTAGAGTAACAGGAATTGTGCCATTGAATTCAAACTTTTTTGAAGATTATGAGTTTCTTCCTTGCAATGATACTGATCGGCAGAGTAACTAGCAGAACAAGTCTTCTGCTGCAGAGGAAACTGATTCCAACAAGCCTGGTCCATCTACACACTCAGAACGTCTTGTCAACCTTACAAAGCAATTCTTCTACTGTGTCACCAGAATTGATTCGGTCATTCCCTAAAGCTGGTGAACGCAAGTCCAACAAAAGAGTACAAAAAAGGAAGAACACGGGTGTTAACAGACACCCCAGAAAGATTAGAAATAGCAAGTAGGAAGGCAGTTAAAAAACCAAAAATGTCTAACATCGCTAGAAAATTGGTTCCAGAAGAATCAACTAGTGAAGGTGATATCATACCCCTTGCTTTATCAACTGAAATTTTAGATTTTGAAGAATTCAATGATAAGGAGGACACTATAAATATTGGAGATCATGTTTTAGTTGTGTGCAAAGGAAAGAAAACTAAAAGCTACTTTGTCACTTGTGTTAAAACTGTGAAATCTGCTACAAGTTATGAAGTAACTTACCTTCGAAAATTGCAGAAAACCAATACTTTTGTAAATGATGAGGACAGTGAAATTTTTTTCTTGTTGCATAAGAAAGACATTGTTCGTAACTCCCCAGTCCCAGTCGAGTTAGTGGCACAAAGAGAAACCAAAATCAACTGAAGTTTCCTGTTTCCTTCAGTCATTTCCATTTGAGTTAAGAGATAATTTTTGGGACCGGCCACTGATTGTACTAAAATTAACTGTTATTATGTATCTTTGCAGAGAGCTTGTATAACTCCTTTCATTTTATTGATATCATTTGTTTTGTTAATTGTCCCTAGGTACAGCACAACATGTCCCTTGGTAGAGCACTCTCTCCTAATTATATTTCATTTTGGCACTTAGCACTACCCCAAAAGTAAATTTAGAAAGTACATTTCGACTCAAAAAAATCCCAATACGTGTTATAGACGCTGAAGTATAATGCGAGAAGTAGGACTAATTTGTTTCACATCATGGCAACATTTAATCAAGATGCAGTAGATTTCATGATAAATTGTAGTACAGGTGTCTTTGATCTGTGTTGCTAACTCATCACTGTTCTCCCCAATAAGGGACATACATAATGTCTGTTTAAAATCCAATGACAAGATATTCACTGGTGACATACTAAACAATCTTTGAAACCAATTCAGAGTGCCTCTGCACATGTAACTTTCCAACTGGTACAACCAGAGAACTTTAAAATTCAGTAAGAGTGAAGGCAATGAAAATAAGTTGCAAACAGAATGTCTGGAATACAATATGATATACAACTTGACTGCTACTGTTTGTAATAGGTTGTTAGCATGACAGAAGAAAAAGTCTAGCCTACCCCACACTTTTTCTTAGATTTCGAGTTCTTGGCCCATAAAATATCGTCACAGTAACTGAAAACGGTATTGGTGACTAATGATATTACCAACTAGTTGCAAACTACAGTCTCTGTTTAATGTATGAGAAGCACCTTATCTTAGAACTAATTCTTGACCCAACAAAGCATTTGTCACAGTAAATAAAAACGCAATTGGTCACTACAGTAATGAGATTTCTGGTCACCTATGAATTACTCTCACGAACTGACTATGGTATGTTTAATGTGCATAGGATTCTGTTGTTACATGTCGCCCGCTATAAGTGAGATATGGCTGTTAAAAATGTGACGTTATAAAATTAATCAATCACAGTGTTTAATTAAAATAAAACGATACCTCCCAATGACTGTTACTGTAGCTAAGGTCTTGTACCAACTGCGGTAAATATAACAAACTTAATTGTAGATATCAATTCTTTAACATAATGCATTATTGCCACTGTTGTAGTTTCAAATACATGATTACATCTGTATTTACACGAATTTAATTTCCATGTAAATATCCGGACTTGCGTCGGCCTCGGTAACGTAGTCGGTATAGCGCTGGCCTTCTGTGCTCGAGGTTGCGGGTTCGATACCGGCCAGGTCGATGGCATTTAAATGCGACAGGCTTATATCAGTAGATTAACTGGCATGTAAACGAACTCCTGCGGGACAAAATTCCGGCACACCAGTGACACTGATATAACCTCTCAGTTGCGAGCGTCGTTAAATAAACCATATAAAAAAATATATCCGGACTTGACTAGGAAAAACAAGGAAAGCAACAGATTAGGATCATTAAAACTAACTCTAATATCGTTTCAACTGAAAAAAGGAAGTAGACTAATCTACTTCAGTCATTGAATGAAAATGTTATGTTTTATTTAACGATGCTCGCAACTGCAGAGGTTATATCAGCATAGCCGGATGTGCCAGAATTTTGTCCTATAGGAGTTCTTTTACATGCCAGTAAATCTACTGACATGAGCCTGTCGCATTTAAGCACATTTAAATGCCATCGACCTGGCCCGGGATTGAACCCACAACCTTGGGCATAGAAGGCCAGCGCTATACCAACTCGCTAACCAGGTCGACTCAGTCATTGAAGCAATGACTCCAAAATGATGATAAAAAAGAACAAATGAATTGAGTGGTACATCATTTCAATTTCTTATGATGCGAGATATCATCAAGCAGAAGCATATCCAAGGGAAAACAGGATGATTTATCATTATGACTGTAACAATAAGAACACTGAAGAAAAGATACCGTAATGAAATGCTACAAAGTAAAAGTAATAACAACATGCCTATATGGGAGTGAAATTTTGATAATGAGACAGAAAAATAGATCAAAATTGCACGCAGAAAACATGAGATTTTTAAGATACACAACGGGTATAACTTACATTATATGAGTTTTATTACTCCGGAATTGATTATTTATAGCTGTCTACTTCTATTGTAATATATGTTCAAATTTTTTCCAAGTGTCTCATTTTACTTCAGCAACAGTCAATTGAGGGATTGGGTGCAAGAAGGGCACTTGTCTGAAATGCAAGTTTTGAGAAAAATGATGTTGAAAATTCAAACCGTAGACTAATAATTTTACTGAATCATCTTTGATAATAACGAGTCTTATGCCATGTTGAGTATGTTGTCTTTAGTAACTACCAATAAAAAAATATTCTGTAACTGAAATAAAAAATAATTACTGAACATGAGTAAAATAAAAGACCTTCTTGCAGAGAATACTTTAAAACTAGTAAACTTTAAGTGTTGTGACAACATACAAAGCTTTAGCTTTCGATAGCTTTCAATATGCTACACCAAATTAAAATATTGAACTTCTATTACAATTTGTGACCTCATGAAAACAAATACATGTACTAGGCCTTCAGCAAGAGATAAAAAATAATTTACATGTTACTGTGAGCACTACTAGTGTGTTCAAGTATTACAGATGTTCATCCTGACAGTCAGTGTCTGAATAAATCTCTTAGTTCGACATTTTCATCATCGCCATTTTGAGAAATTGAGACAAAAATGTTGCTATCACGCCACACCCTTTCTTCAATTGACAAGAACTTCGCGAGATCTCTCAGATCGTCAAGCTTGCCCTTTTTGATATATGGTTCTTGAAGTTCTCCAAAGTCAAGAAGTTCTGCTCAAAGACACCTGCGTATGATTTGGATGCCGAAATGAGAATAGTGTATCCGAATACACTTTTGGATTTGAAAGTTACTAATTTAGCTTCTTGGTTGGGCTCTCAATGGATTTTTTTCGACAGCTAGAGAAAATGCAGTCTTCACATTTCGGCTACTTCGGACCTTCATGCTCAAAATATTGAACTAAAACTTGATGATTTCATGCAGTAAAGATCAGGGAACACAATAAAACGTTTTACACAAAAAGACCATTTCCTCTAAAATGTCCTTCTTGCACCCACCCCTCAATTACAACCGTTGCTCAGTCATTCAGATTAGCCTGGTGCAATGAGCCCAACTGAGTAGCCAAACCCTTTGGTCTTACCTACCTGCCCCAATGATGGAACATGTAAATAGTTCCAAAACGTTGGAAATGTCACGTTTCAGGACAGGGTGGAATATCAATAAGCCTAATTCTGATGGGGTTATACATCATTAGGCAGAAGAAGGAACACTGCCTTTGGGAAAAAATTAAACATTGTCTAAATGACACAGCTGATGAATACAGGAACTCCTGGTTGCAGTATGTGGAATGAGTGCATGAAGATTGAATCCCTAGAAGATTAGTGTCTTACAGACTAGAAGAAAGAACGAAACTGTTATGTTCCAAGAAACGCTGATGTAACTAGCCATTTGGGGTGTAAGAGGCAAATAGCTTTAATACTCACAGTAAAGAAGAAGGAGAAAGACTAATTCTGCTGATCATAATTAATTTTTATAATGTCGAATTTAAGTCAACTTATCTGAGCAAAAAAAGACGACGTGTTTAAAACTGAGTTGGCTGATGCAATCACAAAAATGCATTTCAGTTTGCTACGAAGGTGCTACACATGAGCTGTAAGTGCCCGTTCACATGTATTTGACAGCCACGCATGTAGCTATTCACTTGTAATAAAATTGAACTTCATGATCTTGCATAAAGTACTAAATACTACAGTGTGATCCCTTGGGGAAGACATAATATAAAATCACTATAAAAATTATACCTATCAGGAGTGCTAGAGAATCTATTTCAGTTCCAGTATGACGTCAGTGCACGGGAGTCTTCTCTAGTTTCTTAAAGTATCTTTCGTAATTGTTTTTAAGAACAAAACAAGTCAGACTGTCACTTAGCAATGAGTGGAAACAAACGCCATTGATTGCAAGGAAACTAGCTAATGTGTTGTGGATTGCAGAATTTGTGTCACTTCATTTCAATTCCGTGTTTATCATCAGTATCATGATCTAAGAGCTCTCAATTACAAGTCGATAAAGATATGGTAGCATAATTATAAAAAAAGTGGATCTATTAACATGCCATGCACTGGTGGTCATAGGCGTGCTCTTGAAACCGAAGCTGATGTTAGTGCTGGTATAACAGTGTCCCAAGAAGAGTTTTAGACAACTGTCACAGGGTACAAACGTTTTTTTTTTTAAATAATGGTGGGTACTTGACTTACATCATTCACCCAGTTATGTAAACCAATTTACCGACGGAGTCATTGCCCAGGGTGCGCCATAGGAGGCTGGTATACATATACCTACGATGAGATGATTATGGAGATTTGTTGGGATGCTACAGGAAAACAGAAGCTTCCTGGAGGAAACCCGTGTTACCTGGACCATGGGCTTACCCAACTCAAGTTACAAATCAGGGGTACACCGGGGATCGAACCTGGATCCACAGGATTGTAAGTCCAGTGCTCTAGCCAGAAGACCAATGTGGCGGCTACAAGGTATAAATGTTTACTTACCTAAACATAGCCGACCTATAACTGGTGATGCCAGGAATGATCTAGATTGCATCAAAATGTTAAATAATACACGAGTACTCAGGTTAGGTTTGCTTTCTTTGTTTCTGTGTATATCTTTGGGGAAAGCCCTCAATATTTACTGTATTCACTGATTTCTCATATTCACAACATAAAGTTTACAAATTGGTACCAATTATGATATAGTTGCCAGACATCCCCCTTTCCCAGGGACAAAACCCGAATTCATACTTTTGTCTCTTGCAAAAATATGTCCCCGATTTCTTAAAAAGCTTCCCACATTGTCCCTGTTCTCAAAATCGATTTAATTTTATTATTTTTCATAGTTGTTAAGATCAAAGACGCTAACAGTTATATCGTGACATGGTTCTTTTCTACTTATAACACATACACTGTATTGCTTCATCCTGCTTCTTTATGAAAGAGTTTTAAATTCGGAAACGGAATTGTTTATGGCAGCAGTCACAATTGAGTAAGGTAACTATTGAGCATGCTAAACAATCTTGCAGATTCGTATAGTGTTTTCTTTGTGGACGCAATGTAAAATATATCAGATTACAAAGTTAAAAAGCGTAAATGTGTCGTAAGTTATAAGACGACGTGTAAAAAATGTATTTTCTTTTTTAAACGTGAAATTAATGATCACTGAGACTCCTGCTCATTGTGCCCACTATCAGTGGCAAAAGATCTTCTTTTACCCAACAAATGGTAACAAGAAAACTTAAAATGTTGTGGCCACTCATTGTGGTTAATCTAAATTGTTCCCTTATAAAAAAATGTTGTCGCACCATACACAAATGACATATCAAATACACTACAAGAAACTTTTGCATTCCATACCGTAACACCATCGGAGTTTCAAGTCCATGGACTGTACATCTGGTCTAGTAAAGAAGTTCTGTGAACCAAAGTTCACATGTTCAGGACGAAAGTAGAAGGAATTCCTTCATCAGTTATGAACCATACGTGAACTTCTCAACATTCAAGATTAAGGATAGAAAGTCCAACCATGTTCACCGCATTACAATCTTTTCCATGACATGATCTAGACAAGGCATATATTACAAAAGATTCAGACACGAGAAAAATATGTGTGATTTTATGTCTGAACAGTTGGAAATTTGAGTTTCAATCTTGCAGTAATTTAATTTACTCTAGTAATAATACAGAGTGTTCTAGCAATAAGTACCAGTTTATTCTTCAGCCACTGGGTGACATGGTGCTTGAGCGACTGCTGGGAACTGGGCCCTTAAACCATGGCTGAGCTCTGTCATAGATGCATTGGCAGTATTAGCAGTCGCATTAGCCTGTTGAAAATATCCCATTAACCATTCATGATATGTCAGTTCTTCACACAATAATCCCATAATAAGGCGTATGTATCTCTCACTGTTTATTGTCTCTTAACCGAAGAAAGGTTCAATAATTCTGTGAGCATTGATGGCACACCACACTCCTTTTTTTTCCCCATTCTGTGGAACCTCGATCACATGTTGAGGTTTTTCTATTGCTCAGTGCCTATTATTACGCGATGATACATATCCATTAACTAAAAACCATACTTAAGGAAAAACAAAAATCGATCTGGGGTCAATTTCGTCATTAAGAACTTAATCTACCATCCAGTTACAAAAATTAAGTCTTCTGTTAAGATCAAGGTGTTGTAACTGATAAACTACAGTTACTATGAAGGGCTTTAATTGTTATTTTTTTGTTGCTTGATGGGTAGATGTTCTTGAAATTCCGGTCTCCTGTGCTACACATCTCAGAGACTTTTCAGGTGTACATTTCAAAGCAGCTCCAACTTCTTCAATTTTTTCTTCTGTACACACAAGAGATTGTGCTTCTTCTTTTCTGTCAATTACTTGTTTCAATAAACTTTTTCACTAATTGCTTTATTGCCCTTCTGGTCGGAACTGGGCACCCTGGAAAACAATTTCAAAATTTTCGCCTTGTTTTGCCACACGATTTTTTTTTTTTTTCGTATAATAAGTTTTCACAACATATTGTAACAGTCTGTCTGAGTGGTTTGTCTTTGTAATCCAGCAGAATGTAATCATATGTATGAGTGGTCTTTCTTTATGATCTTGGAGTTTGTGCATTAAAAAAAATAAGGACTTTCGATGTGGCAAATTTTTATGTTTTCTCCTTTCTACGCACATGTATCAATGCTCCTTTGGCCACCAGCTGATGGTGCGGGCTGGAACAGTGGTTGTCTAGAGCTCTAGTCATCAGCTGGGATTACAGGGGGTTTGGTGTTCTTGTTTAGTAATGATACCTTTTCAACTTATGATTGGAAGATTGGTCGTGCTACCCTGTCTGAAACGAATCCACTTTGCAGGCCCATATGCTGTAATGGTTAATAAATACTGTATTAAGATTGGTTCTGATAGAGTATCAAGATTATGAGCTGATTATATTTAGATATGTATTGAAGGATTTTTAAAGGGGAATAATTCTAATTCTATTGTTATTGTTAAATGAAATATTTATTGTCAATTTAATGTTGTTTAATCAGACGTAATTGTATATTTGGTTTGTAATTTTTAAAGAGGAAAAACACTATGAGGTTGGTTTAAGCAAAGCTTTGAAGTTTAAAGAGCATTGTAGGTTTTAAGGATGTGTTTGTTTAGTAAAAAGGGAAATTAAAATAAAACTTTATATAACTCCATGTTCTGAAATATTAAGAATCTATTAAACCTCCAATAATTCCGCTAATACAGTGGGACATGTTTCAGTATGTGCAGTCAAGCACAGAATATCTCACCATTATGCAATCTCCACATGATAACTAAATGAGTGGCACAGCACGACATAACACAACACTATATTCCAATTTTAGACTGACTAGTCATTGAAACGTTACATGAGGTATTGAATGCCAAGAGTGGGGAAACTGGCTGCCCAGCAGTTGCTCAACCACTAGCGACAGATAAATAAACCAATACTTATCACTAGAATGCTGTGTGTATAATAAATAATAGGGCCTAATAAGAATAGCACAACATGAACAAGACCAGCAGAGACAACAACGGTAACAGTAATGTAGTGATAATACTGTGCAGCTACAGGTATCCCCGGATTTCAGGTAAAATATCTGGAAACCTTAAATTAGTGGTAGTGTAAATTAATAGATTCGCATAGTAATCAGTAGGCTGCGAATTTATATGCACTAAAAATCGTGAAAATATGCATGCAAATATGCTAAAAAATTAAGAAATTATGCATTAAAACTTGAAAATATGCAGTCGAAAGTATTTTATTTTACAAGAATACAGTAATGACTCAACACGATTCCTCCATATATTGTAGGATGTAAATTTGCATTAACATTCAACTTCATTGCTTATTGGTGTTGCAATTGATTACAATATATTTCTCCAAATTTTCAGATGTAAATCTCTTTCAGTTATCAGCAAGTCTTATAAAAAGAGAATGTTCTTTCAACTTCACATGAATTTAGGAGGACAATACTTAAAAGCTGCTATTTCTTTTCACTGCTTGCAAACCTGGATTTCGTTCCTCAATTTTTTTCATCTTCTCTGTTAGAATTCTCCCCAGTGACTCTGGTAATTTGTTGAAAGATGTTGTGACAGGGTTCAACAAATTCACTGCAGTAGTCAGCTGAAGACCACGTCCCTCAAGTTTGGTCATTATTTCAGGAAGTGTCTTGATGTGTGCACCTATGTACGAAAGCTCACTTTGAATTCCTATATCATATGCTGCCAATATTGCTGAATTAATACAGGCCGCACCTTCTGGATTCAGTAAATGAAACACCTAAGAACAAACATATAAGAAATTAATTATGACGAAAATAAGGACCATTGTAGGCCTGCCTCCTAGTATTAAAATCTAGTATTTCAATATATTCAAGACATTTATTATTGAAATTCAATAAAAAATAAATTGCTGTTTATGTAGTAAACAAGAAAAATGTAAACTAAATACAGTGTAGTGCATAAAAACCCCTTAATGTTTAGTTTATTTATATAATTGATCTATTTAAACTATAGAAATGTATTTACAGTGAAATTTGGTTCAATGCATCAATCAAAAACACAAATATTTAAACTTAAATTAGATAACTGGAAGACCGAAAAATAGGTGACACGAGACCGTAACAGATCCACAAGGGTCTAATACATGATGGTGAATAATGATGATGATGATGAAATTAGATAAGTCAGAATACCAACATTCTTAATATCTTCAATATGCGAACAGTAGTAGAGTACAGCATTGACCCAGGTTCCCCATCTAGTTCATACAGGCTCTGGTGGAAGGGGAATTTCTGGTAGTTCTTCTTTGAATAGTGCAGTCCTTGCCGGAGCCTTTACAAACACCTTTTTAACCGAAGAAATCAAATTGTTAGCCTTAGGATGATGTGAACGAATCTCTTCAGCAGCTCAATGTAGGCCGTGGACAATGCAAGTAATGTGGACCATTTTGGGGTAGAAAACAGCATATGTTCTGCACTGTCAGTTAAGAATGCCAAGAATCTCTCTTCCTGTTCTTTGGTTGGCCAAAGTAAACCTAAAAACAAATTAAAATTTACACTCAAGTCATTCCCTGATGGCTCTATTTTTTTCAGTCATTTTCAGGATAATATACTTACGCAATGTATCTCTCACTGTCTTTCAATGGTAGCATGATTGGTTTTTTTCTAAGACAGTGCACATAATCAGATGAGGAGATCCACCGTCTATGGAGTCCATTTTCCCCACAACTACATTAGCTACATACCTCTCACAGGAGTCTGTAGTTTCATCCACGAAAACTTAATTAAGTGAATCTGCTATGTCGTTTCTAATTTTTTGGAGGACCTAAAATATAATTTATTTTTAATAGTTATGAAAACAACTATTTTAAAGTACACATCAATTACTGGTACACAAATGTTTTAAGCAATTAACTTTAATAAACATTATTAAATAACTGAACTTACTTTTTCATACAGTGGATCCAAGTAATTCTTTCTCAATGTGGACTCGCCAGGAATTTGCCTTTTAGTGTATTTCTGCAAAAATCCGCGAAGTAATGGATTGTCCAGTTTCCTCCAAGGTATATTAGCTGCTACTAGGGCTTCACAGAGGTTCGCACTAAATGTATCATTTTCCTTTTGTTTTGGATTCAAATTAAGCAAAGGCTGCTAATTATTTTTCATTGCATTTTTTATGTGAGACACAGTCTGCAAATGCTGATACACTTGGAACTTCTTTGTGCAGTTCACCTTTTAATTAAAACATTATTAAACTTTAAAATACGTAACTGTATGTAATATAATGTCTTTGTAAATAAAATAATTAAAAAGTGTTTGTGGATAAATATTTTTAAAAAGTGCAAAAGCTTACTTTCTTCGAACAAACTTGACAAAATATACGTTTTCGTCTGATATTAAAGTCTTCTCTCCATCAATCCAGCTTTTCAGAAACTACTACTTGAACTTTTGTCTTTAGGCATAACAGACATTACAACAAACCACCATGAAACAGACGAACCAAATAAATGCATGGAACGTTGGCAGTCAGTTTGAATTTTGCTGTTAAAATATAAACCAATTCATTCTATTGTTGAAAGGGAATACTGTCAGCCTGCGATAGTTCTAAAGAGACGAAAAAAAAAACGAGTGTGTGACGTGCTGCTTAACAATGTAGTCTGTGCTAATGAAGTAGACATTGTCGAAGGAGATGGACAAAGAGAGTATTGTTTTCTCGCAGTTTATATTTTTACAGAATAAAATATTTTTTTCTGCTTTAAGTTAGTATAAATATGCAAATATATGCTCCAAAAGTATAAACATGCAATAACGTTACAGATATGCTCAAATATGCACAATAAAATTCTGCATACTAATTCCAAATAACGAGAAAGATGTTTATGTTTTGTCTGCATATCGTCAAGTTTAAGGAAAAGAACATGCAAATATGCAAAATCCACAACCTAGTAATCAGTAATACAGGAATGAGAGAGTAGACTGAGAACAAAAATGGTCTTACATCTGGTGGTGGATCTGCCTCTTCTTTAACTGTGTCATCACACGACTGTATAGTCAAAGGGTCGACCTCGGGTTCCATCTTCATAACATCCATTACAACTGAAAGCACAGTGTCAGAAAATTACCTGTTTGCTGTTTATGAGCTGTTAGCATAGCTACACGTGTGCCCTACATGATAATTAACCGTAATGAGTCGTTGAATGACTTATGTCGCTTTTATACTCAAAACTGGTTTTGCATGGAAATGGGAGATTTTAGTGTTTTTAATTGGTTATTTTACGACGCTTTATCATCTGCTATGGTTAGGTAGTGTATGAGTGAGATGAAGGTGATAATGCCGGCGAAATGAGCCCAGGGTCCAGCACCAAAAGTTCCCCAGCATTTGCTCTTAATACGTTAAAACCTCAACCAGGTAACCTGTCCCAAACAGGATTTCAACCCGGGTCCACTCGTTTCACATCAGGCATGCTAACCGTTTTACCACAGCAGTGCAGGATTTTAGTGTTAACACTCGTATCGATTTTACAATTCATTTTGATTTTCTGCTAAGTCAGTTATAAGATTACAATAATACTTCATCCCATGACATCATATTTTATTACAAGTATTAATAACTGCTATACCTGGTAAGGTTTATCTTGTCTCAGTAGCAATAAAACTAAGTCCCTTCAAATGATGGTGGAGATTATAGGACGGTAAATTTTCAGGATTCCTTTCAAAACCTTGTTATTGTACAGGCTACTGGAACTCAGTTTCTTGAAAGACAAGCTCAGTGACGGAACTACACAGTACGAAGAGAGATATTTTGTTATTTTATTTTGCGCTACAGAATGTATCAACTAGTCCCTTCCGCTACTGGCATCGCTTCACTCCTCCCATTGCAATAACACAGACGAGGTAAGACATATCTCCTTTCTCTCTCTTTTCACAGTGAGACAAGATTCATCACACAGGCCTTAATACATGTTATTTTGTGAAAAATATTATTAACGTTTTCACCTATATGGTATCATCAGATACATGGTTTACAATATCTAATATAAAGTATTCGCTCTTATAGTATATCATCAATTTATGTCTACAATGTTAATTGTTGATTCATGAGCTTTATGCAATGAGTGCTTTGTATGAAGTGATATTAATTTTGATTTCATAATTTATGTTTAAAATACTGATTTATCAAATTCTATGTGATATGGTTTTATTTGTGTATAAAACTGATGTTACATGTTGTGCTACATGTTTATCCATTACAGTTAAAACTGATGGAAAACATCGTTATCATTATGTATGTTAAAATTGTATGAATTTACATTTCTGTAATTTCGTCGAATATTATAATTAAAATTATTAAAATAGGGTGATCTCACTAGTAGTTGACCAGTTAAGGAAAATTTGTTTCTTAAATCTCCATTTTGTTTGTAGATAAAGTCACAAGGAAAAGATTTCTACAGTAAAAGAATAATGAAATGTTGACAAAAGCAATGGTGCTATTCAGTATTTGTTTAAAGTACTGTAACATGCTGAAATTTACTTTTAAACTAGTGGCTTACAAAAATACCAGTAGTTGACAGCAATGGGTCAGTAAATGACCAGTTTTCCACCAGTAGTTGACCACTACTAAAACAAATTAGATATAGCTATTTTAACACTGAAGAAACACTTATATTCTATTATATAAAAATGCACTTACATTCTAACCAACATTTTATAACCTGTAAAACTGAAAATATAAATCCCATCCCATAAGTGTGTCTTTTTTATAGTTTTTCTGCGTTCAGGAAAAATACACTGCACTGTATCCTGAGATATAGTATCAGTATCTTCTTGTGCCGGCCACTTCAACACATTTACAGCCACTTGTTGAGCAAATGCACCAAAATCTTCTTCCTCTTTTTTTACCACTTTCACCACAAAGTAAATGACAAGTTTTCCTCGCTATATATTTCACAATGCCCCAAGATCCGTATTTCATATGGTTCTCATCACCACTCCTTTGGTTGTTGCCATCTTCCTTAGAAATGTCCAAAGGCATGTCATCAGAGTCTGATGATGAAGTCTGGAATTCTAGCTCTAACTCAGAGCTATCTAACTGAGAGGCCTTTGGTTCTTTTAGGATTTTTGCTATCAGATCTTCCTTGATTACTTCCGCTTCTTTTCTCTTGTCTTTTCCTCGGATTGTTTTTTCCTTCTTCCTTCTATATTTCTTTATTTTTGTTAACATTTAAATCCTAATGATGTTGTAGCTACCTGTTACTCGTAATATCATGTGGTAAACTTATCTTTCTGCTGCATTCCTTCACTCTGCATTTCTTCTCCGTTTTGCTGTGCTTCTTCAGCATCATTCTTTTTGACAAGTCAATATGGCACCATCAGCAGTGTTGTTAGAACTATTGGGTTGTATGCATCTTTTCCACAATTTTAACCAATTGTAGGAGAGTTCAGATGCCACGTAATCTCCAGTTCATTTTTCATTAGCTGCCATAGTTCTGAATTCTTTAGTGCATCCAGCTTTCATAGCCGATTCCAAATACAACTGATATTTCACATTAAACTTTGCTGGTTTGAGGTTCACAGCTCCATTTCCATCAACACACACAAACTCAAGGCTCATACATTGCATAAAATGGAAAGATGCCGCATTTACGGAAACATTCTCTCTAGTGACTGATCAAATTTTGTTTTTTATACTACACATCCCTAATACTCATATGGCAAATCCTCACCTGCATTTTTCCATCCAGTTTTTAACAGCTCAAATACAGAAATATCAGTAGGTTGTAGATTGTGTGTAGCATTTATAAGCAAGGCAAACAGAAGAATTTTATTTTCTGCACACAATTTGGCAACTATGGTGACTATCAATTTAGAATGAGGCATTCTATCCTTCAGCTTATTTTGAAAATTTATTTTAGTAAGTTATTTTACGACGCTTTATCAATATCTGCGGTTATTTAGCGTCTGAATGAGATGAAGGTAATAATGCTGGTGAAATGAGTCCGAGATCCAGCACCAAAAGTTACCCAGCTTTTGCTCATATTGGGTTGAAGGAAAACCCCACCTGACCAGGAATCGAACTCGGGCCACCTGGTTTTGTGGCCAGAACGCCTAATCGTTACTCCACAGGTGTGGACTTCAGCTTATTAGTCAGGGTGGAATGTAGTATTCCGTATTTTCTTGCAATTTGAGAATTGGAATAGAGTCATTTAAGCATTCTTAATTCCATTATTTAAGGATTATTTTATATATTTGAAGAAATTTTTTTCCATTTTTGACCTAGTCATAAGAAATAGTTACAAAAATTTAAAACACAGATTACATACAATATACATAATTTACATAAAAAGTCAGGAGCACATTTGCAAGTGATGGACAACTACTGGATATGACTTTATTTTAAACTGCTCCAGTACTTGACTGGTCTGGTCAACTATTGGTGCTTGATAAAAATTAAGAACTAGTAAATGACCACCCCTATTAATTACTCGTAAGAACTATAAAAACTGAAAATGTATATATACATAGTACCTATACTTTATGTAGACGGCAAAATATGCATTCATATAATTATATTTCAGAGCTGTGTTCAGATTTCTGTACACCTGCTACAACACTTCCCTAATAGCAAGCACCAGCTGAAGCCATACTGCAAACACAAGCTTTGTTTCCTAAATTTCCTGCTTTCTGTAATACCATAATTTCCTATTATAATGTTGTCAAATGAAACAAAGAGATGTTCAAGATTATATCGTGGACTTACAAGAAAAATGTATTAAGTCCAAAAATACGAAAAATGAGTTAATAATGGTAATAAGTACAACAAATTGCGCTATGTCAACTGGGAAAATCAATGAAGTCTTAACTCTATAGTTCCTTAGTAATGAAACCTTCATAAATTATTAAGTCCATTACAAACAAAATGTTGACAGGAAAAAAAGTATTAAGTGCACTAAATACCTTTTGCCTGTACACCTCAATATCACTTTCAGAATATTTGTACAGGCAGAATGATTTTAGCTCATAACCTGATCAGGTACATCTATGCTAGTGATTAACATTGATTGTGTCCACGCCTGTGGAGTAACGGTTAGCACGTCTAGCCGCGAAACCAGGTGGCCCGGGTTTGATTCCCGGTCAGGACAAGTTACCTGGTTGAGGTTTTTTCCGGGGTTTTCCCTCAACCCAATATGAGCAAATGCTGGGTAACTTTCAGTGTTGGACCCCGGACTCATTTCACCAGCATTATCACCTTCATCTCATTCAGACGCTAAATAACCAAAGCTGTTGACAAAGCGTCGTAAAATAACCTAATAAAAAAAAAACATTGATTGTATATGTTTTTCTCATAAACATGAACAATTATATGACAAGGGAAAGGAAATTATTGCAGCTAGCTCTGCAGAAAAATGCTGAAGTGATTGCTAGTAAGTGACTCTTATTAAAATATACATGGTAGCCAAAACAAATAAATACTGTAATTACTTTAACATTTTGAGGTGAAGTTGCTCTTTTTTGCTGTACCTAATCTTTTTCTAATCTTGTTTTGCGATCCAGTAGGTTCATTATTAAAACTACTTAAAGAACATATTACATAAAAAACAATACCAAAACAATAAATTCTAAACGTAGGCCACCTAATGACAACAAAGTAGTAAATATTAAAAAAAATTACTTTGGATATTCCATTTCTTATTAAAAATTTTTGATTAATAAATTTAATTTGATATGATCTGACAATAGAACTGTGAGAAGGGTGTAACCAAAAGTATAAAATTACCCGTCTTGAATGAATGGAATAGGCGAAATAAATTAAATAATACATAACACCTAGATTAAACATGATGATTTAATTTATTATAACAAGAATTATTATTCAGGATGAAATAAATAAAATGATCATTTACCAGCAGGAATCTCATCAGTCAAAAGTGATCGAGATGTGGTAGAGAAAATTTATAATGCTTTCGGAAGTGACTTTGCAGATTTAGATTCTCATTACCATTCTAACTCTAAGTATTGAGAACACAATGAAATATGTGCGGCACCTGGGAAACAAACTCAAGAAAATGGAAGTAGATGGAGAAAAAGGAATCCAACCAAATGGAAATGCAATGTGAAAAAAATAACGTAGGGATGGCTTGACATACAAAATAAAAAATCACAAGATGCTAAAATTCCTAAAATCTCTAAATTGTAACTTTCGTGGATTTAAGTGCAATGAAAACATTTCTCAAGAGCGCTGAAAGGAGGTTTGTGCAACCTATTGAAAGGCAAAAGGCTTCATTCTCTACTGAGTCATCAGCAGCACTTGAGGAAGGAGGAGGAATCGTAATAATCCTGACAAGGGCCATTGTTTTTACGAGTCCTCCTCCTTTGTGTTTGGAAGCAATCAGAATTGTCTTACTTCTGGTACACAGTGATTTCAGAAAAAAATTATTAGTAACTCTGAACCTTCTCTTTGAAAGAAATACTTCAACCTACAGCAAGTGGAAAAATATTGGCGAAAAAGAAATCCAAAGATGAGAATGGTGATGTTGTTAATTGGCTCAAAGTAAAGTCTTTCAATTACACGAAAGAAACATTTTGGGTTCTGGAATATAAGTGTGGGTAAATGTTAAATGTTATGATTTATTTAACGACGCTCGCAACTGCAGAGGTTATATCAGCGTCACCGGATGTGCCGGAATTTTGTCCCGCAGGAGTTCTTTTACATGCCAGTAAATCTACTGACATGAGTCTGTCGCATTTAAGCACACTTAAATGCCATCGACCTGGCCCGGGATCGAACCCGCAACCTTGGGCATAGAAGGCCAGCGCTATACCAACTCGCCAACCAGGTTGACTATATATATAAGTGTGGGTATTCTGATGAACATAGAGCAATCAAAATTCGTGGAGAGAGGCGACCATTTATTTGTCTGAAACAAACTCTAGCAGAATACTCAAATTCGATGCCAATAAGGTCAGCAAAGAAGAATAATCTTCTAAATGTTGTCGAGCAAGTATCTTTCCTGAAGAGTTGCATGCCTGGTACAACACTCTGCCAACATGTGACACTGCAGTTGTGCAGTTGACAAGGTTCCAGTACCTGCTGTGGATGAGAGTGAAATGATGATAAGACGATGTATTTTCCTTGCACCTAAAATAGGATTACTAGAGTGAAAGTGATTTAGTAAAAGACGAGTTCTAGATCAAGTAATAATACGAAAATTCTTTCGTAAAAAAGCATTTTCCTGGAATAAAAGTATGGAACTACTTTCTTAAAATACTAGTATTCCCCTTGCACCAATAACACAATAAAAAAAGCGAAAGCCATTTCGTATAGGACGAGTAAAAGCACAAAGTCCTTTCGTAAAAAAGTTTTTTCTCTGGACTAAAAAATATGAAAGTAATTTCTTAAAATGCAAGTATTTTCCTTGGACAAAAAAGACAATACAAAAGGAATTACTGTGGTTTTTATATATCTAAGTGGTTTATTTTTTTTTTTCTAAAATAATTTCACATTCGAAGGGGAGACTATGTAATTACCTTTCACTCACATTAGAACTGAGAACCAAAGCTACGCATTCATTCATCTAATAGCAACAATGATGTAACACAACTCGAGACAAAATAGAAAAAAAAAAAAAGTATGTATCTGATTAGTTTGTAGATATGCTTATTACACATTCATACTGAACAACACAATAAATATAAATGCGCTTTTTAAATCATTATTTAGCATTTAGGCGCTGACTCTACTTTTTAAAATGAGATATTACGAACCTTAAGTTCTACTTTTCTTAAATGAATGGCAGGAAGTCAGCAAATTACTATGGAGGTGAGTACAGCAGAGCGGTTCTCTTGAAGAATTCGCATATAACACGAGAGCAGGGGAAGTTGGACTTGAATATGTGCTCCGCAAAAAAAAAAAAAAAAAAAAAAAAAAAAAAAAAAAAAAAAAAACCTCGAAGTGTTATTTCCGGCATCCGAACGTTGAAATAGAGCACCACTTTCTCTCGATATTGTGCGTGTGTATAGTTACGCTTTCGCCAACAAGTCTTCTGAGATTTTCTATGTGGATTTCGCCACTTCCTGCTGTATCCACAAATTCTACTGAGTGGTTCACTGCAGATGGAGAAAGCCTTCGTTCTGTAGAGTATTGTCTTCCAGCAATCGGATATGACTGTAGCACCTGGGAGAATCCACTCTGCAGTATTAAATTAACTAGAGTTTCTGAGTCACTGTTTTGTACTGGAACCATAAAAAAAATCCTTGGTTACCATGTTCCACTTCACCAAACGCCCATTGGCCCTCAATGAAACGTCTGCGGTTGTAGAGGATGGTTCAAAAAGAGCGCCGGTTTTAAAACAGCTGGTAAATTTTCGTTTGTTGGTTGGTGACAGTGTTTTGTTTAGTTTCTATTTCCAGGAACATTCAAATGAGTGACTCAGTTTGAATTTCTTGCATTCTCGCATTCTGTGTCTAACAATGGAGCAGTTCATTTGTGCACAACATGTGTTAATCGTGAAAACGTTTTATCAGAATGGAGAAAGCTATGCTGCAACTGTCAGGCGACTTCGCGTGATTCTAGGGCGTAATGAAGCACCGAATGAATCAATAGTTCGCAGACTTATGAAAAAGTTCTCTGAGACGGATTCAACAGTAAACCTTAAAAGTCCTGGGCGTTGTCGTTCTGGCCGATCTGAGCAGAACATTGCGTGGTTCGTGACAATGTGGCTGTTAGCCCAATGAAATCAATTCGTTGCTGTTCCCAGCCCAATGAAATCAATTCGTCGCCGTTCCCAACACAAGATGTTCTTCAGTATGGAGAATTCTCCGGTATGATCTCAATTACCACCCCTATAAAATTCAGTTGACGCAGCAGCTGAAAGTGATGGATCACCAGAAGGGACGACAGTTTGTTGACTGGGTTCTGAGAAGACGACAGAAGGACGATGGCTTCGCAAACAAAATCATCTTCAGTGATGAAGCGCACTTCCACTTAATTGGATTTGCGAATAAGCAGAACTGCCGTATCTGGGGTTCAGAAAATCCTTACATGATCGAAGAAAGGGAAATAAATCCACGAGTGACAGTTTGGTGCGGCTTTTGGTCGGACGGCGTATTCGGCGCTTATTATTTTTTTTTTTTGAAGATGAGGCAGGACAAGCTGTGACAGTCAATGGCGACTGATACCATACGATGATAGAGTTTTTGTGGCTTCATTTGGATGGAATGGACATTGAGGAATTGTGGTTTCAGCAGGATGGTGCCACCTGCCATACTTCCCATGAAACAATTCAGTTGATCCATGAGCAGTTCCCGAATCGCCTCATTTCGCGCAATGCTGATCATCAATGGCCACCAAGGTCATGTGACTTAACTCCTTCTGACTTTTTTCTTTGGGGTCTTATTTATTTATTATCGGTTTCTAAGTTGTTTATTCTTCAAAAGAAAGCAGTGAGAATTATTTGTGGCATCTCTTCTAGAACTCATTGTAAACCACTTTTTGTACAACTAGGAATACTTACATTGCCGTCAATGTTTATTCTGTATGTTAAGCGTAATGTGTATCTTCCTACTTGTTCATCTATTCATAATTATTCTACCCGTTCCAGACTTGGCATATATTTCACCAAGTACAAATATTGTACTACAAGCAATAGTTTTATTTCCATCTTATAAACTTCATAACTCTTTACCATTGCATATAAGAAATACGTCATATTTTACTTTCAGAAGGATGGTGAGAAGGACAGTGATGGTAAATCCACTCTACAGTGTCAGTGAATTTAGCAATATTACGTTTTAGATACTATTTGTTTTAACCTCATGTAAATTGACAAATCTGTACATTTTAACCTGATTTTATACTATTTCTTTTAAAACTGTTAACCTATTTTTGTCATTATCTTGTTATTGTATATTTATTTTTTATTTTATTTTTACATTTATCCATATTGTAGTAGCCATGTATTATATATTTCTACTCTGACGTTGTCTATGGCTGTAAATTGCTGAATGACATTTAATTAATTTATTTATTTATTTATCTATCTACCTATTTATTTATCTAATTTATTTATTTATTTATTTATTCTGGTGTAGTTACGGTCATCAGGCCTTCTCTTCCACACCACCAGAAATACAAATACAATAATAGAAATAAAAAGGAAAAAAATACTATAAACAAAGTAAAAATATACACAGTTTGCAGTCACACAAACTCATTGGTGTATGCCAATAAACCCCGAAACATCCATGACTTGAAGGAGGAAATTCGATGAGTTGTCCACGAAATGGAAGTGGGAACTTGTCGTGCAGTCATAGTGAATTTCATGGACAGAGTTCTTGCATGCCAGCGCAGTAGAGGTTATATGCCCGACAACACATTTCATACATGAAATGGGAAGGTTAGATGAACATGTTTATGCATTTTGTTTCTGTTTTTTGTAGAAATAAATTTCTTAATTTGATTTGATTTGAAACACCCTTTATTTTCTATGTCCGAACTTACTTTCGTCGATTTCCATAATCGTTCTTGGACCACCAATTACTAATTGCTTGCCTGTGTTCATACATCCAGTCTAAGCAAACTTCACGGAAAAAGTTGAACCAGTATACAACCGTGGGATTTCTTTAATGAGGCCCACATGCCAAGAATTAAGAAGCAGGAACCAGAATGAGCAAAATTTCAAAATCTGGCTTACTGATAGTTTCGAATCTTTATAAAAATATCTTTCCTAACACTTTTGATGAAGTTGCAGCGTTCTTGTTGCCCATGGCGTTTGCGGCATTTAAATTCCAGTCTTCGTCGTCCTGTAATTTTCAAATGGCAGACTTCACCACAGGATGGACAGTTTGTAATATCTCTTACAAAATTCCGTGAGACACTAGGAAGTCTTCCATTTGCTGAAAAGTGTTGACACTGCGCAGGAAAGTTCCTAATTTTAAATGAGGGTGTCAGAAGCAAAGAGGTATAAGTGCACTTTAGTTACTTTAGAGAAAATATGATAAAAAATTATTAAGATTTCGTAAATTCCGTGAAATTTTAATTTTAAATGTTAATGTGGGATGTGGTTAAAATATATATCCCTTTGCCATTAAAATGCTATATGCTTTAGTTTACCCAGGACCCACTTTATTCATTTGTTTAGAAATGTTACTTTTACCCCTTTGCTTCTGATACCCTCAAAGCATAACCGACACACGCCATTGCTTACAATCCGCATATATGGATGGAGGCATTGTGCGTAATCTTCATTACGATTGTACCACAGTCTAGTATATACAGTCACGAAGCTCAATATGTAGTAAATACGCATCCATAGACAGTTGCTAACTACTAGGATCGCTACTATCGCCTCATTACAGACAATGCGAAATAATATCTGCACAATCTATTATTCCTAGTACCCTCATAAACTCAAGCGCGTGACTGTATATACTATACTGTTTTCGCTGTAAGAAAAATCCTAATGTAAACACAAGCACGTTGCTGTCATACCCGTGATTGGCTCCCAGACGAAACAATCACATGACGCAGGAAAATATAGTTCGTATTTGGAAACCATAATCTTCTATTATTTGAAAATACAAAATTGAATCCTAGTTGTTAAATATGGTGAAACATATAACTTCACTCATACGTAAAACGCTATGTAAAAGAAAACTACTTTTATATTTTGTTATGTAGCCTACTATGAACGCGGATGAATACAAACAGTAATACTGAGGTAGTCTGTTCTTATAACAAGCTGGCGTCACTTGAGCTCGTAGTTGTTCACGTAAGCACGTGGTACTGAAGTATGGCTTCTGCATCCTCGGTGTGTGTGTGTGTGTTTTTTTTTTTTTTTTGTTTTATTTCATCATACAACATGTCCCATTACACAGCGTAATACAACATGCCTTGGTTTTCTTATTAGGATTTTATAAATATTTTTCTTATTTATATACTATGCAGTAATAATGGAAAGTTTGTCCAGTTTTATAGTTCATATTCATAAATAACAACTTATTGTTGTAGTCAAAAAATATATAAACACATCCCTTATCTTATCATTTGATAAACACATCCGTCATCTTATTATTTGATAGCTCCACTTATACCTTACTTTCAAATTACATTAAAAAAAGCCATTTATAAATAGTACCAGCATATATACAAGCTGACTACTTATAAGGAAATAGTAGACATTATAGGAGCAGTCATTAAACAAATCTATTTCCCCTACAATAGCGACTGGCCCTTCATATGCTGTAGCATCATGAATTTACTTTTACTTTTCAGCGAATGCTATATCCAAACTGGATGACTAAAGATCACCAATATTCACTATAGCTATAAGCAGAATTATTCCAACTAAGATCGTGTGCACACATAATGTTAAATAATGAAGAAAATAAATATTAGACAAAATTACAAATTGATACACATTATATGTCGATTACATTTTAAAACAGATCTTATAATATGGTAATGTAGGCCTAACTCAATTAGATATAAAATACTCCATCACTACAAGAATAATATAGGCCTACATTCCCTATTAAATAGATATGGCTCTTATTAGACATATAACTTAACAAAAGTTGATACTTAAGAACAAGCAACAAACACACACACACACCCACTATGTATATAATACATACTACATACACATATATACATCTATCATTTATATACTTAAGCACACAAATTGATGGTGTTCAGTTAAAGGGAGACAAGTCATAAAATGAGTTTTGAGATAGATAAAATTAAACTTCGGTCCCTTATTGCAAATTATTTTCTTCACAGTCAAAACATATCAAATACTGGTATTATTTTGTTTTCCGCACACACACACGGTTGTAGAATTTAACTTATGTGTTCACCTCAGTATCAAAACCTCATTTGTTCAAAGAATGACAACCCTCTATACCCAAACCACATTGGTAGATACATACATACTTACACACTCACACATATACATAGGTGTTACATGAGAAAAAAAAATTACATTAAAAAAAGAAAAGCAAACAAACACGAAGAGAGAATAAAGTTTTTACAAATGTGTATCACTATAGTCAACAATAGCCCATACTTTAAAAAAAATACAAACACACAAAATATAAAGATACTACTACAGATAGACAATGCATACTTAATTCACCATTAAGCTTCCATTCATTTGTCATCACCTCCTCTTTCACTCACTTCTACCCTCATTCATCTCCACCCATAGAATACACCGAGTCCACACCTGTGGAGTAACGGTCAGCGCGTCTGGCTGCGAAACCAGGTGGCCCGGGTTCGAATCCCGGTCAGGGCAAGTTACCTGGTTGAGGTTTTTTTCCGGGGTTTTCCCTCAATCCAATACGAGCAAATGCTGGGTAACTTTCAGTGCTGGACCCCGGACTCATTTCACCGGCATTATCACCTTCATATCATTCAGACGCTAAATAACCTAGATGTTGATACAGCGTCGTAAAATAACCCAATAAAATAAAATAATAAAATACACCGATGCACAACACATAAGATAGAAGCCTCATGACAACTGCAACGAAGCATCTCTCTTCGAAATGTTCGTACAGATTGTTTAAAATGTGATAGTTTTTAACATACCGGTATCTTGACACTTAACATTGTAACACTTATGCCCTTACAAATTCTCTAACTCAATAGCATTAATAAATTTTCGATATTCATTCATGAACTTTCCTATTAGTTGCGTTTTATTTGCAGGCCATGTTCCTCCCTTTTGAATTATATTTCTTTTTAGTTTCTTTCTGTCCTCGTCGAGTTTGTTACAGTCATATAGGATGTAGTTAATTGTTTGCTCCCCTCCTCTACAGGGACAGGTTGAGTCTTCAGTGATGTGGAATTGTTGGTAGTATGCTCTTATCGTCCATGTCCTGTTAACATTGTAGTGAGGGCGGGGGGGTTGTGTGTGTGTGTGTGTGCGTGCGTGTGTGTGGGGGGGGTTATTAAACATAAGAGTGGAAATCCTCTCAAAAGCGGGGAAAAACAAATAGTCTTAAATGTATATAATAAATTAAGTGAGTTTTAATTATAGTAATTTTAAAGTAAATGTTTCCTAATCAAACGAATGCATAGTAGCGAGGTTAGGCCTGCTTGATGAGTAACGGAAAATATTTAACATGAAACACAATGTACAACAGTAGGCGGTTACACGTACTGAGGATCTATGGTGCCTAACAGCGGCCAATGAAGCCTCACTTCAGTCACGTGCTATTGTTTATATTAGTGTTTTTGTTACAGCGAAAAGATTATAGACTGTGATTGTACAATGAATATTCGCGTTTTCGCATATCGTCTACATACACTGGCAACGCTGAAAAATTGACGTCACCCCTCATAAGATGGCGTTGGAATCTGTCTCGTTTTGCAAAGGCTTTAAAAGAAAGATCATTATTTGAGTCAGGCTAGTGGGAATACCGCCAACACAACGTTCACATCTTATTTCTAAGTGTGCTCTTTCATTTTATAGGTTATCTGTGTGATTTTGAAAAAGGTAAGGAGTGGAAGTACTTTCATTTTCAGTTACCTTTTTATTCATCACTGAGTACCGTAAGACACGAGTTAATGCATAACTGTCATATATGAAAAGCGAGTGGCTTCAAATGTAACGCAATAACTTCAATAGGAAACGTATGCGAAACAGAAGAGTTAATTAGCTTGCATTTATTAGGTCTAAGTTTGGATCATCATAACCAAATGCAACAATTGGGTGCAAATTCATATTTCAAAGCGTCCGTTGTTTCCATAGTGACAAACACGCGTACATCATTGTGAACTAAACGTAGGTAAGAGAGAACCATTCGGCACAACAGACATCTGACGATATTATTTACTTTCAACCTTGCATTGCAGTAACATTTCATTACACATGTACGAAAATTAAACATAACATGAGCATGCCTTTGTTTGGATATGAGTGGCAGATCAATGAGCATTCCCAATAATGAAAATGTTGTACAGTCACATCATACACACCTGTGATAATGAAGTCGAATCTTCTAATGTTTCAGCTCTTCAGTCTACAATGATAAAGGAAGAATCTCCGAACATCAAATACGTTATATAGTTGCATCATATTAAATTATATAAAATTAAAAATTTGATAAGTATGCAAATGCTCTAAAACGTGTGAGGAAACAGACTTGCCATCTAAAACGTTGCAGAAGAAACAGACATAATCATAATGATAAACCGTTCTAAGGCTAGCCTAGCGTTGCATGAATCTCGTGCATCAAGAAGACTGTGGAACCAAGGTTGCCAGATTGTGATGGGTACTATCGCGGTATCGCCGATCGCCTTAAAGGTAAGCGTTCACTACATTGTATCGCACTCCTCGTACGAATCGCACACAACGGATATTTTAAGTGCAGTGCGTTCACTGTAACGGCCCCACCTCATCGCCTCATCGGATTCCCCTATCAGCTGTTTGAAACATGACGTCGTACGATAATGACATTGCTGAAAACAGAGGAGTTGAAGTTAGGTCTATTAATTATGGCTGTTAACGAATAAGAATTTGTAATTGCTTCATGCGTCTTAATTGAAGAGGAAGAAACGAAAGAAATATTGGTTACAATCTGCAGTGCTCGGGAAAAGTGACATAAGTCAGTTTCCACAAACCTTTTTTGATAATTTATTGACAACTTACACTGGTTTATGTCGATTTGATTTTTTTTCTGTTTGAATTATTGTAATGGCAGGAATACTTACTGTTTGTATTTTTTCCCAAGCGAGCAGATGTTCCGTAAGTTGTCAATATATTATCAAAAAAGATTTGTGAAAACTGACTTGTGTCACTTTTCCCAAGCACTGCAGATATATATGTAAGAAATGACTTGATTATTGTAATGGGAACGCCTCAAATTATATAATCTTCGCAATTTTCTACAAACGAAATAAGTTTTCCGTCTGTCATTTTGGCGCGACACTGAACATGGCACAACATAATAGTAACAGTTGACCAATTAAAATTGATTTATTAAAGGAGGCCATGATCGCACGCATCGGAAAAGTTGCTCATCCGAGAAACGTGGACGGATTTGCCGAGAGGCGATGCGTGAACGCGGTTACATAACAATTACAGCAAAGATAGTCTTTTTCCGATCCGTGCGATTCGTCCGATGAGTGCGACACGATGTAGTGAACGCTTGCCTTAAGGGTACGGCCAACGAGCTATACTAAAAGCCAGGTTATGAACCGACTAAACAGGAAATAATTGGGAGGGCGAGAGGAAAGTGCGGGTTAGAGGGGTAGCCTGTGCAGTGATGACACGTTGAGTGTGGGGGGGGGGTGGAGAGGAGAACGAGAACGGAGCTTTTCATTGGACCTCGCGTGAAAATGTCGTCTGCTAACGAAAATCTGGCAACGGAATCACGGAGACAGTGTAGCCAGTTCATTTGCAGTACCACGTGCATTATGAGTCGCATTTTGTACCAGCGTCATTAACTCGTGCTTTCTTAAAAACAGTAATTTTAATTAATATTGTGGATAGTGTTATGGAGAACTGCATACAGTAGTTATTTTAAACATATCGGTGACAAACGCTGAACATGCTTTGAATCTCGCGCCACTATGTGGCAACAGAGCTCAGAAAAGAGCAACAGAACGTTGCTTCCAGTTTAGTCGGTTCATAACCTGGCTTTTAGTATAGAAGTAGAATATAAACTGGCGTCGCGCCGCCAACTTTGAAACTTTTGAACTTATGTCCGCCATGTTTTAACTGGTCCACAAGTGGGCGTAGTTCCTATGGGATAGTACGGAAAGTGACTGTATAGAACATTTTGCATCTTATGAATCTTATTTTAGCCTATATCGCATTAACCCATATTACATTTCATTTTAGTAATATTTCTTTATTTTAAGAGCGGACAGGAGACCCATGCAGCAACAGTTTATTCCATACAGCTTATATTAACACTAGGAGGACCAGAGATACTGTCTACGTACAAGGACCGGACCCGTCATTTTGACAGGTGCATGTTTAATAGGTTTTCTTTCCAAATATTTAACACTTTTGAATAGGTATGTTTATTTATATAATGTTTTAATGCTTTTAATGAATATGTATGATTTTTCTCTAATATATGACATTTTTTATATTTCAATATGTATCGAGTTCATCTTAAGAAATCTAAGTACAAAAATGAAAGGAATAGTAGTAGTAGTAGGGTTTAAGAAGGGCGCGTCAGCTACTATGGCTATTTGCGCCCTTATCTAAAATTCTTAATGTAACAAATACATAAATAATATAATAATCAGAGTGCTAAAAGAACTAAAAAGCGTTGTCACGATAAAACGAGGCACACAAATGCAGTATACATAAGGTCATTTCTACAGAATCATAAAAGTGAAAAATTCTACCACACTAGGTGGTATTCAAGACGAACAAATAAAACAATAAAACTAAGGCCACCAGAGATAACTTGTCAATCATATTTAAAAACATAACATTTTATAAAATATTCGGATGTATAAAGTCCGAAATGTCAACAATGTAAAATCAAATATAAAACAACAAATGTAACCTCCGGATGTAAAGGGTCCGGAGGATGAGTAAAACGGATCAATAAAAAACTAAATCACCTTATCCAAACCTGTATTTCATAAAAATCTCAGAACTGCATTTGCACAATTAAAATCATTTCCAAGAGCGTCACGTAATGTCGGCCGAATTCCATATTGCCTCCGTGCATGGTCATATTTCCTGCAACGCAATAAAAAGTGTTCCACCGTAAGTGGAACATGGCACATATCGCACTCCGGCTGAGGTTCGCCACGTAGGAGATGGCCGTGTGTCAGATGACAATGGCCAATCCTCAACCGGGTGAGTAAAACCTCCTCGTGTCGCGACGCTCTTGTAGACGAATCCCAAACTCTAACAGTATTCTTTATATTTCGTAATCTGTTTCCCTCTTGTGCAGACCATTCTCCTTCCCATTGCCACCAAATTTTATATTTCAAATAGTTTCGAATGTCCTGCCACCTCTCGCGCCAATATACCAGAGAGCCATCCTGTGCGCCAGCCCTGGCTGCAGCATCCGCGGCCTCATTTCCTGCAATCCCTACATGGCCAGGAATCCACACTACTCCAATCTCATAATCAGAGCAAAGGAGAGTATGGAACAGCTGCTGAGTTCTTAAGACAAGCGGATCATCACATTTAAAAGACTGCAAGGATTGGATGGCACTTAAAGAGTCGGAACAGATAAGGAATCTGCCCCGAGGTTGCCTAATTAAAAAAAATAAAACTCTGTAAAAAGCATAGAGTTCAGCAGTAAGAACACTAGTATATTGGCTTAGTCTGTATTTAAATGTCTCTCTATTTGTAACGAAGGAACAACCAACACAATCATTTATCCGGGATCCGTCAGTAAAAACTAATGAATAATTTGGATATCAGGATAAAAGTTCACTACAACGAAGTCTATAAACAAAAGCTGGTGTAAAATTCTTAAAACAGCGGCTCAGACTTATATCAAACATGGGACGTCGCATAATCCACGGTGGAGTGGTGGTATACTCCAGTGTGCGGACTGATGGTAGATGTATATCCAGCTCAGAGAGCAGTTCACGAAAACGCACACCTGCTGGACGAGGTCTCCGTGGATTTTCACTGTATCGGCCGTAAAGAGACGAATGATGGAAAGAGTCGTAAGAGTTGTGCTCAGGCTGCGAGCGGAGCTTAACAGCATATGAGCACAACAAAATATGACGTCGCCGATACAGTGATGGTTCTCCTGCTTCACAATACAGGCTCGCTATCCGACTGGTTCGGAAGGCCCCTGTAGCGAGTCGTATCCCATGGTGATGTACAGTATCTAAAAGACATAATTTAGAGTTATTTGCTGAGCCATAAATAAAACACCCATAATCCAGCTATGGTCGAATAAGAGGTCGGGAAAGACGTAAAAACACTGTACGGTCTGCACCCCATCGGATCCCTGACAAAAGGCGTAAAATGTTTAAGGATTTCTCGCAACGCCTTCTCAAATCACGTATATGCGCCTCCCACGTTAACTTATAATCAAAGATAAGGCCCAAGAATCTCGCAGTGTCTGTATATTGCAATTCCACTCCATTAAGACGCAGTTTGGGATGTGGATGTAGTCCACGTTGGTTGTAAAAGTGGACACACTGCGTCTTCTGAGTGGAGAATTTAAAGCCATTGCGAACAGCCCATTCTGATAGTACGTTGATGACCAGCTGCAATTGTCGACCGATGGACGGAAGATATCGGGAGCTGTAATATAAACTGAAGTCATCAACGTACTACAGAGAAGATACTCGGTTACCCACACAGTGGGCAATTCCATTGATCGCAATGCAGAAAAGAAGAACGCTTAATACAGAACCCTGCGGAACGCCGTTTTCTTGGAGGTGTTCGTTAGAAAGTGTGGTGCCTACTCGAACTCGGAAATACCGCTCTGCCATGAACTTCGCAATAAACGTTAGTAGACTACCACGAAGTTCCCAGTCATGCAGAGTTTGCAGAATGCCATACCACCATGTGGTATCGTAAGCCTTTTCTAGATCAAAGAACACCGCCACAAGATGTTCCTTCTTGAGGAAAGCATCTCTAATGGCAGTCTCCAGCCGAACAAGATGGTCTACGGCGGATCTGTGCTTACGAAAACCACATTGGATGTTAGATAATCTGTTTTCCGATTCGAGTACCCACATCAGGCGTTTGCTTATCATTCTTTCCATAACCTTGCATACGCAGCTGCTGAGAGAAATTGGTCTGTAGCTTCCAGACAAAGAAGCATCCTTTCCTGGTTTCTGGACGGGGATTACAATGGCGGAACGCCAAGCAGATGGGAACACTCCCTCAGTCCAGATTCTGTTATACATTGCCAAAAGAAAGGATTTTCCAGCAGGCGGAAGATGGCGAAGCATTCGGTTATGGATGTTATCAGGACCAGGGGAGGTGTCAGGGGATGTGTCTAGTGCCGCCTCCAGCTCCTCGGATATGAACGGTGTATTGTAATACTCTGTATTATCTGATATAAAATTGAGGTTTCGTTTTTCCGCAGCATCTTTGATTTTCAGAAATTCCGGGTCATAATTATTTGAGCTGCTAATCTGTGCGAACGAGGTAGCGAATATTTCTGCAATTTCTATTGGACTGGTGGTCGTTAGTCGATTGCTTATTATTCCCGGAATTACAGAACTACGTTTCCCCATTATTCGACGGACTTTGTCCCATACGATGTTAGATGGGACATTCCTTTTCATTGAATTGACGTAGTTTGTCCAGGACGTCTTCTTAGCATCGCATACAGTGCGACGAGCTTTTGCTCGAAGACGTTTAAACTGGACAAAATTTTCTTGGGTCGGATGGCGCTCAAATTGGCGTAAGGCACATCGGCGGTCTCGGATTGCATCTCTGCAGGCATCCGACCACCAGGGGACAGAGAAGCGTTTTGGCCTGCAGGACGACCGGGGGATAGATAATTCCGCTGACTTGATAACCATATTTGAGAAATGGTCTACTACGGAGTCCACACTTTCATGTCCGTTATCATCGAATGATATGGACTCCGAAAATCCGACCCAGTCCGCCTTTTTAATAACCCAGATTGAAGATCGAGATTCCGCAGGACGTAAAGCGGACATACGCATTCGGATGGGGTAGTGGTCACTACCATGTAGGTCGTGAATCACAGACCATTCGAAATGCGTGGACAAAACTGGGCTACAAATGGAGATATCTATCATGGAGTATGTACCATAAGCCAAGGAAGGGTGTGTTCCTTCCCCTGAATTCAGGGTAACAAGATTTAGACGGGTACATACCTCTGCTATTTTATTTCCTCCGTCGTCATCGGAATTTGAGCCCCAAGAGTGGTGGGATGCATTGAAATCCCCCACCAAGAGATATGGTACAGGTACCTGTGAAAGAATATGTTGAATTTCAAGTACTGTAAAGCGTGTATCTGGGGGCATATAAACGGAGACTATTGAAAACTGTATGGTAGGTAAGGTTGCTCTGGCAGCTATGCATTGATGAGGACTGTTAATGTTTAGAACAGAGGAAAAGATATTCTGGCGGAGAAGGAGGGCACAACCTCCGTTAGCACGAATACCGGCAAGATGGTCATACCGGTAAACATTGTATCCCGAGATTTTCAGGGAATGTTCAGGTCGGAGGTGTGTCTCCTGTAGACATAAAATAGCAGGGTTCTCACGATAGATCAATTGCTGTAGCTCTGCATATCTGCTGCGTACACCGTTCACATTCCATTGTATGATATCAGTCATTATGTGGATCTAAATTATCATGGTGGCTTGACGGGTGATTTTCTCTTCTTATCTTTTCTAGGATTTCGTGCCGTTGACAGAGACTGCTTGGTCTTCGACCGTGGGGATTCGCTCGCAGATCGCCGCACGCCCGATCGTGATCTTGATCGAGACCGTGATCTCGACCCGTCACCAGAACAGGGAGCGCGACGTCGCGGCGATCTGCCACGCGTAGAGTCTTTCTCTGTCGCCACGGTAATAATCTTTTTTGGAATATAAGGCCTTATGTCAAGGCCACACGAGTCGTTTGACTCAGCAGTCTGAGTGGCAATGTCTACATACGTCTGGGTTGCGCTTTCAATACGCTTTCCAGGTATATTAACAAGAGGTGGCGTTTGCGTAAATACATCTATTGCTTATGTTGCCTTTTGCAAAACTGCTGCATAGGACTTTTCCGTCGCCTTTTTCTGTTGATCTAAAATACGCTTACGCGCCTCGAAAAACGTAATATTTTCTCGGACTCTCAGTTCTTGGATATCCTTCTCTACCATATACTTCGGGCAATTTTTAGAATTGGAGGCGTGGTCCCTAGCACAATTCACACAGTGCTCGGCGCTGGCACACGGGGATTCCCCATGGTCAGAACCGCCGCACCTTGCACATACGATGTTGTTTGTGCAACGTTTTTGCGTATGTCCGAACCGTTGGCACCTAAAGCACCGCATTGGGTTCGGCACATACGCACGAACTGGGACACTCTCGTACCCGACAAGGATGTATTCTGGTAGGACAGGCTTTTCGAAGGTCAAAAAGACAGTGCTCAGCGGAATAGTCTGTCCGTCCCGCTTACGTAATAAACGGTAAGCCTTGGACACAGACTGTTCCGCCAGTTCTAGTTGGATCTCTTCATCAGAATAACCGTCCAGAGAATCCGTATGCACTACTCCCCGCATGGTGTTCAGCGAGGAGTGCCGTTCGACTTTAATAGGGTAAGACCCTAGCAACTTCGCTTTCAACAGCGTCTCACTCTGTTTTGGAGAGACCGTCTCGACGAGGAGACTACCGTTGCGTAGGTGAGTTGCATTTTTGACCTTCCCAACGAGTCCGTCGAGTGCGCGTCTCACGTAAAATGGACCAATGTTTTTCATTGTTTTTTCTGTTCCGTCCAAGGTGATACTGATAAACTTCGGAGGCGGCACTTTGACAGTTACTTTCTCAGGGTCCAAGTCCATAGCAATTTTCGTCAAAATTTGACCACCAGTCGAATCAATTCCTGTCTTCTGTTTTTTAATATTTTTTTCTGAGGGAGGAGAAGAGGAGCGCGAAGAGGCCATTTTGAACTAGCCCCCCCTACGGAACTGTCGGCGTCAGCCTGCCACCGGGGGGGGGCGAAAGAAAAAGACAGCTAAGAATTCTTCGCGGTCTGTGCCGGCCGTGGGGACCCCCCCACATCCCGATCCCAAGCAACCCACTTCACGCAAGTTACCCTTCAAACTGGTCATTACACACCTAATGGCAAGTCTTACACCAGAGGCGTGTGGCAGTTTTATGCCCCTACCACGGGAATAACCGCCCGTGGCTCCCCACTCTACACCGAATACAAGTGCCAGACTACTGCGGCTAACTCCGACCGACCCTCCCAAAGCCGGAGCAATCCGAGACCGCACGCAGCTTCAGGGGACTTGTGGTTGATTACACTGCGACACCCATACGTCAGCGGTAACACGTCGGAGCGATATATCCGCCCCGGCGAGCAGAGTCGGTCACCGGGACGTTTAAGTCGCTCCGGACCCCCATTGGGGTTCTACGTGAGTGTACATGACTATTGGTCCGGGCTCCGCACCTAGACTTGCATATAGGAGCAGTATGAAGGGTCCACTATTGCTTCGTTGCTGGGCGCCGTGTCGGGCCACACAAGTTGGAAGTCGCGCTCGAAACCGTGGGACAGGACCACGGACATAGGAAAGATCCCCGCTGTTGAGACGGGAGTTATAAACCTAAGAAACTTTACCTAATAATAGATATGAGAATTAGAAGGGGAAGAAGAATAAAGCCTCATCAGGCATTGTTAACAAATCCCGTCATGGTGGCGGACGTGGCAAGAACAAAAACAGCGGGGATGGAGAGGTGAAAATGGCTGTGATGATGTGGTGGGCGTTCCGCATGCAATGGCGGCCGGCGGAGAGAAATAGTGATGAAAAAGAAGAGAGAACGAAGAGGAGTGGTTGATGATAGGACGAAAAATGGGCCCCCATTGGGGCTCCACGTTAGTGTATATGACTACTGGTCCGGGCTCCGCACTTAGACTTGCATATAGGGCAGTATGAAGGGTCCACTATTGCTTCGTTGCTGGGCATCCTGTCGGGTCACACAAGTCGGAAGTCGCGCTCGAAACCGAGGGACAGAACCACGGAGATAGGAAAGATCCCCGCTGGTGAGACGGGAGTAATAAACCTAAGAAACTTAACGTAATAATAGATATAAGAATTAGAAGGGGAAGAAGAATAAAGCCTCATCAGGCATTGCTAACAAATCCCGTCTTGGTGGCGGACGTGGCAAGAACAAAAACAGCGGGGATGGAGAGATGAAAATGGCTGTGATGATGTGGTGGACGTTCCGCATGCAATGGCGGCCGGCGGAGAGAAATAGTGATGGAAAAGAAGAGAGAACGAAGAGGAGTGGTTGGTGATAGGACGAAAAATGGCCGAAAAGAAGAGCACGAGAGCCACCATTGCACCCCGGTCACCACTTGGAGGAACCCACCTCGACCGGTGAAAGGAATAATTTCCACATTTAAACACTATGCATTACACTATAAACAAGAAAAAACAATTAACAAGAAACACAAAAATAATCATCCTTTCATGATTGTTTATTCAAAGCCACCGGCTGCATCATGACACCTTACACAGGTACACTTGGTACTTGCTAAGCATGGTCCACATACGTACTTGAAGCACTTTGCACACTGATTTTTACTTCTGTTCTTCCCTCTGCATCCTCCATTCTAACATGTCTTGCGGACGTTGCTCTGGTGAGGAATTATTTCGGGAAGAGTGGCTGGTGGTCTAGTGCAGTGGCGGCTCGTGAGTATTGAATTCAGGGGGGCTGCATACACAAATAAACCATGCAACTTACATTATTTAGAGATTAGTTCCAATGCTCTTTGTCTTGTAGGCTGCAAACTTTTGAATCATCTTCTTATTAAAATCCGATATGTCGTTTAACATAGTCTTTACAATGGAAAACATAGCTAATGCGGTCAATCTCTCTTTTCTCATCGTATTTCTGAGATAGGATTTTATTCTCTTCAAACACGAAAAGCAACGTTCTGGTTCGGAAGTTGTCATTGGTATGGTGATAGCTATGCGTAGTAGTTCCACAACTTCTGAAAATGAGGCCTGCAAGTTCTCAGATAGAAGAAACTGCAAGAGCTTGACTGCGTCACTGATACATTCTGAATTCTTGTCCCTGGTACAACACAGTGAGTTCCGTTTTTAGTTTGTCTTTATCGAACATTGGAAAAAAGCTTCACATATACATTTAGGTCATTTTCAGGAAATGAGCTTTTGTAGCATTCAAATTTTTCTTGACACAGAAGAGAAGTTAATATCAGATTATCTATGAACTGGAATCGAGTGTTAGCTTGTGTGATAATGAGGTCACACACTTCCTTGGCTGCCGCAACCCTTGTCTGAAACCTTCGACCTTA
The DNA here is from genome assembly GCF_040183065.1 of Periplaneta americana. Classification (NCBI taxonomy): domain Eukaryota; kingdom Metazoa; phylum Arthropoda; class Insecta; order Blattodea; family Blattidae; genus Periplaneta; species Periplaneta americana. The sequence continues at coordinate 13,410,582 of NC_091133.1, read as the reverse complement.
CGACGCTTTTTAGGGTTTTCATTTTCACAGATCTCGCTGTTCAACTGTGCACTGTTCCGTATTGTCTGTATGGCATTAACAAAGCTTGATATGCAGAGTCGGCCTCGGTAGCATAGTCGGTTGCGGGTTCGATCCCGGCCAAGGTCGATTGCATTTAAATGCGTTTAAATGAGACAGGCTCATGTCAGTAGATTTACTGGTATTTAAAAGAATCCTGCGGGGCAAAATTCCGGCACACCGGCGACGCTGATATAGCCCCTGCAGTTGCGAGTGTCGTGAAATAAACCATAATTTAATTTCTTTATATGTAGATTTGAACCTTAGAAATATCTAACTGGCGATGTTGTAGTTGGTTGTATAATATGTCTACATGATACATCAATAAATGAAAAAAAACAGAGCCAGAAATTGAATTCAGAATCTTCAAGAGCACGCACCAGGGCGCTTGCCTCATTTATTGTGATGTTATTAGATGTTTCAGATTCCATTATGGTTTGAAAACATTCTAGCAATGGCTCCTTCTTATCATGAACATCATTTACTGTTCTTATTTTAAAACTCCATCTTGTTGCCCCAGCTGATGGAATTGTCTTTGAAACACATTAATCTAATACAGACTGTGTGGAGATCGAGAGAACAAAGCAAGTAAACTGGATAAATCAGCAAAAAATATGCGAGCTTTGTATTTTGTTTAGCGGCTTTTTCCATTATGAGATTCAACTGATGGGCACTTAATTTCACATTTCTCCTGAATTGTCAAGGTACTGAACTGAATAGACTGTAAATATTGTACAGAATTAAACATTGTCGCACTTGTTACAATCACAATGTTAAAGAAAATGTATTTAAAACTGCGCGCTACTGACAAACTGCTGCAAATTTTGCAGTGCCTGGAAACTCTGGATTCACGGGGAGGGACAGCAGGGGGAGGGATAAAACTAACGCGCAAAGTATCCGAGACGAGACTGGCAGCTCCAGGGGAGGAAGTGGCTTCATCAATCCGTCCTTGTCTCTCGTTTCGCTCTGGCAGCACCAGGGGAGGAAGTGACTTCACTAACGATTGCGCGCATGCCAATGAGAGCGAAATTTAAAAAAATTCGAGCCGTTAAATGAGACTGTATAATAAATATATTTCACAACATAAAACGAGACAAGAGCCACAAATGTCTGGGGGTGCTGCAGCTCCGCAGCCCCCTTTCGAAAGCCGCCCCTGGTCTAGTGGTTACATATCTGGCTGTTAGTTCTTCTCTCAACTTGAATATGAACTGGCGCCGAGAAACATTGTCACCTGTTACCTCCTGTACAGAATCCATGCGTTGATTGCAGCCAGGTCCAGCACATTGAAAAACACTTGCATAGGCCATCTACAGCATCCGTATTTCACAGTGTAAAGTCGAGCCATTTGATCTACGATGTCAACACCACACTTAGTTTCATTATAGAACATCATTGTTTCAGGTAGCTTTTTTTTTATGGTGCTCGTTGATGGTAACTGTGTTGTGTATTGTGGTCAACAGGAGAACATTGCTTTTTACACTGATAGGAGATTAGGGTCATTTCACCCGACTTGCAAATAGTGGTACTGTGCAAGGGCACTGTAGGTGATTTTGCTGATGGAGGAACTTTCCGTCTAGACATTTCCAGTATACCGACTATCCTAGTACTCTTGCGTTTCAAATTTTCTTCAAGAGATTTTGCCATGAAGAAATTGTCGCATGTAATATTTCTTCCCTTAGAAAGGTAGGACTCTGCCAGACGCATTGCAACATGCTCTGCTAACGGTACACCTGCAGGACGCTCCTCATCTCTACCAATGTAAGGAAAACCATTCACGAAGTATTTGGAAGTTGTATCAACGGCCAGCCAAAACTTTATTCCAAACTTGTCTGGTTTGCTGTTCATGTACTGTATGAATGGGCAGCGAGCCTTACAAGGAAACAACTGTTCATCCACAGTGATGTTTTCACTTGGTTTGTAACATAACAATCAATTGGCAATGAAGGTATTCCATATAGGAGTAGCAGCTGCAAAGCGATCTGTTTGTAATCTTTGAGATCGTGTGGCTTTCTCTTCAAATCGCAGAAATCTAAAAATTTCACTAAATTGATTTCTATTCATGGTGTTCCGAAAAAATGCTGGTCCCCAAACCTGCGACCATAATAATTTTATGGGAAAGTTTTTTGCGTCATATACTCATCTCACATACATAAGAGAAATAGCAGCTTCTAATGCTTCAATACTAATGGTCCAGCTGTATCTTTTAATTCCTGACATGCTCTTTTTTAGTACATCTTTTTATATTCAGAAGCATGCTATCATCAAGTAGAATTTTCCATGCGCTCGAATGCATACAATTTATATTGGACCTCTTCGCATGGCCTGTAGGTCCGGGGGCTTCTGTCACGATATTTTGTCGTGCTCTTCTTCCAGGTGCAGCCTGTGGAGGAATAGCAGTCCATTGTGTTCCATGAGCAGTAGTCTCAACACTTCCTAGGACAGGATTGTTTGTTATCTGAGAACAATTTCGTCCTCGTCCTCTGCCACGGCCACCTCCGGTAATTGGAACATTAGGAGCCAATGGTAATGAAGCAGCTAAAAACATAATCCATAAATTAGATACTTTTATATTAGAGACACAATTCAATCCAGGGAATAGTGTCACAGATATTTTTTCTTATTGCTGTTGTGGTAATTAGAACTGAAGTAACATACTACAGGTATTAATAAAAAATATGATGGTGAAAATAATAATGATAATAATAATAATAATAATAATAATAATAATAACATAATAATAATAACACACAACGAATAAATAATAATAATAATAATAATAATAATAATAATAATAATAATAATAATAATAATAATAATAATAATAGTAAATTATGTAGCCTACCTCTTGTAGATGAAGTATCAGCTGGCTGTTTTGGTTGCTCGTTATCTTGCCTCATATTATGCGATGAATCATCTTCTGAAGAGCCACTAGTTTCACCTCTGCTAGGAACGTAATCTGCGTCCTTATCGGCGTGGTCTGTACCTTGATTTTCACATAATTCGTGGATTTCGTCAATTTCACACAGATTATGGGGATCTTCACCTTCTGATTCGTTACCAGACACATTCATCAAGTAGTCAATTTCTTATTCTGACAAATAACGTTTGTCTCCAGAGACTGCATTGTGAAACTGAATTTTCGCTGACGAAAACAGAGCGCACGTGTCAAAACACACACACTCAGAGAACAATATTTTATTTTTATATACCGACAAAGGACCTGTCGAAGAGTCATAAACCACTCGCAGAGGTCGAATGAAATCAAAACATTGCTGCAATGGAAATTTGAACAGCATCTGGTGTGTAGGCACGGACTGTCGTTCGGAAGGCACCAGTAGCGAGTCGTATCCCATGATGATGGATAGTGTCTAAGAGACGTAGCTTAGACTTATTTGTTGAGCCATTGATAAAACAGCCATAATCCAGCTTTGAACGGATAAGGGTACGATAAACACGTAAAAGCAATATGCGGTCTGCACCCCAGCGAACCCATGACAATAGGCGTAAATTCTTTAAAGATTTTTCAAAACGTCTCCTCAAATCACGGATATGCGCCTCCCACGCTAATTTATAATCAAAGATGAGGCCCAAAAACTTCGCAGTGTCTGTATATTGCAACTCCACTCTATTAAGACGCAGTTCAGGATGTGGATAGAGTCCACGATGGTTGTACAAGTGGACACACTGCGCCTTTTGAGTGGAGAATTTAAAGCCATTGCGAAAGGCAACTCCGATAACACGTTGATTACCAGTTGCAACTGTCGACCGATAGATGGGAGATATTGGGAACTGTAATATAGACTGAAGTCATCAACGTACAAGAGAGAAGATACTCGGTCACCCACACAGTGGACAATTCCATTGATCGCAATGCAGAAAAGAAGAACGCTTAATACAGAACCCTGCGGAACGCCGTGTTCTTGGAGATGTTCGTTAGAAAGTGTGGTTCCTACCCGAACTCGGAAATAACGCTCTGGCATGATCTTCGCAATAAAAGTTGGTAGAATGCCACGAAGTCCCCAATCATGCAAGGTTTGCAGAATTCCATAACGCCATGTGGTATCGTAAGTTGTTTCTAGATCAAGGAAGACCGCCACTGGATGTTCCTTCCTGAGGAAAGCATCTCTAATGGCGGTCTCCAGCCAAACAAGATGGTCTGCGGCGGATCTGTGCTTACGAAAACCACATTGGATATTAGATAATCGGTTTCCCGATTCGAGTACTACATCAGGCGTTTGCTGATAATCTTATTCATAACGTTGCATGCACATCTGGTGAGACAGATTGGCCTGTAATTGACAGGTAAAGAAGGGTTCTTTCCCGGTTTCTGGACTGGAATTACAATGGCGGAACGCCAAGCAGAGGTAAGTACACCCTCAGCCCAGATTTTGTTGTAAATTGACAGAAGAAGCTGGCGGGAGATGGCGAAGCATGCGCTTATGGATGTTATCAGGGAGAGGGGAGCTGTCAGGGGATGTGTCTAGTGCCGCCTCCAACTCCTTCGATGTGAATGGTGCATTGTAGTTTTCAGTGTTATCAGATTTAAAATTTAGTTTTCGTTTTTCTGCAGCATCTTTGATTTTTAGAAAATCCTGGTCAGAATTGTTTGAGCTGCTTACCTGTGAAAAAGAGCTAGCGAATATTTTACCAATTTCTATGGGACTGGTGGTCGTTACTCCATTGTTCAGAAGACCTGAAATTACAGAACTACGTTTCCCCATTATTCGACGCACATTGTCCCATACGGTGTTAGCTGGGACGTTGTGTTTCAATGAACTGACGTACTTTGTGCTGGACGTCTTCTTAGCATCGCACATAGTGCGACGAGCTTTGGCTCGAAGACGTTCAAGCTGGACACAATTTTCTTGGGTCGGATGGCACTCAAATTGGCGTAAAGCACGTTTGCGGTCTCGGATTGCATCTCTGCAGGCATCCGGCTACCAGGGGACAGAGAAGCGTTTTGGCCTGCAGGACGACATCGGGATAGATAATTCCGCTGACTTTATAAGCATTTTTTAGAAATGGTCTACTACTGAGTCCATACTTTCATGTACGGTATCATCGAATGATATGGACTCCGAAAATCCGACCCAGTCCGCCTTTTTAATAACCCAGTTTGGAGATCAAAATTCCGCATTACGTAAAGCGGACATACGCAATCGGATGGGGTAGTGGTCACTACCATGTAGATCGAGAATCACAGACCATTCGAAATGCGTGGACAAAACTTGGCTACAAATGGAGATATCTATCATGGAGTATGTACCATAAGCCAAGGAGATGTGTGTTGGTTCTCCTGAGTTCAGAGTAATGAGAATTAGACGGATACATACCTCTGCTATTTAATTCCTCTGTCCTCATCGGAATTTGAGCCCCGAGAGTGGTGGGATGCATTGAAATCGCTTACAAAACAGTTATGGGGCAGGGACTTGTGAAAGAATATGTTGAATTTCAAGCACTGTCAATAGTGTATCTGGGGGCATATAAACAGAGACAGAGGAAAACTCTATGGTAGGTAAAATTACTCTAGCGGCTATGCATTGATGTGGGCTGTTAATGTGGATAACAGAGGAAAACACACTTTGGCGGAGTAGGAGGGCACAACCTCCGTTAGCACGAATACCGGCAAGATGGTCATACCGGTAAACATATTATATCGAGATATTCAAGGAATGTTTAGGTCGCAGGTGTGTCTCCTGAAGACATCTAAAAGCAGGATTCTCAAGATAGATCAATTGTTGTAGTTCTGTGTAACTGCTGCGTATACCGTTCACGTTCCATTGTATAATATTAGTCATTACGAGGGCTAAATCATTATGGTGGCTTTACGGGGATTTTGTCCTTTGGTCCTTCTTGTGACTCTGTCCCTTCAACTCCGACAGCTTAGATTTCGAAGGTGGCAACTCTCTTGGAGTACGTCGCCCTCCTGACCGTGACCGTGATCGGGTACGGGATCGAGTACGTGCTCTTGATTACTCTTCCGTAACAGGAATGCGACGTCGTGATTTTCTCTCAGGTTCAGAGTTTCTGTGACGTCGCCGCACCTGTCTATTTTGGTATGTAAGGCCTGATGTCGACGTCACAGCTGTCGTCTGACACGTCGGTCTGAGTACCAGCGTCCACATATGTCTGGGTTGCGATCGCCATTCGCTTGCCAGGTATACATTCAAGAGGTGGCGTTTGAGTAGATACATTGATTCCCTCCGTTGCTTTTTGCAAAAAAGCAGCATAGGACTTTTCTTTCTGCTTGTTTTGTGAATCAAAATAACACTTACGTGCTTCAAAGAATGTAACATTGTCCCGGACTCGGAGCTCTTGTATTGCCTTCTCTACCTTGCGGCATGGTCCCTTTCACAATTCACACAGTGCGCGGTGTTGGGACATGGGGAATCCACATGATCACCACCGCCACACGTTGCACATGTGATCTCATTCGTGCAACGTTTCTGCGTATGCCCGAACCTAAAACAGCACCTAAAACAGCGTATTGGGTTCGGCACATACGCACGTACACAGACATGCTCGTAGCCCTCAAATATGTACTCAGGTAGGAGGGATTTCTCGAAAGTCTAGGAAACGGTGCTCAATGGATAAGTCCGTCCGTCCCGCTTACGCAATATACGGTAGGCTTTGGATACGGACTGGTGTGCGAGTTCTAGCTGTATTTCCTCGTCACTCATGCCATCCAGAGCATCCGTATGAACCACTCCCTCGAGGTGTTCAGTGAGGAGTGCCTTTCAAACTTTATAGGGTACTACCCCAGCAACTTAGCCTTCAGCAGCGTCTCACTTTGATTGGGAGTCAAAGTTTCGACGAGGAGGCTGCCGTTGCGGAGTCCAGTGGTATTCTTGACTTTGCCCACGAGTCCATGAAGTGCACGTCTGATTTAAAATGGGCTGATGTTTTTCATCATTTTTTCCGTGCCTGACAGTGTAATACTTATGAACTTTGGAGGAGGCATATTCACATTCATGTTCTCGGGAACCAGATCCATAGCTGTGTTTGTCATACGACGTCAAGTATCTGTATATTTCTTTGGTTCTCCTTATTTCGATTTTTTATGAGGTGTTGGGGAATTAGAGCGCGTGGACATTTTGAACTGGCCCTCTCTACGGAACCGTCGGCGTCAGCCTGCCACCGGAGGGGGCGGAAGAAAAAGATACGAAAAAAGTCTTCTCGGTCTGTGCCGGCCGTGGGGACCCTCCCACAGCCCGATCCCAAGCAACCCACCTCACGCAAGTTAAATTTCAAACTGGTCATTACACACCTAATGGCAAGTCTTACACCAGACGCGTGTCGCAGATTTATGCCCCTACCACGGGAATAACCGCCCGTGGCTCTACACTACACAACCGCCGGAATACTCGGCTATCTCCGACCCACCCACCAAAGCCGGAGCAATCCGAGATCGCACGCAGCTTCAGGGGACTTGTGGTTGATTACAATGCGACACCCATACGTCAGCGGTAACACGTCGGAGCGATATATTCGTCCCGGCGATCAGAGTCGGTAACCGGGACATCTAAATCGCGCCGGGCCTCCATTGGGGTTCTACGTGAGTGTACTTGACCTCCGGTCCGGGCTCGGCACCTAAACTTGCATATAGGGGCAGTATGAAGGGTCCACTATTGCTTCGTTGCTGGACGCCCTGTTGGGCCGCACAAGTTGGAAGTCGCGCTCGAAACCGTGGGACAGGACCACGGAGATAGGAAAGATCCCCGCTGGTAAGACGGGAGTTATAAACCTAAGAATCTTAACCCAAGAATGAATATAATGAACTAGAAGAGGAAGAATAATGAAGCCTCACCAGGCATTGTTAACAAATCCCGTCATGGTGGCGGACGTGGCAAGAATAAAACAGCGGAGATGGAGAGGTGGAAATGGCTGTGATGATGTGGTAGGCGTTCCGTATGCTATCGCGGCCGGCGGAGAGAAATAGTGATGAAAAAGAAGAGAGAACGAAGAGGAGTGGTTGGTGATAGGACGAAAAATGGCCGAAAACAATGGCATTAGAGCCACCATTGCACCCTCCGGTCGCCACTTGGAGGAACCCACCTAGACCGGTCTGCCGTAAAGAGACGAATGGTGAAAGAAGTCGTAAGAATTGTCCTGAGGCTGCGAGCGGAGATCAACAGCGTGTGATCAGAAAATGACATTACGTCGCCGATACAGGGATGGCTCTTCTGTTTTATAATACAGGCTCGCGATGCGACTAGTTCGGAAGGCCCCTGTTGAAAAATGTATCCCATAGTGATGGATAGTACCGTAGTTTCCCCTAACTATGGTCCACATTTGTCACATTTTTCTTTGTATATTCAGTACTATTCACCCAGATTAAGTGAAATTATGACTTCGGACTCTTGTAAGTTTATATTAAATAAATATTGACATACGTGTTAGAAATTATTTAATCCAAAGTGTTAAAAAATAATAAGCATTGGTACATAGTTGTATTCTGAGTTGTCCAATTATGGTCTACTCATATATTCATGCTTGAAACCATGAATAGACTATAGCTGGAGCTGTAATTATTCGTAAATCAATACACTGAGTTTCTAATTTAAGGGTAGAGACATTATCTAGTACAGAAATATTGAAAATGAATGAAATCACATAGATTCTTTTTATAAGTACACATTACATAAATACTCAATAAACAAGTGAAATCTGAAAGTCACTTTTCTGCAATAATGAACAACTACACTCTCCGGCAAAAAAACCGGGCCACCCAAAGTTTCTCAATTTTTTATGAGGTGAGAATCGGAAAATCCTTTATGAAATGAAGAAAACATTGCTTCTCAGAAAAAAAACTTATTCATTATTATTTGCGCTATTATTTTCAACGCCAAACAATGGATATAATTAAAAGGTGTAAAAACTTACAAATTATATCAATTGTCTTCCAAACGTTCAACTGATTTTGTAGCCAGCCAGACGTTGGTAATAGCGGGTATTGCCTCCCCGTGATTGTATGACTGTTACTATTCGTCTATTCAACCCTTCGATCAGATTCTGGATGCCAGTCTGGTCGATTCTATTCCATTCTTTACTTAGAACATTTCGAAGCTGCTGTAAGTTGGCGTGAGGAGTTAGACGACTTCTAACTCGCTTCCCTAGCATTTCCCACACATGTTCAGGACTTTTTGCTGGCCATGTCATCCTATTCAATACAACATTGTGAAGGAACTCATCCACGATTCTTGCAGCATGAGGGCAAGCATAGTCATGCATTAACAGGAACTTTCCACCAATAAGTGGGGCATATGGTACCACATGTTAAATTAGACCTTCTTCGATGTACATTGGAGCAGTCAAAGCACCTCCATTAATGAAAACAAGTTCTGTGTGAGCTTCATACGAAATGCCACCCATACCATTACTGATCCACCTTGGAAACTGACACGTGAATTGAAGTTACATGAAGAAAAACGTTTTTCTTCTCTTCTCCACACTTTTTCACGTCCATTTATAAACTAAATTTCGATTCATCTGTGAAGAGCACTCGTCGCCACTCCCTAGGTTTCAATTAGCATGATTGTGAGCAAAACGTAATTGTTCAACATGATGTTGCTGGAGCAATTCTGGGCCTTTAGCTGGTCTTCTGGAATCAGCCCACATTCATCCAGACGTTCTCTTACAGTTCTCTCACTCACGTTAACTTGTCTTATTTTCTGGAAGGCTTTCTGGTCTCAATCGCTGTGCAATGGCGATTTCTTAATGTGTTTAGGACAATAAAATGGTCGTCACGAGCCGACGTTACTCGTTTTCTCCCTGAACTGGGTCTTCTGGAATAACCTCCTGTCTCTCTAAAGCGAGGTACACTCGTTGCACAGTCGATCGGGGATTCCCAAGAAGTGCAGCCATATAACGCTGACTATTCCAACCTTCTATCAATGCAACCACTTTTGCTGAATCGGTAGGACTTAGTGACATTTGTATACAATGAAGTACTCAAATACTGCCTCAAAAGGGCTTACCAGTCTGTAGACATCTTCAGCTTAGCTCGAAATGAGTCCGAGAAGTTTACACACAATATTACAAGAAGAACGAATCTTCTTTTCAGATCATTGTTGGCTATTACGTCTTCACTATTACATTGTTACGTATCACAAAATAAATTAATAACTAAATCAACCTCAGGACACCTACTATTATTTCAATATCTCTCTTTTTCGAGACGCATTTGGGGTCTTCAATTTGTTTTATTATGTTTTCCTTTCTACAGAATAAAATGTCTTCCATTTCTCGCCACCTCAGTAATTGCCGCTTCTTACTATACATGAAACAACAGCTCCATTGTTCTTCACTTCCAAAACTTTCCTTGGCCACAATTCCTCCTCATAAGTAACTACCATATAACTAAGTGCCTTCAGTATTAATTTAACAGATTTCGTCCTCTTTTCCATATCTGACTCACTGTCTGTAAATATGGAGAGAACACCGGAAACATAATCTGTATCCAATTCAATTTCATCGCTCTCATAGACATTTACAGGGACGGTTGTTTTCCTTCTACCCTGAAGTTTTCGTTTTACCGGACCATCATTCGTGATAGTACCATTGATGCTGGAACAGCCTGTTTCTTTGTTTACTTGACTATAATGTTAAATGGTGTTTCAGAATATACTGAGATACCGTATTTGCAGAAGTAAATAATCACATTGATCACATTTTATTGAAACAAATATTTCAAAATGAAATACAACTATGGTCCACGAAAAATTGTGGTACATAGCTGAGGACTAACTTCTAGCCTTGAGGTTAAACATTTTTCACGCAGAGTCCTTAACCTCTGCCAGTGTAATTATTATGTGAAAGTAAACACTATACAGCCAGGTTTAATTGTACAAAGAATCATATATCTATAATGTACCAGTTCTACAGAGGAGTGCTTAATAATACAGACAATCACAAACTGAATGATTTCGTGTCTTCACAGATGTAATAGAACGATGCACACTGAAATGTTAAGCATCCATATCATTGCCACGTGTAATGGTAGATAGAAGCATCTATGGGGAACATAATTCCATCACAGTGGTGCCTTAAATGGCAAACACCGAACTCTTGGGGGACTAAGTAGTGCATAATCCATGTTGGACCATAGTTGGGTGCCTGGACCATAGTTATGGGAAATTATGGTATCTAAAATACGTAATTTCGATTTATTTGCTGAGCCATAAGTCACAGTCATAATCTAGCTTTGATCGTATAAGAGCTCTGTTAAGGCGTAAAAGCACTGTACGGTCTGCACCCCAGCGAGCCCCTGACGAAAGGCGTAAAATATTGAAGGATTTCTCGCAACGCCTACTCCAATCACGTACATGCGTCTCCCGCGTTAATTTATCATCAAAGATAAGGCTAAAAAATCTCGCAGTGTCTGTATGTTGCAACTTCAAGCAAATAAGACGCAGTGCAGGATGTGGATGAAGTCCATGATGGTGGATAATTTAAACCCTTTGCGAACAGCCCAATCTGACAACACAATGATGACCAGTTGCAACTGTCGTCCGATGGATGGAAGATATACACTGAAGTCATCAACGTACAACAGAGGATATACTCGATAAACCACACAGGAGCAATTCCATTAATCGGAATGCAAAAAAGTGGAACGCTTAATACACACCCTGCGGAATGCCGTTTTCTTGGAGATGTTCGTTAGAAAGTGTGGTGCCTAATCGAACTGGGAAACATCGCTCTGCCATGAACTTCGTAATAAATGTTGGTAGACTGTCACGAAGTCCTCATCATGCAGAGTTTGCAGAATGCCATGACGCCATGTGGTATCGTAAGCCTTTTCTGGATGAAAGAAGACCACCACAAGATGTTCTTTCTTGAGGAAAGCGATTCTAATCGCTGTCTGCAGCCGAACAAGATGGACTGTGGCGGATCTGTCCTTACGAAAACCACATTGAATATTAGCAAATCGGTTTTACGATTCGAGTACATACATCAGGCGTTTACTTATCATCTTTTCCATAACCTTACATACGCAGCTGGTGAGAGATATTAGTTTGTAGCTTTCAGACAAAGATTGATCCTTCCCCGGTCTCTGAACGTCATGGCGGAACGTCAAGAGGATGGAAATATCCCAACAGTCCAGAATCTGTTGTAAATTGTCAACAGGAAGAATTTGCAAGCTGGGAGATGGCGAAGCATGCGGTTATGGATGTTATCAGGGCTAGGGGATGTTTCTAGTGCTGCCTCCAGGTCCTCGGTGTGAAAGGTGTATTGTAATATTCTGTGTTATCTGATTTCATTTTTGATTTTTAGAAATTCACGTCATAATTAATTGAGCTCCTTATCTGTGCAATGAGCTAGCGAGTATTAATGCAATTTCTATTGGACTGGTGGTCGTTACTCCATTGTTCAGAATTCCCGGAATTACAGAAATACGTTTCCCCATTATTCGACGGACATTGTCCCATAGGATGTTAGCTGTGAGGTTTTTAATGAATTGACGTAGTTTTTTCAGGACGTCTTATTGGCATCGCAAACAGTGCGACGAGCTTTAGCTCTAAACACTTTAAACTGGACAAAATTTTCTTGGGTCGGATTGCGTTGAAATTGACGTAAGGCACGTTTGCGGTCTCGGATTGCATCTCTGCAGGCAACCTTCCACCAAGGGACAGAGAAAGATTTTGGCCTGCAGGATGACCGGGGATAGATAATTCCGCGGATTTAATAACTCATTTGAAATGTGCTTTACTACGGAGTCGACACGTCAACTCCATTTTCATCGAACGATATTCGCTCCTAAAATCCGACCCAGTCCGCCTTTTTAATAACACAGTTTGGAGAGCAAGATTCCGCAGGACGTAGGGCGGACATACGCATTCGAATGGAGTAGTCGTCACTACCATATAGGCAGGGCTGGGCAAAATACTGACATCCAAGTATTTCAAATACAAATACAAAATACTTCAAAGAATAGTATTTGAATTACAAATACAAAATACTTAAAAAAAATTAACCGAAATACATTTATATTTCAAATACTCAAAATACATTTGTATTTCAAATACTTGACACAATATATACATAAATAAGGATATTACTGAAAATCTAAAATATTTTATTAACATTAAAAGTATTTTTATCTCGAAGTTTTATATGAACACTGGAACTGAACATTCTTCCTTTTTCCAGTCAGCAATGAAATTGTACTACATCTGAATAATTACTGCTCCCTTAAAAAAACAGTTTCTCAAAAAGTTCATCAGATAAGGATCTCCTTGTTGGTGAATGAATAAATCCTGCAAAACAGAACAGTCTTTCTACAGGCGCAGAGGAACACAAACTTGTATTATACTTTATAAAACTTGTTTCATTGTTGGATAATTCTCTAGAGTGCACAGGGTTGTGCCTTTGCCATTGAAGAATTGTATGAGCTCATACTCCGCTGTAGACAAGTTCTTTTCTTTTTGCTGTTCAAAGTCTGTTGTACTTGAGTTGAAAGCATAAAAATTTTTTTCATCGTCTTCATCGTCTGAACAGACCAAAGGTGTAGCAGAGAACTGCTCAGCTTATTTCACACACATATTCTGTATCATTTTATTATCATTTGGTGAGGAAGTATTGGGGAAGCAAGTTGCCAAATAGCTCAATTTGCTTCTGGGATCAGATCACACATGACATAAAATCTTGATGAAAGCGAACTTATTAGGATTGGAGTTCCTTGGAATTGATCGCGTACATTGCTAGATAGTAGAATATGTAATCTGTTTTGAGGGAAATTAATGTGGACTAAAGTTGGCCGTAATAGCACGTCTTTTCATTTGCATTAAGTCAAGGGCTACGGCAATGGGTTTAAGGACTGCACAATATTCTTCAAGGTACTGAAACTCAACATCTTTGAAAGTTGGCAATCCTAGTTTTTCACGTAAACTGTTTAGGCTATATCATGTTTGAACTGCAATATTTGAGAGATTGAGTCATAAAGAGAATTCCATCGAGTTGGGCAAGGAAACTTTAATGAATATTTCAAGACATCTGATATAATTTATGAGGATCTGAGTCTCCTAGATGCATTCCATAATGCTGAACATCTAGTAAGTGTTGGGTGATGGATCCTTGATGCTGTTGCAGATTTCTTTATGACATTTAGGAAATCAGTACATATTAAGAAAACTAAGTGTATGGCTAGCACATCTGAAATGGGTAGGCAAATAAAACAAAAGTTCATTTTTAAAATCGAAACACAAAACTTGAAGGACAAGAAGATAAAGAAAGTATTTTCAGTATTTGAAATACAAACTACATCAACTTTATTTATTTAAATACAAAATACTTTCGAAAATCCTTACAAATTACAAATGTATTTCAAATACATGAATTTCAAATACTGCTCAGCCCTGCATATAGGTCGTGAATCACAGGCCGTTCGAAATTCGTGGACAAAACTGGGCTACAAATGGAGATATCTATCATGGAGTAAGTACCATAAGCAAAGGAGAGGTATCTTGCTTCCCCTGAATTCAGGGTAATGAGATTTAGAAGGGCACATACCTCTGCTATTTTATTACCTCTGTCATCATCGTAATTTGAGCCCAAAAAGTGGTGGTATACATTGAAATCCCTCACTAACAATATGGAGTATGTACCTGCGACAGAATACGTTGAATTTCGTTTACTGTGAAGAGTATCAGGGGTATATATATACAGACTATAGAAAACTGATGTCCACACCTGTTGAGTAACGGTCAGCGCGTCCGGCCGCAAAACCAGGTGGCCCGGGTTCGAATCCCGGTTGGGGTAAGTTACTTGGTTGAGGTTTTTTCCGAGGTTTTCCCTCAACCCAATACGAGCAAATGCTGGGTAACTTTCGGTACTGGATCCCGGACTCATTTCACCGGCATTATCACCTTCATATCATTCAGACGCTAAATAACCTATATGTTGATAGAGCGTCGTAAAATAACCCAATTAAAAAAACTGAATGCTAAGAAGAGTTATTGTTGCGGCTATGAATTGATAATGTGTGGTAATATTGATGACAGAGGAAAATATATTTGGCGGAGTAGGAGGGCATAACCTCCGTTGGCAGGAATACCGGCAACGTGATCGTACCGGTGAGCGTAGTAACCAGAGTTACTCAGAAAGTATTCAGGCAAGAGGTGTGTCTCCTGAAGTCATAAAATAGCAGGGTTCTCATAATAGATTAATTGTTGTAGTTCCGTATATCTGTTGTGTACACCGTTCACATACCACTGTACAATATCAGCCATCAAAAGGAGCTAAATCATTTTGGTGGATCCAGAAGGGGGCTTCTCTTCTTATCTTTTCTATGATTTGGTGCCTTTGACTGAGACTGCTTTGCTCTTGACCGTGGTGACTCACTCGCGGATTGTCGCACACCTGATCGTGATCTTGATCGAGCACAGGATCGAGAGCGTGATCTCGGCCCGTCACTCGAGTAGTAGTAGTAGTAGTAGGGTTTAAGAAGGGCGCGTCAGCTACTATGGCTATTTGCGCCCTTATCTACAATTCTTAATATTACAAATACATAAATAATATAATAATCAGAATGCTAAAGAACTAAAAAACGTTGTCACGATAAAACGAGGCACACAAATGCAGTATACATAAGGTGATTTCTACAGAATCATAAAAGTGAGCAATTCTACCACACTAGGTGGCGTTCAAGACGAACAAATAAAATAATAAAACTAAGGCCACCAGAGATAACTTGTGAATTATATTTTAAAACCATAAAATTTTATAAAATATTCGGATGTATAAAGTCCGAAATGTCAACAATGTAAAATCAAATATAAAACAACAAATGTAACCTCCGGATGTAAAGGGTCCGGAGGATAAGTAAAACGGATCAATAAAAAACTAAAAAAACCTTATCCAAACCTGTATTTGATAAAACTCTCAGAACTGCATTTGTACAATTAAAATCATTTCCAAGAGCGTCACGTAATGTCGGCCGAATTCCATATTGCCTACGTGCATGGTCATATTTCCTGCAACGCAATAAAAAGTGTTCCACCGTAAGTGGAACATGGCACATATCGCACTCCGGCTGAGGTTCGCCACGTAGGAGATGGCCGTGTGTCAGATGACAATGGCCAATCCTCAACCGGGTGAATAAAACCTCCTCGTGTCGCGACGATCTTGTAGACGAGTCCCAAACTCGAACAGTATTCTTTATATTTCGTAAATTATTTCCCTCTTGTGCAGACCATTCTCCTTACCATTGCCACCATATTTTATATTTCAAGTAGCTTCGAATGTCCTGCCACCACTCGCGCCAATATACCAGAGAGCCATCCAGTGCGCCAGACCTGGCTGCAGCATCCGCGGCCTCATTTCCTGGAATCCCTACATGACCAGGAATCCACACTACTCCAATCTCATAATAAGAGCAAAGGAGAGTATGGAACTGCTGCTGAGTTCTTAAGACAAGCGGATCATCACAATTAAAAGACTGCAAGGACTGGATGGCACTTAAAGAGTCGGAACAGATAAGGAATCTGCCCCGAGGTTGCCTAATTAAAAAACAATAAAACTCTGTAAAAAGCAAAGAGTTCAGCAGTAAAACCACTAGTATATGGGCTTAGTCTGTATTTAAATATCTCTCCATTTGTAACAAAGGAACAACCAACACAATCATTTATCCGGGATCCGTCAGTAAAAACTAATGAATAATATGGATATCGGGATAAAAGTTCACTAAAACGTAGTCTATAAACAAAAGCTGGTGTAAAATTCTTAAAACAGCGGCTCAGACTTACATCAAACATGGGACGTCGCATAATCCACGGTGGAGTGGTGGTATACTCCAGTGTGCGAACTGACGGTAGATGTATATCTAGCTCAGAGAGCAGTTCACGAAACCGCACACCTGCTGGACGAAGTCTCCGTGGATTTTCACTGTATCGGCCGTAAAGAGACGAATGATGGAAAGAGTCGTAAGAATTGTGCTCAGGCTGCGAGCGGAGCTTAACAGCATATGAGCACAACAACACATTACGTCGCCGATACAGTGATGGTTCTCTTGCTTCACAATAAAGACTCGCTATCCGACTAGTTCGGAAGGCCCCTGTAGCGAGTCGTATCCCATGGTGATGGATAGTATCCAAAAGACGTAATTTAGATTTATTTGCTGAGCCATAAATAAAACAGCCATAATCCAGCTTTGATCGTATAAGAGCTCGGTAAAGACGTAAAAGCATTGTACGGTCTGCACCCCAGCGAACCCCTGACAAAAGGCGTAAAATGTTTAAGGATTTCTCGCAACGCCTTCTCAAATCACGTATATGCGCCTCCCACGTTAGTTTATAATCAAAGATTAAGGCCCAAAAATTTCGCAGTGTCTGTATATTGCAACTCCACTCCATTAAGACGCAGTTCAGGATGTGGATGTAGTTCACGTTGGTTGTAAAAGTGGACACACTGCGTCTTCTGACTGGAGAATTTAAAACCATTGCGAACAGCCCACTCTGATAGTACGTTGATGACCAGTTGCAACTGTCGACCGATGGATGGAAGATATCGAGAGCTGTAAAATAGACTGAAGTCATCAACGTACAAGAGGGAAGATACTCGGCCACCCACACAGTGGGCAATTCCATTGATCTAAATGCAGAAAAGAAGAACACTTAATACAGACACCTGCGGAACGCCATTTTCTTGGAGATGTTCGTTAGAAAGTGTGGTGCCTACTCAAACTCGGAAATACCGCTCTGCCATGAACATCGCAATACATGTTGGTAGACTGCCACGAAGTCCCCAATCATGCAGAGTTTGTAGAATGCCATACCGCCATGTGGTATCGTAAGCCTTTTCTAGATCAAAGAAGACCGCCACAAGATGTTCCTTCTTGAGGATAGCATCTCTAATGGCGGTCTCTAGCCGAACAAGATGGTCTGCGGCTGATCTGTGCTTACGAAAACCACATTGGACATTAGACAATAGGTTTTCCGATTCGAGTACCCATATCAGGCGTTTGCTTATCATCTTTTCCATAACCTTCAATACGCAGATGGTAAGACAAATTGGCCTATAACTGCCAGGTAAAGAAGGATCCTTTCCTGGTTTCTGAACTGGGATGGCAATGGCGGAACGCCAAGCAGATGGAAATACACCTTCAGTCCAGACCTTGTTGTACATTGCCAGAAGAAAGGATTTTCCAGCTGGCGGAAGATGGCGAAGCATACGGTTATGGATGTTATCAGGGCCAGGGGAGGTGTCAGGGGATGCGTCCAGTGCCGCCTCCAGCTCCTCGGATGTGAACGGTGCATTGTATTGTTCAGTGTTATTAGATGTAAAGTTCAGAGTTAGTTTCTCCGCAGTATCCTTAATTTTTAAAAATTCCGGGTCATAATTGTTTGAGCTGCTTATCTGTGCAAATGAGTGAGCGAATATCTCTGCAATTTCTATGTGACTGGTGGTCGGTACGCCGTTGTTCAGAAGACCCGGAATTAGAGAACTACGTTTCCCCATTATCCGACGGACTTTGTCCCACACGATGTTAGCTGGGACGTTCTTTTTCAATGAATTGACGTAATTTGTCCAGGACGTCTTCTCAGCTTTGCACACAGTGCGACGAGCTATGGCTCGAAGACGTTTAAACTGGACAAAGTTTTCTTGGGTCGGATGGCGCTCAAATTGGCGTAAAGCACGTTTGCGGTCTCGGATTGCATCTCTACAGGCGTCCGTCCACCAGGGGACAGGGAAGCGTTTTGGCCTGGAGGACGACCGGGGGATAGATAATTCCGCAGACGTAATTACCACATTTGAAAAGTGCTCTACGACGGAGTCCACACTTTCATATCCAATATGAACGAATGATATGGACTCCGAAAATCCGACGCAGTCCGCCGTTTTAATAACCCAGTTTGAAGAGCGAGTTTCCGTAGGACGTAAAGCGGACATACGCATTCGAATGGGGTAGTGGTCACTACCATGAAGGTCATGAATAACTGACCATTCGAAATGCGTGGACAAAACTGTGCTACAAATGGAGATGTCTATCATGGAGAAAGTACCGTAAGCCGAGGATAGATGTGTTGCTTCCCCGGAATTTAGGGTAATCAGATTAAGGCGGGTACATACCTCTGCTATTTTATTTCCTCTGTCATCATCAGAATTAGAGCCCCAAGAGTGGTGAGATGCATTAAAATCTCCGACTAATAAATATGGAGCAGTTACCTGCGGTAGAATGTGTTCCACGTCATTAACTGTGTAAGGTATATCAGGGGGCATATAGACACAAACTATAGAGAACTGGACGCTAGATAAAGATATTCTAGCTGCTATACATTGATGAAGAGTGTTAATATTTATGATGGAGGAAAAGATACTTTGACGGAGTAGGATGGCACAACCTCCATTGGCCCGAATACCGGCAAGATGATCATACCGGTAAATATTGTATCCTGAAATATTCAGGGAATGTTCGGGTCGGAGGTGTGTCTCCTGAAGACATAAAATAGCAGGGTTCTCATGATAGATCAATTGTTGTAGTTCTGTATATCTGCTGCGTACACCGTTCACATTCCACTTTACAATATCTGTCATTGCGAGGAGCTAAATCATGATGGTGGCTTCACAGGCGATCTTCTCTTTTTTTCTTTCCTATGGATTGATGCCTTTGTCTGCGACTGCTTTATCTTGGACTGTGGCGACTCACTTGCAGATCGTCGCACTACTGATCGTGATCTTGATCGAGGACGTGATCGAGAGCGTGATCTCGATCCGCCACCCGAACTAGGTGCGCGACGTTCCGGTGTTCTACCAGGCCTAGAATCTTTCTCTCCCGTCACGGCAGCGATTTTACTAGGTACGTAAGGCCTGATATCCAACCCACACGAGTCGTCTGACTCAGCAGTCTGTGTCGCAGAGTCAACGTATGTCTGGGTCGCGGTCTCAATTCGCTTCCCAGGCATACTTGCGAGAGGTGGCGTCTGCGTGGATGCATCAATTCTCTCTGTTGCCTGCAGCAATACTGAGGAATAAGATTTTTCTGTCGCCTTTCTTTGATGGTCTACAATACGCTTACGCGCCTCGAAAAAAGTAATATTTTCTCAGACTCGGAGCTCTTGAATATTCTTCTCTACCAAATACGTCGTGCAATTTTTGGAATTAGAAGCGTGGTCCCCAGAACAATTCACACAGTGCTCGGCGCCGGCACATGGGGATTCCCCATGGTCAGCACCGCCGCACTTTGCACATATGATGTTGTTTGTGCAACGTTTTTGCGTATGTCCGAACCGTTGGCACCTAAAGCACCGCATAGGATTCGGCACATACGCACGAACTGGGACACGCTCGTACCCTACAAAGATATATTCTGGCAAGAGAGACGTTTCAAAGTTCAGAAAGACTGTGCTCAGGGGTTCAGTCCGTCCGTCCCGCTTACGCAGTAAACGGTAAGCCTTGGACACGGACTGTTCCGCCAGCTCTCATTGGATCTCTTCGTCGGACATACCATCTAGAGAATCCGTATGCACAACTCCTCGCGTGGTGTTCAGCGAGGAGTGTCGCTCTACTCTGATTGGGTATGATCCCAGCAACTTCGCTCTCAACAGTGTTTCACTCTGTTTTG
Organism: Periplaneta americana; assembly: GCF_040183065.1. NCBI lineage: Eukaryota > Metazoa > Arthropoda > Insecta > Blattodea > Blattidae > Periplaneta > Periplaneta americana. The sequence goes on along the minus strand of NC_091133.1, from coordinate 13,389,965 downwards.
CAGATGCAGTCTCAACAAGGAGACTGCCATTCCGGAGTCGAGTTGCATTTCTGACCTTGCCTACGAGTCCGTCGAGCGCGCGTCTCACGTAAAATGGACTAATGTTTTTCATTGTTTTTTCCGTCCCATCCAACGTGATACTAATAAACTTTGCAGGCGGCACTTTAATTATTACCTTCTCAGGGTCCAATTCCATTGCAGTGTTCGTCTTAATAACTTCAGTTATGCTGTCCTTTACTATTTTCATTTTCTTTTGTTGCTGTTTTTCTGGAGGGGAAGAGGAGCGCGAAGGGGCCATTTTGAACTGGCCCCCCCTACGGAACTGTCGGCGTCAGCCTGCCACCGGGGGGGGCGAAAGAAAAGACACCTAAGAATTCTTCGCGGTCTGTGCCGGCCGTGGGGACCCCCCCACAGCCCGATCCCAAGCAACCCACTTCACGTAAGTTACCTTTCAAACTGGACATTACACACCTAATGGCAAGTCTTACACCAGAGGCGTGTCGCAGTTTTATGCCCCTACCACGGGAATAACCGCCCGTGGCTCCCCACTCTACACCGAATACAAGTGTCAGACTACTGCGGCTAACTCCGACCGACCCTCCCAAAGCCGGAGCAATCCGAGACCGCACGCAGCTTCAGGGGACTTGTGGTTGATTACACTGCGACACCCATACGTCAGCGGTAACACGTCGGAGCGATATATCCGCCCCGGCGAGCAGAGTCGGTCACCGGGACGTTTAAGTCGCTCCGGGCCCCAATTGGGGTTCTACGTGAGTGTACATGACTACTGGTCCGGGCTCCGCACCTAGACTTGCATATAGGGGCAGTATGAAGGGTCCACTATTGCTTCGTTGCTGGGCGCCCTGTCGGGCCACACAAGTTGGAAGTCGCGCTCGAAACCGTGGGACAGGACCACGCAGATAGGAAAGATCCCCGCTGGTGAGACGGGAGTTATAAACCTAAGAAACTTAACCTAATAATAGATATAAGAATTAGAAGGGGAAGAAGAATAAAGCCTCATCAGGCATTGTTAACAAATCCCGTCATGGTGGCGGACGTGGCAAGAACAAAAACAGCGGCGATGGAGAGGTGAAAGTGGCTGTGATGATGTGGTGGGCGTTCCGCATGCAATGGCGGCCGGCGGAGAGAAATAGTGATCAAAAAGAAGAGAGAACGAAGAGGAGTGTTTGATGATAGGACGAAAAATGACCGAAAAGAAGAGCACGAGAGCCACCATTGCACCCCCCGGTCACCACTTGGAGGAACCCACCTCGACCGGCCGTCACTCGAAGAAGGACTGCTACATCGCGGAGATCTATCAGGCCTTGATTCTTTGTCATCCCGGAAGTGATCTTTTTTGGAAGGTGACGCCCGGTATCAATGCCACACGAAATCGTCTGACTCAGCAGTCCGAGTGGCAACGTCCACATACGTCTAGGTAGGGATCTCAATTCGCTTCCCAGGTATACTTCCGAGAGGTGATGTTCTCGTCGTGACGTTTATTCCCTCTGTTGCTTTTTTCAATACTGAGGCATAGGACTTTTCCTTAGCCTTTTTTTTTTTTTTTTGTTTATCTAATATACGCTTACGCGTCTCGAAAAGCGTAATATTTTCTCGGACTCACAGCACTTGAATATCCTTCTCTAGCATATACTTTGGGCAATTTTTAGGATTAGCGGCGTGTTACCCAGAAAAATTCACAGAGTGCTCGGCGCCGGCACATGGGGAATGGCCATGGTCAGTACCGCCGCACTTTGCACTGTATGATCTTGTTAGTGCAACGTTTTTGCATATGTTCGAACCGTTGGCACCTTAAACACCGCATTGGTCTCGGCACATACGCACGAGATGGGATACGCTCGTACCAGACAAGGATATATTCTGATAGGTCAGGCGTTTCGAACGTCAAAAAGACAGTGCTCAGGGGAACGGTCTGTCCGTTCCTCTTACGCGATAAAAGGTAAACCTTGGACACGGACTGTTCCGCCAGTTATAATTGGATCTCTTAATGAGACATAACGTCCAGGGAATCCGTATGCACTACTCCGCGCGTGGTGTTCAGCGAAGAGTTCCGTACGACTTTAATAGGGTGATACCCTAGCAACATCGCTTTCAACAGCGTCTCACTCTGTTTTGGAGATACAGTGTCGATGATAAGACTACCGTTGTGTAGTCGAGTTACATTTTTGACTTTCCCAAAGAGTCCATCGCGTGCGCGTCTCACGCAAAATGGACTGATGTTTTTCATAGTCTTTTCTGTTCCGTCCAAGATGATACTAATAAACTTTGGAGGCGACACTTTAACAGTTACTTTCTCAGCGTCCAATTCCATTACAAATTTCGTCATATGACAATCAGTTGTGTCTATTCCTGTCTTCTGTTTTTTGTGATTTTTTCTGAAAGAGGGGAAAAGAGCGCGAGGACATTTAAACTGGTCCCCCTATGGAGCCGTCAGTGTCAGCCTGCCACAGTGGGCGGCGAGAGAAAAAGACACCTACAAAATTCTTCCTGATCTGTGACGGCTATGAGGAACCCCCCACAGCCCGATCCCAAGCAACCCATCTAACGCAAGTTACCTTACAAACTGGACATTACATACTTACCCACCACACACCCACCTCGACCGGACAGAAATGTTCATCTGAACAAATGTCCGAAGATGGATGTGCTCTATGATATACGGAAATAATTTTCTTCATGACGTTACTCCCTCGTAAGGACAGTAGTCAAGTTCAGTATCAAGATTCGGGTTGGAATTATTGGTTACCACCTACTTGGAACAGTCCTTCTTCCAGAACGCCTCAATGGCAGATAGCCATGATTTCTTCAGGACATTCTGCCTCTCTATCTGGAAGATATATCATTAACAGTACGATGCATGTGGTCGATGCATGATGGAGCTCCTCCCTAATTTCGTGTTGATGTTCGTCAGCATCTCAACAATTTCCACAACTGATGGATCAGGCGATGCTCTCCCGGCCACTGGACTTGAACTCAATTGATTTTTACCTGGAATCATCTAAAATGTGTGTATGCTGAGCCAGTTCGTGATGTGCATGCACTTGATCAAAATAGCCTGTGACAACATTCGGATACAGGCCGGAACATTCGAACGGCTGCGGCAATCCATGATGGGACGCATGGGCGTTTGCCTTGAGGATCATGGGAATACTTCAAACACCAATTCTAAAGTTTTCAGAAATTTAAATAGCTAGTATTCAATGGCATGTAAAGTGCTGTATTCCAGACTCTCTGTGCATTTCCTGACATATGTTCACATGAACTTTATTGTTCCTTTTTTCCAGGCCCGTAGCCAGAGGGGGGCCAGATCGGTCTTCGCCTTACTGCTAAAAAGTTTGTCCGTACAGGTGAACTTTTGTATTTATGCTTTTCCTTTCGAACTCCCAAGCGGGGGCAGAAGAGACCCCAAAGCAAATTGTTTTATTATTTTCATATGAAAACGGTATCTGTGCACATTGACACTTATTGTTATTGTTAGATTTGTTTATCGCGTCATGTATGTCTTGTTGATTATATAAGTGTTCATCTCTCAGAGAGTCGACCTGGTTGGCCAGTTGGTATAGCGCTGGCCTTCTATGCCCAAGGTTGCGGATTCGATCCCGGGCCAGGTCGATGGCATTTAAGTGTGCTTAAATGCGACAGGCTCATGTCAGTAATTTATTGGCATGTAAAAGAACTCCTGCGGGACAAAATTCCGGCACATCTGGCGTCGCTGATATAACCTCTGTAGTTGCGAGCGTCGTTAAATAAAACATAATTTCAATTTATTTCTCAGAGAGAATAATATTTATTTGTATTCAGTGGGGACTCTATTGATCCCTCTTGGTAATTTGTGTTGTACAAATCTTTGTCACCAGTTTATTTTCTTAGCCCATTGTTGTTGTTTGTAAGCCTTTCAGGCATCTCAAATTGTTTGTCCATTGCTGTTGGGAATTTGTCTTCACTTTTAGTTCAGTAGATTATTGGTTTAGATTGAGTTGTACACGATTACTCTTCTTGATACATAAAAATGTCAGGAAGGAAAATATATAAATCTTTTGCGCTACAGCCCTTTGCAGAGCCAAGACCAATCTACTGGCTGCTGGCCTCCGTGCACATGCCCAAGCAGAGGTGGACGATCATCCAACAAGAATGGAGGTATCATGTGGTTAGCACGATGATCACCAGCCGTTATAGCTGGTTTGCGAAACTGGATTCTCTACGTATCATAGCTCCCCAAGTGCATCACGATGCTAAGTGGGCACTGGTCCCATACACTGGCCGAAATTTCATGAGAAAATTTCTTCCTCCATGAGGACTTGAACCAGCGCGCATTCCGTAACGCGAGTCCTAGGCGGGATGCCTTAGACCGCGACGCCATGGCACAGGACAGGAAAATATATGACATACATAATCAGGAATGTGTTGTTGAAGTGACTCATATGATAAAGAGTGAGAATGAGAGTGAAAATGAAGAAATAGTTGTTCTGTCAGAATTAGAAGAGACTAATAGAAGAGGTTCAAAAAGTAGCAGGTGAAATAGAAAATAGTGATACTGACGATGATATTGGTGAATATGAAAATGATGATATGCAGATTGATGAAAATTATACGAGTAAAAATTGAATGTGTCGGTCAAAAAGTCCACCAAAAGCCACGCGACGAACAGTTCAAAATATTGTAGGAGTGCCTCCGGGGCTTACATGTGCATCTCAGATAATTCAGACAATGAATGATGTTTTCAAGATATTTTTTGGTGATAGTATTTGAAAAATTATAGTAGACTGTACTAATAAAAAGGCACAGGATTTTCATGATGAATGAAATACAGAGAATCCAGGAAAACAGAGACAATGGCTGCCAATAGATGGCGATGAAATGTATGCATTTTTGATAACCATGAGTGTTTTGAAAGCTAAACGGGAGTCAAAGAGTTCTTATTAACTACAGATCCCATGTACAAAAGAGACATATTTCTTGCTGCAATATCTCGAACTCTATTTTAGCATTTATCGACATTCATCAGATTTGATGACACTAGAACAAGAGATGAAAAGAGACGAAATGATAAACTGGCTGATATCAGAGACGTCTTCAGTTTGCTTGTCGACCACTGTAAGTCTATCTACTGTAAGATGTGAAGTAGGATTGTAGCTGAACAACTTGCTTCTTTCCGAGGATACTGCCCTTTCATTATTTATATGAAGTCAAAAGCTGCTAAGTATGAAATGAAAATTTGGGCCCTGATTGATGTAGAATCAAGATATGCAATAAACTTATAGGTGTACACTGGAAAAGGATGGGCTGCTCCTGAAAAAAATCAATGTCTAAGAGTAGTGTTTGATCTAACCAGCAACCTACAAGGAGGACACGGCATTACGACATATTCTTTCTTACATCTATTCCACTTACAAATGAACTTTACAAGAAATATTTGACACTGAATGGAACAATGAGAAAGAACAGGCAAGGAATACCCAAGGTATTGTTGCCTAGCCCTAACGAGGGGGTGTCGATACTCTGGACAGAATACATACATACATACATACATACATACATACATACATACATACATACATACATACATACATACATACATACATACATACATACATACATACATACATAAATATATACATACATACATTCATTCAATGTCCTGTGTCTCTCTATGGGGAGCATAGGGTCATAACAAAAGAGCGCCAAGGCCTTCACTTCTCTGCAGTTCTTCCCTAGATTTTGGGCTTCTTTTTGAACAGATCACCGCCACGTTATCCTGGGTCTTCCATTTCTCTTACTCCTCTGAAGATTCCATTAGAGTGCTTCATTAGCAATGTTTCCTTCTGGGCGTCTCAGGGTGTGGCCAATCCAGCACCATTTTCTTCTTTTTATCTCCAGATCAATGTGCTTCTGTTGCATCTTCTTCCAAAATAATGTATTGGAAATGACGTTCGGCCACCATACCCCCAAAATGTTGCGTAAACAACGATTTACAAATGTTTGGAGTTTATGAGTGAGGTATTTTGTCACTTTCCATGTCCCACTGCCATAGAGAAGAACTGATTTTACGTTATTCTCAAACAAGCGCAGTCTATGGACAAAATGGTAAATGAATATTGTGATAAAACAAACACAAGATGATGACCTTATATTCTTATTCTTGAACAATGTCGACATTGGAAGTCTCAATGCATAATATAGTATGAAAGGCGAAGAATCCACATCTTCAGTCAAGTTCTACGCACAGAAGAAGGAACTTGCTGTTCAATTTGGGAAGGAGACGATCATTCCGAAAGTGAAACGACGACTTCAGCATCCCACAGGATTTCACAAACCAGCAATAATTGCAATCAGATATCTTGATCCTGACCCACAGACTATGGGAAGAGAAGATCGTGAATCTCCAATCAAGCTATATGTCAGTTGTGCCTTAGAAAAACTGACAGGAATGCTAGTGAATCCAACAGAGAGTCCTCCATGCACTGAAACTGTGAAGTAGACCTCATATATGAAATTTGTTGCATAACATTCTTCAGTTCAGTTGTACACCCTATTTATTCTTTGTGAATATTTTTGCTTTTATTGTCAATAGTATATCTGCCCTAAATTGGTTGGAACTTTTAATTTGAACTCAAGGAAGAAATTGTGAAAAACTTGAATGCATGAATTCGAAATATGAAAAGGTGTACAAGACAAGGAAATATCAGTTAGGTTAGGGCACAATTGGACTCTACAGTTGGTAGAGCGTTGGTACATTTAACCAAAGGTCTCGGGTTCGATGCCTGGCAAGGACCAATTTCTCCCTCGATATTATTCAAATCAACTTTACAGGGAGTTATACCTGAAAGCTTGATTTGCATAATACACGTCACTGTACGTCACAGAAAAACATAATTTAAGTCACACAGAGTTAGTGTGCAGTGTTGGTTTCTTGACGGTTGTGAGCCCACGTTGAGGTCTGTGGATATAGAGGGAAGAATTGGATCTGTGACTGGGTGAGTTGGTGAGTTCCGGGGTAGCTCAGTTGGTAGAGCGTTGGTACGTTTAACCAAAGCACTCGAGTTCGATGCCTGGCCACGGAACAATTTTTCCCTCGACATTATTCAAATCACTTTTACAGGGTGTTATACCTGAAAGCTAGATTTGCATAATACACGTCACTGTATGTTACAATAAACCACAATTTAAGTCACACAGAGTTAGTGTGCAATCAATGTTGGTTGCTTGACAGTTGTCAGCCACGTTGGATATAGAGGGAAGAATTGGATCTGTGTCTGGGTGAGTTCCCGGGTAGCTAAGTTGGTAGAACGTTGGTACGTTTAACCAAAGGTCCCAGGTTCGATGCCTTTCCCCGGAAAAATTTTTCCCTCTTTATTACTCAAATCAACTTTACAGGGAGTTATACCTGAAAGCTTGATTTGCATAATAAGCGTCACTATACGTTACAGAAGACCGCAAATCAAGTCACACAGAGTTAGGCAATCAATGTTAGATGCTTGAGGGTTTTCAGCCCACATTGAAGTCTGTGGATATGGAGGGAAGAATTGGAACTGTGTCTGGTTGAGTTGCTGGGCAGCTCACTGTGTACAGCGTTGGTACGTTTATACAAAGGTCTCGGGTTCGATGTCTGCCCTCGTAACAATTTTACCCTCGATATTACTCAACTTTACTCAACTTTACAGGAAGATATATCTTGGTGCTTGATTTGCATAATACACGTCACTGTACGTTACAGAAAACCACATTTTAAGTTACACAGAGTTAGTGTGCACTCAATGTTGGTTGCTTGACGGTTGTCAGCCCACGTCGAGGTCTGCGGATTTAGAGGGAAGAATTGGATCGGTGTCTGGGCGACTTCCCAGGTAGCTCAGTTGGTAGAGCGTTGGAACGTTTAACCAAAGGTCCCGCAATCGATGCCTGGCCAAGGAGCAATTTTTTCCTCAAAATTATTCAAATCAACTTTACAGTGAGTTATTCCTGAGAGTTTGATTTGCATAATACACGTCAATGTACGTCACAGAAAAACACAATTTAAGTCACACAGATTTAGTGTGCACTCAATTTGGTATCTTGACGGTTGTCAGCCCACGTTGATGTCTGTGGATATAGAAGGAAGAATTGGATCTGTGTCTGGAAGAGTTCCCGGGTATCTCAGTTGATAGAGTTGGTACGTTCAGCCAAAGTTCCCGGGTTCGATGTTCCCGGAAGAATTTTTCCATTTATTATTCAAATAACTTTACAGGGACTTATACCTCAAAGCTTCATTTGCATAATACATGTCACTGCACGTTTCAGAAAACCACAATTTAAGTCACACAGAGTTGGTGTGCAATCAATGTTGGTTGCTTGATAGTTGTCAGCCCACGTTGAGCTCTGTGGATATAGAGGGAAAATTGGATCTGAGTCTGGTGAGTCCCGGGTAGCTCAGTTCGTAGAGCGTTGGTACGTTTAACCAAAGGCTCCGGATTCGATGCCTGGCCTCGGAACAATTTTTCCCTTGATATTATTCAAATCAACTTTACAGAGAGTTATACCTGAAAGCTTGATTTCCATAATACATGTCACTGTACTGTACAGAAAACCACAATTCAAGTCACACAGAGTTAGTGTGCACTCAACGTTGGTTTCTTGACAGTTGTCTGCCACGTTGAGGTCTGTGGATATAGAGGGAAGAATTGAATCTCTATGTGGACGAGTTCCCAGGTAGCTTTGGTATGTTAAACCGAAATTCCCGGGTTCGATGCCTGCCCCTAACAATTTTGCCCTCGATATTATTTATATCAAATTTAGAGGGAGTTATACCTGAAAGCTTGATTTGCATAATACACGTCACTGTACGTTACATAAAACCACAATTTAAGTCACACAAAGTTAGTGTGCACTGAGTATTATTGGTTAACGGTTGTCAGCCCTCGGTGAGTTCTGTGGATATAGAGTGAATAATTGGATCTGTGTCTGGGTGGGTTCCCGGGTAGCTCAGTTGGTAGAGCGTTGGTACGTTTAACCAAAGGTCTCGCGTTCGATGCCTGGCCCCGGAACGTTTATTCCTCGATATTATTCAGATCAACATTACAGGGCATTATACCTGAAAACTTGATTTGCATAATACACGTCACTGTATATTAAAGAAAACCATAATTTAAGTCACACAGAGTTAGTGTGCACTCAATGTTGGTTGCTTGACGGTTGTCAGCCCACGTTGAGTTCTGTGGATATAAAGGGAAAATGGGATCTGTGTCTGCGTGAGTTCCCGGGTAGCTCAGTTTGTAGAGCGTTGATACTTTTAATCAAATTTCCCGGGTTCGATGCCTGTCCCAGAAACAATTTTTCCCTCGATATTATTGAAATCAACTTTACAGGGTGTTATACCTGAAAACTTGATTTGCATAACAAACTTCACTGTACATTAGAGAACACATTTTAAGTCACACAGAGTTAGTATGCACTCAGTATTGGTTGCTTGACGCTTGTCAGCCCACTTTGTTGTCTGTGGATATAGAGGGAAGAATTGGATCTGTGTTAGGGTGAGTTCCTGCGTAGCTCAGTTGGTAGAGCGTTGGTATGTTTAACCAAAGGTCCCTGGTTCGATGTCTGGCCCCGGAACAATTTTTCCCTCGATATTATTCATGACGGGATTTGTTACGAATGATTGTTGTGGCTACGTACTTCTTCCTCTTCTAGATATTCATATTCATTCTTAGGTTGAGGTTCTTATGCTTATTACTACCGTCGCACCAGCGGGGATCTTTTGTATGTCCGTGGTCCTGTCCCACGGTTTCGAGCGCGACTTTCGAATTGTGTGGCCCGACAGGGCGCCCAGCAACGAAGCAATAGTGGACCCAGCATACTGCCCCTATATATTCAAATATAGTTGCCGAGCCCGGACCAGAGGTCAAAAACACTCATGTAGAACCCCAATGGGGAATCGATGCGACTCGCCGGGGCGGATATATCGCTCCCACGTGTTACCGCTGGCTATTATGTGTCGCAATATAATCAACGAAAAGTTCCTGAAGCTGCGTGCGGTCTCGGATTGCTCCGGCTTTGGTGGGCGATGTCGGAGCTCGCCGAGTAGTCTGGCGGTTGTATTCAGTGTAGAGTGGTGAGCCACGGGCGGTTATTCCCGTGGTAGGGGTAAAAATTGCGACACGCCTCTCGTATAATGTCCAGTTTGAAGGGTAACTTGCATGAAGTGAGTTGCTTGGGATCCGGCTGTGGGGGGTCCTCATAGCCGGCACAGACCGGGAAGAATTATTTAGGTGTCTTTTTCTTACCCCCATCGATGGCAGCCTGACGCCTGCGTTTCCTTAGAGGGGGCCAAATCAATATATCTTCGCCCTGCTCTTCTCCACCACACAAACAGCACCAAAAGAAACAGAAGATAGGAAGAAACAGTACAACTGGTGGTAATATAATGAACATTACAATGGACTTGGACCCTGAGAAAGTAACAGTTAAACTGCCGCCTGCAAAGTTTGTTAGTACAGTCGGAGGCAGCGATTTTGGCAGGTGACCTCGATGACATTTCCAGTAGGCGAGTCAATATCGTTTGTGTAAGCTGCATGAATGAGATGCGATCACATTCTGAATCGTTTATATTTTCATACCTGCAGCTCATATTAATCATCGTTATTATGAAACTTATCACGGTAGAGTCTGATTCAAAAAATACTTTAAATACATGTAACTCACTTTCGTGCGGAATGAGTTTATAATACGTCTCCTACATTTACTAAATTAAAAGGAAAAGGCATATATATATATATATATATATATATATATATATATATATATATATATATATATATATATATATATATATACATATATGTACGGTATATTGTATATTGATCTGGTAATGGTAGGATTATAATTATATATACATATATAATATCCTACCCTTTCCAGATCAATATACAAGGTTTGTTCAGTAATAATCTAGGGATATTCTACTGGTCATGCGACAATTCAGTTTAGTGAACTTACTATTTTTCTTATTAATCAAAATGTAATATGGTTAATTGAGTAAAATTGCATGCTGTGGGAGTTAGATTTATATAAAATGTAATAAATAGAATTGCAATGGATATTACAAGGGCAATAATTTCTTAACACGAACATTGTGAATAAAGCAGAGAAGAAAATATTTAAAAATATTTGAAATCGTACAAAATATCGGAGAAACCGTTTTCCCTGCACAGATTGCAGCAATGAAAAATGTAATTACCATTCACAATAAATATTTTATGGATTTTAGAAAGTTGTTTATTAATTTAGAGATATTGGCAGATGACTATACTAAATTACAGCACAAAATTCATTCAGAATATATAGAAATTACATTTTTGGATTTTACTAAATGTATACTATCGAAAGGTGTTACATACCCCCTTAAATACTGTGCATGTGATAACTGTGTTTATGTCTATCTGCGTTGTCTAATGATTTATTGTTTAAATACAATTCATAGTACTGAAACTGCCATACTGAATTCGCACAAATTCTAGTATTCGTAATTTTCGTCTCGAAAACCTCTAAGGTATCTAATTTAATTTCTCACCCATTTTTGTCCCACTCCACCACTTTAGGGACAAAGTCGGACAAAATAATACTGATACCTTCTTCGTATTCTGCGATTACAAAGATCCCCAGATATCGAGATTCATCGAGATCAGATGACATGAGATTTCTCACTCCCTTCTGCCTTTTCATCGCTACCTTAGGAGATGGTATTTAAAAAATCTAAAAATATTAAACCAATATTGTAGAGAGTAACCTTCATTTTAAATTTTACGTCTCTTGTTAAATAAGCTTTAGTGAACTTTTAAAACAGTGAACTCTTTTCTCTCTCCTCTCTCCTCAGAAATGAAAAAAAAAAAAACCTGATAAGTTATTTGAAAGGAGTACATGAAATTGATTTTTTTTTACATTCCTTATACATTTTAGAAATAATTTTGAGACATGAGATGAATAGCCTAACGTAATTCTATGAGTGAATTTTTATTTTAAATTTAAAGGCTGCATGTCTGCTGGTTAAAAAAAATTAATCGGTATAATTATTTTGATCATTACTGCCTCCCATTTTCCGTCTCTTAATGTTCCTACTTCGTAAAACTCAGTCTTATCTATTGACTAAGGATTAACAGAAACCTACGTAGACTCAGGGTTTAAGGAATATAAGTTGACGGATCAGTCAGAATAGTTTTTCTATTATATAGATTATCTTGATACTTTATAGTAACGAGGAAAAACTAAGCTGCGGCAACTGGAATTATCTCCAAAAATGTGTGCCGGGAACTGGTCCCTTTTCATACACTACATGCACACATAAATTACTGCAGTTCTATAGTTTAGCTATATGTGTATAGATTTTGAAAGCGACTGTACATCTAAGTCCACTAGGATCTCGGACCTCTGTTCTTACTCTTATGTCCTACCCATTCCAGCTTCAGTTTGCTTGCTGCAGAGAGTTAGTTAGTTAGTGGGGTTTAAAAAGGGCGCGTCAGCATCTATGGCTATTTGCGCCCTTATCTAAAATTCTTTACACTACAGAAACTATACAATAATCAGAATGCTTAAAGAACTAAAAAAAAACGTTGTCACGATTAAAACGAGGTACACAAATGCAGTTTCAACAGGGTGATGCATAAAACATTATAAAAATCTGACCTTAACTAATATTTAAAAAGAGATAAAATAACAATACAAATGCTACCATAAATAAATTATCTGGCGTATTTCTAAAATACTCGGATGTAAAAGGTCCGAATGTCAAGTTTGTTAAAAAACTTATATACTAAATAACAAGTGTAACCTCCGGATGTAAAGGGTCCGGAGGATAATTAAAACGGGTCAAAAAATAAATCACCCTGTCAAGTCCAGTACTCGATAAAAATCTCAGGACTGCATTTGTATAATTAAAATCATTTCCAAGAGCGTCACGAAGAGTCGGCCGAATTCCATATTGCCGACGGACACGGTCATATTTTCTACAATGTAATAAAAAATGTTCCACCGTAAGTGGAACATGGCATAGATCACACTCCGGCTGAAGCTCGCCACGTAGGAGATGGCCATGTGTCAGATAACAGTGGCCAATCCTCAACCGGGTGAGTAAAACTTCTTCGTGTCGTGACGCTCTTGTGGACGAATCCCAAACTCGGACAGTATTCTTTATTCTTTGTAATTTGTTTTCCTCTTGTGCAGACCATTCTCCTTCCCATTGCCACCATATTCTACATTTCAAATAATTTTGTAAGTCTTGCCACCTCTCGCGCCAATATACCAGAGTGCCATTCGTGGCACCATCTTTGGCTGCAGCATCTGCGGCCTCATTCCCACGAATTCCGACATGGCCAGGAATCCACACTACTCCAATCTCGCAATCAGAGCTTAGGAGTGTGTGGAACAGCTGCTGAGTTCTTAACACAAGGGGATCCTCTGAATAGAGACACTGCAAAGACTGAATGGCACTTAAAGAGTCGGAGCAGATTAGGTATCTGCCCCGAGGTTCTCGAATTAAAAACAATAAAACTCTGTAAAAAGCATATAATTCTGCAGTAAAAACACTGGTATATTCGCTCAGTTTATATTTAAATATCTGTCCATTTGCAACGAAGGAGCAACCAACACAATCATTTACTCGGGATCCATCAGTATAAACTAAAGAATAATTTGGATATCGCGATAAAAGTTCACTAAAACGAAGTCTGTAAACAAAAGCTGGTGTAAAATTCTTAAAACTTTGGCTCAGGCTTACATCAAACATGGGGTGTCGCATAATCCACGGTGGAGTGGTGGTGTATTCTAGTGTGCGAACGGATGGTAGATCGACGTCGAGCTCAGAGAGCAGTTCACGGAATCGCACACCTGCTGGACGAGGTCTCCGTGGATTTTCACTGTATCGGCCATAAAGAGACGAATGATGGAAAGAGTCGAAAGAATTGTGCTCAGGCTGCGAGCGGAGTTTAACCGCATATGAGCACAACAGGACATTACGTCGCCGATACAGTGATGGTTCCCCCGCTTCACAATACAGGCTCGCTATCCGACTCGTTCGGAAGGCACCTGTAGCGAGTCGTATCCCATGATGATGGATAGTGTCTAAGAAACGTAGCTTAGATTTATTTGCTGAGCCATAGATAAAACAGCCATAATCCAGCTTTGAACGGATAAGAGAACGATACAGACGTAAAAGCACTATGCGGTCTGCACCCCAGCGAACCCCTGACAAAAGGCGTAAAATGTTTAAAGATTTTTCACAACGCCTTCTCAAATCACGGATATGCGCCTCCCACGTTAATTTATAATCAAAGATAAGGCCCAAAAACCTCGCAGTGTCTGTATATTGCAAATCCACTCCATTAAGACGCAGTTCAGGATATGGATGGAGTCGACGTTGGTTGTAGAAGTGGACACACTGCGTCTTTTGAGTGGAGAATTTAAAGCCATTGCGAAGAGACCACTCCGATAGCACATTGATGACCAGTTGCAACTGTCGACCGATAGATGGGAGGTATCGGGAACTGTAATATAGACTGAAGTCATCAACGTACAAGAGAGAAGATACTCGGTTACCTACACAGCGGGCAATGCCATTGATCGCAATGCAGAAAAGAAGAACACTTAATACAGACCCCTGCGGAACGCCATTTTCTTGGAGATGTTCGTTAGAAAGTGTGGTGCCTACTCGAACTCGGAAATACCGCTCTGCCATGAACTTCGCAATAAACGTTGGCAGACTGCCACGAAGTCCCCAGTCATACAGGGTTTGCAGAATTCCAAAACGCCACGTGGTATCGTAAGCCTTTTCTAGATCAAAGAAGACCGCCACAAGATGTTCCTTCTTGAGGAAAGCATCTCTAATGGCGGTCTCCAGCCGAACAGGATGGTCTGCGGCGGATCTGCGCTTGCGAAAACCACATTGGATGTTAGATAATCGGTTTCCCGATTCGAGTACCCACATCAGGCGTTTGCTTATCATCTTTTCCATAACCTTGCACACACAGCTGGTGAGACAGATTGGCCTGTAATTGCCAGGTAAAGAAGGGTCCTTTCCCGGTTTCTGGACTGGAATTACAATGGCAGAACGCCAAGCAGATGGAAATACACCCTCAGTCCAGATTCTATTGTACATAGACAGAAGAAAGGATTTTCCAGCTGGTGGAAGATGACGAAGCATGCGGTTATGGATGTTATCAGGGCCAGGGGAGGTGTCAGGGGATGTGTCTAGTGCCGCCTCCAGCTCCTCGGATGTGAACGGTGCATTGTAGTCTTCAGTGTTGTCAGATTGAAAATTTAGGTTTCGTTTTTCTGCAGTATCTTTGATTTTCAGAAATTCCGGGTCGTAATTATTTGAGCTGCTTATTTGTGAAAATGTGGTAGCAAATATTTCAGCAATGTCTATTGGACTGGTGGTCGTTACTCCATTGTTTAGAAGGCCCGGAATTACAGAACTACGTTTCCCCATTATTCGACGGACTTTGTCCCATATGGTGTTAGCTGGGACGTTGTGTTTCAATGAACTGACGTAATTTGTCCAGGACGTCTTCTTAGCATCGCACACAATGCGACGAGCTTTGGCTCGAAGACGTTTAAACTGGACAAAATATTCTTGGGTCGGATGGCGCTCAAATTGGCGTAAAGCACGTTTGCGGTCACGGATTGCATCTCTGCAGGCATCCGTCCACCAGGGGACAGAGAAGCGTTTTGGCCTGCAGGACGACCGGGGGATAGATAATTCCGCTGACTTCATAACCACATTTGAGAAATGGTCTACTACGGAGTCCACATTTTCATGTCCGTTATCATCGAATGATATGGACTCCGAAAATCCGACCCAGTCCGCCTTTTTAAGAACCCAGTTTGGAGATCGAGATTCCGCCGGACGTAAAGCGGACATACGCATTCGAATGGGATAGTGGTCACTACCATTTAGGTCGTGAATCACAGACCACTCGAAATGCGTGGACAAAACTGGGCTACAAATGGAGATATCTATCATGGAGTATGTACCGTAAGCTAAGGAGAGATGTGTTGCTTCCCCTGAATTCAGGGTAACAAGATTTAGACGGGTACATACCTCTGCTATTTTATTTCCTCTGTCATCATCGGAATTTGAGCCCCATGAGTGGTGGGATGCATTAAAATCCCCCACTACCAGATATGGAGCAGGTACCTGCGAGAAAATGTCTTCAATGTCATGCACTGTGAAAGGTGTGTCTGGGGGTATATATACAGAGACTATTGAGAACTGGATGGAAGGTAGAGTGACTCGAGCGGCTATGCATTGATGTGGGCTGTTGATGTTGATAACAGAGGAAAAGATACTTTGGCGGAATAGGAGAGCACAACCTCCGTTGGCACGAATACCGGCAAGGTGATCGTACCGGTGAACGTAGTATCCCGAGATACTTAGGGAGTTTTCGGGCCGAAGGTGTGTCTCCTGGAGACATAAAATAGCAGGGTTTTCATGATAGATCAATTGCTGTAGTTCTGTATATCTGCTGCGTACACCGTTCACATTCCACTGTACAATATCAGTCATCAAGAGGAGCTATATCATGTTGGTGGCTTAACAGAGGATCTTCTCTTCTTTTCCTTTCTATGGGAAGATGCTTTTGCCTGCGACTGCTTTGTCTTCGACTCCGGCGACTCACTTGCAGTTCGTCGCATTCCTGATCGCGATCTTGATCGAGGACGTGATCGAGAACGTGATCTCGACCTGCCAGCCGAACTAGGAGTGCGACGTTCTGGTGTTCTACTAGGCCTACAATCCTTCTCTGCTGTCATAGCAATAATTTTCTTAGGGACGTAAGGCCTGATGTCAAGTCCACAAGTGTCGTCTGACTCAGCAGTCTGAGTAGCGGCGTCTACATATGTCTGGGTTGCGATCTCAATTCGCTTCCCAGGTATGTTCGTAAGAGGTGGCGTTTGTGTGGTGGCATCGATTCCCTCTGTTGCTCTCTGCAATACAGACGCATAGGAC
Source organism: Periplaneta americana (assembly GCF_040183065.1). Taxonomy (NCBI): domain Eukaryota; kingdom Metazoa; phylum Arthropoda; class Insecta; order Blattodea; family Blattidae; genus Periplaneta; species Periplaneta americana. The sequence continues at coordinate 13,372,978 of NC_091133.1, read as the reverse complement.
TTTTCAGTTGCCTTCTTTTCTTTATCTAAAATACGCTTACGTGCCTCAAAGAAGCTAATATTTTCCCGGACTCGAAGCTCTTGAATCGTCTTTTCCAGCATATACTTTGGGCAGTTTTTAGAATTTGAAGCATGGTCCCCAGAACAATTCACACAGTGCTCGGCGCCAGTACATGGGGAATCCCCATGGTCTGCACCGCCGCACTTTGCACAGATGATATTGTTTGTGCAACGTTTTTGCGTATGTCCGAACCGTTGGCACCTAAAGCACCGCATTGGGTTCGGCACATACGCACGCACAGGGACACGCTCATACCCAACAAAGATATATTCTGGCAAGAGAGACGTTTCAAAGGTCAGAAAGACTGTGCTCAGGGGTTCAGTCCGTCCGTCCCGCTTCCGTATTAAACGGTAAGCCTTGGACACGGACTGTTCCGCCAGCTCTAATTGGATCTCTTCATCTGATAGACCATCTAGAGAATCTGTATGCACAACTCCTCGCGTGGTGTTAAGCGAGGAGTGTCGTTCAACTCTGATGGGGTATGACCCCAGCAACTTTGCTTTCAACAGCGTCTCACTCTGTTTTGCAGATGCAGTCTCAACGAGGAGACTACCGTTGCGGAGTCGAGTTGCATTTCTGACCTTTCCAACGAGTCCATCGAGCGCACGTCTCACGTAGAATGGACTAATGTCTTTCATAGTTTTTTCCGTTCCGTCCAATGTGATACTGATAAACTTTGGAGGCGGCACTTTTACAGTAACTTTCTCAGGGTCCAATTCCATAGCAATTTTCGTCATATGACCACCAGTCGTACTTTCTCCTGTCTTATGTTTCTTATTAGCTTTTACTGAAGGAGGAGAAGAAGAGCGCGTAGAAGCCATTTTGAAACTGGCCCCCCCTACGGAACCGTCGGCGTCAGCCTGCCACCGGGGGGGCGGAAGAAAAAGACACCAAAAAAGTCTTCTCGGTCTGTGCCGGCCGTGGGGACCCCCCCACAGCCCGATCCCAAGCAACCCACTTCACGCAAGTTACCCTTCAAACTGGTCATTACACACCTAATGGCAAGTCTTACACCAGAGGCGTGTCGCAGTTTTATGCCCCTACCACGGGAATAACCGCCCGTGGCTCCCCACTCTACACTGAATACAAGTGCCAGACTACTGCGGCTAACTCCGACCGACCCTCCCAAAGCCGGAGCAATCCGAGACCGCACGCAGCTTCAGGGGACTTGTGGTTGATTACACTGCGACACCCATACGTCAGCGGTAACACGTCGGAGCGATATATCCGCCCCGGCGAGCAGAATCGGTCACCGGGACGTTTAAGTCGCTCCGGGCCCCCATTGGGGCTCCACGTGAGTGTACATGACTACTGGTCCGGGCTCCGCACCTAGACTTGCATATAGGGGCAGTATGAAGGGTCCACTATTGCTTCGTTGCTGGGCGCCCTGTCGGGCCACACAAGTTGGAAGTCGCGCTCGAAACCGTGGGACAGGACCACGGAGATAGGAAAGATCCCCGCTGGTGAGACGGGAGTTATAAACCTAAGAAACTTAACCTAATAATAGATATAAGAATTAGAAGGGGAAGAAGAATAAAGCCTCATCAGGCATTGTTAACAAATCCCGTCATGGTGGCGGACGTGGCAAGAACAAAAACAGCGGGGATGGAGAGTTGAAAATGGCTGTGATGATGTGGTGGGCGTTCCGCATGCAATGGCGGCCGGCGGAGAGAAGTAGTGATGAAAAAGAAGAGAGAACGAAGAGGAGTGGTTGGTGATAGGACGAAAAATGGCTGAAAAGAAGAGCACGAGAGCTACCATTGCACCCCCCGGTCACCACTTGGAGGAACCCACCTCGACCGGTTCATTAATGTTACGTTGCATCCCTTTTCCGGAGAGGTCTTCAATTATAACCATTATAAATTGCATAACGACAATTTTGTCTATGAATAGGCCTACCACTCTTGGAATGCAGGCTTTCGCGGCCGGCGTCATTGGGATCGATGTTATCCGAGCATTTGTGGGCTGTTGGAGCATTTGCTACCATATGTTTCGTCTGCAACACCGACAGACATTACCAGTAGTGTGGCATACGGGAGCACAAAGATCTCCTTAGCCCAGTCGTTCCCGTCACGCTAAGATCTTTGCGCTATCGTGTGCCACACCACTGATGATGTCTGCCGCAGTAGCAGACGAAACGTATGGTAATAACAGTTCCAACAGACCACGGCCCTTTAGTCAGGATAACATTCATCCCAGGCCTACCACTATTTCATGTTCTCTTGTGTTTTTTTAAGAAAACTAAAAAATTCAGCCACTTTCTATTCCTTGTTATAGTGTCTTTCGGCGGAACTGCTGGTTTCTTCATGGGATGTAGCGTTCTGAGCATCGTGGAGATAATATATTTTTTCACTCTTCGTCTCTTCTGGTTTCTATGGCAACGCCCGAAGAAGCCTCCGGTAGTTCGTCGTCGACGCATGATTATTCACGTGCGTTGATTACGATTAAGAAATAAATTATAATCACCTTCTATACTTCATGCACATCACCGGGCCTTGGAGATGCATTATTAGTATATTCGAGACTAAGCGAATTCTTTTTGTTTTCCTCTCTCCCGCTAGCAACAACGTAGTAATGCTGGATGAGTATTACTGAAATGACGCGCCTTCTAAAAATGTCTGCTTTATAGTGCCATGTATGCAATAATGAATTTTGGTCATCACTTTGGCTACAATATCACGAATTTCGGTGTGTAAGCTTGCCCGTTGCCGTGTTGACAGCTGTCACTGATCTACTTCTCTTTTTTCCCTCAATTTTTCTTTCATAATAAGATTAAGCAGAAAATACATTCTTTTATTTCGGAGGGTATGTTTTAGATACCATGTTATTCTACTATTTATATAAAACTAATTTCCATTATGTACCTATTTATAGTTATCTCACTGCTATGCAAGAATGTCTATGAAGTATGACCTGCGCTCTTTCTCGGACAGAGAGGGAAAACAAACATGATTCCAATTAGAGTGACTTTTTTGTTTATTTCTGTCGTCGATTTGCAAAAGGGGACATGTACAAAATCACAAAGTGTTTTAAAATCGCAAAAACTATAACTAACTTAACAAATTAAATTGTTCATGTGTTTTTTCTAATTATATCACTATGGAAACAAACATTCTGGATTCATGAACATTTTAATTTTTTTAATGAGTTATATTTTTTTTTTTGTGATTTTCCAACACTTTGTTATTTTGGACGCGTCCCCGTTTGCAAATCGACGACAGATTTGTAAAAAATTGTACTTTCTACTGTGAACGAGGCTTGTAGTTCTCTTGCGTCCAAATACAAATAGTGATGCTTGCACTAAGGGAAGTGTGGCTTCATTATGACGTCCAGAGTTGAAGTCGTGCAGGATTGGTCAGGTCTGATGATATTAGTTGTCGATGATTAGGCCTAGCGTACGCATTTTGAACACTTTCATTCGAAGATTTCCCTTTAGAGACGTATGTAGGCTACTAGGATTCATTCATAAATCATGGCAAATATTTTTTATTTACCGAAAACTTACCAACGTATAAATTTTAAGATAACACATTACATGAACTTCTTAATGTTGTCACCAGGAAAGGTACGAGGACCTGATCACGTTCCCTATGTCAATCGTCTGATATCAGCGATGCGTAATGAAAGAGACCAAAGCTTAACAGCGTTCGTATATCAAAATAGCCATTTTCCGCACGAGAATGTCATGCAAAGCTACGGAAAGCAATGGAAAATCGTGCTATACCCTATCGTACAGCGGAAAGGTGAGTAGAGACTTTCGATCAGGGAAGAGAGTCAACTGCTGACCTGCCTCGCAGTGGACGTTGTTCTGTGCCAGGTTCCAAAGCCGTATCGGTGCCTGTGATCGAGCAGTGCCTATTGGAAGACAGGCGGCGCTGGACTGTGATGGAATTAGCATAGTATAGAAACATTCCTGCGTCGTCAATATGCCGAATTCTACGACAGGACTTAGGTACTGAAGATTGCTGCCAAGTAGATTGCCACATCACCTAACTGAGGTAACCTACAGAAGTGGACACGATGTGAGATATGTCGTATCAATCTGAAAAGATTTCACAGTGAAGAAAACGGCATGCTGGACCTCATCATTACAATTTTATTGCTGAAATATGGGCACAAGCATACGAACACGAATTGGAACGACAATTCAATGAGTGGCGTCATCCTGAATCACCACAAAAACACAAGGTACAACAAAAATCTTACACCCACAAAGTCGATGATCACTTTGGCATGTGACAGTCAAAATGCTTTAGTGTGTCATCCGGTTCGTGAGGGATAAGCTGTAAATTCATAGTATTATGCATTCATTTCTGCGGTATCATCTTTGCCGTGCAGTACGACAGAAACGTCCAGAACTGTTGGGCAACGCTAGATCTCACACAGTAGACACAGGCGTTCTTTATTGCATTCAGAATGGGACGTCTTACAACACCCTCCCTATTCTCTCGATCTTAGTCCCTGTGACTTCATCTTATTTCTAAAGTGAAGAAACCTTTCCATGGGAAACGCAGCACACATTAGAGAATCTCATGCAGCCGATAGTACTTTCCGTTTTTCCCATCGATGGAAACGAACGGTGGATAACCTAGGAGACTACTTTGAAGTATGTCAAACAGCTTGTGCAAATGATGTCAACAGTTGTTCGAGAATAAAACGATGATCCCAAAAGTCATGTGTGTCCTTTTAGCCTGCAACTATACCCCATGTGGTACCAACTTTAAAACGTACATATTAAACTTTCTGCGTTGGAGGATTTTCAACAAAAAAAAAAAATCAAGATATATAAAAATAAATAGTTGCCATGACTTATTAATCAACCCTCGTATTATCAACTTGATAGTTCCACTCTCAATTTCCTCGTACAGTAGCAGAAAAGTAAACTTATATAAACATTTCTCTGAATGATGGAACGTGTGGTCCACTAACTTCGCCACATGGGTCGGCAGAATGTTGCATTTTGAGCTGGATGAAAGTCTATGCTCGTGATTCACATCCGTGCAGCCAAATGCGTTGAAATTAAAGAAGGAATGTTTGAAAATGTACTTTCGCATTGAGATGTGCTAATCTTCTGTTTAATGAAGTACTTTTTAAATATTTCGTCTGTGTATTTTTAATTTGACGCCCTTGAATTCTGCTCACAATGGCTTATGCTCTTTTAAGATGCGCCTATCTTCTTGAATATTCTTCCTCGGACTAAGTTCACATGCCATTTTTACTGAAACTCGCCCATATAACTGATTCAGAAAACGAGGTTATGACTCATCTAACATAACGACGTCAAGTTTTATATTCCACATTTCTCTTCCATACAATAAACTTAAAGAGCCCTTACCTTAATAATTATATCTCCAGTGAAAATAGATTCAATTACAAACTTCTGCTTTAGTGTTTTCGTTTTGGCATTGTCTATAGAGTGTTGGAATCAGCTTCTTATTTGTACAGCAACGTGGCTTCTATAATTTCATTACTTTTTCTCACTCACAACTAGGAGTATAATCGTTATATACACAATAGTAAAGACACAAATTTGGAGTTATATTCAGGTGGTAATTCTATTTTCTAACTTCACCTGTGCGTGAGTTGTTATTGTGTTACTATGCATTGCCCTGGACAAAAACCCAATAATTTGGGAACAAAATATATGTTACAGGCAAGTCATAGCATCGCTGTATTTGCGTTAACACTAAGGCCCTATAATCTCTGTTTCATGTTATTGTGATATTTAAACTTTTAAGATATTTCTTTTCATTTAATGATTGAAAGTAAAATAAATATAATGTAATATAGCATTAATAACGGTATTTTCCTTTATTCTTTTCTCGAATAGGCTATACATTGTGCCGTTTGTTTTCCGGCACTCTGTATTTCCTGTATCCATTTTCTTCCTTCTCCTTATTTCTCTGACTAGTTGTTTTATTTTTTATTTTCTTTCATAGATGGCGTTTCTTTATACGCCATTTTCGGTCCAACATTCTTCTTTATATCAAGAGCGAGTTTATTAGACTAGTGAATTCTATATTCTATTTTTAGATCTAAGTACTTATTTATATTCATTGTTTTCTCTATGGCTTCATTTACTATGTATCTAGTGTTTATTAAGATTCATAATTTAGTACTCCTCCGGGTTATGTCCCTATTATTAAATTTGTGAGTTAAATTTCAATTTTTGATCTCGCTCTTTATATATATTCTTTCTTTTCTTTCTTGTTTTTATTTCGGCTTTTTTTTCTTTTCTCTTCTTCTACTTCCTGGTTTTTCCTTTTCCCTCCTTTGTCTCCTATGTGTGGGGGTGTCTGTTTTATTTATTTATTTATTTTTTTTTGCTCAAAGTTTGTTTGCGCCTTCTGGTGGAAACGTGCTGAGCCCATTATCCAGAGTTCCGAGGATCCGTGGCGACTTGTTGTTTCGGCTACTACGACTGAGTGATTTTACGCCTTAAGGTCTAGTGGGTCGTGCGGGGGTACGGTGGGTTCCTGTCTCCACCCGCGAACACAGTCGACCCAGGCATTTTTCAGTGTTCCGTTCTGTATTTCTGCTACTGTTTAGCATGTGTTTCATGCTTGGATTTCACTCTTGGACCTCACCGAGGGGCGTTTTGCTGGAACTCAGTATGGACACGCTGTGTGTTTGGCTGAGGCGCTTGCGCTTTTTGGATTTAGCGCAACTTTGGTGGGGGGGGGGGAGAGTCTGTGCCGTTTGTTTTCCGGCATCCTGTATTTCCTGTATGCATTTTCTTCCATCTCCTTATTTCTCTGGCTAGTTGTTTTAATTTTTTATTTCCTTTCATAGATGACGTTTCTTTATACGCCATTTTCGGTCGAACTTTCGTCTATATATCAAGAGCGAGTTTATTAGACTAGTGAATTGCCTTTTGATTGGTGGGTTTTCCTTTCTGGTTTGTCATTATTTATTGAGCAATTCAAAATTTTTCTGTTACGTCGCCTTTCCGGTCGACCGGGACGCGGAGCGATGTGGCAGTGACTGATCGGCGCTCGAGCTAGGAAGTTGGAAGTCAGCCTGTGGGAGACCATTGCAGCGACGAGTTGGGCGCTGATATATGTTACGACCTGGAGTAGTAACTTCGGTATGGGCAGGCGGGGCCTGGTCCATAGAGTTGGAACTGTTTCGACTACTGCCTGACAGCGTGGGGTTTTTGCTGTGCCGTGTCTAACTGACGTGATACGGAAGCAACTTGCTTCGTGACGCGGACAGCAAAGACGAGCTGAAGCTGACCCGGAAACTGCCCTGTCGGTGACTACACGTTGGATTCTGCAATTTGTGAGACTTTTCATTTCTGTTAATATATATTTTTCTAAAGTTAATTAATTTTCTGTTTAACACTTCTTTACTTAGAGATTTCCGCTGACACTTGCCACTTTCTGGTTAAAGCTATCTCGTACTTATTAATTTTGTTTCACCTTGAGTTTCATTTTGGCTCAGTTGATAGTAGAATTCAGGGTTAGTTATATTTTATATGAAATTTTGTGCAAAGTTACTTACCCTAATCCGTTACTTGTTATGGCGGATGTCAGCGAGGTTGGCATTAGTCGGCAAGTCAGTTTCCGGCGTGATAGGAGTTCGGTAGTACATTGATATCTCCCGTTTTGGTCTGGCTTTAGTCAGTTACTTATTGTTTTTCCATGGGCGCTCCATTTCTCTAATATATTTTTTATTTCATTTATATTCATGCCACCTATTCACATTTATATATTACATCTATACTTATATCTTTAATTGTTGATTTTTGACATAGTTTGTATTTGTTATTGCCTGATTTTTATTAATAAATTTTATCAGGTAAATCTTAATTTTTAAGTGTTTATTTCATTAATCTCATCCAGCGAGATGATCAGCCTTATCCGACGATTTACGGCGTCACCTCTAACATCACAATGGACCCACTCTTTGGCTGATTTCAAGCATGTGCCTTGAGATGGACCGAAGCCAAGTTTATAAACTTGAACACACATACGAGGGCTGGAAAGAAATAAGTGGCAAGACTGTTTTATCCCCGCGCAGGGAGTTTTGTTCGAGCTGCTGTTGGCAACGCATGTAGAGGGTGGGTGGAGCTATACAACTCGGGTGGCGGCGCTAGTGTAGGTGCTGCAGTGATAGGTGTGGCGTGTGTTGAATGCAGGTTGTATATTAATTTCAATTTCATCCAATTCATGATTAGGGACATGAATAGGGTTAGAAATTAATTTATTATCATTTATTCCTCTAATATCAACTAATAAAAATGTTTACACAACGGAAGCATCAATAAAGTACTTTATTGTGCAAGCTCTAGCATCGTCAACAAATCACACCGCCTGAAACGGGATTTTTTCCAAGTTAGAACAACGTACGTGGATAAAGATCGAAGTGGCCCGTGGATAAAACGCCAGGGAATGTCACACTGGACTACGTGAAGCGTGCGGGAATGAGGCATGCTGAGGTGATGCTGATAGTGGCATACGACGTACGTGGTGTCATTATACGGCATGCAGTTCTCGTCCCCTTCACGTTCCCCGGTTCCTGACGCAGCTTCTTGGGTAGGGGAGATGATGGGTGGCGCCATTAATTTGATTGGCGCTAAAGTTCCGACTCATAAAAGCGCGTCCCTGTTTTCGATTTCTATGTCTCATAATGGTATGCATTAGTTTCGTACACATTCGAGAATTTGTGACTATTAGTATTTTAATTAAGATTATATTTTACTTGCAGCCTATTTTAATTTTTTTTACATTTTCGAGTTTCTTGCTGCATCTTCTACATACCTATTGTTAACAATAGCGGTCAAATGACCATTATTCGAATCCACACTTGTGGAGTAACAGTTAGCGCGTCTGGCCGCGAAACCAGATGACCCGGGTTCTATTTCCGGTCGGGAAAAGTTACCTGGTTGCGGCTTTTTCCGACGTTTTCCCTCAACCCAATATAAGCAAATGCTTGGTAACTGTCGATGCTGGACCCCGGACTAATTTCACCGGGATTATCACCTTCGCCTCATTCAGACGCTAAATAACCTAAGATGTTGATAAAGCATCGTAAAATAACCTACTTAAAAACATTATTCCACATAGTCGTTTCATTATGCGGCATTATTAGACCAACGGAGTCGTAAATCAGTTTGAACATAATCACTACTGCGCACTACTACATGTCAAGTCAGGTCGATATCATTTCTCCATCAACAGTTTTCAGTGAAGAACGCCCTGAAACATGTGTCGCGGACTTAGTGCTTCTGAAATTCTGACGACATTTCGCCTTCGCAGTCCGAGAATGAACAGCTGGAGTCTAAATCAGATTGTGAGTCAATGATTAGTGAAGACGAATTCATACTACGTCACTCAACTGGCAGCAGCAGTGAAGACAGTGCCAGTGAGCAGGATAAGCTGCAGGAAAATCAGCAAAGACCCACACGAACAGAAAACTGCAGTCGTAAGTATTTAGTTTTATTATCTTTTTTTACGCACTCAATATATTGAATATACAAGTAAAAAATTCTCATTCTTTTAAGATCGCAGAGCGACTGCGAGAAACTGCGGGAGGAGAGATCGTGCTGGAAATCGTCGCCTTCCTGATACCCTCATTCTAGCTGCTACTATTGGCGATGGAATTTATACCGAAATTGGAGACTGCAGTGCTGCTGTTCAAACCGCCCGTCCTGTGAATGCCCCCATTGCTGTAGGTCTGATATACGCGAAGACGAACAAGGTACAAACGGAAGCACTTGGACGTGTATTGCTCCTCGATCCAATGCAGTTAGGCGCTGTATTCAGAACATTATCCGAGAGACATCGGGTCCTACTGGTTAGGGAAAGAGAGGCACTGATAAGGAATTCCACACCAGGGCTTGTCGTCTTTTCTTCAATGAGCCTATTTGCGCCAAATAAAAACTGCACTGAGACAGAGGCTTGCAGTGTTCTTGGCAATGACTCGTGGACTGTTGAGCTGGAAGAACTTGATACATTCATTGCAGTCTTGTACTGCCGAGGGCTATATGGAGCCAGATCTTTCAAATCTATTGACCTCTGGAGTCGAGAGTAGGGTCCTCCATTTTTACAGAGACTATGTCAAAAATAGTTTTATAGAAATTATGAAATATCTTAGGTTTGTCTTGAGAGCAACGGCAACTCACTGAAAGCAAAATAACAAGTTTTGTTTGGCCTTTGAAATATGGAATAGGTTTATTGCCAACTGTATTGCCTGCTACAGACCTTCAGAATATATGTTTGTATTTATTTACACTGCAAGTGGGCAAGCACCTGGTGGCAGTGGTAACTACAGATGAAGAATTGTTCCCTTGCAAGTACAGTTGTCCATTTACACAGTATATGAGCAACAAACCAGATAAATTTGGTATCAAATTATGGCTTGCTACTTGTGCTGAGGTTAGATATACCATCAATGGTTTCCCCTATGTAGAGAAAGATGAGACAAGACCAGCTGGCAGGATGCTCGGTGAGCATTTAGTCTTGCGTCTTCTCGAGTCTTTTCAAAATCAAGGTAGAAATGTCACAATGGACAGTTTTTTCACTTCATTGAGCCTAGCCTTGGAATTGAAGAAAAGAGCTACTAGTATTATCAGATCTAGAACACACTAGGCACAGTGAACAGATCTAGAAAAGAAGTGCCACCTTCTGTAAAGAATTCCCGAAATGCTCTGCACAACACTGTTCTGTATAAACCGGGATCACCTTCAGTCATTCTAGTGTTAAAAAGAAGACTTCAACTGTAAGTAGCAGCTGGTTTCTACAGACGACCGGCCGTACGACTTGGCTCGAACCTGACAGTATTGGAGCTTTGTCTTCTAGGTGGTGTTGGACATATTCATGATTAAATGAAGAGGAGAGCAGTTCCTCAATGGAAACAGAATCAGATGACTTTTTCAGCTTGCAGTGCAAAGAATATAATTATCTATTCAGACAAAGGTACAATTTATACTTCGTTAGGACTTGTGTATGAATTATAACTCTCGAGAGGAATCTCTGATACGTACATTCTTCTAGAATTATTATAACAGTGAAAATAGAAAGCTAGCCTATGCATAAAAAAAATAACAAAACACAGTTCCTTATTACATATAAATCTGTATTACATTATATTATACAAAACAGACCTATAGAAATATTTCAATTTGTGTTGTGTTAATTAAAAACTGAAAATTATTACACCTTCAAAGTGTACAATTCATCTGAGGAAGAATGAATATTTATAATTTGTGAATTTGGCTGCGTGAAAAACTTTCTTATAGATTGGATTGCTGTGGCTAAATGTCTTTATTGTGAATGTCTATTTTTCTTCCTAGTAGTGAACCTTATTTGCTTATCTTTTCACAGTTCGATTATGTTTTTATTTGCTGAATTGAACTGCTTCCAAAATCAGTTCATCTACTCGTATATAATCTTGTGTAAATAGAACACAATCTTGCTTCCGGATATATCAGAGACTTCTGTCGTTTGACTTAATCCTATAATTAGTTCACAGTTTGATTTGATTTCAGTGTGGACATTATAAGGTAGTTTTCTTCCTTCATACATACTAAAAATTAAGCAATATGTCCAATCTTTGTTTTTCCTTCTGGAAATATGTCGGAGTTCCAGTATGCAGTCGCCAAGACGATATATTGCAAGGACAGGTTTCTTCTTGTTGTTAGCTTTAGAGATGATTTGTGAACATATGGCTGTGCATTCATGTTTTACTACAAGAGTATGTTGTGTAAATTAAGTGTCCTGTTCTCCTTTTCCTTTAAAAGAAAATATTAGAAAAGATACTACTACAATTTCTTCTCAGAGTATTATAAGCTTTCACGAGAAAATTCCGATGCTCTTACCAGGAATATACAGCAGCTGAGAAGTATTATTTTCAAGGAAATTTCCTATTTTCACCAGTTACAAATAGCGATTCAGTATATACCTTCAGCAACTATATAAATAACAATTTAAAACAAGAAGTTTCAGCATTGGGACCCAATCTTCAATTTTGCAGATGGGGATACTACACTTCTCTAACAAGCAACCGCACTTAGAAGGCACGTAACTCAGAAATCATTGTATTTGTGTATTAAAGTCTCCAAATTTTCCAGCTGAAATTTACATCAACACATACATATTTTAGCTGATTCTAGTGTAAACACATATATTCCAATTTAGGGTGAAACATATTCCGCAGATCTCAATTTCCGACTGTGCAAGGAACTTAATTGTTTAAATTTCCAGTTCCCGGTTAATTCTTTCCGCGTACATCGCATTTCAATGTTCTGTCAGCTGTGTGGGCGGACGTGATCGTAGACATACCCCGTTTGTGAAAAACAATTTCCGCAGACATCGATGGCATTTGAACGATTTTAATCTCTGTGAATGTGTACATGTCTGCTTAAAGCTGACGATGCTGAGAAAGAAATTCCACTCACCTCGCATTTCAATGGCATTCGCCTACGTGTATGTGTGCATGTCTATTTAAAGCTGACGATTGTGAGAAACATTTTCCACTCACCTCGCATTTGAATAGCCTTTCGACTGTATTCGTACGTGTATGTTTAAAAAATACGATATTGAGAAACATTTTTCACACATGTCGCATTGTAATTGCTTTCGCCAGAGTGTATGCGTGCATATTTGCAACTCAAGCTTCCATATATAACTCCCTGTAAAGTTGATATGAATAATTTCAAGGGAAAAATTGTTCCGTGGTCGGTTATCGAACCCGGGACCTTTGGTTAAACGTACCAACACTTTACCAACTGAACTACCCGGAAACCCTACCAGACTCCAATCCAATTTTTACCTTTATATCCACAGACCTCAAAGTGGGCTGACAACCATCGATCAACTAATACTGAGTGCACTCTGTGAGACTTAAATTGTGGTTTTCTGTTAACGAACAGTAACGTGTATTATGTAAATCAAGCTTTCAGATGTAACTCCCTGTAAAGTTGATTTGAATTATTTCGAGGGAAAAATTGTTCCGTGGTCGAGTATCGAACCTGGGACCCTTGGTTAAACGTACCAATTGAGCTACCCGGGAACTCCACCAGACACCAATACAATTTTTCCCTCTATATCCACAGACCTCAAAGTGGGCTGACAACCGCAAAGCACGCAACATTGAGTGCACACTAACTCTGTGTGACTTAAATTGTGGTTTTCTGTTAACGAACAGTAACGTGTATTATGCAAATCAAGCTTTCAGATATAACTCCCTGTAAAGTTGGTTTGAATAATTTCGAGGGAAAAATTGTTCCGTGGTCGGGTATCGAACCCGGGATCTTTGATTAAACGTACCAACAGAGCTATACGTGCATATTTGTTTAAATCTCCAGAAGCAGAAAATTCATTTAACACTCATCACATTTAAATGGACTTTCGCATTTGTGGATTCGTACATGTTGAGTTAAATGTCCTAACTGTGAGAAACACATTCCACACACCTCGCATTTCAATGTCTTTTCGCATGAGTGAAGGCGTACATGTTTTAATAAATTTGACGATTCTGAGAAACATCTTCCACACACCTCGCATTTGAACGGCCTTTCGCCTGTGTGAGTGCGTACATGATTAATTAAACTTCCGGATTGTGAGAAACACTTTCCACAAATCTCGCATGTGAATGGCTTTTCGCCTGTATGAATGCGTACATGCTTCTTTAAAGTTGACGAATCTGAGAAACACTTTGCACATATCTCGCATTGGAATGGTCTTTCGACCATATGAGAGACTACATGTCTGTTTAAATTTGACGATTCTGGGAAACACTTTCCACACTCCTCGCATTTGAATGACCCTTCGCCTTTGTGAATGCGTACATGTTGAGTTAAATGTCCTAACTGTGAGAAACACTTTCCACACAGCTCGCATGTAAATGGCCTTTCGCCTTTGTGAATGCGTACATGTTTAGATAAAGTTCCAGATTGTGAGAAAGACTTTCCACACACCTCGCATGTGAATGGCTTTTCGCCTGTGTGAATGCGTAGATGTTTGTTTAAGGTTGATGATTCTAAGAAACCCTTTCCACACACCTCGCATTTGAATTGCCTTTCGCCCTTGTGTAAGACTACATGTCTGTTAAAATTTGACGAATCTGAGAAACACTTTCCACACTCCTGGCATTTGAACGGCCTTTCGCCTTTGTGAATGCGTACATGTTGAGTTAAATGTCCTAATTGTGAGAAACATCTTCCACATAACTCGCATTTGAATGGCCTTTCGCCTGTGTGAGTGCGTACGTGTTGAGTTAATGTTCCGGATTGTGAGAAACACTTTCCACATACTTCGCATGTGAATGGCTTTTCGCCTGTGTGAATTCGTACATGTTTGTTTAGAGTCGACGATTCTGAGAAACACTTTCCACACAGCTCGCATTTGAATGGCCTTTCACCCTTGTGAAACACTACATGTCTGTTTAAATTTGACGATTCTGAGAAACACTTTCCACATTTATCGCATTTGAATTCCTTTTCGCCTGTGTGAATGCGTACATGTCGCTTTAATTCAGTCAGTCGTGAGAAACACCTTCCACACACATCGCACTTGCATGACTTCTTTATTGTGTGTATTTGAAGATGAAGTGTTAGAGATTGCGATGTTACAAAACCCTCGTTGCATATATCACACTTGATAGAATTACGGCTGACGTCACCAATGTTTGAACAGTCTGGTCTGCTGCTACCACACTGTATAAAATTGTCTTTCTCACGATTAATGCTGGCATCTTCACCAGAAACATTCTTTCCAACAATATGTAGAATTCTGAAATTAACATAAAAATTTATCAATCTCCGCAAGTAACCAAAAGATAAATTACATAAGTTATTTTGGAACAGTTCCTTGGTAGGAACGCTTAAAAAATAACAGCAACTTGCAATACTTCGTTTCAAAATAACAGTGTCTCTCTGATATAGTACATCATACTTTCTGTTACAAAATACTCGTTTCACTTTTGAAACTACATAATGATAACACCTGTTCCGCACAATGGGACAGCATTAGCAAAATTGGAAGCAGAAGTGGGAATCCTTTCGTTAGAAACTGAAGTAAAAGATACATAGTAAAGATACGAAGAACTTCATTGAAAAACGTGACAGATAATCTTGAAACTGATGTTAATGAATATAGGACTATATCAAACAGTTATTAAAACGATTTCTGGTTATAATATTTTATCTCTATTGTGAATTTTATCAAGATGAATGAAAATATATAGGATAAGGTTTATATAAAAATGTTTTCCATTTCTTAGTTTCATTACCAATTCCAGAATTAAACTAAATTCTGCTCAAACATTACTATATTGAAACTACACTAAGACAGCAGAGAATGCATATTTTTTTATTTACAAAAAAGCAATGAGGTTAATGAGATATTAATAATATTAATAGTAGACAAAAACCGGTATGATAATCATAACGTTTACTTCCTACATTTTCATTGAACGAAGTTCTTAGAGCATAGAAGAAGCAAAATCAATACAATATACATACCTGTCAGTCAACACTTTATCCTCTTCCGAAATTACTCCCACTATCTGTGGCTGCTGAACTCTGTTCACATCCAACAAATCCTCCTGAAAAAAGTAAATAATGAAGGGAGCTTTAACTGATCATTCACTGATTTCCAATGTCACACACATCACTATTGAAACCTAGTGAATCCAATCTAACTTTTCAGTAAGGTTGTAATGAGTTTTGCACAATATCCACTTGGTTCCCACAAACTGCATTCATTTATATCCTTCATGCATCCTTTCTTAAATCCAGGCCATTTGTTTGTATTGTAACGCATTGGAATCAACTTTCAACCTCGAAAATATGTGCATGTCATGTATTATAAATGGCCTGCAAAAAACGTAACTGAATTTGCAAGAATATTTTGAGTAAATAAACAGTAAAGAGTTTATATATTGAAACAATAATAGTTGAAAGTTTTATCACCTCAAAATGCTGACTATCTAACACAACTCCATCTTTTGATATAAGATAGGAGAAAATAAATAATTTTCCATTACACTTGCAAATTAATTTGTAATACAGATTTTTGCTGCGGATTCAGAAGATTCATAATCGCGAATGTTTTGAGGTATGCAAACTGAAATTTGATTTTGCGATCTTGTAAAATTAATGAAGAAATCGGTTTCGTGGCAGAGAACGATGGTTATGGAAATCGGTGTAAATGCCAATTTTATAACTGTAAGACCAGAACATTATAAAAAAATGCATTGTCAAACAAGTTATGACATTGACACTATTATCATTATTATTATTATTATTATTATTCTACAAACTTACTTTTTAACAAAGTTAGAGGACTTCTAAATCACTCATGAGTTTTTAATAAGCCTTTACATCTGTTTGAACCCATCATTCAACGTCTAGCATTGTAAATGCTAGATCAGTAATAACAAAATAACAAATTTCGTAAACTTAAAATGCACTCTGTTACTAGGCACAATTTTCTCCGCGTATTCGAGGTAATTTTCTGTTCCCAGCCATAAATACAATTCCGAATTAACATTTTATTTCAAATCTAAAATGAGAACTGGGCAATTTGTGAACGTAATGGCAAATAATGTCAAACCCGTTAATGCAATACGAGACTTAAAAATGCGCTATTGATATTATGTGTATACTGAGACTGAACCACTCACGTCAACTTCTGTTTTCACCATAGGAGAGCTAATAGGCACTGGTGTGGTGTCTTCAACCTTTATATCTGATTTGATATCGTAACTCTGTAATAATACCGATGCTCTACTACTTGGTGATGCAGGGTAAGGGATAGCGCCATGACTGATGACATCATATCCAATTGTACCGTGTGGACGAGACAAAACGCCACTGAAGCTACAGAAAACTAGTTGACCGGAGTACCACTACCTGCTCCCGGGTTTATTGTCCTGTTATTCTCAGACTAGATCCCGCACAAAGTACATATGAATTAGTTCGCAAGGTCTAATTAAATGATTAACAGAAATCTAGCAATAACTCATCATTTTTTAACCGTTCTCGTGAGCAGTAATAATGAGTCCGCCAATTTACTAAGACGTGTGCAACAATCGAGAGAATATTCTCGAATTACCAGATCCCGCGCAACAAAATATAAGTTGTGTCTTGAGGTACAGCACAGAACAACACACTTTTATTTGTAATACTTTTGCAAAAAAGTCTTCGTGGAGGTGTCGCTGTAAGTTTCGTAGTGAATTTCCCAATTCCCCAATGCCAGATAAAAACAACAATATACCGACTAATAAAGAAGTTCAAAGAGAAAAACCTCGTGTGAATAAACGTGTATTAACAGAGGAGAAACTGTACGAAATAGGTTTTCGGTTAGAGCAAAGCCCTCACAAATTTTTGCGCCGTTTAGCACAACAGGTAGAGGTATCTAAATCATCTGTTCAACTCGCCACTAAACTATTAAGGTTTAAAACCCGTGCGTTTTTTTCATCTACCACCATATGGTAGTACCTGAATGACATGGTTACATTTCTCTATGCGACATCACAGAAACGTAACCATGTCAATCAGGTACTATCATCGTGTGGCAGATGAAAGAAACTCACTGTCCGATATTACCCGATGTCCGATACTACCCGACTCTCCCCTATGCCTAACTGGGAGTCAGGCCACAAAGGGAAACATTGAAGGAGGAGGGTTCGGTCCGGTGCTGTGGATTGAATTCGGCGTTGCTTTGTGGTCAGAGCGCTTGGTACGTAGAACCAAGGACCCGGGTTCAATTCCCGGCGCCGAAGCGAATTTTTCTCCTCAAATATTATTGTTAACTCTAGAATGCTATCGTCATTGAGTAGTACTGTATTGCTATTGTTGATACGTAAAAATGACGTTTCGAGGAGGGGTTATATTGGGAGAGAAGTGACGATACGTATAATGAAGCAATTACTATGGCAATGTGGAGAAACAGGTTTGAGTTCATTTTCTCATATATGCATTGTCGTCACATTGGCAGTTTAGATAGAAATGATAAATTTACGGAAACAAGAACTCTTCCAAAAATGCTGAAGAAAATCAATAGACTTGAATTTAATTTAATTTAACGAGCGGGGGCACTATGGTCCAGCACTTCGACCTGTCTATTCGACAGCTCTACCGCGCTATTGGAATGATGTAAATGCCTAATTTGGGAAAAATTGGAGAACCCCGGGAAAAATCCTATCTGCGAAATTGTCCGCCACAAGTATAACAATGGATTTTTTCCAATGACAAAATCCCAGACCTGACCGGAAATCGAACCCGGGCCACCTGCATGACAGTCTGAATGTCTGACCATTCAGCCAGTCTTTCACTGGTAAACAGATGTTGCTGTGTTTGCAGAAACACTGCTATGACCTTGTGTTTGCTCTCCACACGCAACGTATTATCACCCCATTTCTCCTCCTCTGACCCCTCTTCTTCAACAAAGCTATGCTGAATTATTTCTGCTCCTGCTGCAAGTTGTAAACCCGATAGATTATTAGGTGTTACATCACGTTTGACCCGTGAATCCTCATCTCTTACGTCTTGAGTGGCATTTGTAGGCAGCATTATAGCGATATATCTGTATTTCATATGAAATTTCGCCTGTAGCATAATTTTCAAACACAGATGGCATGTCATGCAGGAAAATCCACTAAAATTTGAAAAAGAGACTCACTTTCAAAACAAATGGAGTTATTCGTATTGTCCTTTTAAAAAGACACATCAGTTTTAGTCATTGTAATATCGCAAAGAATTGATATCACAAACGTATTGTGGTTTCACGTAATATTTATGTTTATTAGGAGTCGTTTGGTCTATAACAATTTGTAAAATAATTTCTAAATGTAACAATATTTAACTTTGATATCTAATTTGCGTTTCGGATGCCATACCTAAATTAAAAAACTACTCTCACGTCCACATCCAAACTCAACAATCACGAGAACTCACATTACCAGCATTACCACACCTGCAAGCCTCTAAGACCAGTAATAGTGAAAAGCAAGTGCGCTAACTGTAGAAAGGGAAATTTGAAATATTGACCACTATCCTTTTAAAAGGACAACAGGCATATCTTGTTTAAATTGAGTTAACCCTGGCAGACATTTGGCTAAGAACTTAATTCATATAAATGATGGTATGTAGAGATTCGTCTCTATGGACGAGGAAAACATTAGTGAAGACAATTCGTTTTGTTGTCAGTAATTAAGTTTTCGAGATTTCCGAAAAGTCTAACAACCAATTAAATTAAAAATAGAAGCAAAATGGAAAACTCGGGCAATTCCGGGTGCTTTGAGCTAGTAATATATAACACAGATTGTTCCAGCAGATTGGTAAGAGTCATACTCGAAGTGGATTGAGATATGGAACAAGAAATATATCGTAACTGTGAATTCTAGTAAATTTTTAATGAGGCCAATTTCGTGATAGATACAAAAAAACATTATGACCAATCAAAGTCAGTAATAAAAGCTTTAAATGCTCATTTTACGAATGCAGTTCATGAAATTATTTGTATGAAAAAAATCTAAATATGGGACAATACAGCATGCAGTGTGAATTAATTTACAAGGGGCAGCGGGTCAGTTACTTAAGTGTGTGGCGTATTTTTACAGATTTTTGTGAGACAGAGTAAACCCAAATCGTTCATAAAAAAGTATTATTATTATTAATATTATTATTATTATTATTATTATTATTATTATTATTATTATTATGGTTAGAATTGTATATACCTTACTACCGATGTCAATGTTGCTACTAATTCTCTGTCTAAACTTGTAAATGATGCTATATCTAAAGCTGTTCCTGTCACCTTTGTGAAAAATTCTCACTATCCTAAATGGTTTTCAAACAGCCTACGTCAACTCATTAAGAAAAAGAACAAAGCACATATAAATTTCAAAAAAATATAAATCTGATCACCACTATCAAATTTTCTTATACCATAGAAAACAAGGCTTTGATTAAGTCTGATAAATTTAAATGGTTACAATCCATTAATGATAGTTTAAAAAAAGAACCCAATAAATTTTGGAAATATGTAGAATCTTTTCCGAAATCGAAAAACATTCCTAATGAATTTATTATTAATGGGATTCACATCATGGATCAAAGAATCATTGCAATGCATTTGCTAGTCAATTTAAATCAATTCAGACTAACCATAAATCTAATTTTCTCAGTTGCTAGTCTAACATTAATAACTTTTGACCCACACATGTAATCTCTTGTGATGATGTCAGGAAGGCCATAAAAAATGTCAAGTCTAATAAATCTATGGGTACGGATGGTATCCCTAATTTTATTATTAAAGAATGCTCCGAAATTCTCATACCTGTTTCAACCTACACTTTCAATTTGAGTTTAAAAACAGGCATATATCCTTCCCTTTGGAAGGAAGCATCTATTATTCACATATACAGGGTGTTTCAAAAATACGGGGCATAATTTCAGGTATGTATTTCCCACATGTAGACAATCAAAATAGTTCATTACAACATCTGTCCGGAAATGCTTTGTTTCCGAGTTATGGCCTTCACAACATTGAAATTCACTGGAACGTTTTTCTTTCCGCTGGTAGTTAAATTACAGAAGATGTTCAAAATGTCCATCTCCTGCTTGAATACAGACCTCACATCGATGTCTCATTGACCTGCGAACATGATCCCATACTCCAGGAGTACTTGTAAACAGACTTACGGGGCAGGCGTACACAAACTTCCTGGAAAAAACCATACCTCATGTTTTAGAAGACACTCCACTGATCAATCGTCAACACATTCACTTCTTGCATGATGGCGCTCCTGCACACTTCAGTCGTACGGCTCGCTGGTACTTGGATCGAAAGTTTCCTGATCGATGGATAGGCAGAGGTGGCCCGATTGCTTGGCCTCCACGCTAACCTGATCTGAACCCTCTCGATTTCTACTTGTGGGGCCATTTAAAATCATTGGTTTATTCGTCTCCGGTGCCTGATTTGGAATCCCTTCGGAATCGAATTGTGGCATGTTCTGAGGACATACACAATACTCCTGGAGTTTGGGATCGTGTTCGCAGGTCAATGAGACATCGATGTGAGGTCTGTATTCAAGCAGGAGGTGGACATTTTGAACATCTTCTGTAATGACAATGGCCAGCGGAAAGAAAAACGTTCCGGTGAATTTCAATGTTGTGAAGGCCATAACTCGGAAATAAAGCATTTCCGGACACATGTTGTAATGAACTATTTTGATTGTCTACATGTGGGAAATACATACCTGAAATTATGCCCCGTATTTTTTAAACACTCTGTATAAAGCTATTATAAGTAATTATAGATCTATTTCTACACTTAATAATTTCTAAAAAATTTTTGAAAAAAATAATTTATGAACATATTTCTTTTTACGTGAAAAACAAAATCAATTCGGCACAACATAGTTTTACAAAAGGAAAATCTACGACTACTAATTTAGTACCTTATCTCAGTTTTGCTATGCCTATAGTTGTAACTCAGGGTCAAATTGATTCCATTTATTTTGACTTTAGCAAAGCATTTGATGTTGTTCCCCATAATATATTACTGAGTAAATTAAATTCTTTTGATCTTACCACTAACTACCTGGACTGGTTTGAAAATTATGTGTTAGACTTGAAAATTCTAACTCTGATCCATATATTAGTTTATGCGGAGTTCCACAGGGTTTCACTTTGGAGCCTCTATTATTTTTATTATTTATAGACGATATCTGTAAAAAAATAAGTTCTAACTGCCTTTTATTTGCTGATGACTTTAAAATAATTCACAAAATTAACGTCTGGCAGACTGTATAACTTTGCAAAATGATATAAACGCTATTGAGCTATGGTCTGCTGATAACGGAATGAAAATTAATGAATCAAAACCTTTTGTCATTTCCTTCTCTAGAAAAACCACTTTGCTTAAATTTAATTACACTCTTAATAATATCAACATTATAAGGAAAGACTGCATTAGAGACCTGGGATTTCTACTTGTTACCAAATTACGTTTTCATAATCATGTCCAATATATTTATAATCATTCCATTAGAATGCTCGGACTTACAAGGTCTATAACTTATTTTTTTCTACCCCTGCTACTCTTGTAATTCTATACTATACATTAATAAGATCTAAACTTGAATATACATCTGTTGTCTGAAATTCTATTACTTCAACTGATTCGGTTAAATTGGAAATCATTCAAAGAAAATTTATGTCCCTATGTACTTTTAGGTTTTTACCAAATTCATCAGTTTTCAATTATAAGCGTAGTCTACTTGTCAATATTTTAACTTTTGTAGCCTTTATGCTAGATGTCTTGAACTTGACTACTTATTCTTTTGTAAGGCCTTAAAGGGTGATAGTGATTGTGACTCCTTCATAAGCAATATCTATCTTCAGACCCCTTCGAATGGTTTAAGATTTCAAAAAATTGTTTATATCTACCAGCCGAAATATCTCTCTCCAGTTGTCAGATGCATGAAAGCTGCCAATTTACAGTGTATTAATTCTGATCCGTTTAATGTATAGTTTGTTGTTTGGTTATTCTTATATTAAGCACACCCATCATAATCACATTCATTTCAAGTTCATCCGTTTGTGTTGTTTTTGAGCTGTTATGTATAATGTATTTTGCAGTTATCTATTCATTTTGTCATCATTGTTTATTTGTAGTTGTCTCTAATTTTAATAATTATTTGTATGCACTGTTTTTGTAATTCCTTGTTGACTGTAAATCTCGTGTTAACTTTTATTTTGTGCTGAAATGTTATTGGCTTCAGGCTGTTGTACAGCAAAACAAACAAACAAACAAATAACTAGGTAAGTAGGTAGGTAGACATACAGACAGATAAATAAATACATAACAAACAAACAAACAAATAAAAAATAAATAACAAATAAATAAATGAGTGAGTGAATGAATGGAATGAATAAATAAATAAATAAATACCGTAAATAAATAAGTAAATAAATAAATATATAACTAAATAAATAAATAAAAAATTATTATTATTATTATTATCATCATCATTATATCATCATTATCATTGTTATTATATTATTATTATTATTATTATTATTATTATTAATATGACTTTATTCCAAACAAAGTGTGAAATCTATCGTGATCTTTGAATAAAACTTTGTATAAGTTTGAACTTTTCACTCAATGGCTAGCACAGTCATGCTAGACCAATAACAACAAAATACAAGTTTCTGTATGTTAAAATCACATCCTGTTCCTAGGAACAAGAATTTTGTAAATGCATTCGAGGTAATTCCCTATTAACTACAAGACATATAGTTTTTCTTAGCTGTTTATTTAACGACGCTGTATCAACTACTAGGTTATTTAGCGTCGATGAGATTGGTGATAGCGAGATGGTATTTGGCGAGTTGAGGCCGAGGATTCGAAACAGATTACCTGGCATTCACCCTACAGTTGAGGAAAACCTCGGAAAAAACCCAACCAGGTAATCAGCCCAAGCATGGATCGAACCCACGCCTGAGTGTAACTTTAGACCGGCAGGCAAGTGCCTTAACTGACTGAGCCACGCTGGTGGCTAATATATAGTTACGAATTGTTATTACATAACAACAAGCTAGCCTAAACGTGAGAGCTGTCTAAGTGTAGGAAATATTGGAAAAAGAGAAAACCGTTAGCACTATTACAGATTGTTAATGGGTCTGATATATTATGTAAAATTCACTGTCTATATCTGTTATAATGATAGTGAACCACTTACATCAACTTCAGTTTTCAGCATAGGAAAGCCGATAGAATCTGGAGCATCTTCAACTTTTATCTCTGTTTTCATATCATAGCTGTGGTCCAGGCATTCTTTCTTCATGCCCGTAGCTTCCAGACGCGATAAATTCCCTTCCTGCAGAACAAAAATGCCTAATTTTAGTTAACTATTTTTAAGCTGTCTACACGTGTACTAGCCATCATCTGGTTCTGCATGGCAGTCACTGGCTAACTCCCTCAAATCAGGCCACAAATTAGAGAAGAAAATTGGACGCAGAATAGAAAGGAGAGCTTAAGGTACACAGGAAATCCTTATTACAGACCTTGTGTTCTTCCTGGAAATAGTTCACATAGTGTAATATGTGTATTAGAATTACAATTACAATTACGATGTACCCAAGTACATATGATATTTCAGTGCAGAAACTAAGAGGTGGAACTTAAACTGAGAGGATTCAATCCAGTATCGGAATTTGAATCCGGTGTGATTTAGTGGATAGAGCGTCAGCACGTAGAGCTGAAAACCCGGGTTCGAATTCCAGTGCCAGAGAGAATTTTTCTCTGCTCCACCCATCCGTTATCATATGTGTACTAAAAGCTGATTTTTTCCTATACCGTGTGTGAAAATGTCTTTTTACGTATGTTTTATTATTCAGGGAAGTAACAAAGTATAATTATGCTGTGAATTAAAAGAATCAAACACTAACAATATCCAAATTCATGTTTGTTCAACATACAACAAGCAATCGTATTCACTTTTATAAACCACTCGAGAATATTGTGATGTATCTAAAATTTAACACCCTAAAGTTCTTTCCCCTTTAACAGTTACCATTACAAAGGTGTTACTGGTTGAGTGGATCAATGGAGTAATATTTTCTGTACTACAAATATTTACAATACAGTAACAATATACAATTAATAAAACCTTTATAGTGAAAGGCATTCAATAGCACACTCGAATATTCATAAATCCACATTTGAATTGTGCTAAGTTATTGAACAGTATCAATCATAGGGGTAACAGTCCTAACAATATTTTCTATATATGCAAGGCAAGTACAAAATGGTTATAAATCATGCCATTCAATTTTATATTTCCATCAGTATTAATGTTGTCATTTATGAGAGAATAATTCGATTAATACTTGCTCACTCCTAAACTTGGTCCTTATATGAAACCTACATTCATCAAGCTTCGTTATTTTCTTATCCAACAACATTTTAATAACCATGAATGAATGCTAAATTGAATTAAACTTTCACCCATGCTTCTCATGTACAATTACCCCAAGTAATCCGTGTCATTACCTGGAATACAATAACATTATCAGAGCTGTAATCAATATTTTTCTTAGCGCTTACACCTGTTTCATTAGTGTCACAGTCTTACTTGTCAGTAGTTCGTAGCATCTACTCCATCGATGCTCATCACCAGAGTGAAAGGACCTTACTGTTGTGGGACATCAGAGAGTACAGCGGATAACTACAATTATATCTTATAAATTATAATTCAAAGTAAAATGTTATGGGCTAATTATATACGCAAGATACAGAGCAAAATCTCGCTGAAATGATATCCAAGTTGATTTACGTTTGATACAGAGCTGACAAATAAAACTATAGCTGCCTAATGACATTTTACTGAAAACTTATTTAGATGACTACTGACTCAAGACAATGTCCACTTCTGAACTTTTAACCCGTATTAGTTACAGTTATTATGATTTAAAGAACATAAGAATGACATAGTGCTAAATAAGACGAACAACTCTGGACTTCTGCAGCCTAATTAGTCCAATAATAATAATAATAATAATAATAATAATATTAACAGTACTTACTTACTTATGGCTTTTAAGGAACCTGGACATTCATTCCCGCCCTCACATAAGCCCGCCATTGGTCTGTATCCTGATCAAGATTAATCCAGTCTCTACAATCAATTCACACCTCCCTCAAATCTATTTTTATATTATCCTCGAATCTACGTCTCAGCCTCCCCAAAGGTCTTTTTCCCTCTGGTCTCCTAACTAACACTCCATATGCATTTCTGGGTTTGCCCATATGTGCTACATGTCCTGCCCATCTCAAACATCTGGATTTAATTATGTCAGGTGACGAGTACAATACGTGCAGTTCTGCATTGTGTAACTTTCGCCATTCTCCTGTAACTTCATCCCTTTTAGCGCCAAATATTTTCTAAGCACCTTATTCTCATATACCGTTAACCTCTGTTCCTCTCTCAAAGTGACAGTCCAAGTTTCACAACCATACAGAACAACCAGTAATATAAGTGTTTTATAAATTCTGACTTTCAGCTTTTTTTGACAGCAGATAAGATGACAAAAGCTTCTCAACCTAATAATAACAGGCATTTCCCATATTTATTCTGCGTTTAATATCCTCCTGAGTGTCATTTATATATTTGTTACTGTTGTTCCAAGATATTTGAATTTTTCCACCCTTCACAGGACAAAATTCCAATTTTTATATTTACATTTCGTACAATATTCTGGTCACGAGACATAATCATATATTTCGTTTCTTCGGGATTTACTTCCAAACCTATCTCTTTACTTCCTTCATGTAAAATTCTCGTGTTTTCCCCAATAGTTTGTGGATTTTCTCCCAACACATTCACGTCATCTGTATAGGCAAGCAACTGATGTAACCCATTCAATTCCAAACCATCTCTATTATCCTGGACTTTCCTAATGAAATACTCTAGAGCAAAGTTAAAAAGTAAAAGTAATAGTGCATCTCCTTGCTTTAGCCCACAGTGAATTGGAAAAGCATCTGCCAGAAACTGACCTATACGAACTCTGCTGTACTTTTCACCGAGACACACTTTAATTAATCGAATTAATTTCTTGGGAATACCAAATTCAATAACAATATCACATAAAACTTCTCTCTTAACCGAGTCATATGCCTTTCTGAAATCCATGAATAACTGATGTACTGTACCCTTTTACTCTCATTTTTTTTCCCAATATCTGTTGAATACAAAAAAACCTGATCAATAGTCGATCTACTATTACCCCTAAAACCACACTGATGATCCCCAATAATGTTATCTACACATGGAGTTAATCTCCTCAAAAGAATATTTAAGAAAAATTTGTACGACGTCAACAAATGTGATATTCCTCGAAAGGTACTACAGTTAGTCTTGACCCCCTTCTTAAAGATAGGTACAATTATAGAGTCCTTCCATTGATATGGTACAATTTCCTGAGCATTTCAAGGCGGATTACATTAACAACTGTGGGTCTGTATTACTGAATCATCATGCAGGATTATCACCCAACCACTGACCAGTTGAGCATTGTCGAGAGTAGAATCAACACACATTTCATAATGCAAGACCAAATCATGAAGCCTTATTCCACACAGCTATGACGTGGTACTCTAGTTTAGCCTACTGAATATAAAATATGAAATGTATGCTTTCCTGGCACTGTTCCACAAACTCCTAAAAAAAAAATTGCATAGAAAGACATCCGTTTACAACTTTATAAACTGCTGTGTTTATCTAGGTTCTGAGTGACATGAAGGTGATAATGCTAGCAAGATGAGTCCACAGTTCATCACCGAAAGTTACCTACTATTGACTCTTAATGAGTTGAGGAAAAACACTGAAAAAACCACCAACTAGGTAATTTTTTCTAACAGGGATTTGAACATGGGCCAACTAGTTTCAGGTCAGACGTGCTAACCATTATTCCACAGCTGAATGCCATATGACACACTCCTTTTTTATAGCACGATAGAATTACCGATAGAGTATGAAAGTCATTTTTTGATGAGTATTTATGCTATGAATTGTTGAATTAGTTGCAAAGTTTTCACAATTATATAGCAGGAGGTTTATTAGTGAAAAATATAGTGACAAGTCATTGGGTATCATTTGAATTTTTTTTTTAATGGTCCTTCACGATTCACTAGATTTGGCACCTAATGTTATTCTAATTACACTTTTTTGTAGTAGGAATCTACTGTTACCATCTATAGAATTTCCCCAGAAATTATTCGAAAACTCATTATAGAGTGGAAGTAAGCAAAGCACTGATATGTACAATCTCTTGCATAAATCTTCAAGAAGAGAACCAGATCGCTAATAGAGTGTTGCAGTGTAACATACGTTATTTCTCTCACATTTGTATTTACATGGATTTAGACTGAATGCAAATTACGAACATGACAAGGAAAGTCAGAGAGGATAACAGATTACATAACCACTGCTAAACATAATTGCTATAAATTACAATTAAATTATCTCTTTTGTACACAACATAGACCTACTGCAAAAAGATGTCCTGTTTTAGCAAGATGTGACTGACTTCACATAGGCTCACTTCAGTTTGTTACCATATGATGGTTATATTGTAAAACTGCTAACTATAAACTAGGAGATACAGTAGCGCTCAAAAGGATTTTGTAGTTATGGTTTTATGTTGTCAGTATGCATGTAGTTATGACAACGCAAAGCACACAGCTGTGTCATTGTATGAGTAGCGTCACGTTGCTGTGGTTATGTATCTATGAAACACGCAAGTTCATAGAATAATAATATAAATGTATATTCCTTTACCTCATAAGTATTTTGTGGTTTGATTTGGCAGCATGGTATACATTAAATATTGGTGTTTAGGTATTTAGACAGTACTTTTTCATTTGTACATGCCATTGTAAGCATACCAAAACAAAAGGAATACTCTGTGGATGATACAGGCGAATTTGGTATATCTTCTACCCATAAGTTCGTGGAGTCGATGGCAAAAACAAGAAGGGTCAGTAGACAATAAGCCAAGGTCTGGACGTCCTTGAAAAACAACAGAGAGCTAGTATAGAATGATTTGCTGATCCATGAAAATCGGCTCGACAAATTAGGGATGATCTATAGCAGCACCATGGACTGAACCTACATATTTATTTTGTGAAACGTCACCTAGTAGCTTGTGATTTAAAGGCAGACGACCATCACGAAAACACTCATAAATCCAAAGATAGGAAGGCCAGGTTAGAGTTTGCAAAAAATGTAACAAACATGGAACACTACAGATTGGTATAAGTTGTTATGGAGTGATGAGGTAAATTTAATTCATTTTCTTCTGATGGTGTGCAATATGTACGTCGACCAAATAACCAGAGAGACAAGGAAAAATATCAGGTACCGACCATTAAACATGGTGGTGGTAGCATCATGGTGTGGGAATGTTTTCCTAGAAGTGGAGTTGGCCCTCTAGTCCAAATAGAAGGGAATATGGATCGTGTAGAAGTTACTCAAAAAAGGATCAGTTCCTTTCTGCCTTATTGGAAGAATGGTCACAAATTCCACACGAGCAATTGCAAAATCTTGGGAATTCAATGCCAAACAGATGTGCTGCTGTGATCAAAGCTCGGAAGTATGCAACGAAATACTGATTTTTTTCTCAGTGTCTAACATATTTTTGTTTTCTTATTACATACTTGAACTTACAAATTATTTTTGATCAAGAAGAATTTTATATTTTTTTTTTTTTTTGCGCTAGATAACTCTGTTTAAACTAAATGTATTTTCGTACTAAATAGATTAGAAATACATACTTTTCAATTGTAGACTGGCATTTTTTTCTATTCAATACTTATCTTTATGTAATTGTGACATATGTTTCCTACAACTTTTGAGCGCTACTGTGTATAACATTATGAGATATTGTACATTGTGATTCACGCGGAACACAGGAATTACACAACCAGTGACTGTCAATGTACCTCAGATAAGGGCTTCTGAGAAGAATCAGTGTTATCACTCAGCTGTATAGCCAACGGATCGACATCGGGTTCCTTCTTGATCATAGCCATTACAACTGTAACAGACATTTAGGTGATTGATACATCTGCATAATGTAAGATGATGAAACAGACATGTTGACAGTGGTTACACAGACGCACACGCACACACACGGAGAAGGGAGCACATTTGAACATTTTTATTCACATCCTTCATAAACTTTTTGAACCGAAATGGGTAATGATTATAAGACAAAGCTTAATAAACATCTCAGAATTTTATATTTGCAGAAATTACATATATCTGAAACGTTAACCAAGTCAGAATAAACTCTTGTAACATGTTCAAAACTGCCTCCTGTATGAGTTACCTTTAAGAGATATGGGGCACTTTTGAATAATATCCAAATCACCTGTTAAAGAACTAATTAAAGCTCAAATATATCATGTACAGAGCACTACTATGGTTACAATATTTTTTTTCTTTAAAACCACTGAAGTCCACATCAAAGAGTTTCACTTCCTACTGAATTCTCCGGTTGTATGAATTTCATGAGAATATCACTTTTCTCTGTCCTACTGCAGTCTTCAGATTTAGGATATGTAAAGTTCCACGTTTGTCGAAACCTCTTCATAAACCTGACATTGTCCACCTACCTCTTCCACTTGTCCAACAAAGAGAACTTTAGTTTCCTTTGTTGCATATTACGTCAAAAAAATTTTCCTCAGCGTCATTTCCTTTCTTTCCATGGCTACTATGTCTTGCATAAACCTGACACATTAGATGTAGCTCTTGACAGACTGATGTTCTCAGGTTTTCTTCTTCTGAGTTGTCATGTAGCTTCATGAAGTCCTAAAGTCTGTAAATTCCCGCAATTCTGTTATTATCCCAATCTTTGGTACATTTGCAAGCTAACTGACGAGCATAATCATAATGTGCTAATTGATTTATATTTATGTAAGTCATGTCACAATTAATCTTAATGCATTTAATAATATAATTAACTAATTCGGACTCCTGCTTCTCCCTGAACACATGTCGCGCGTATTGCGAACCATATTTTTCGCCTATGTCATCACCTTATTAAACGTCTTCATTTGGTAAAATAATTATGTGTGAGTCATGTCATATTTTGAAACTTCAGCACTTAATGAAAGCTTTCCTTCACTGGCAGACCTTGCTCTTTCTTGAATAACTTCAGTGGAAAATTCATGCTTGTTATTTTCTTTATGTACTATGTCCGAACAATTTTATGTTCCAAAAACAAATATAATATAATCAATAAATTCGTTATATTAAACTTTTAGAACTTTTTTTTCACAGTACTGTTGAATTAGTGTTGTGGAGCAGTTTTGAACATTGTTCAAATGTTTTCCGAAGGAATTGTTCAAATTTGCCCCACATGACCCTATCCAATATGGCCATTCATTAAAAGGGACAAGAATTAATATTTGAGATCTGCAATAATTTTCGAAAAGTGAATTCATTAGGCTCTAAAATTACATAATAAAACTGATCTCTGAAACATTCATTTTGTCAGAATATCCTTACGAATTCTGAAAACAATAAATATTACTTTCTAAGCACTTCAACACAAGCTGAGTTCACACCAATAAATTAATTTGAAGGAAAACGACAGCTAGTATATCAGAAGGGCTGCCTTCTGCTGTCAGTACAGGCAACTTCAAGAGAATTATGTGTTGAGGAGAGAAATTAAATCTCGTCTAATGTGCTCCCTTCACCCCTATGTATACCTAATCGAATTCAGTTCAGAAAACATTCTGAAGTTCCACCATATATACTGGGACATCATTTCGATTTTACTAACATTTGAAGGGTACACGGGAAAAACGAACAATGTCACATTTCCATTAGGGGTGAGATAGTGATCTATTTCAGTATATTACTGCAAAATTTACTGATGTTCCTACTTGAAATGAAGGAAATGACGAGAGTATCCGTGGTTTTAATTCTTCTTTACCACTTTTGGTAAAAATAACACTAACGTTTGTAGTAATACAGTGAATTAGATAATGACATCACCCTTAACAGCACTGTGACATTGTTCGTTTTTCCCGTGTACCCTTCATTTCTGATATTAACCTGGCTATACCTTTGGATTAACTGTCGAGAACCGGAAACACTGTTTGTTACTCCCTTCCACGACCAGAGTTTGATGACATTACTGTAAAACACAAAATCAATTTACTAGGTACAGGAGGGAAGAAAGGTGGTGCATACATTTACGTAAATTAGGAACTATTACGATTTTGAGTTTGATTATTTTCGTTAGATTTTTATTTAATCAAAGTAGGTTAAGTACAGTATTAACATTGTTTTTACTAACTGAACTACCCAGGAGGACGTATTCATAATGCAGAGTATAATATACTGTGTACGGCACATTAGCATACAATATAGAGAGTGCACTTAAATTGAGAAATAATCAAAATATGAATATTGCAACAAATTTTTTTTTAAATTCTCCCCGTTCATTTCAATACAGGCTTCAGTCCTTTTGTGCATGTTATCGAAAACGTTTTTATGTACATCTTCTGAAATTGAATGTATTGTTTCTTGAATGTAATTCTTAAATACTGCTATTGTTGTAGACTGTTTAGCAAACATTGTTTTGCAGTAACCCCAAAAGAAATTATGCAAACCATCAAATGAGGCGACATGGGGAGCCATAATCCTGCAAGCACTGAAATAATTCTATACCTATTCTATAACACAGCATCTTACATACTATAAATTCAATCTTCACTTTTGCCCGATCTCCACAGATAAATTTACTCAGACATGCTATCTATTGTCCATCCAAGTGATTATGTCGCAGAGTAGTAGAAAATGGGAAATCATGTTACAGTTACAGATTGATTCAGGGATTTTAGCCATGCAAAAAGTAAGTAGATAGACTAAGAGCGAGTTACTCGTCACTACTGGCGGGCTGGGTCACACAGGTCAGGCAGCACAGTCATAACACCTAAAACTTCCGTTTTATCACGTCGCAGTACACTCAGTCTTAAAACACAATGTTCTTTCACACATTCCGTTACTAACCACTAAGTCTGTTGACTAAACAATGTCATGATGACTTATATTTCTTGACATGAGTGTTCGTCAGCTACGGGCATAGATATTTTCATTTTTCCTCTTCCCTTTCCCCTCCTATGCACATTTGTGATTAAATTTCTTTTTTATGACGCAACACACAGCTCGCTCACTAGCCAAACCACCAAGGACAGGGGCCAATAATGTGGAATCGAGCTGTATTTAACGAGGCTCTTTTATTTAAATTACTCTAAACAGTTGTATAATATTACGTAGACGTCCAATATCTAACACCTAATGTCTTCAGAAAAGAGCTGAGACAGCCCAGCTATTAGCATTTACAGCAGAATCGGGTGAGGGGGACTCACAGTACCTGTGGGAAAATATGAATCAATAACGAATGCTCTTTCTTCACTGTAAAATACGAACATATTCCTGAAACGTACTATACTCACTCGCTCAGTACTGTTTACTATGACTGTAAGATGACTTTGACTGCATATGCGGTCTTGGTTCTTTGTGGAGGACGGATACAAGTTTACTAGTAGAAGGAGTGGGAGGGAAGTACAGTCAGGAAATCAGATACAATAAAAATTGAAGTAAAAATAAAATGATACCTCTGTATATATTCCATATTTTGCCAATAGCGTAAGCAATGGCAAAGATATAAATAAATGCTGGCCAATGCACAGCCATGGATTAAATATGTTTTATTTAACGACGTTCGCAACTGCCGATGTTATATCAGCATCGCCGGTGTGCCAGAATTTGGTCCCATAGGAGTTTTTTTTTTTACATTCCAGTAAATCTACTGACATGAACCTGTTGCATTTAAGCACACTTAAATGCCATCGATCTGGGCCAGGATCGAATCCGCAACCTCGGGCACAGAAGGCCAGCACTATACCAATTGCACTACCTAGGGTGCCCAGAGCCATGGATGGTGCAGCTATTTGGATGTATTGAGATTATACACGTCACTACACCTTGATCATTTAGTGTTCTACATCAACCTAATCGACTTTGTGGTTATAGAGAAACTGAATTATAAACCAAGGACGGTATTTTTTATGTGTTGTTAAGTAGGCCACATTATATTTCTTGTTGGCCTCGGTGGCGTAGTCGATATAGCGCTGGCCTTCTGTGCTCGAGGTTGCGGGTTCGATCCCGGCCCAGATCGATGGCATTTAACTGTGCTTATGTCAGTAGATTTACTGGCATGTAAAAAAAAACGCCTATGGGACAAAATTCTGGCACACCGGTGACACTGATATAACCTCTGCAGTTGCGAGCGTCGTTAAATAAACCATAATTTAAAAATATATATATATATATATATATATATATATATATATATATATATATATCTCCGGGATTATTTTAAATTACAAAGTATTGTTCTAAATTATTAAAGGACGCATTTGAAATGGAAACATAGTTGAATTACGTGGACATATATATATATATATATATATATATATATATATATATAAGCCTACATGAAATGGGTAACAGGCTGGGGTTCAAATCATGGTTCGGGCAAGTTACCTGATTGATTTTTTTCTGGTATTTTCCCTCAACCAATTGAGATAGAATTGTTAGATAACTTTCTGTGTTGAACCTCGGACTCATTTCGCCATCATTAATTCACATATCATAATTCATACCATAGCCTGGGTTAAGTTCACGGTGTGGCATGGTGTACTTGTACCAGAGCACAGCTGTTCAGCTGCTCAATCATTCACAGAATAGAAGTGGTAAGCACAATAAGACAAAGACTACAGTGCAAGCCTTCAGGTCCCTCCTCAGTACAAGGAGGAAAGAAAAAAGGTCGGTCATAAAGAGCTCTTCTGAATAAAGAACAGTCGAAAATTTCCACCTCCTTCAGCAAAGAAAATGAGTTACAGAAACAACAAACACAATAAACCCAATGAAATATTGTTACACCTATGAATGACAGGAATTCAGCCACTGCTGCACATTCCTCGGCTGACGACGTAGCATTAAAATCTTACTACCACTAAACATAAAATATTTTGCAGCAGAAAGGAAATGCACTGCCAATTTCAAGTCCGTTGATTTTCAAAGCTACAGTGAGTATAATTTCAATCATTATTTTTAGTCATGGAAAATAATTTTTTTACGAAAGTACGTTCGTATTGTTACCTGATCAAAAACTCATGTTTTACGAAATCACTTTCGCCCTAGTAACGTTACTTTTAATGCCAGGAACACACTCGTATTTTAAGAAAGCACATAGTCACTTTTAGTTCAGCAAATTATTTTAAAATGAAAGTACTTTCGTATTTTTACCTGATAGAAAACTCGTCTGATACGAAACCACTTTCGCGCTTGTATTTTATTTTTGGTGCAAGGGAAATATTTGTATTTTAAGAAAGTACTTCCATATTTTTAGTCCAGAGAAAATACTTTTTTTTTTTTCTTCTCGAAAATGCTTTTGTAGTTTTACTTGATGGGAAACTCGTCTCGTACGAAATAACTTTCGCTCTTGTGTAGTATTTTTGGTGCAAGGGAAACACAAGTATTAGCCACCAGCGTGGCTCAGTCGGTTAAGGCGCTTGTCTGCCGATCTGAAGCCCGCCATTATGATAGACAATGACGCACTTCAACTGCCAACGTAAAAAAAAAAATCACTACTTCACGACAACCACACTCAATCGCTTGCGTTTTCGATCAAATTCGTGCATGCACCGCTTTCCGGATCAACAAAGTTGAGGCTGTGATTCACAGTCAAATGACGGATATTGTTAACATCCAGGCCTTCATATCCCTTCCAGCAGTCCGTCATTATTGCGATTTGAGCGGCGACATGTTTTCTAATAAGACCAAGCAAAGTATCTTTGTCCCTCTTATTATTCGGACAAATCTCCAATCGCACTTCCTTCGTCTCACGATCTATCAAGCCCAAAACCCAAGAACCCTCCACAATACGACCAGCCTCAAATTTTCTACGTTAAATCTTGCATTCATCAATTTCCACTATATGATTCGGCCCTCCAATTCTAGGTTCGTTCTTGTAACGGCGATCCAGACTGTCTGAAAGAATAAAACTTATAGCAAACAAAAGCCTACAAAAATGTAACCTAACCTAACCTAACGCATCATAAGTCTAAACTAACCTAACCTGTCACTAAAATTCCAAACTAACCTAACCTGTCACTAAAACCTAGACTATGCTAACCTAACCTTTAACCTGTCACTAAAATCCAAAACTAACCTAACCTGTCACTAAAATCCTAAACTAACCTAACCTAACCTGTCACAAATAATTACGTAACGCATCATAAAAACCTAAGCTAACCTAACCTGTCACTAAAATCCTACACTAACCTTATCTTACATAACCTAACCTAACCTAACCAAAATTCTAAACTAACCTAGCCTAACCTAACCAAAACCCTAAACTAACCTAACTTAACCTGCCACAGATAATTATGCAACACATCATAAAAGACTAAACTAACCTAACCTGTCACTAAAATCCTAAACTAACCTAACCTGCCACTAAAATCCTAAACTAACCTAACCTGTCACTAAAATCCTAAACTGACCTAACCTGTCACTAAAATCCTAAACTAACCTAACCTGTTACTAAAATCCTAAACTAACCTAACCTGTCACTAAAATCCTAAACTAACCTAACCTGTCACTAAAATCGTAAACTAACCTAACCTAACTTGTCACAAATAATTACGTAACACATCATAAAAAACTAAGCTAACCTAACCTGTCACTAAAATTCTACACTAACCATATCTAACCCAATCTAACCTGTCAGTAAAATCCTAAATTAACCTAACCTGTCAGTAAAATCCTAAACTAACCTAACCTGTCAGTAAAATCCTAAACTAACCTAACCTGTCAGTAAAATCCTAAACTAACCTAACCTGTCAGTAAAATCCTAAACTAACCTAACCTGTCAGTAAAATCCTAAATTAACCCAATCTGCCATAACAGTTCATTTTCTTACCTCTACACACTTCCCTCAAGTATGAAAACCAATCCGCGATCGTTGACTCCGCTACATCTGGTACATTCGTCTCATCGCACTCCCTTATTGTTTGGGAGTACGGAAACTCCCCACAAAGTGGACACTCCATATTTGCGGGAAGCAGACCTTTCTCCCGGCACCACTGTTGCGCTTCATTTTTACTATTAATAATGCTCAGCTTTCTAATATTAATACGATCACCTACTGCAGCTATTTCCACAAC
The DNA here is from genome assembly GCF_040183065.1 of Periplaneta americana. NCBI lineage: Eukaryota > Metazoa > Arthropoda > Insecta > Blattodea > Blattidae > Periplaneta > Periplaneta americana. Next base: position 13,336,142 of record NC_091133.1, on the reverse strand, counting down.
CACGAATTCCCGCTCGAACATTAGAAACTAGCGCGAAACATTCGTAATGTTATATCGATAGCTATGAATGTATACATTTTAAATACCCGCTCAACCATCCCGCTGGAACATTGCAAACTAGCGCGGAACGTTCGTAATGCCTCGTAAGTTATGTTGGTATGACATGTAAGACGGCTGAAAGTGCAAGAAGAGAATACGCTCAATCCTCGTTCAACCCAAGCTACAACCGTTGTAGATTTACGAACAATATGCACCCATTCATATACACGGATTAGTATAGTTATCATGACCAGTTTAGCTCCTTTTGTCTTTCATATGTTGCCACACTGCTAAGATATCCTACTGTAATATTTTCGAACTCTTGTGAAGATGACAATCGGTTAGAATAGGACCGTCTGAAAAACTGATGCAATTACTCATCATTTGTTCTAATTTCCAAAATTTCCTTTGTTATGTTTATTAGTCGCAAAATTAATGGAGATAATGGAAAAAATGTTCTCTTCAATGTTATAAGAGACGCTATAAGCAATATGCGTGCTGTGAAGGTAGCGTAGGCTATATTGGTAATGTTAAATCATGGTGAATTTTCATAGCAATTCGAAATGGCGTGCCCGAGCTTGACAATTAATCGGAAATGTGGTAAACTACCTGTGAAATGAGAGGTGCGTTGTAATGGAAGTGCAAACGTTGTGGTTTCTAGTGAACAGGAACGGAGGGATATAAAACACATGATGCGATGTAATGTGAAGAACATGAAACATTGGCACTAAAATACTGAAATAGAACAAACAATAGTGGAATAAACACACAAATTTCATAATGTAACACCGTTTCTAAGTCCGGATTACGGTAGCAACTGACAGACTTGTACAGACGACATAAACAAAAAATCACTAGTTAGTCGGGCGCTGCACTTAATCGCTATCACCTTCATATTCACCTCCAATCTTACATTTATCCATTTCCGAACAATTTCCTTCCTTTCAATATTTCCCACTAGAATCCTTACCAAAACCTCTTACAAATTCGACAATTTTGTTTCAAAATCACCGGAATTACCTCGTCGCTAGTTTCTCCAAAAATACCGATATTGTGGTGTATTTTTTTTTGGTAGGTTATTTTACGACACTTTATCAACATCTTAGATTATTTAGCGTCTGAATGAGATGGTGATAATGCCGGTGAAATGAGTCCGGGGTCCAACACCGAATATTGTGGTGTATTATAAACGTACTTGCATACCCGTTACATATACAGCATGTATTTATCTGCGTCCTGCCAACTCCTACATTAGAATGGAACCACCTTGTTCCACTGCATGTTCAGATCAGCAGTACGATGATCAAGGTAACCGTGAAAGAAGATGAGATGTAGGCCTGCCATTGTCTAAAATTATGCTTACCTTCAAAACTAGAAAATACTTGCTCCTCACATTCTTGATTAATATTTTTTTTTTTTTTTTTTTTTTTTTTTTTTTTTTTTTTTTTTTTTTTGTAAATGAATTCGTAAATCCGAATTATATTTGAACGATACCTCACACCCTTCCAAACACTTGAAGACACAAACATCTTTGTCTTATTCAATGACTTCTTTTTCTCTACTATCGTGAACTTCTCTTTTGTGTCTATTCACATTAGTCTGGTTTGAAAAAATCTTGTTACATAACAAGCAGGCAACACCCATTTGTCGTCCACGTAGCATGCGTGTCGAGTGATACAATGGCCTATCAACACGTTATAGCGCTTTCAGAATAAGAAGGCATATGGCCGAAGCCAATTGAGTGCTAGTAGCAGTGCGACGTTGTCAGAGTTGTCACACGGTGCACGAGACGTGGAAGACAGAGACAACAGATAAGGACAGAAATATCAGTTGCAGCTCATTGCAGCGAGCGGGTGGGGCGAGATCTGTTCCTTCATTATGTGTAATATTTAAATATAATTACTCTTACTGAAGTAATAGTCATCTCAATCTTTATTACTTCTTCGCTTCACAGATCAGCAGTAGATTTTGGAGGCACTAACTTTCGAAATAAAGTGACAGATATGTAGAAATTTACTATGCTAATTTCAGACAAAGAATGTCTTAATTAAAAAAAAAAAAAAAGAATGCTGCATATTGTATTGCACTATCTGACATGTTGAAATACTCTCCTGAAAAAAATTGAGGGCGAGAATATGTATCCTTATGTTCAGACTTCCTTGTACAGCAATGTTGAATTTATTATTGTTTATTTCTCCAGAGGAAAGAAGAGATAAAGTTTGTTTGTAGGGGCAGCCTACGAATCTAGCGATAATAAAACGTAAACATATCTGTGATACAATGGCCTACCAACACGTTATAGCGCTTTCAGAATAAGAAGGCATATGGCCTAAGCCAATTGAGTGATAGCAGCAGTGCGACGTTGTCAGAGTTGTCACACGGTGCACGAGACGTGGAAGACAGCGACAACAGATAAGGACAGACATATCAGTTGCAGCTCATTGCAGCGAGCGGGTGAGGCGAGATCTGTTCCTTCATTATGTGTAATATTTAAATATAATTACTCTTACTGAAGTAATAGTCATCTCAATCTTTATTACTTCTTCGCTTCACAGATCAGCAGTAGATTTTGGAGGCACTAACTTTCGAAATGAAGTGACAGATATGTAGAAATTTACTATGCTAATTTCAGACATAGAATGTCTTAATAATAATAAAAAAAAAAGATTGCTGCATATTGTATTGCACTATCTGACATGTTGAAATACTCTCCTGAAAAAAATTGAGGGCGAGAAAAAGAAGAATGCTGCATATTGTATTGCACTATCTGACATGTTGAAATACTCTCCTGGAAAAAATTGAGGGCGAGAATATGTATCCTTATGTTCAGACTTCCTTGTACAGCAATGTTGAATTTATTATTGTTTATTTCTCCAGAGGAAAGAAGAGATAAAGTTTGTTTGTAGGGGCAGCCTACGAATCTAGCGATAATAAAACGTAAACATATCTGTAGCTACGTAATTTAGTATTGATATTGAAGTTGAAAAGTATTTTATTTTTCCTCTGCTAAATGAAGCCTATTTAATTCAATTCAATCGAATTCTCAAGTTTATACCTACCTAGGGGTCCAGGGTTCTATATTCTCGCATCCACACCTGTGGAGTAACGGTTAGCGCGTCTGGCCGCGAAACCAGGTGGGTTCGATTCCCGGTCGGGGCAAGTTACCTGGTTGAGGTTTTTTTCCGGGGTTTTCCCTCAACCCAAATTTGAGCAAATGCTAGGTAACTTTCGGTGTTGGACCCCGGACTCATTTCACCGGCATTATCACCTTCATCTCATTCAGACACTAAATAACCTAAGCTGTTGATAAAGCGTCGTAAAATAACCCAAAAAAAATCTGTATTCTCTGGTTATAATGCAACGTAAGCATAGCATGTGATCATACATAATTCAGTATTCATACTGAAACTGTAGATTATTTTATTTTTCTCTGTTAAAATAAGTCTATCTAATTTAATTTTATTCTCTTTTACGTATCTAGAGGTCCAGGGTTCTACAGTCTGGCTAAGAATCCAGCTATAAGAATATAAGCATATCTGTAGGCCTAATTCAGTACTCATATTGAAATTGAAGATTATTTTCTTTTACTTTGTTAAATCAAGCCTATCTAAAATTTCATTTAATCCTCAAGCTTATACCTATCTAGAGGTCCAGAGTTTTATGTTCTATCACTCTGGCGTGGGCAGTATAAGCCTACGAGTGAAGGTAGTTACATATAAGTGAATATGAAAACCATAACCCAATACGCTAATATGTTTTCGCGGGATATCAGCCGAGTTAAGATTTTGGAATGCTCCAAGCTTTCGACTGCTATCTCTGCAGCCATCTTCAGGGAAGTGATGTCCGAACTGAAAGTCGAAAGGTTATATAGATGTTAGGCTGTCTCAGGTGAAACGGGATTGGTTGGCGGATCGGCCAATCCGGGGCCAAAATCTTAACTCGGCTGATATCCCGCGAAAACATATTAGCGAACCAACGCCGAGAAAGCCTCAAATCATACATAACCCAATAATATCGTTAATATATTGAAGGTAAATCTGTATATTAGAAAAAGGTATATAATGTAATATATTATATACAACGCAAAGTTTTTAAAATAGAAATTGAGTTTTGGAATTATAAAATCTCCTCGTTTCTAGCATTCCTGTATTTATTTATATTTTTGGCAGGTTATTTTACGACGCTTTATCAACATCTTAGGTTATTTAGCGTCTGAATTAGATGGTGATAATGCCGGTGAAATGAGTCCGGGGTTCAGCACCGAAAGTTACCCAGCATTTGCTCATATTGGGTTGAGGGAAAACCTCGGAAAAACCTCAACCAGGTAACTTGCTCCGACCGGAAATCGAACCCGCCTGGTTTCGCGGCCAGACGCGCTAACCGTTACTCCACAGGTGTGGACCGCCTGTATTTATTTTAAAAGTGAAATGTAATTAAATTGCTTCATCTTATAAAGTTTTTAATGCTCTTAAGCAAGAATGTTGTTAATACTCTTCGTATAATTCATCGAAAAAGAAGCAAGAGTGTTTATGTTTACAATATCAACCAAATATCTCATACGTTTAAGCAATATTTCGTCTTATACCATGTATAATATTCCAATGAAAAGTGAAAATCATATCCGTGGTTATTCTCAGCTTTCTTCTTGCTTTCCATGTTGTATAATGTCACTGCTAACACATACTACTAATATAGTCTATTTAAAATATCGTACGATGAAGTAATACACCATTCTAAAAATCGTCAAATAATTAACACGTTTTGCGTTATTTTCTAGGAGAGGTAAATACAGGTAGCCTACAGTATACCACCTATTTGAATTATCTCTTTGTCCTGTCCGAGAATACGAGATAACTTATGTACTCCTAAACCACACGCCTCTGCAGTCAGATTCTTTGTTTCTAAAAAACTGACACACATTGCATCATAAGCTAGTCCTTCAGAAAAATTATAATACAGAAAATACAATACTCCTCGCCTGCGAGTGTAGGACTATCCTTTCGCGTATAACAGATGAAAAACCAGAGCCACTTGCAATCTCTTCAAGAGCCATTGTTACGGTAAGTTACACAACACATAAGAGAAAACAGTCCACGTCTGAATTTGAAAATAAACAGAATCTATCTTCGTTTACAGAAAGGGACTTCAGAGCAAAATATGTTGTATATTGCAGGTTGGATATCTCTGTTTAGTCTTAAAGCGATAACACGCGAACCAGTTGACATACAATTGCCATTCTTGTACAGTTAGATTCAGAATTCGCAGCTCTATCGAATGGCACAGCTTAAAATTCACTCCTAGCCATAAATATTGTGCGCGCAAGAAAGAAACTAATACGCGACGCTTCAGCGAGACTTCGCGACGATTTAACTAGGCAACATCGCTTCACTGTTACTGGCTACTCGAGCTAGACCGGCCTGAACTAGCTCCGCCTTATATGCCTTCTTATTCTGAAAGCGCTTTTTTTTTAGTGGTGTGGCGCGCGCAGTTCTGGCATAGACCTACTAAATAACCGCTAGACCGCTCACTGGCGCTAGTGTTATGCTCCCAAATTGAACAGCCGACGAGCGGCAATTTGTTTGGTAGTGCTGAATAAGTATGGTTCTTTCGTGTGCTGCTTTTAATTACAGCAATGCACACGGATGTAAAGATAAAGAAGGAAGGAATGTTATATTTTACAGGTTAGTTAATCCATAATTTCTACGACGAATTTTTCTCCATATTATGTTACAGACGACAAATTATTGTACTTGCCATGTGACTCATCATGCTTCAAGTTTCCTCTGAGTAAATACTCGTATTAACCGAAAGTGGATAGGTGCAAACCGCAGAGAGAACTTCTACTCTACAATGAATCATTGAGTGTGTTCAACTCATTTGAAGATAGTTATACTTTTCAAACTACGTTATTACACATTGTTATTGTCCTTCATTCACTCCATATCATTCATTTACTTCAAACAGCTGTTGTTTCAGGGCATATATGAACAATTATTCACCGAATTTAAAGATACAGAAACTGCATAAATTATAAAATGGTATCTTCTTTTAAATATAAATGACAAAGTAATTCTTGTGTTAGTTACGGATTAATGAAACATTTTCTTCTGCTGCTGCTGTTGTTGCTACTGCTACTACTGCTGCTGATAATAATAATAATAATAATAATAATAATAATAATAATGCTTTCTTTTCGACTTCATACAGCAGTTTAACCTACTGACTGAATTAAAAAGTTGACATAATAATTCTTTTATTAACCGTATTTATGAATATTCACATTCAGAGTTCCTATGAAAATGATGCAAGTCAGACAGCCAGGATTGCTGGATATCCATATTTAGGCGGGAGTCTCCCAATTTCCCTGTTGAATCCCGATTAAAGCGAGTTGGGATTGACAAAAATCCCGATTTTACAGATATTAGTCTAGAACATAGGATTTCTATAGCCTATTATCCGATATTTTTATTTATATATCGACTCAGATGGTAACATTGAAAACATAGAGGTAACCCGCGGATATTTAGTAAGTCCTGAGTAAGTCTATGAGGTAGCCTAGCTGATTGCTGTAAGGCAAATAAACTCGCAAAATAATACTTCTAGTTCTACCGCATTGTTTATTAATCCGTTTCGATCCCTAGTCACTGCTCTCGTAATTAGTAAACATTGTATATTTTAAGTGCGTCGAGTGGCAAGAAAGACAGCGTTTTGATATCGTATTTTACACTAATAGCAGACACAATTGCTGCGTTTTATAGTTTAGTGAACTATGTTTAAACATGGATTCATCGTCAGATATTGAAACTGTTGGAGTACCGGTTCCGAAAAAGAAAAGTTGCAAAATTAATTTTGTAGAAAATGATTAAAACATATTCGTGGTTAATAAAAGAAATAAATTATTATAGTGTTCACTGTACTGTGTGTCCTTTGTATTTTAATGTTTCTCACGAAGGCGAATAGGCCTATTAGCCTACATTAAAAGACACGCAAACACTATTTTACAGAAAACTATTATAAATCTTATAATAAAGTATTGATAAGTCTGTCTTAAGTTAGCTTCTGATACCCAGATTTCCCTCGCAGAAAATCTAACAACTCTACAGACAGCAGAAACGGTATTAAAGGTATCCCGCAAAGGAAATATTGTTCCTTTAAACAAAAACATTTAGCTTTCGGATACGCAATACAGCACGTGTTCAAATAGCGGTTTCGAAATCCCGCGCGGTTTCGTCCAAACAAATGGCGGCTTTCCGCTGCTTCAATTTGGGAACATATTTCTCGCTTCTCCGCTACGGCGTGGTAGGGGCTCGCCTATAATTGGATTTAACCGAAGTCTATGATTAAAGCTGCCTAATTAATTTGCCCAATTGAATAAAAGTTGTCGAGAGTCTCACGTTAACCCAGCGCTTTCCTAATAATCCGCCACTGACCCCCTTAGCGATTACGATAAGGTGACGCAGGTCACAGCAGTTTATATTTCCCATCCCACTCTGCAGTCTGCTCTCCTAGTAAACAAACTATTTCAAATTGCGTCACGTAACCAACGAGCTCGACACGTAACCAAAAATTGTGCCCATGGGGTATGGTTTCGAATTTTGTTAATGTGGTCACGGCTGACTAGATCGTATTGAAGAAGTACCGTCATTGGAAGAAGTCAACTATTCTTATTGCATTCTAACGTGTAATTTTTGGTGTGTTATTTCACTATTATTATAATATTCTATATTCTGAACGATGAAGAAGTGAAGAAATCCATTCACTGTAGTTCATTTTCATGTTAATACGTTATAGAGGTAAGTTTTACCCGTAAATATTGCCAATTAGTGCATTCCGCATTGCTCTTCTGGGTGATTGGAGTCATTCAGAATTATGTTCTGCAATGCATTTGCTTTTCTATGGTGGATGTAGGCTATAATTCACTCATCCCGGGGAAAAACCAGATGCAAAAAAATCACATTTTTCAAGAAGGACTTTTTTTCTTTTATTTTCAGTAATTCTATGTCACTCATTTAGTTGGGGAACCATATAATTGTTGCGTTTAATATCAGAAATCAACAGGTTATGATGAATGTAGGCTATAATTTACTCATCCCGGGGAAAAACCAGATGCCAAAAAATCACATTTTTCAAGAGGGACATTTTTTTTTTATATCCAGTAATTCTATGTCTCTCATTTAGTTGGGGAACCATATAATTTGTTGCATTTAATATCAGAAATCAACAGGTTAGTGAAATATGCCAGTTGAACAAGCGTTTTCTGATACTCATGATTTATCTGTTTCTGGCCGCTACCAAAATTGACTTATTCCATTATGATCCAGGTATATTCTTGACTAATCTGTTTATGTCCGCAATCAAAATTGATTTATTCTCTAATGATCAAGTGTATTCGTGACTTACATCTTCCTTGCCGCTATCAAATCGACTTATTCCCTTAAGGTTAGTTGTATAACATACTATTACTTTACGATTATTTTGGAATCATATTTTTCGTATATGTAGTATATTATGTGATTAATTTATACACTGTGATTTTTAGTCATATTTTTTCATAACTACTGTAGTTGTAAAAAATAGGGAATTATAAGATTTAAGTCTATCGATATATAAAAAATTTATGAAATTTATCTAACATTTGTGTTATTCATATCTAAACAGCTCTTCATTTTCATTTCATTTATATTGTTAACTTACATTAATCATTAATAAGAAATAATACACTTAAATTTAGACCACTGCATAGACATAGTAAAAATATGTAAGAATTGTGTGCATAACATCAAGATTAAATCATTATAAAAAGTATAACATTGTTCCTTATTAATAAAACAAAAGATATATGTATCTCCCATTACTTAATGACAGAAAAAAACTTAACAACAGTATTCTAATAATGTCGGTACTAGTAGGGCTGTTATTCACATTTCTTCATCGCATGAAATCAAATCTGTATCCATAATATGAATGTTACAATTTGTCTTCAAACTCACATAGAAATCATGAAAAATTGGATCAGTGCACTTCAGTAAATCGAGGAGAACGTCCTTTTTTATGCGCTATTGAATTAGGTCCTTCATGGTAGTTTCATGTTTCAGTCGATAGTGCAATAGTTCCATGAATTCTGTAATTCAGTTTTTGAAAATTTTTACTTTCTTCATGTGATGTTTTGTACAGAATTATGCCATAATCATTTATCTCCCTCATTTTGCATGACTCCACAAAAATTTTTCTTTGTCTTAATTAATTTTCCTGGCCACCACAAGTGATTGAGGAATGCAGCAAAATAAAAAAAAACTACTTTATACCATTTCGATCACTTTGAAAGGACTTTTAACAGAGGCTGTGCGAACAAACTGGTACCAGTCCCTAGGGTAAAAGTTAGCTACATCTGAACTCTTCTTTTGTCTTTTAATTACAGAATGATCATAATCACACTCAACATGTGAATAACCCAATGTTATAAATTTATGATCAGTTTTCTGGAAAGTTGTAGTCAACATGAAAATAATATTTGATTATTCCTATTCTGGCCTCCACAAGTGTCACTATAAACTATTACATGTTTTACATTAGAAGGAAGATTAGGAAAATTTTATAAATACACGATGCTATTTCATTTGCATCCCTCGCAGCAATAGCCTTGTGCCATATGTAGCAAGTTACTTCTTGAGTTGTGCAGTCGTGGAGGGTCAAAATCCAAGTCCTCAATTGTTTTCTTATAGAAAGCAATGCTCGTTTTTAAGTTAGGTGTTGGGAGACATTGCTGTAATTGAAATGCCACGATTCTCATAAAGTTTTCATTCTTTGAGGCACTTTTATCATCCAGTTTTGTAGTATGTTTTTTCTGCTTCTTCTTTGTGGTTTGTACACGCATTCTGTAAATCTATACTCCCAATCTTACGTATCATTCTAAAGAATGTTAAGCCTCATCTGATAATAATCACACTTATGATAAGTATCAGTCTTTGGTATTTTGAAGAAGAGAATAAATGAATGAAATATTGTTTCATAGATTGTTCTGTTTACTGGTTGAACCACTTTTCACAATGCTATTTGTTCATTACTGATAATATTTAAATGTGCAGGTAAAATTTTATTTGTTACTTTCTTTGGAGTAATGACTTTGTGCATTGAGAAAAACATAATATTATGATTTCGAACTTCAGTCTTATCTTCTTATGATTGCTTTCTTCATTATGGTTTTCCCCCTCTCTTGTCTCTGTCTGGTAGTTGATGTTTTCCCTAGTTTCTTAGCTAATATCACTTCAATGAGTGCATTAGTTTCACCTGATTCCTTTAAGAAATAGCCTTTCCATACCTCAAAATTTTCATCATATACATTCAAAGTGTACGCAGGAGTAAGTAAACTATTTTTTTCCCTCCAATTCCTCAGCATTTCTTAACCTGCATGTCGCCTTTGTCTTCTAATAAGGCTAGATGTATAGGGCCGTGACACTTTCCTATCACGATTTCCTATTGACCAGTCTTCAATAAATAACCATTGTATTTCAAAATCTGTGAGTTTGTCCTTGTATTTCATTCTACAATCACTCAATGGGTTAGATTATCTAGCAGCATGCTCCTTATTTTTAACGTAGATATAAATAATTTTAATATTCTTATATATATCTAATACAATTACTACATACCTTATTGGCTAAATGTTGTAATCCTTCTTTACTGGTTCCCAAAATCTGAAGTATTTTCAGAGCTCTGTAAGACATGTTTCTAAACCGAAAGTTATCAACAAACTGATACAAGGAAGTGAATTATTGCATTGCAAGTGAAGAATGGTTATCGTTGATGCAGCTGCATTATTAATAAACAAAACTCGTGATAAATGCAATTGATTCTTGTTAATATTATAGCGAAAAAATTATAATTTAATAATTTCATGAAATCATCAAACAACAAATTATATTAAATCATTAATCGAAACTTAAATCGGTATCACAATACTAAGATAATTATTTAAAATGCATAAAGAAAGCCTGATACAAAAGAAGCGGTAAATTCACTTACCTGTTTATTACCATACGTGAGATAAATGTCAAAGGTGGTAAAAACCAGATAACTTGATTTTCTGTTTATTTCCAAGACTGTCATAAAAGTCAAAGGTGGGAATTACAAGATAAATAGACATATCTGTTTCTTACCGGGGATTTTATAACCTGTCTGAATTACGTTAAAGTGAAATTTGCTTATACTACCAATATTATTAAGAATTGACTTATTTTGTTACCATCAAACGACGGAGAAAGAGCAAAAAATAAGTACTAGCAATAAAAAATTGACTTATCTGGTTTTTCCCTGGGATGAGTGAATTTACAGGTTATATATCTTACATTACTTAACGACACTTGCAGAAATGACAGAATTCTTGCGGATCATTGAGATAAGATTGAATTCTCTCAAGTGGTAAATTTAATAAGTTAATTGAGAGTTGATTTTAAATTGTCAACAGTGAATAGACACTTCGGTGTATGGTTAACGGTAATTATTTACGTTAACTATCTCGTCTATTTCTGGCCAAAAATATAGGCTGAATCTTTCTTATGTCCCAACCACTATAGGAACTTGATAAAATACCTTGAAAATGTCTTGGATTTATAGTGTTGATTAGTAGAAATTGATGTGATCACTGGGAGAGCTATAAGCCCACCCAGCCTGCCCTAAATACGTACCTTACTTATATACGAAAATCGTCATGCGTGAACGAAGAATACCGCCATATTTCTTTAATGGAACAGTGGGTTTCAGTGTTGCCAACTTAGTAATAATACTACACACCTAATCAAACCTAACTTCATCTTTCTCATAATACTACACACCTAATCAAATGTAATATAAGCTATCACATAATACACACCTAATCAAACCTAACCTAACCTGTCACATAATACTACACATCTGTAGTAACATTCCTCACTTTTAATATAATTTCGTTTTCTTGTATTGCCGGCTCTGCCGATCATGTCGGTTTCCATCTAGTGGAAGTGGATCTTACTAATACTACTAATTCGAAGAAGACGCTATGGCGGCTTTCATAATAATTACATTTTACATGTTTCGTGATATACTAAATGTGTTAGTGTAGTAATAATTCTATATACTGTATAGTTACAATAAGATTTGAAATGTGTTGTGGTTGTGATAAAAATATTGAAAATTTGTTTATAGCGCCACATTGGCAGTGATAAAAGTGTGCAATATTCGATCAGTGTCTGGTGGATGCTTTAGAATGACATTATTATTATTATTATTATTATTATTATTATTATTATTATTATTATTATTATTATTATTATTATTATTATGTATCTGTATATTTATATTTGTATTGAAGTCCACACCTGTGAATTAAAGGTTGGCGCGTCTGGCCGCGAAACCAGATTGTCCAGGTTCGATTCCCGGTCGGGGCATGTTACCTGGTTGAGGTTTTTTCCGGGGTTTTCCCTCAACCCAATATGAGCAAATGCTGGATAATTTTCGGTACTGGACCCCGGTCTCATTTCACCGGCATAATCACCTTCATTTCATTTAGACGCTAAATAGCCTAAGATGTTGATAAAGTGTCGTAAAATAACCTACTAAATTAAAAAAAAAAAACAAATATTGAATTTTCCTCGAATTTTAAAACAAAATTTTTGTTTTATAAATTTTTAGCCCTCTAATGCGTATTTTCACTCTCAACCAAATTAAAAATATACAATATTCTGACACAAATTATTTGTTGAAATAATTATAATTTCTCTGTACGATATTCAAATATATGTCACTCTACATAAAGTAATAAAAAAGACATAAAGTAGGCAAATATCTGCTAATCTAGTTCACATATACTATCCTAATCTAACGTCTTGATCTAACCTAACCTACCGTAAACTGGGGAGACTTTGATAGTTTTTTCTTTACTGTGATGTAGTTTCCAAGAACATTGTATTATAAGAATGATAAAAATTCCTACAGAACCAGGTGACTTCTAGATTCTCTACAACCTATTGAAATTTCAATAAAATGTAACAAATCTTAGAAAACAATAAGTTATTGTATATCCAATTCACCCCACCTTAGGGTGACTTTGATGTGTCATTTTAAAATGCGTAGAATGGAAGGAAGAGATACCCAATGTATCAATCTCGCCCCACAGTAAAATCTGCCAAGCCATTCTCATACTATAGTATGTTAAGCTTATTGGATCTGTGGGGTGATTTTGATACCCGTTCATATGTGAATGTAAACAAGTTTAGGCTATATAAACAGAATTTGAGATGCATTAAAGGAGATATGTTACAGTTGTATGAACACTAATAAGCACAATAAGTTTATTGAAGATGTTAGTCAGACATGTTTCGGAGATGCTTCTCCAGCTTCAGTGACTAATTACGACTGCAAAACGAAAACAATTATAATTAATAACTTGATTAGTTATGTTTCAAAAATTAAAAAGTGACAAATGGGAAAATAGAAAGCTTATCTTAATTAATGATACTTTGTAAACGTCTTTCATTGACTGGAAAAGTTAAAAATATAAAATGTAATAAGCAGTATATGTTATATCTTCTGTATATACAAGTGATAACTAAAAATGATATAAAAAACTGTAATAATGTATAATAAAAATTGAATAAAAATATGAAAATTGAATTGACATTTAAAAATTGAAAAGTTAAAATCTTATGATATATATATATATATATATATATATATATATATATATATATATATATACATTTTTTGATAAAAAAATTAACACAGGCCATATTTAAATAAAGATAAAATAAGATGGACAAAATTGCAACTTGGAAGAATGACTCACCGATGTGGTTCTGTTGTTCGAACCGTGCCCTTGCTTGGCTTAAAGGAGACTAACTGAGATGAAGGAAAGGACAGAAATTAGGTTAACTAATACTACGTTAGTTATTTCAAATTGGAAGTAATATAAAGGTCAAATAGAATGTTTTTTCGTAAATTGCTTTATCATTCAAATTGTGAGAATTTATGAATTTGTCTTTGCATATTTTGATAGATGCCAGAATATTTAATAAGTTATCTTTCCTATTAATATGTAAAATTTCCTTATCAGAGTTAATGTCTGTAAAATAATGTTGATTATTATATATGTGTTCACTGAAAGCAGAATGAGAAATTTCATGGAAGATATTTCTATGTTTTTTATATCTCATATTAAAATTTCTGCCTGTTTGACCTACATAAGTAGCATTACATTCTGGAAAATGACAATTTAATTTGTATACACCTGACGAACTGAATTTATCAAAATTACTATTATGAAATTTATTAAACAGAATTTTACCGATGGAGCTATTACATTAACTTTTACCGCGTGACGTTACCGGAATGCGTATGTGTTTTGTTTATGATGGCGTCGTCTGCAACAAAATTGAATACTTTTTCAAATGAAATGTTGATAGAATTGGTTAAAGGATACCCTGAATTATACAGAGTGAACCGTGAGTAATGTCATTAATTTCAAGAGATTATTCTTTGACATATTTCAAACAAAAAAGTGTAATACAATTTTGCTCGTTTTTTCTTCGTTTTCGAGAAAAAAATTATTTTATGTGAAACATTTCATAGTAGGCCTATATTTTGGAAAAGCCATTGAATTAACTTAATTTCCAATATGCTTTGTCAATTTAAGAGAGTAGTGTGTTATGTTAAAAAAAAAATAGGTTTGTCGTTTAAATAAGCAGAAATTTCATCTGAATAAATGTATATTTTCGTTCTGAAAAGAAATTTTAAAGCGTTAAATTTGTTAGATCAAATTTCTGCGTATTTATTATCATAATACAGTGCTCTCTTAAATTGACTGAACATATTGGGAATTAAATCAATGGTTTTCCCAAAACACGGTAAGAAATGTTTAATATAAAACAGTTCTTATCTCGAAAATGAAGCAGAAAGGAAAACAAAAAAAATTATTAATTTTATTTGTTTAAAATATCTCAAAGAATAACCATTGAAGAAAATGAAATTTTCCGAACTTAATGGGAGGCGTGGATGGAAAGCATTGTGTATTTCAGGCAAAGGAACCATAATATAAAGAGTGAACCGTAAATAATGCCATTAATTTAAAATATCCTTCTTCCACCTTCGTGAAATTGTCCTCAGAGAATTTCCACTTAATTAGGTACTTTTCAATTTATCCCAGGACTTGTTTCTAAAACTATAATGGACATTGTGGAAGTTACAATATGAAAATCGTAAGAGAGAGAACGTAGGAAATCCCCTGCAACCAAGTTCTTAAAGAGAGATACCAACTATTAGGGAAACCTAACCTCAAAGTTATGTTTAGACGCTCTGCTGGATGCCTCCCGCATTGGACATTTTGTATATGAGGGCCAATGATATGCAGGTCATCAAATTGTGAAGATGTCATTCACATATAGTTATTATATGTTAATTTCTTCTACTACAAAAATAGAGAAGGCAGGCATCGTTTCATTTTAAGTTTCCTAATCACACACAGCAGCGATTCAAGTTGCGGAATTGTGAACACCAGTCAGCGACGCGATACTACGATGTCGCGTCGCTTGTCGCGCATGTTGCGTCATTGTAAATCCAGCATTAGTCTTATAAGCAATATTGAAGTTGAGTTTTTTAAAGAGAGTGGTAATATTGTGGACGTATTGATTGGAATAAACAAAGCAGATATAATCTTTTGGTTCTTTATTGTTGGACAAATGTGTGAATGTTCTCAATTGTTTTTTTTTTTTCGATTTACATGTGAAATGATCTTATCTACCATCGTCGTGTTGTAACCATTATCTATTGCTATTGTGTATATAGTGTCTAATTCTTTATTATAATCAGATTTAGACAATGGAATACTAAGTAATCTGTTAATTAAATTATGCAGTCCTGTTCTTTATGCTGTTCAGGATGATTCGAGTGAATGGGAATTAAATGTGTAGTCTGAGTAGGTTTTCTATATATTTTGTATAGAAATTTATTAATCTTTCTTTCTATAGTTATATCCAAAAAATTTAAAGTATTGTTGATTTCATCTTCTATAGTAAACTGAATCCTAGGATGCATAGAATTTATGTTATCTAACAAATTTTGAGAATCAATGTTTTGGTAAATTAAAAAGGTGTCATCAATATAACGTATCCATTTGACGATCCTTTGTGTATTGGATTCTATGAATTAATTTTCTAAATCATCGAGAAAAATTATCAGGCTTTCTAGCAGAAAGACACATCATCATTGTCTTTGTCTTTCTTTTTCTCGGCTCTTTCTCTTTTTTATGAAGATGATTTGTGTATTCCTCTTCTGTGATATTCTTTGTTTTAGATTGAACAGCACACGTCGCATTGGTCTTTTTTAGGTGAGAATAACCCACGATTATGGGCATCAAATTGATCGTTAAAAGTTGTGATAGACACAATTCTGTTGCTATATCTTTCTTCCTCCATTTTCGTTTTGATTGCCAGATTGGTTCTAGATACAATTTATTTGTTCGTTTACGGCAGTAGTGAGATTCTATCACTGGTAATGCATCAAGGAACTCTTTTAAATAATTCCTGTTTACAGAATCGATATTACCTTTACTCGAAATCGCATTTTTCTTAATTTTTTCTTGTTTCTTGTAGCTCATCTTCACTTTCAGAAACCGATTCTTCTACAGCTGTTGCCTTTTGATTTAGCACCCAGTTTCTTACTGTCCATTCGCCCAAGCACAAAGTTTGCAGAATCATTGATTTATATACTTGCATTTGTTCACCAGTTTCTTCCCATTGTAGATGGTAATACAGTAAATTAGATCGACGAGAATTCTTAGCTATTATCTTCCTTTCTTTAACATACTTGTTATGCACGAGAAGCTGTACCATGATTCTCTTTTCGGACCATAATTTCTTTCAAAAGTCTACAAATATTTTCTGTTTCCTCTCTTCAGAAAACTTTCGACATTTTACACTTAAATTTCTTTTGCTTGCATTACAAGTAGAGAGTGGTCCCAATTTTCTTTCTTCCTTTCGTACAAGAAAATTTGGTGGCTGGTCATCATTTTTCTTCCTTCCTAAGTACTTTTCACATTTCATCCGTTTACTTTTATTAATCTTCACAGCCCATAAATCTTTCTTAGCTCTCCTTTTATGGCAACGTTTACACTTTTGATTTTCATTATTCTGAGGCTATCTCTCTTCGATTTCAAATTTATCCTGTGTTTTTTCTTGATTGTTTTCATCTTTTCTCGGCTCCAAGTTGCTGAGTTCTTGGTCATCTTCACTGTGAATTTGGTTCTGTTCTTGGTTATTTCCATTACGAATTTCTAAATCGTTGCAATTCTCAATGGAATTGATTTTATCAACTGTGTTGAACATGTTAGAAACCCCATCATTATCATTGAAGGAATTAATTTTTTAATTAGTTTTTTTTTAATTTCATTTTTTTTTTCAAATTCTTAGTCACGCAGCAAATGGATTGTGGTTCTTAAAGTAGAATAGAATTTACGTTGTTATTATTATGTCACTGTTCGTAAACATTTGTTATAATAAAATAAATAATTCGGTTAATAAAAAACCACTGATGATACACACATTATACTTCGGACATAGAGTATGTGTTGTCTAAATCCACAGTCAATTGAACCATACGCTGACCTCTAGACGTTTTGAAGTAAAAATATGCAAAGCTCAGACGCGTTGTAAACGTTAAAACAGAAAGTCATTCTTCAATAAATTTAAGAATGATAAAATCAGCACGAAAAGGCTAATAAAAATAAGAATACAACAATATTAATAAAATGTTCTGGACATTGTTTGTACTTACCTAAACACTTTTGAACTAATTTATTATAAAACTATTTGAGAACAGAACGTTAAGCTATTCTCTGGCCACATGGAAAACTACAACAGTTTTTACAATGCACGTTAATTAATTTATTTTTCAGACTGCAGACACTGCACCACTTTGAAGCTGTAAGGAAAGGAACGATGAAATGTTTAATTTAATGCTTTTCCTTATTACTACTGTATTGTCAATATCGTTTCGATATTGAATTACATTGCGTCTAGATGACAAGGTTGGTTTTGCAAAGCATACAAAATCGACATACAAGGTTTTCACATTTAAATTGATGGCTCGTAAGTCGGAAATTCTATATAATTTCGACATACAAGGTTTTCACATTTAAATAGTTGGCTCGTAAGTCGGAAATTCTATAATGCACAGAGATACGAGCTTTTCATTTTAAAATTAAAGTATAAAGAGATACGTGGTTTTCAAATTTTGTCTTTTTACATGAATAAAATTAAAAACTGACAATTTTGCAAGTGTACACCATAAGAGCACGGTCTTTCCTATAAATTTGAATGAAAATCGCATTTTCGACTTACGAGGTTTTGATTCTTAGGTGTCGATATAATAATCAACATTATTTTACAGACATTAACTCTTATATGGAAATTTTACATAATAATAGGAAAGATAACTTATTAAATTTCTGGAATCTATCGAAATATACAAAGACAAACTCATAAATTCTCACAACTTGAATGATAAAGCAATTTACGAAAAAAAACATTCTATTTGACCTTTATATTACTTCCAATTTGAAATAACTAACGTAGTATTAGTTAACCTAATTTCTGTCCTTTCCTTCATCTCAGTTAGTCTCCTTTAAGCCAAGCAAGGGCACGGTTCGAACAACTGAACCACATCGATGAGTCATTCTTCCAAGTTGCAATTTTGTCCATTCTTATTTTATCTTTATTTAAATATGGCCTGTGTTATTTTTTTTTATCTAAAAATGTATATATATATTAAGATTTTAACTTTTCAATTTTTAAATGTCAATTCAATTTTTATTATACATTATTACAGTTTTTTTATATCATTTTTAGTTATCACTTGTATATACAGAAGATATAACATATACTGCTTATTCAGAAATCAATTACATTTTATATTTTTAACTTATCCAGCCAATGAAAGACATTTACTGTACCGTCGCTGGGTCTGGTAGGACTTTTGATTGCTAATGAAATAAAAGATAAATATCTTAATTATACCAAATAACCCTGCCATGAAACGTTATAATCAGGATGGTAATCTACGTGTCGAGGTAGTTAAGTAACAACACACACTCCCTATGTTAAACACAAACATTTATTTAGAATAAACAACAAAATAAATTCGTAGCACAGAAAATATCTTCTTCACAGAGTAATGTTAATCAAATCCATCTAATTACCTTACATAGGTAGGTACTCCCCCTCGCTGGCATCCATCTTGTCATACAACCTTGACATAACCAACACTCAGCACACACATAGCCGTTACACTCAAATTGGACACCCCTCAAACGTCACACAACAATGGGTGCCTTCATTGTGAATTTCATACTCGTCAAATTCGTTCTGCTGCAATAACTAAGTAAAACGTAAACCAAAACCATCTCACTGAACTCCTTGTAGTTTGTGGTAGACTTTTAGTTGTATCACAGCTAGAGAAACAATAATCTGAAATAAAAATACCGACCGGTATTTAACCAGAGTTGACTGCACGCTAGTCAGACAGAAAAATGAATGCAGTTCAAGATAATTAGTACATCACAAAACTCTCCGCTAAACTCCACACGAATATCTTCTGTGATAAACTCGCAGGTTCCCACAACACGTTGGACTACGCAGCTACTAGTAGACTTATCAAACCCAGTTCGATCCCCGGCCTACATAGGAGCTCGTGCCCTTCACAACACACGTTCTACCTCCAAGCCATCCCTCTAGCGTACTGACGCCAAACCTTACACTTTGGACTACGCAGCTACTAGTAGACTTATCGAACCCAGTTCGATCCCCGGCCTACATAGGAGCTCGTGCCCTTCACAACACACGTTCTACCTCCAAGCCATCCCTCTAGCATACTGACGCCACTAGCCCGAACAACTCGCTTCACAGGCGAAATACCAAACGGTGTCTCTATCTTAACCAATCGGATAATGTAATGAAAAATACTAAATTCTCCCCAGGGTATCAACTAATCAGCAATAAATACTAATTCTCCCCAGGGAATAACCAATCACTCACCAGCCATAGGCTAGGCCCTTGTTTTCAACTTATCACAGATTACAAGAAAGAACACCATAGACTATGGGAAAACAGAAAGGTGAGAGGAAAGAAGCCATCTACGAGAAGTAAGAAGAACTAGATCAGAAAGGAAAAAACTACACGCCATCTATGAAGAGTTAGAATAATTAAAACTAACAGAGAAAAGTATAATGATAGAAAAATGTAAAAGAAATAGAAAGGAAAAGAAAGACGTGCCGAAATAAAACGGCACATTACAAAGTATCATTAATTAAGATAAACCTTCTATTTTCCCATTTGTTATTTTTTAATTTTTGAAACATAAGTAATCAAGTTATTAATTATAATTGTTTTCGTTTTGCAGTCGTAATTAGTCACTGAAGATGGAGAAGCATCTCCGAAACATATCTGACTAACATCTTCAATAAACTTATTGTACCTATTAGTGTTCATACAACTGTAACATATCACCTTTAATGTATCTCATAAATCAATGAACACTGTATTATTGACCTAACATGTGTGTTTTATCATTAAATATAAACAGAATTTGTTTTATGAAAAATTAGCCCTCTGAACCTTAACAATAACATAAATTTTAACACTTGAAATTCAATGTAGGCTGCCAAGTTTTAAAGTGAAGTCTAAATTTCTCTCACATGAATTTTCTTTTCAAATATGCTTCTAAATCTATCACCACTTTGTTCGGCTTTTGGTTTTGGCAAATCACCATGATGGTGATTGAAGATTTGCTGTGGTTGATCACTTTTTTCATATACTGTATACTGTGTATTTCTTCTACTGTAGAGTTAACTTCTTTCCAGAATCATTAAAAAAAAAATATATATATATATGTGTTCACGGCACATTTTTAAGTGTTTGCGTCAGTTTCGTGAAATATTCCCTGATAGAAACTTCGGAAACATTTGCCCTAGCATGCGAAATATTCTGTAAAATTCTTTGAGCAATCAGGGTCTTGTGGCGTTTGATGAAGCCTCGGGTTCAGTCAGTGCCTGGTACATTGTTACTTAATATTGATATATTTATTTCCTTTTTTATCTAGGTAAGATTTGTGAACAACTGTACATCAACCATCGACAAAAGGAAATCACTATCGCCACACCTGACAATTTTATTGCCCTGACTATATACTTTTCTTCTGTCTCAGATAGTACTGTTGGCCTCCTGGCTTATGAATATGCTTGCCATGAAATTTGTTAAGGGTGTGCCATATGGTATTTTGTATCTTTTAGTTGCTTGTTTGATAGATAATTTATTTTCACTTATTTTTAATAGCGTCTCGAGATCATCACTATTGTAGTTCCTATAACTATGAGAACTAGATGCTTATGTACGTGACATATCTTATCATTAGAATGCACTTTATTAACTTAACAGACTATGGGTAATAATACCGCAGCAAGCAGAATAATGCATGAGAAACAAACACAACATGAATATTAATTACATGCAGTTGTATCAAAGCCACCCCAGCAATGGAATCAAAGTAGTCACCTCACATAAAATAAAAGTCAATAAATAGTCCAATTTCTTTCGAAACGTGTAGTTTTTTAATTGGGTTATTTTACGACGCTGTATCAACATCTCAAGTTATTTAGCGTCTGAATGATATGAAGGTGATAATGCCAGTGAAATGAGTCCGGGGTCCAGCACCGAAAGTTACCCAGCATTTGCTCGTATTGGGTTGAGGAAAACTTCGGAAAAAACCTCAATTAGATAACTTGCCCCGACCAGGATTCGAACCCGGGCCACCTGGTTTCGCGGCCAGACGCGCTGACCATTACTCCACAGGTGTGAACAACATGTAATATAAGTGAAAATGTTCAGAAAGTAGTGTTAACAATTAGCTTTTAAAGTATTAGGATTATTATTATTATTATTATTATTATTATTATTATCATCATCATCATCATCATCATCATCATCATCATCATCATTAGATGCTGGAGTTCCAAAAGTTTCTATACTATTTTTTTTTAACAATAATGCACCTTTCACAATAACAATGGATTTGTAATATATCAATACATATTACACAGCAACAAAGTACATAATTTAAAACTAGTAGAATCAATGATCGCAACCATGCATTTGAAAATTTCTCAGCACACTTCGAAACTTTACCATAGCCGTCTGGACCATACCTTTCCTTATAACATATGTTCAAATATATATTAACACAAATGCGGAGACATAACAAATCTCTTCCACGCAGAAATTAGTACATGTAACTACTTTTCATACCTTTTTATTCTCTATAAACCGAGCTAGTTAATCTACATAGGTTAATGGCGTAATTGATTAACTATGCCTTGCATCAAAATCAGTCTCCAACTCCTAAGAAGTCTGGTCATGTAGCCCGTATGTTTTGTACTTCGTGTAGAGATAACAATTATAAAATTGAGGTAAAACTGTAGTCCATCATGACGGCTTTTTTATTTGTCCTTAAAAAAATGGCCACATTTCATGGTTTATCAGAAACGAAAATTACTGCAAAGTGGCAGAAAATACAGTTTAAATTTCTGAAAGCAAATGGAACATTAAGATAATTTCTACAACAAGAATTACAAAATAACTTACTTTTTACAAACGTAGTAGAATTGTATTCTCCTTTAACAATTTTCACACCAAGAAACGTACATACAAGGCATATGAACCTTAAACAAACCAAATCTAACCTGTCACTAATTTGTAATGTTTCATTTGGTTTTAGAAATTTAAAGTGTTTCCGCAACTTTTAAATAATTCTCATTTCTGATCATTTATGAAATATGCCCATTGTTGCAATAAAAAAGACACTGGTAAAACCAGTGCTGAGATAGTTCCGGTGATTTCGGAAGTGAAAATTGTTGAATTTATAAGGGATTTTGCATGGAGGTGCAGTTCATCATAAATGCAAGGCATAACAAAAGCCTAAACTAACGAAACCTAACCGTTCACAGATTCGTATATGCAAGGTGTATAAACGGAATAAGAAGATAACTACCGTACCTCAGTGCTAGTTCAGTCCTAGCAGTTTCCTGAAACTGATTTTCCACAACGAAACACTCTACTTTTCCATTACGCATTCACAACACTTCTTCAATTTTCACAAATATATTTATCTGACAATACGCCTTGTCTTAACAAAGAAGACCGCCGTTCTTCAATAATGAATAATGGTCCCTTTAAAAATGCTAAAACCATCCACTGACAACCATCACATGAACCACTGTTCCATGGTCATTAACTAAAAGACTCAGTCATATATCTTCGCGGAATATACTCAAATCTACCAGGCACACAAACGCCAAATGGATGGAAATCCATGAACTATCATAAATTACAAAAAAATATTGCCATATTAACTTCACCATCTCAGAAGCATACCGGAAGCTACATTCTACCACGAAAACAGGTAATTTCACAAAAATGAAATAAACACACAACAAAATTTTTATTGCTTGATCTCCACGTCTTAATTATAAATAAATGCCCACAAACCGACATTAACTGCGAAAAAATGATTTTTATAATTTTTCCGCGTTTTCATGATGGGTAATGTAATTACAAAATTGGATTCTAAAGCCTGGAATGAAATTTCTATCTGTGGATTAAGAAGAATGAATAAGCTCACATTTGAGTGAGCTAACAAACTGTTCACTGCCATGAATAATCTCTCCTGCGAAAAACATACGAGTAAAAATTTATTTGCAAATTGACTTGTGTTGTAATTAAAAAAATAATGAATACAGAATTCATAAATAGATCACAGAAACATAAAAGCAAAATGTCCTATTTTTAAATGATTGTAGGCTATTTATTTTAGACATAATAATAAAGCAATGTCAAGGGTGTACAAAGAATGTTACAGGTGTAAGAAAATACTCAACTTCTGCATTCAACTTGTAAAATTTCTTAGATTTTTTATGATTAGACTGTTAGTAGAAGCTATGGAGTAAGTTTTTAGAACTTGCATTGTATGTTTGACGACGTTCGTGGAATGTTGTAGATTTTCCACTGACGAGTTTATTTAGCAGAGTTTATATACCTCTGATATTCTGACCATGACATCGTCTGGACCATTTTGTCAAGCAACCGGTGTGTTGTACCTGTTGCTGCCTAATTGAAACGTAAGTTAAGAGTTATTAACACTTCGATCACACTACGCAGCACACAGGAGAATGACGTCTGTTTTGTGTTGCGTCATTTCATAATGAAATGAAACTGAGACATGGTATAACTTTGCAAATATATACATTTTTACGGAAGATTTTAATAAGGAGTATTGTAAATTCGAGGATCAGTAAGAGGTTGGTTTGCCCAGGCTTTCGGTATGTCTTGCATCTACTTTATTTCTTAGATAGATGGAAAACGAGGGTAATTGCATAGGATATACCAACCTTTTACGGAGGTTTTTCCGCTAACAACGTCACTGGACATGCAACTTCTTCTCTGTGTGTTTTGCATTAGTTTTACTAGAAAGTTTTATTTTTATTATGCTCCAGAGAGAGAGAGAGAGAGAGAGGGAGGGAGGGAGGGAGGGAGGGAGGGGGGAGGGATGGAGGGGGGAGGGAGGGAGGGAGGGGGAGAGAGAGAGAGAGAGAGAGGGAGAGGGAGAGGGAGAGAGAGAGAGAGAGCTCTCTCTCTCAGTATGTTAAACAAAATCAAAAAAAGAAACAGTAAAAAGGTTTATTTTACAAAATATTTAGGCCTTAAATTCTACCTAACTTTTCTTTTCGTTATATAAATCTTTCAGCATGAGGTTTGTATAAAAGAAATACCCTCAGAATAAAGGAACAATAGATACTGTAATATATATAACAGCAGTGCCAACTAGTGACCGAACTATACCAAGCGATGTTAGACAAAATATCAACGATATGTCTGTAGTAAAATTCGTGACTATAAGTTTAAGAGTTGATTGCCATAGTCAAGTGCATAGATGATTGTTTAACCGTCGCACTTAGCTGCTCTAGAAATTCATGCTACTTATCTGGTGTCTTTTTGGACCTCAAGATTATTTATTGTTAATACTTATGATATTTTATAGCTTAATGCATTTTTAAATACTTACCAGTACAAGGAAATTGGAAGTTTCCATTTCACCTAGATTTACCCACTATTTTTAAACAATGAGTGAATTAATACATTTAATTAGTTTAATGGCAGACTATTATTTATTCCGTATCTGTGTTTTTATTTTTTTCAGTTGTCAGAGAACACTTTCACGTTCCTTGAAATAAAACACGAAAAGGAAATTGTTATTGGTTCAAGTGTTCATTATTATGTTCGAACATTTAATTAGTTTAGTCTCATCACATGTTGCAGTAGAAAGAACAAGAAGCCAATTTTATTAATGCAAGTAATTACTCTTGAATCTACAACATTTTACTCATAGTCTACACGGCAGTTTATGCTGTATTTGCGTCATTTATTTATTTTTCAAAGTACATGTTCACTTTGCATAAATAAAACATTATCACTGCAAAATAATTCAAACTACAAATGAAGACATTTTCTATAGCTAGCGTTATGCACGAATCCAAGCAATCAACATGAAAAAAAATTAATCAATATATAATTATGAAACAATAATTTTAATTGTAAAGGAAACTAACATAACCAAGGATAGCATATCTACGTCACTGGAATGTTTCAGAGTATATGGATGTATATATTAACAACAAAATATGATGTGGGGTTAGAAAAGACCACAGGTAAGTGTCGAGGGATAGTGGCTGGTTTTTTAATGCACCGAAAGAAAATATTATATTGGGTTAAAAATGATACAAGCCTCTGATGCTGGGTAACTATCGGTGCTGGACCCCGGACTCATTTCACCGGCATTATCACCTTCATTTCATTCAGACGCTAAATAACCTAGATATTGATACAGCGTCGTAAAATAACCCAATAAAATAAAAAAAAAACTTACTAGCATTTTCACACATTACATCATAATGAAGCTTGCCTTAGTTTTGCCATTAATGATGTTCTTATGTAAGCAATGGAATTTTCAGTATGTATCATATAGTTGTTTCTTATTAATATATCACAACATATTCATTAGCTCCCATAAGACCTACACTGATAACATATTTTTACTCACAATATACTATTAAATCTAAACACATATCCCCAGGTACATTAACTGAACATGCAACAACTTGATAAATGGAAGCTAACAAGTTTAGATAGTAAGGGTACACAACAGTATGAAACAAAACTGTGATATAATATACAATTAACTTTTACATGTAGCCTAGTGTAATATTTACGACAAAATTAATTCCATAAGAAAAACTATTCGATTGTAATTGCTATAATGGTCTAAAAATTAGCTTTTAACAATATATCTGTGTTGTGTACCACAGGAAACAATGTTTGAGGTCTTTAGTGGCTCATAGTGATATCAACGTTGTTGTAATATCTTAGTTTAATTGTCTCTTATTGCTGTTAACTCTTATGCAAGGCAAGGCATACCAGTATTATGTTTAATTTCTGTAGATGTGTATTAAAATATTACTGTAATGCAAGGGCGAAAGAAATGGATATCGCAGATTGTGTCTCGTTTCGAATGGTTCATTCTTTCCTATATAGAGTTTATAATTGAGTCATAGTCATAATGTCCAAACCAGAATGTCCGAAGCAAACATGTCCAAAGTATAAAATATCCAAACACAAAAATGTTTATTACAAATATGTTCAAATTAAAAAAAAATATCCAAAGCAAAAATGTCCAAACTCAAAAATATCCAATACAAATATGTCGAACCCAAAAATGTAATGTCCAGAGGAAAAATGTCCAAAGCAAAAATGTCCAATGTCGAAACCAAAAATGCCTGAATTAAAATGTCCGAAGAAACTATATCAAAAATGTAAAATGTCCAAACACAAAAATGTCCAGTAGAAATGCGTTCAGAATTTAAATGTCCAAACACAAAAATGTCTGTTACAAATAAGCTATGTCCAAACCAAAACATTCAAACGAAAATGGTCCAAATAAAGAAAGGTGAGAAGTAACTTATGTTACATACCGAGTTTCATAGCAATTGGGTCAGCCATTCTCGAGTGATTAAGCAGCCTATAATGAAATGGGGTAATGGGGTAATAATAATAATAATAATAATAATAATAATAATAATAATAATAATAATAATAATAATAATTTATTTATTTATTTATTTATACTGGCTGAGTTAAGACCATAAAGCCTTCTCCTACACTCTACTAGGTCACAAAGTATACAAGAGGTGAAATTTAACAGAAAGGTAAAGAACAGAATACTAACATATTACAAAAAAGTAATAGGATGATCGCTGAACTATATGCTTTTTACAGAGCTTTATTGTTTTTAATTAGACAATCCGTTCCGACGCTTTAAGTGCGATTCATTCCTTGCAATATTTAATTATGATGATCCACTTGTGTTAAGAACTCAGGATCTGTTCTACACTCTCATTAGCTCTGATTATGAGATTGGAGTAGTGTGGATTCTTGGTCATGTAGGAATTCCAGGAAGTGAGGCCGCAGATGCTGCAGCCAAGGCTGGTGCACTGAATGGCTCTCTGGTATATTGGCGCAAGAGGTGGCAGGACATTCGAAACTTCTTGAAATATAAAATATGGTGGCAATGGGAAGGAGAATGGTCTGCACAAGAAGGAAACAAATTACGAAGTATAAAGAATACTGCTCGAGTTTGGGATTCGTCCACAAGAGCGTCACGACACGAGGAGGTTTTACTCACCCAGTTGAGGATTGGCCACTGTCATCTAACACATGGCCATCTCCTATGTGGCAAGCCTCAGCCGGAGTGTATATGTGCTGTGTTGTGGAACATTTTTTATTGCTTTGCAAAAAATATGACCATGTCCGTCCACAATATGGAAATTGGCCGACTCTACATGATGCTCTTGGAAATGATTTTAATTTTATAAATGCAGTTCTGAGATTTTTATCGAATACAGGACTGGATAAGGTGATTTTGTTTTTTATTGATACGTTTTATTTATCCTCCATATCCTTTGCATCTGGAGGTTACATTTGTTATTTCATATGTGATTTTACATAGTTGACATTTCGGACCTTAAACATCCGAATATTTTATAAAATTTTATTGTTTTTGAAATGTGATACACAATTTATCTCTAGTGGCATTAGTTTCATTATTTTATTGGTTCGTTTTTGAATACTACCTAGGGTCGTAGGTCTGCTCACTTTTGTCGACCTGGTTGGCGAGTTGGTATAGCACTGTTCTTCTATGCCCAAGGTTGTGGGTTCGATCCCGGGCCAGGTCGGTGGCATTTAAGTGTGCTTAAATGCGACAGGGTCATGTCAGTAGAATTACTGGCATGTAAAAGAACTCCTGAGGGACAAAATTCCGGCACATTCAGTGACTCTGATATAACCTCTGCAGTTGCGAGCATCGTTAAATAAAACATAACATTTAACTGCTCACTTTTAAGATTGTTTAGAAATCACCTTGTGTATACTGCATTTGTGTACCTCGTTTTACAGTGACAATACTTTTTAGTTCTTTTAGCTCTCTGATTATTGTATTATTTGTGTCTTTGTTTTATGAAGAATTTTAGATAAGGGGGGAAATAGCCATAGTAGGTGACGCAGCCTGTTTAAACCTTACTACTACTACTGCTACTACTACTGCTGCTACTACTACTACTACTACTACTACTACTACTACTACTACTACTACTACTACTACTACTACTACTACTACTACTGCTACTGCTACTGTATTTTTAATGTGAGTTTATTATTACATAAACAGTGTTGCATGTTCTGTATACTATTACCTAAAGTGTAATACATTTTTCTTTGGACATTTTGCACTTTGGACATTCTTGTATTTGACATTTTGCAGTTTGGACATTATTGTATTGGACATTAGTGCTTTGGACTTTTTATATTAAAGATTTTACACTTTTTACATTCTATATTGAAGATTTTACACTTTGGACATTTTGTATTGAAGATTTTACACTTTGGACATTTTTGTTTTGGACATTTTGCTCTGGACATAATGACCTGAATCGTTATAATGTTGTGCATGTGTTTGTCACTTTAGGAGTAGAAATACATTAATTTCTAGCAAATTGTTGCATTTGACAATTATTATGATTACAATTCAAAATTAATTTATGTATAGCCTAATAAACTTTTCTGTATCGCACACGTTTCCTATTGAAGATAAGTAGGTCGTGTGTTTAGTTATATTAATGCAAACGGGTAATTTTCTGACATTGTTCTTTCAGTTGTAATGGATGCTATCAAGACTGAACCTGAGGTCGACCCTCTGGGAGTACAGCTATGTGACGACACTATTAAAGAAGAGGAAAATCCTTTACCAGATGTAAGAACATTTTTCTATCCTGCTGCCCCATTTCTATATCACTATTCATTTTTATTTATTTGACTGCAGTACTTTACAATGTTGAGTGACAGGACTGATCTCTGGTCATTTAGCTATCATTCAATTATAAATATACAATTTTATACATACATAGGTCGGGCTACTTACATTACTAGCACACATTTTAAAACATATTTTACATTTCTTAAACTGTGAGAACACTTTCTTTTATCTCGTAATATTCAAATATATTTCTCTAAGAATTTTATTATCTGTTCATCTGTAATTCTTACTATTTTGGTTAATACAGTTTCATTTCTAAAATATAGCCATTCCGTTTTAATAAAACTACGTTTACTCAAATCTGTCGTAACTGATGTTAACAATATATGCTTTACATCTTTTTTTTTCTCCACAAAATATACAGAACATCTGTCATTTAGTATATTACCCCTAAAACACTCACTTTCCACCCTCCTAAGTTACTTACTTATGGTTTTTAAGGAACCCACAGGTTCATTGCCGCCCTCACATAAGCCAGCCATTGGTTCTTATCCTGAGCAAGATTAATCCAGCCCCAAGCATCATATCCCATCTCCCTCAAATCCATTTTAATATTATCCTCCCATCTACGTCTCGGCCTCCCAAAGGTCTTTTTCCCTTCGGCCTCCCAACTAACACTATATGCATTTGTGGATTCGCCCATACGTCCTACATGCCCTACCCATCTTAGACGTCTGAATTTCTTCTTCTTCTTCTTCTTCTTCTTCTTCTTCTTCTGCACTTCACGGTATAGGCAAACTGCCTGTTCCGTCCTCACAGCATATCTCTCCATCTCTTCTTTGGTCGTCCCACGTCCCTCCTTCCAATCGGTCGATATTGATACAGTAATTTTGGTAGTCTCGAATTGCTCATCCTGTCTACGTGATATAACCAATTATTACGGTAGCTTTCAATTTGTTCGTTTATAGAAACTGTCTGCAATTCTATTCTAATTTCTTCATTTTTAACTTTGTCCATTAATGTGCAACCTTTGGTTCTCCTTAGAAAATACATTTCTGCACTTTGAATTTTTCTTTTTGTACTGTTCGAACTTACCCAGACTTCACTTCCATATAATAACGTTGGGACTGCCATTGTTTTATAAAATTTCATTCTAGCTTCTTTTCTTGTTTCATTTCTTAATGTCTTATGGATGGCGCTACATATCATCTTAAATCTGGACAATTTAGTGTCTATGTCTTTTAAATTTCCTGAGTAGACACTCATTTCGCAACCTAAATATTTATAATTGGACACCTGCTCCAAGGGTTGTTCATCAATTATAATTTTTTATCTTATTTGCATTTTTCCCAAGAAGGCCATTATTTTAGTCTTACTTTTCGAGATTTTAAAGTTATAGTTCTTCGCTATCTGATTTAATATATATATTGTAAGTCATTTTCGGTTTTCTGTATTAAAACCACGTCATCTGCATATAATAAAACATTTATTTTTCTTTCTCTGTTTAATTTTATGCCTGGGTTAATAATGAGTTTCCATTTTTGAATAATTAAAAAGGGTTGGCGACATGCTACACCCTTGTCTAACTCCTTTATTTACTATTATTTCTTCTGTTCTGTCATCCCCTGTGTTAATGATTATTTTAGAATTTATATACATATTTTTCACTACATCTGAATTTAATGTTCCTAATTATGTCAGGTGAAGAATACAATGTGTGCAATTCTGCGTTGTGTAACTTTCTCCATTCTTCTGTAACTTCATCCCTTTTTGAACCCAGATATTTTCCTAAGAACCTTATTCTCAGACACTCTTAATCTCTGTTTCTCTCTCAAAATCAGAGTCCAAGTTTCACACCCGTACAGAACAACTGGGAATATAACTGTTACGCTCCTAAGTTAATGCATGCAAAACCAATTTTAGCATTTTTATCGCATATTATTATATTATAGTTCTTAACTGCATACGGTTTCAACTTTCCTGTAATTTTGTAGTGAAGTTACACTACTACAGTTTTTCGTACCGTAGTTTTCATCTTTCTATGCTCAGTGTGGGAGAACTACTTACAGAATAAATATTTGGGACAGCCCTCCAAGCTATGGACAGATACAAAGTAACCATCGTAACCTGACTCCTGAGGCAATACATAATAATTTTATGCATTGTAGATTATTCCAGACGTGACCAGGTGAATGTCGGCCATGTTGAGCAACGTAAACTTTACATTAATTAACGTATTGTCATGCAAATCAAGCCAAGTGGCTAATGTTCCTTTTGAAGCCACATAATGTATTTTTCATACCAAGTTATTTGGGGCAGATATATTTGTACTTCAAACGTTGCATTGTATTTTGGATGTTGCATATTCAGCTCAGTCCTAAATCAGATCATGTGTTTTGTATGTATGTATTTATTAACACTACAATTGGGTATACACCCGGTGGCAGTGATATATAATATACAATAATTACAATTACATGAAGTAAAATAAAATAACCTAAATGAAATAAAATAAAATAAACGTCAATCTATAAATAGTACATGCATTAAACCTAGGATTATAATTAAAATCTATTCTATAATAACGCCTACGATAAGCAAAAGTATTATAAGTACTTCTGTTTCACCCAACTATTACCAATTTAAATAATTACCTATCACCTTAATTAATTACATACCAACTTAATTACATATCACCTTAATTAATTTACATATCAACTAAATTACATATCATCTTAATTAATTACATATCAACTTAATTATTTTACATATCAACTTAATAATTACATATCAACTTAATTAATTATATATCAATTCAATTAAGTACATGACACATAAATAATTACACTGCACCTTCAATTACATTTTCATTCTAATCTTCTCAACCTTTCCTTAAATGTATTGATTTTAAGAGGACCACCCTGAAAGATTGCTGCAGGTAAGCTGTTCCAGTCTACTATTGTGCTGTTAACAAAAGAAAATTTTGCCACGTCCGTTCTTTGTTTTCTACATTTAAACTTCCTAATATGATCAGCCCTTCCTAAGTATGATGGTGTTGCTAATCTAGCATTGATATCGGTCCATGCTTTGTGTCCCATTTGTGCCTTAAACAATGCGGTGAGTCTGGTTTTTCGCCGCCTTGATTTGAGAAGTTCCCACCCTAAGTGTTTTACTATCTCCTCACCATGTCCCTTCCCCATTTTGACATATTTTGCTGCCTTGCATTGGACCTTTCCTATTGAATCAGTTTGGTTTTGTCTGTACGGATCCCAACATAATGCTCCATATTCCATAATTGGGCGAACAAGGGTTTTGTACGCTAATTCTTTGGACTTTCAGTTAGATTTCTTCAGAATACGCATAGAGAAATGTAGTGCTTTCCAGGCTTTCCTTGTGGTATTAGTGACTTATTCCTCCCAACCCAGTTTGTTACTTAAATATATACCTATGTATTTACAAGTGTTCACTTGTGGCACCGATGTACCTTTCAGCTGATATCCGAGACAAATTTCTTTATGCGTTCTACAGAAAGATATTGACTTACTTTTACTGACATTGATTTTCATTTTATTTCCTGTCGTCCAGGTTTCAATAATGTTAAGATCGTTTTGTAAGGCGGCGATATCAGATTCATCATTAATTTGTCTATATATTATACAGTCGTCCGCAAATAACCTTATCTGAGACTTAGTATTTCTATTTATATCGTTTATATATATAAGAAACAATAGAGGTGCAAGGACTGCCCCTTGAGGCACGCCTGATGTTACATTTCCTAGTTCCGATATTTCTTTTCCTAGTCTGACGTTTTGGGTTCTGTTCTCTAGGAATTTATTTATCCATCTTACTACTCGATTGTCTATTGGAAGTCTATCCTGGTCTGAAGCCGTGTTGATTTTTGTTCAGCCATTCGTTATTTTCTAAAATGTTGCGAATATATTGTGTTATTAGATGTTCCATTATTTTGCAGATAACTGATGTGAGACTGACAGGTCTGTAATTGTTCGCATTTGTCTCCTGCTTTATATATGGGGATTATGATGGCCGATTTCCAGTCGTCTGGGATACTACAATTATTTAATGATATATTAAAAATTCGCATTAAGTACAGGATCATGGCTTCACCTCCCAACTTTATAATATCTGTGGGAATATCGTCTGGACTGCGCGATTTTCGGTTAGTCTCTTTATTCTGTTTCTTGTTTATTGTTTCTTGTAGGTTAATTTGTTACTTGTGTAAATCCTTGTTCCCATACCATGTAATTAACAAAGGTTTATGAAAGGGTGTTTGTCTCTACCTGACCATTCCAGTTCACTGCGGGTAGATTTAAATCCCCCGCTAACACGACCTTCCATTCTAACAATATTGAGGAAATCTTTTCTTGTAACTTACTCAAAGTAAATAAGTTAGTTTCGTTCGGAGGCCTATAGCATGCTATTATATCCCACTTTTCACCATTGTATTTATTATTGATTTGCACCGCTATAATTTCTGCTTCTGCATGTGACCATAACAAGCTGCTGTCTATGCCTGTTTTAATACAAACAAATACTCCTCCCCCCCTGGCATCTCTATCTCTTCTGTAAATCCTATAATCGTTCCTGCATATTTCCGCATCGTTACTGTGAAGCCATGACTCCGTACCTATAATTATCTCCGGATTGTAGACATCAACTGAATTCCAAAATTCAGTTATTTTATTTACTATACTTCTGCAGTTAACCTGTAGCAACCTTAACAGACTGGGCCTCACCTGTTCACTGTTCGACTCCGTGTTGATCCATCTTCATTGCTGACTGCTGTCCCCTCTCGTCGTTACTGCCTTTGAAGAGTATATTAAAAATTATCGCGCTAATAAGCAGTGGCAGTTTTTTTATTATTATTATTTAACAATGTAGTATCCAGTACAGCATCGATGGGATTTATGATAGCGAAATGATATTTGGCGAGATGAGGTCGAGAATTTGCCATAGATTACCTGATATTTGCCTTAAGGTTATGAAAAACGTCGAGAAAAACCCAACCAGGTAATCATCCCAAGTGGATATCGAACCCATGCCCGAGTGCAACTCCGGATCGGCAGACAAGCGCTTCAGCCGACCTAGCTACACCTGTGGCAGTTTCAGTGGTTGTCCAGATGGATATATTCCCTCCCAAAATACATATTTTTATATTTGAAAATAATGGAAACTAGATAAAAAGCAATTCATCAATTGAATGGTCATACACGTGCACTGTAAAGTGCGAAATTTTAATAGTTTCAATATGCCACTTTAATAACAACATTCGCATTGAAGATCAATTGCGTTACTTTTATAAGATATTAGTTAATGTTGTTCGAATGTCACTCACTGAAAATAATTTTCAGAAATGATCATTGGAAGACTACTGACGTTAATGCTTTATTAGTTTCTTTCCTTGTCTTCCATGGCTGTGGAACAATACATTCATTCATAATCCTTTTTCTAGTGTTCTCCCTTTTAGTCTCGCGTATCTGACAAGACACAACGATGTTATATGCAGTGAAAATTATTAAACAACATTATGGTCATATACGCCTACTCTGTTTCTCTATCAAAAGACTGAAATTATTTTATCAATTGCATGTCCCATCCTGATTTATTTAAAGTACTAAACGCAACAAAGAACATGATTTGCACAATATTCAATATCCAAAGGGTATAGTATTAATTTGTTAGCCGTAAAATAAAGAGGAAATAATACAAGAATTTAGTTTGTAGTAAAGTATGTAATACTTACTTACTTACAAATGGCTTTTAAGGAACCCGTAGTTTAATTTCCGCCCTCACATAAGCCTGCCATCGGTCCCTATCCTGTGCAAGATTAATCCAGTCTCTAACATTATATCCCACCTCCCTCAAATCCATTTTAATATTATCCTTCCATCTACGTCTCGACCTCCCCAAAGGTATTTTTCCCTGGAGCCTCCCAACTGACACTCTATATGCATTTCTGGATTCCCCCATATGTGTTACATGCCCTGCCCATCTCAATCGTCTGGATTTAATGTTCCTAATTATGTCAGATGGAGAATACAATGTGTGCAGTTCTGCGTTGTGGAACTTTCTCCATTCTCCTGTAACTTTATCCCTTTTAGCCCCAAATATTTTCCTATATACTCAAACAATCTTAATCTCTGTTCCTATCTCAAAGTGAGAGTCCAAGTTTCACAACCATACAGAACAACTGGTAATATAACTGTTTTATAAATTCTAACTTTCAGATTTTTTGACAGCACACTAGATGACAAAAGCTTCTCAACCGAATAATAATACACATTTCCCATATTTATTCTGCATTTAATTTCCTCCTGAGAACCAGTAACCAGTACTATTTGTATTTGTTACTGTTTCTCCAAGATATTTGAATTTTTCCACCTCTTTGAAGGAGAAATTTCCAATTTTTATATTTTTATTTCGTACAATATTCTGGTCACGAAACATAATCATATACTTCATCTTTTCGGGGTTTACTTCTAAACCTATTTTCTCCTAACATATTCACGGCATCTGCATAGGTAAGAAGCTGATGTAACCCTTTCAATTCCAAACCCTCTCTGTTATCCTGAACTTTCCTAATGGCATATTCTAGAGCGAAGTTAAAAAGTAAAGGTGATGGTGCATCTTTTAGCCCGCAGTGAATTGGAAAAGCATCAGATAGAAATTGGCCTATACGGACTCTGCCGTAAGTTTCAACAAGACACATTTTAATTAATCAAACTAGTTTCTTGGGAATACCAAAGTCAATAAGAATATTATATAAAACTTCTCTCTTAACCGAGTCATACGCCTTTTTGAAATCTATGAATAACTGATGTACTGTACCCTTATACTCCAATTTTTTCTCCAATACCTGCGGAAAAAAAAATCTGATCAATAGTCTATATATTACGCCTTAAACCACACTGATATGATTAACTTAAATGTAATTTTGAAATGAACTTCCACATAGGGAAATAATTAAAACAGTGTGTGGTGACAAAGAGAAATATGTTGACAGTGGTTAGTCTGAACAATGCTTCCACAAGCAAAATAGCAACAAGAGTGGAAAGTGAACTTCTCTTTTGCAGTGTTATATATGGTTCTTTTATAACCCTGCAAGCTGTTATTTTTAAACCTCTAAATTAAATAAGTTCAAATTGTGGAAATCAGCTCACAGAACAAGAGATATTTTACTTTCTTTCACTACATCTATAGTGTTGAAGAAGAGCAAATAGGTAATGCATAAATGTTTTTAAAATATCGGCTAATAAGCAATGACGTTAAATTAATTGACTTGCAGTGGGTACAACAAACATACCCGGAATGTTAATATCTGGAAAAGGACGTGCAGCACCCATTCTCTAAAAGCTTAAATACAATGCAAACACTGTTTTGAAAGATTATTTTGTAACTGAGTATACTGTTAAATCTATTTCAGAGACGTCATAAAGGAGCAAAAGATGATTGAGTGTCACATTTGTGTTAGATATGATATGATATCAAATTTATTAGTCAAACAGCAAGTGTAATTGAGAGGTTTGCCGGAAAAATGGCGTATATGTCAATATGGCGAATTGAGATACATGTAATCTAAGATTTTAAAACGCACCTGAATAAAATGTTATACACGCATGCAGGTATGTACAGTACAATCAAAACAAAATTTCGCTACTATAATTATTCACTACATTTTAAACCGTTTTCCCGAAGAAGGGCGTATAGGTCTGTCCGCCTTTCTTCTGCCAAAGCCCTCAATTGTCATGTTCTCTTTACATTCCTGTATATAGGAAACGCTGTAATTAACCATTGCATATTTTTTCTCTCTAGCTTGCCCACTGCATTCTTCCCTATTTCTAGTGTATAGGCTACACTTATTCCGAATTCTGGATGATCTTCATTTTCCAAGCAATACTTCAGACAGTACAGTTTTCCATTTACTTTCAACTTATTTTCATACAGCTTTGCAAAATGTCATTTCGCCTTAGCTGCTTTCATAAATGGGAGCAGTAGTTTTTTTCTGTTTCTTACTTCAAACGACAAGTTCTTTTTCTACGCGTAATTTTGAACCACTGAGCCGTTTTCGATTTTTCAAAATGACTTCCCTGATTCTTGTATTCCTAGATCTTATTATAATGCACCTATTAACGCCTCTTTCTAATCTATATGTTTCCTTGATGTGTTCTTCACTCACTTCTATATTACAAATCACTTTATATATTTCACATACTTTCTCCAAAGTTTCCTCTTCTTTTTCGCGAACCCTTGATTCTGTACCAAAAATTATTAGATTGCTTTTGCTAATATCATATTCAGAATCATTCATTTTCTTTTTTAATCGAATATTCTAATTCGAAATTCCTCCATCTTCACATATGATATTTTGTACCTCGATTCTTGAGTTTTCTAATGCGTGAGTCTTCTGTGCTGCTTCTCCCTGGTGTAACTCTGTACCGTTTTCCACTACTTCATTGCCTGATTCACTTGCTTTCTCACCTCCTGCTATCTCCTATTGTATCCACTTTTCCATTTTTCCCCTATGATAACTTCACTCTTGCTACCAGTTTAAAGCAGGCCAATGTCTCTATACTCGTCAATGCTTTTGGCGTTCAAGTCTGTTCTCTACGGTTTATTGCTTCAGACTGATGATTTGTGTTAGATATGACAGTATGTTACAGAGA
Source organism: Periplaneta americana (assembly GCF_040183065.1). Lineage (NCBI taxonomy): Eukaryota > Metazoa > Arthropoda > Insecta > Blattodea > Blattidae > Periplaneta > Periplaneta americana. The sequence goes on along the minus strand of NC_091133.1, from coordinate 13,297,989 downwards.
ATGAATAGGATATTCCCTGAAAATGCAGATTTACTACATGTCATATTTGTTTGTGTATTATCCTTCCTCATGCTTAATTATGAACTTAAAAAATTCTCTGTAATTTTTATAAAATAAACAAGAGAGATGACGAAGCAATTATTCTCTTAAACAGTCAGTCTTGTGTCGAAAAAGATTTTGTTTATTGATTTTGAAAATACACTTCAAAATTCCTCAGAAATGGTTTTGTGTTTCAAGGAGAAGAGGCATATACTTATTTAAGGTTCATTTGCTTCGTCTGGTGAATAAGGTCACGGCAATGAAGTTTACAACACTGAAACTAATGAAATCGTATTTAAGAACTACTATGACTGGGGAGCGACTTAGTAATCTAGCATTTACCTCCATCCAGAAAGAAAGAAGTTACCACAGTTTTATGAGAACACATGTTAACGTCAATGAGTTTGCTTCTCAAAAAGCACTCTCTCTTCAATTAACCTTGAAGCATTCAAGTAATAGATGACTGTTACTTAGTAATTATTTCTCATACTTCATCAAAATATCCATATTAAATTTATAACATGTAAAATTGATTCATTTTTTTAATCCTGGAATGGTAGTATGAAATTTCCTAACATAAAAGGTAACGTGGGGTGTCATTAGACCCCCTTGTTATATTCAAGTTTGAAGACTGAAATATGGAAGAAATGTAATATATTCTTTAATATTACATAGAACCAATATGCTTACACTAATAGAACTGAAAAAATAAAACATGCTGTTCTACAAAAAACAACAATAAAACTGTCCATTCGTCTGAGCTATTCCAGGAAATAAGTATGTTGAGGTCTGGTGGACCCCACGTTACCATCCCAGGTTAGTTATAAAGGTGATAAAGTGTTACAATGATTTGGATCTATTTATAAATTAGTGCATATTATACTGCTTTGAATTTTTGGTTAAGGTGCGAACTACAGTAAACCCTCATTAAGACGAACCTCAAGGGACCGAAAAATCGCCTATTAACGAAATTTCTCTTACCCGAATTCTGATCAATTTATGTTACATTGAATCCACTATCACTCTTTCAGTTCACAACACTTTGCCATGTTTTGTAGTTAGTAATAATGAATTTCGAATCACGAACTGGTACCTGTGAACTTTTTTGAATACTGTAGTAGAAAAATGTATCATCAGTAGTTACGGTTTATGGAAGTCACCAGTACTGACCTCTTTCCAGCTTTCCCTTGGTTGGTCCACGTTTCTCTTCTTTATATAGTAGTTATCCAGTTTATAAAATTTATCACTTTTATTACCACAATGAATTTGTTTGAAATCACTTCCAACTCGCTTATAACTGATCATTCATGTATTTTATCATAATTATCACCTTTATTACCACAATGATGTTGAAGTCTAGCTAATGATACGGATTACCTTGTAATATTACACGAAAGCATGGCTGAAATTATCTTACAGAGTAATTAAAAATTCTGTAGTATAAGAGAATAACCAAGCATGATAAATGTAGATTTGAAGTAAGCACCAAGTTCAAGAGTGAGCAAACATTCATCGAATTATAGTTTTCTTAAGTGATAACATTAATACTGGTGGAGATATAAAAGGAAGAGCATAAGTTTTATACATTTTGTGCTTACCTTGTAAATACAACTGATACTCTATTAATGGTAGGACTACTGTTTAGCAACAATGTACACCATGGATACGGATTTATAAGCATATTGGTGTGGGTGAAACCCCCTTTATTGTAGCGAATTTATTTATTTTGTACTCTTATTTGACCACTTTACTTTCGGAATCTTTTACCGTGGAAAGACGCTTCATTCCATGTTTGCTTTCCGCATACCACTCTCTCTTTCGCATCTTAATAGATCCCAGGGGGCCCCAGCGTGGAAGTGAGGAGATTGGATTTGACTAATTAGACCCTTCAGGCTTCACCGAAATTCATCGCAAGGGTTAAATATAAGTTCTATCAGGGTTTTTGACACTATCAGAGACCGGGAAATCCCAATTAACCTTTGGTCCTTAAGCCTTTGGACTTCACAAATAAGAACAGAAAACCCATGTGGTTGATAGAAAACGAAATAGGAAATGAATTAACAGACAAACACAGAATACTGAACACATGGACGAAATATATAGAAGAGTTATATGAGATAAGCAAATGTTCAGATGAGTTAGCCATGAAAGACGAAGCAACCGTATCAGAAGACAAAAAAGGAGTTTCTATTTTAAGAGAAGAAGTTGAACTAGTGCTTAGGGAAATGAAGAATGAGAAAGCTACAGGAGTTTGTTGAATCCCCATTCAGTTAGTGAAGTGCTTGGTTGAAGGCAAGAAGGAAATTCTATCATTATGCAACGAAATATATGAGAAAGAAGAATGGCCTGAAGATTTTACGGAGACGGTGTTGCTGCCAATACTGAAGAAAAATAATGCCAAGAACTGTAAGGAGTTCAGGAATATCAGCCTGATATCGCACTCGGCGAAGATTCTCCTGTGAATACTGAATCGACTTTATATTCAAAGATGAAAGGACAGTTGGAAGAAGAGCAGTTTGGCTTTAGAAAATGAAGAAGTACACGGGATGCAATTAGACTACTACAAACAATCAGCGAAAGATACCTAGAGAAGAATAAAGAAGTGTATATAATATTTGTGGATCTAGAAAAGGCGTTTGACATAATGGATTGGAACAAACTGATGGACATCCTAAGGAAAATAAGTGTGGATTGGAAAAACAGGAGATAGGAAAATAAATATCTGAAGGAAGTGAAATAGGAAGAGGAGTACGACAAGGATGCCTATATCATTTACCCTGTTGAACATATACTTGGAGGATTTGGTGAAGAACTGTTTTCAGAACATGGGAAGCGCGAAAGTAGGAGGAAGAAGAATAAAGTGCATTTGCTGATATGGCATTATTAGCAGAAGAGGAGACAATACTAAGGGAGATGCTACAGGAGCTAAATGACAGCTGTGAACAGTATGGGATGAAGATAAATGCAAACAAGACGAAGACCATGGTTGACGCAAGAAAAACAAAGAAAATAAACTTGCGAATTCTAAATGAGACAGTAGAGCAAGTGAACAGCTTCAAGTACTTGGAATGCACTATAAGCAGTAACATGAGCTGCAGTCAGGAAGTCAAAAGGAGGATAGCAATTCCAAAAGAAGCTTTTAATAGAAAAAGAGCATCTTCTGTGGACCTCTGGAAAAATAACTGAGGAAGAGACTAGTGAAGTGCTTTGTGTGGAGTGTGGCATTGCATGGTGCAGAAACTTGGACATTACGACAAAGTGAAGAGAAGCGACTGAAATGTGGATATGGAGAAGGATGGAGCATGTGAAGTGGACAGACAGAGTAAGAAACGTAACTTTGTTCGAAAGAGTGGGCAAAGAAAGAATGATTCTGAAACTGATCAGAAAGAGGAAAAGTAATTGGTTGGGTAACTAGCTGAGAAGAAATTGCATACTGGAAGGAATGGTGAACGGGAGAATTCGGGGCAGAACAAGATATCAGATGATAGACGACATTAAGATATGTGGATCATATGTGAAAACTAAGAGGAAGGCGGAAAATAGGATAGATTGGAGAATGCTGGGTTTGCAGTGGAAGACCAGTCTATGGGCAGAACACTTGTGTAGATATGTATGTATTTTACCACTGATTAAGGTTCTGCCTCATAAATATTATCAGCAGTACATCTCACCTGACGATATGTGTCGGAGGAAGAACAAAAAAACTGTTGCATACATCTGATGTCTGATTACTGAATTGTATTACTAGTCAGCAGTGTGTGCAATGGATGTGGAAGAAACTGGCCTCCTTATACCATTGTCTCCTGGCTTAGTTGCTTCATGAATGATGCCTTACGAGGCTTGAAACCAGTGTTCGGACTGCGTACTTGAAATACATTCTATTATTGTTTTGTAATTATTTGTAGTATGATACAGAAGATCTTATTAACTTTTGGTGGCGGTTTTAAGGGGGAAGAAGCTTAGAGTGTTACATTTGAGATATTTCACATTCAGGGGCGTAACTAACGGGCCTTGCTGGGAGGCCCAAAAACCGTTCTAAATTATGCCTGAAGACATTTCGATTTTGAATAACATTCATATTTCATTCATGCATTCTAAAGATGTACTATTTACAGCATAATAGTTTTGTTTCTTTCAACAATCCTTTCTCAATTTGCGATATCTGTTTTCTTTCCAATGTCGTAATGTTAATCCTCACCCCACTTCCCCAACACGTGTTCAACTCTTTCTGTCCTCGTCTCGCATGAACACTGCGCGGTCATATTTTAAATTTAGTTCTGTATGATTCAGTTAGGTTCATTTCATAAATAAGTGACTTTTACACAACTTTAGAACAAGTTTTAGTGAAAGTTTACCGTGATGACAGAAGTTAAATATTGACTCAATTCCTTTGACTTTTTAGTTATGCTTATGCTTCAATGTAAAAATATCACAGTATACCAATATTGTTTCAAAATATTTACAAGAAAAGTTCATTGATTTATTGACGCATATATCATTGTTCAATATTGACGCATATATCATTGTTCAAACAAGCCCGAAATAATATTATAGAGTTGAGACAGCAATTTTTCTGTAGTATTGTTTTAAAGGAAGCAAAGGAAATTTAAAATTCCTGGAAAATAGACCATAATTTTAAAACAACACAGCAATACCTTAGTAAGAAGTTCTTTGATGAACTAGCAGTTTACGAACGATTATAGAACGCAAAATACAAGTTCCGAGTACTTGTTTTAATGGCTGTCCAGACATAATTCAGCAGCTTAAAGTATGCTTTGAAAGTATGAACGACGTGTCAGCTAAATTCTCACTGCTCCTGCCATCAAAACTCCTCACCTTAACCGAAAACGAAATGATCGAAAAAGCCAACATACTTTGCGAATATTATGGTACAGATTTGTCTCCTACTTTTCCTCAACATCTGATTAATTTTCTATCCATAATGATGAAAGAGATTCGTAAACTTTCAATAGTAAAGGAACTGGCCGAATTATTAATTGTATAAAATCCTGCAATTGCCTGCAGTGTTCCTGATCTGTGTGCAGTTCTACAACTTCTGTTCACTTTATTAGTCACTATAGCAATGGCCAAGTGGTCATTGAGTAAGCTAAAATTATTGTCCACAGCTGTGGAGTACCGGTTAGCACGTGTGATCCTGAAACGGCCCTGGTTCAAATCCTGATTGGGTTTTTATCGGAGTTTTCTCTCAACCAATTGAAGCAGAATTGCTGGGTAATTTTCGGTGTTGGACTTCGGACTCATTTCGCCATCATTAATTCACATATCATCATCATCATCATCATCATCCATACTGTAGCCTGGATTAAGTTCACGGTCCGATGTGCTGTACTTTTACAAGAGCGAGATGGTTCGGCTACCCAATCATTCACATAACAGGAGTGGTATGCACAATAAGCCTCAGGCTGCAGTGTAAACCATCGAGTCCCTCCTTCGTATAAGACAGAAAAAAGAGCTAAAACTATTACTTTCTTAAAAGTACAGTGTCGCAGCTGAGACTCAGTTCATTACCTGCACTCGCCATTGAAAGTGGTGAAGGAAGCAAGAATTTTGACGTTAAAAAGTCTATGTAAAGATTATTTTTTTTTGGTCCAGAATATATGTTTGGTAACAATGGTTATTAGAGGGGAAAAATTCGCTCCGGCGCCGGGGATCGAACCCGGGTCCTTGGTTCTACGTTACCAAGCTATGCCGAAGTTCAATCCACAGCACCGGATTGAATCCCTCTTTTCCAGTGTTTTTCCCTTTGTGGCCTGTCTCCAAGTTCGATATGTATGTTGGCATATATTAAGTCAACTGCCATTATACAAGGAGCACACTCAATTGAGTGACATGGTGGCCGGAATTCCACAGTAATATGCACTATTGGGCGAAGAATCTAAGTAAAGATTTTTTTCGCCCTACAGAATATATCTGTTATGGCAACAATGGTTATTAGAGGAGAAAAATTCGCTCCGGCACCAGGGATCGAAGCCGGGTCCACAGTGCATATTACTGTGGAATCCCGGCCACCATGTCAGTCAATTGAGTGGCTCCGTGTATAATGGCAGTTGACTTAATATATGTCAACATATATGTCGAACTTGGAGTCAGGAGGCTACAAGGGGAAAAACACTGGAGGAGAGGGATTCGATCCGGCGTTGTGGATTGAACTTTGGCGTAGCTCAGTGGTGAGTATGCTTGGTACGTAGAACTAAGGATCCGGGTTCGATCCTTAGCGCTGGAGCGAATTTTTATCCTCTAATAACCATTGTTAAGATAGTTGCCAGTGAGTTTCTGCCGACAAAGCAACTGCGATTTGAAAATAAATTGTGAGACACGTCCGTTATTAGTATTTGGTAAGTTAAAATAATATGGCGTGTATAGTTGTGAAAATATATATTGTTAGCACAGCAGAACAACAACTTTATGCATGGGCAGGAGTGAGAAGAAGGGCTCAATGGGCATTTTTTGCGGGGAGTCCATGCTTTCTTAGTTATGCTACCGATCACAGTATTGTTACAAGATTAATAAAAGTCAGAAGTATTGAATATTTTATATTGAACAACAATGATGTTGGATATTTTCAGTGTTTGGTTCTTTCTATGTGTTTCACAATGCCACTTTGGTGTTGTTCTGAGTAATATAATATTCTACTCGAAAATACATAAGCACGCATTTCATACAATATAAGTCAGCTTCCTTCTCACATATTACAGAATGCAAATTATTTTCGGAAGTAACACCAGATCTAATATCAGACATTGCCTGTGTCTCTTAACGTCTCATTCTTATTGTGCCTTAAATTTTCTTCTGTAATTTTTTTCCTGAGTTGAGGGAGTTAGCCAGTAACTGCCACGTGTCACCAAAGTTGACGGCTATTACACATCAAGTCAACTTTAGAATTACTTACTTACTTATGGTTTTAAGGAACCTGGAGATTCATTGCTGCCCTCACATAAGCCCGCCATCGGTTTTTATCCTGAGCAAGATTAATCCAGACGTATCTCACCTCCCTCAAATCCATTTTAATATTATCTTTCCATCTACGTCTCGACTTCCAGAAAGGTCTTTTTCCATCATACCTCCCAACTGACACTATATGCATTTCCGGATTCGCCCATATGTGCTGTCCATCTCAAACGTCTGGATTTAATGTTCTTAATTATGTCAGGTGAAGAATACAATGCGTGCAGTTTTGCGTTGTGTAACTTTCTCCATTCTCCTGTAACTTCATCCCTCTTAGCCCCAAATATTTTCCTAGGAACCTTATTCTCGAACACTCTTAACCTCTGTTCTGCTCTCAAGGTGAGAGTCAAAGTTTAACAACCATACAGAATAACCGGTAATATAACTGTTTTGTAAAGTCTAACTTTCAGGTTTTTTGAGAGCCTACTGAATGACAAAAGCTTCTCAACCGAATAATAACAGGCATTTCCCATATTTATTCTGCGTTTAATTTCCTCTCGAGTGTCATTTATATTTGTTACTGTTGCTGCAAGATACTTGAATTTTTCCACTTCTTCAAAGGATAAATTTCCAATTATTTATATTATTTCGTACAATAATCTGGTTACAATCCATAATCATAGACTTCGTCTTTTCGGGATTTACTTCCAAACCTATCTCTTTACTTGCTTCAAGTAAAATTTCCGTGTTTTCCATAATAGTTTGTGGATTTTTTCCTAACATATTCATGTTATCCACATATACAAGGAGCTGATGTAACCGTTCAATTCCAAACCCTCTCTGTTGTCCTGGACTTTCATAATGGCATGCTCTAGAGCAGTCATGTCAAAAGATGTCCATAGGCGCATGTGCACTCTTCAGAGCTCAGGAGAGCCTGAGTGCTTTACAGTGAAAGAGAAAGACAGACGAAAGAGCTAGTTCATGCCACTTGGTTGAGCTATGTACAGGGATGGCCAGCACCGATAAAGAGGGAAAAGAACTTATTAAAACTTTATCTATGTTAATTTTTAAATTTGTTTGAGAAGTGTAAGTGTATTATAAGAATGTAAGTTTTAATTTTAATGCTCATTTTTCATAAGTTTGCTCTTTTATTCAAAAGGAATATTTTCTCAACTTTTTTTTACAGAAAAGTGAAATTTTCACATATGTTTATTTAGTAGTCTTATAGGTACTGAAATAATGTTTTCGTATATCGTAAATACGTATTACTGAAGATAGTGTATTGAAAATTTTGAAAATATTCCCTTGGAAAATGTTTGTAAGGAAATCAATTAACAAAACAGCTACTGTTACATCAGAAACAAAAGATATGTGCCCATGTGTCGTAAAAACGTCTATAGCTTCAGCAGATTCCGAGAAAATAATTGAATATTCTGATGATAGGAATTTGCGCAGTAATATCACCTTAAAAGCATAATGCGATAAGAGTTTTGTTATGTAATATTAGTTATAGTGCAAACGTATACCTAGGTAACTTTGCTTTGTACTATAATATTGTTTTGATTAGTTTATGGATTACATACTTTTATAAGGCTAAAGATACCATCCATATCAGTTCCAACTTATCATGTCATAGTCAATCTCTTTCTTTGGAATATCACTTTCTTTATGAATGATGTGTTTCATTCACTTAGTACAGTATAGTTATACTACTACAGTATGGAATTTATGTGAATATTCCTTCTTAACTCTTTATTATGTTATTAACGTTTAAAACACAAACAGCAATATTAGGAAATCGGTGTTAGTACTGTTGTTTTACAGATAATACCAAACAGAAAGAAGCCATATAAAAACATCGACATAAAATTTCACGTTCCATTTGAAGCTTGTACACCACTGTCTTCTTAATCCAACAGGCTGCTTATTCATATACATAACTCTTCCTTCTTTCATACCTAGCACTTGATGCCCGCGCACGACATCAAGGTCAGAAAAATGCTCTTGCTTTGACATCACTGCTCTAGAGCAAAGCTAAAAAGTAAATGTGATAGTACATCTCCTTGCTTTAGACCGCAGTTAATAAAAGCATCAGATAGGAACTGGCCTGTATGGACTCTGCTGTACATTTCACTGAGATGCATTTTAATGAATCGAACTAGTTTCTTGGGAATACCAAATTCACAACTTTAGAATAACTTAATAAAATTAATTGATGAACTAGTGGACTTACTCGTGTTAAATATGTATTATACAAATAATACATATACATATAATAATACATATTTAACACGAGTAAGTCTACTAGTTCATCAATTAATGATATTCAAGTGTTAAAAGTGGTGTACGCAAGATTCAAAATGGATTAATAAAATTGTTCATAATATCTTTATGTCTGTAGGAAGCGAATTTACCACATCTGAAAGTGACTGTCACGAAGACAAAATGCGTGGACCACAGCTGTGATCTCAATTCAGAGATAAAAGTTGAAGACACTCCACTGCCTGGTAGCTTTCCTGTGGTGAAATGTGAAGTTGATGTAAGTGGTTGACTATCAATATATAGATTTACCGGCAGTGCCTTTTACGAATATTAGAGTCATTAACAATCTCGACTAATATTACCTGATTCCTCTTTTTCCAATATTTTCTCGTCATAGACTGAGTTCATAGTTAGATTTGAAATGAAATGATAATTTGCAAATAATATATTTCTGGTAGTTAAGACAGGGTTATCTCGAATGCATGGAGAAATTTATTTTATCTAGAAACAAGATTTCCTTTTAACTTTAAACGACTTAATTTTTTTGTTATTGTTGTTGATATTGCTATCCTTGCCATTGGGCGACAGGTTCAAATGATATACATAGGTTTATTCAAAAGTCACGAAAGACTTGAAGTCCTCCAAATTTGTTAAAAACTAAGTTTATAGAGAAATAATATTACTAGTTTTGTTTACGAAATATTTGGGTTAATTCTGCTAAAACAAGTCTTTGAATATGTATAATTTCCTGGCCTTACAGTTTTAAAACCAGCAGTAAGATTTACTAAGGATTTTGAACTGCCATAACGTTTTCATCTGACACTGAACTGCTCTCTTCAAGTATTTTTAGAAACTCTTTCACAATGGCGACAAATTTCTGGTTCCATACTTCAGTGCATTTCGAGTTATTAATCTTCTCAAGCCACTGGAAAAATCTGTGTTACCAGTACTTGCTATTTTACAGTAAAATAGAATAAGGCCAGTTTGCAAATGTCGAAGCAAAACCTTTATTTTCTCCTATCTTATTTGAAATCAGTAAGTCGTATTAGAGTCTGCATTTTTGAGGAAATAAAACTTTGAACAATGACATATATGAAACGAAATGTGTTAATGTTTCAGTATATCATTTTTTTAAATACTGTACACATTTTAATACCAACACGTATGTTAGGATCTGTGGGTATACCAGTAGGCCATTTTTAGTATTATTTTTCTTTGTTGTGTGTTGTAAATGGCTTTGTTCATGTAACTGATTACAGATTTTTTATTAATGTTTATTATACTGGTGACCAAGGCATGTAAATTTTGAGGGAGTGATAAATCATGGCATGTAAATCTTGAGGTAGTGATGAATCATGGGATGTAAATTTTGAGGTGATGATGAATCGTGGCATGTAAATTTTGAGGCAGTGATGAATTGTGGCATGTAAATTTTGAGGCAGTGATGAATAATGGCTTGTAAATTTTGTGATGGTGATGAATCATGGCATATAAATTTTGAGGCAGTGATGAATCATGGCATGTAAATTCTGAGGCAGTGATGAATTGTGGCATGTAAATTTTGAGGCAGTGATGAATTATGGCTTGTAAATATTGTGATGGTGATGAATCATGGCATATAAATTTTGAGGCAGTGATGAATCATGGCATGTAAATTTTGAGGTGGTGATGAATCATGGCAGGTATATTTTGAGATGGTGATCAATCATGGCATGTACATTTTGAGTTGTTGATGAATCGTGGCATGTAAATTCTGAGGCAGTTATGAATTGTGGCATGTAAATTTTGTGATGGTGATCAATTATGGCATGTATATTTTGAGGTGGTGATGAATCATGGCATGTATATTTTGAGGTGGTGATGAATCATGGAATGTAAATTTTGAGGTGGTGATGAATCATGGCATGTAAATTTTGAGTTGGTGATCAATCATAGCATGTATATTTTGAGGTGGTGATGAATCATGGCATGTAAATTTTAAGGCAGTTATGAATTGTGACATGTAAATTTTGAGGCATTTATGAATTGTGGCTTGTAAATTTTGTGATGGTGATCAATCATGGCATGTAAATTTTGAGGTGGTGATGAATCATGGCAGGTAAATTTTGAGGTGGTGATGAATCATGGCATATACATTTTGAGGTGGTGAAGAATCATGGCATGTACATTTTGAGGTGGTGATGAATCATGGCATATACATTTTGAGGTGGTGAAGAATCATGGCATCTACATTTTGAGGTGGTAATGAATCGTGGCATGTAAATTTTGAGGCAGTAATGAATTATGGCTTGTTAATTTTGTGTTGGTGATGAATCATGGCATGTAAATTTTAAGGCAGTGATGAATCATGGAATCTAAATTTTGAGGTGGTGATGAATCATGGCATGTACATTTTGAGGTGGCGATGAATCATGGAATGTAAATTTTGAGGCAGTGATGAATTATGGCTTGTAAATTTTGTGACATGATGAATCATGGCATGTAAATTTCCAATCCGGCATTTACCTTTGTAACTCAGAGAAACGAAAAACCCCAGTCAGATTGACTGCCCACGGAGTTTTGAACCCTGGACCTCCCGAATATGTATATAATCTTTTACTGTTTATTTGCATCAAATATCGTAGCAAATTCTGGTTACATATTTTGCAGGAGCTTTATACGTACATCACATGCATATATTTTGAAGATTGACATTAGATTAGAAATGGTTAACGAAAGTTCTCTATGATTTACTCACTTTTTCAGGAAGATTTGTTCGATCTGGACGGAGTTCAGCAGGAACAGAAAGTGGAATTATCTTCAGAAGAGGCTGAAGTGTTGACTAAGAGGTGAGTGCACTGTGCTGTTTTGCTTCTTTGGGTATTTTACAGCTTCATTTAATGATGTGATGACATAAGACATAAATTTTATAATTTATAATACCGTTTTGTATATTGTATGTGGTTTTTCATATTAACGCCTCAATATTCTTCAGTACATTTGATGACATAAAATTCATTAAAAGTATCATTAGCATGACAATTAACATACTACAATTCCTATTATAGCTGCTGCTTTATTATTCTACTCTCCTTTGGGAACCATGATGTCTTTTAGTGTACGATTACATGCCACTACTTTTGATGGGCAACATAATCCCTGTGCGTAGTGCTAGTTCATGCCTTCCGATTCGAGTGTAGTGAATGTTGCATCAAGTTTCTGCAGGTTGTACATACAGGTAGCGTAACGTTTGAAGCTGCAGCTTTGCTGGAACTTCATAATTCACTGCATTTTCAGGTTGTGTTCCCTATCAGATTGTAGCAACTACATCTGAAATAGTTCTTTTTATTATGAAAAGGAGAACAAAGTTTTGAACTATAAAAAAAAAAAAAAAAAAAAAAAAGAGTCTGGATGAAAAACTGAATAAAAGTGGAGAACAATTTGAAGTTACAATATCCTTTGAGAACAGATATGGAGGTACAAACAATTTTATACGAACGGTTTCAGATAGTTAACAAAATTTATTTTTACAGCCCTTTATTTTAGTGAGCCTGAAGAGTGTGAAATTTATTTTTAACAATGGTAAGTAACATTTTCAGTGCTTTAGCAATTCTGCTAAAGCCTTGTGGCAGTCAGCATTAATTTGCAGAAGAACACTCTTGGTTAAGATAATTTTATTATTTATTTTTCTGTTCTGACTAGTAGTGAATGTTTATATTCTTTTTATAACCTCATAATAGTTTAATAATTACCGATAGCAGTGCATACTTAGGCAATATTGACAATTGTACTGTTTGAAATAATTCTACGGAAAGTAAAAAAAATTATACTATTGGCATCACATATGTACTTTCCATGTTTATTTAGTACGTGTCACAAATCGTTGATATTCACGCCAAACATAAGTGTCAGGGAACAATATGAGATGTTTTTTCCACATTATGTGGCAACTGCCACAAAAAGTTTCAAAATAACCAATAACTTATAAATAGTACATTATGCAACGAGCCTATAATGAAGGTAATTAAGAAGTGAGTATGGATATTTATGAAACGAGCGCAAGCGAGTTTCATAATTTTCATACGATCTTCTCAATTACCATTATAGGCGAGTTTCATACGACTTTTTATGCTCGACCATATTTCTAACTTGATATTATTAATTTTATTTGTATCTGACCTGGAGCAATGTCCCGTATGTTGTGAGATGTGCGCAGACGCGAAAGTATTGATTTTTACCGAGGAACAGATGTCCACATTGACCTTGCTAGGCCATAAGAACCTACGGAGACAACATTGAAATTAAATTAGACATTGAAAAACGAAATGACAAATTGAATTTATTTGAATATTATTTACAATTAACGCTAATTATTATAGTAACAGAACATAACCTTCTGCGACAGTATTGGATTTCCAGCCTCCATGACTTTTCGCTAATTCTCTTTCGATTGCATATCCGAGAATAATCGATACTTGCGGCTTTATAACGGTAGAAAGCTGACCTGTCATTGGCTGAACAGTTGTAACCTGAGTCGTTATTGGCTGAAAGACCTGACCTTTAATGAGTAGGTGTACTTTAATGACATGCATTAAAGGTCTGCTACCAGGTGTATAATTACTACATTTCGGCATGGTCGAGCATAAAAAATATATCGTTACATTTAAGCTTAACACAGCTTGAAAAATTTTCAGCAGATTTTTTTGTCTTTACCATGATGCAGTGCTGTTCACACGTCACAGTATAACAGTTGCGCAGTATTTTGTACTCCTGCACTGCAAAAGTAGGAACATGTGATCATTGCCTTAAAATGTGAGCTCCATTGCCTATATACTTACTTAGATATCTGTCTACTTTCTGTGGCTTTGTTCGTTCAAATGGACACAGTAAAGGAGTTATGTGAAGGAACTGTCGAAGACATATTTTGCCATTGTTCGTGTATGGAATTGTGTTCAATTTCTGTTATTGAACGTCAACTAATGATAGACTGCATTAACAGTATTCCCAGAGATATAGGCCACTTTGACCATGGATGTTAATGTAGACAGTTCCTCAGTAGTGATCTGAATATTAGCAAGTTATCCAATATATTCAAACAGATGCATCCTTCAGCTAAAATTTCATACAAGTGTTACGCCTACAAGTCTTTTTTCCAAAAGAATTTCACCTATCTATTTTTCATTGACTTAGAGTGGACACTTGCCTCAAAAGTGATTAATTCATTCTAAAAACAGCAACAAAAGATGGTTCTAGTGAAGCAACTCAAGTGTGTCTAGCCCTTCATTACAAAAAATATCAATGCGCAGTGAACATAATGTCTACAGATGTGGCAGATTCTAAACCACCAAATAGTGATTTTTGTTGATATATATGGACTTACAGCTGCTATCTGTACCAAACCCAACATATTCCAACATGTCCTATAGTAGACAGCCCAGTTGCTACAACTTCGGAGTGCATCTCAGTAACAATAATACTGCCTACATGTGTACGTGTGATGAGAGTCTCACTCTTCGGTGAATTTCTGAAATGGCATCCTATTATGTATATGTTATCAATCAAGGTTTTATAAACCGCAAAAAGTTGATTAACTGTTTTGGACAACTGTGCTGGGCAGAATTGAAGTATAATAGCGCTTTTTTCTATTGTTTCTGGCCGATACAATGGGTCTTAAAGAAATCACGCAAAAATTCTTATTAAGTGGTCATTATTTTCTATCATGTGACAGCGATTTTGTGATAATAGAAAAGAGGCCAAAAGTATAGAAAATTTGTCCTCTCACATCTGCAGCAAATAATGAAAGTGGCAAAGCTCATTAACCCCTTCCATGTGATTCCCATGAAACAACATGACTTCTGTTCTTTCGAAACTATTGCTGATCATATTCTTAATGCTACGGAATTACCAATTTCTACACATTCCATAATAAAGGTTATTTCTGAGTCATCTACGAAACTCTTCCATAAAAATACTTTTCTGAAGTTGAATACTGGAAAAAATGTAAAGTTCTGAAAAACAATCTGGCCCAGTTAGATTTAAGACATGCAGAAATATCTCCAATAAATAGATCTCTTCTGTCAGCTGATAGAAAAGAGGATTCCTTGCGATGGTGTTTTTTTTTTCCTGCAAAGCACTGTCAATTGTATTTGCAGAATACATTTTGATTTCATACTCGTTATTCAAACAATAAGTGTTGCAATTTTATATTGTAAAATTACGGCGAATTTAAGTTTTTATCTGTGTACGACTGCTTTGTGTTACATTAAAATGTTCCCAAAGACCTTTACAACACAACAGAAGGCAACCCATTGAGATCATATATATTAACTCTTTGTTAGTCTTTACAGAATTTCAATAAACGCAATTTAGTAGTTAATAATTTATAAGAAAAGTGCAAAAAAATGTTTTCTGAAAAATAAAAATGTAACTAAGAATGTATTTTGACGATAAATTGCAGAAATAAACATTCTGTCTGGAACTAAACTTTAAATGATTCTTTCGTAATCCAGATGGTATGGTAGGAAATGTCAGGAAAGAACTGTGCTTTGAATAAGGAAATAGTACCATCTCCATTTTAAATGTCCAAATGAGAAGATATTGAGGAGTTTTCTTGTAATAAATGTAATTAGCAACACTTTTCTTATTATTCTGTTAAAGGGTTTCCTCACATCAAACATTTATGTTATAAGATTCATAAATAACATAGTATATTATAATCAAGAAATGAAAACATAATAAGATATATGTGCGAGTAATTTTTTATCATTGTTAACTATATACATTTAATCCCAGAACACGTTCTTCACAGGTCATCAAGCTCATTGACATTGTCAGCAACTTGTACAGTTCTATTATTATTAGCAATAACATCAGCAAAGGAAGTCAACCCAAGGTGGTTGTGCCACTACTCAACGGCGTAACTTCTCAACAGTTTCTCTTTTGTGGTCTTAATGACCTCTGGTAGGCAGTTCTGGTGGTAAAGGTGACATCACTTTTGAGTCTCGTTTTAGCAAGGACCAAAATGGCTGCATTATATTATAATTATTCTCCTAGTAAGATTCTGTCCTTAAAAACATATTCGACAGTGTATTACTATTATCTTTACTTTTTAACTTCGCTCTAGAATATGCCATTAGGAAAGTTCAGGATAACTGAGAGGGTTTGGAATTGAATGGGTTACATCAGCTTTTTGTCTATGTGGATGACGTGAATATGTTAGGAGTAAATCCAAAACGATTAGGGAAAACACGGAAATTTTATTTGAACCAAGTAAAGCAATAGGTCTGGAAGTAAATCCCGAACAGACAAAGTATATGGTTATGCCTCGTAACCAGAATATTGCACGAAATGGAAATATAAAAGTTGGAGATTTATCCTTTGATGAGGTGGAAAAATTCAAATATCTTGGAGCAACAGTAACAGCAACGGGAAAAAATTAAACGCAGAATAAATATGGGAAATGCTATTTGGTTCAGAAGCTTTTGTCATCTAGCCTGCTGTCAAAAAATAAGCGTGCAGTAATCACAAAGCCTAGCAGCTGTGGAAATTTCAGCCCCAGTATTCCTGAAAGAATAATTACACTTCACTTTTTTTTTGCATGAAATCCCATCTCTACCACAACATCCAATTTGGGTAATTACATTATTTCACTTTTTTTGCATGAAATCCTATCTCTACCACAACATTCAATTTGCGAACTTCTGCTTTCGTACATTTAAGTCACAATTTTTCTTTGTTATAAGTATTGCTTCCATGAAGAACTGACAAGCGACACTATTTCTGATTATTATATCTGAAGTTTGTATTGATTAGGGAACTTTAAGGAGTTTCTTGTAGTGGACTTCTCCTTTCGGACCTGTTTTCTGAGAGTCATGAAACGGACTTGACGATGTGCCCGAGAATCAAGTGTACTATAGGAATGGACAAGTTTGAACGAGTCTCAACATGTTGCGATATGTTTGAACTGATTGATATAAAAGCAGGTGCTTTGCTTCCATCAGCATCATTGTGACTATGCCTGCATTGTCACGATCGCATGTCGCCTCACACACTGTGAAATGCGGCCGCGTATCTGAGATTGAATGAGCGTATGCAGCTGTTGGTGTAGTCACTGTTATCAGATGTGATAGTTTATCTTATACAAGTTCCATCGACCTTTTATTATGCCAGCTGGAGTAACTTCACCACAGTTAATAACTCCATTTGTAGTATTATGGTAAGACCTTTCATACTGTATGCATTATAGTTTTGCAAATAAGCATATCTAAAAACAATTCTGTAATAAGATGTTAAAGCAACTTGGAGTTAAGACTCTTTGTTCCTTACATTATTACTATTGTGTTACTATTATTATTACATATATATTGTTTTTTTCTATGTAATCAGTTTTATTAGTTATTGATACATTATTAGTTTTCAGTTTTTCCAGTTTTTGTGCTTTTAAATTTTCTTTGGTTACATTTTTAATCCTGCTATAGAAGATCCTTATTTAGCTTCCAATCCATAATAAATTACAAAACAACTTGCATTACTCTTCAACTTCTTTCGATCCAGATTGAAAATTAACATCCCTTCCACTTCCTAATCGTGCAGTATAATGAAACGGAGTTTAATTACTCACCAGCAGACCAACTTTTTTTGGCAGAGGACAGGACAGAAGGCTTGCACTGTAACCTAGACTTATTGTGTTGATCACTATTTTCTGAACGTTTTTGTCGCCGAATTTATACAGCGCGCTACACCGTTAACTTAACCTGGGCTATGGTAATAATGACAATGACATTTGAGTTAATAATGGCGAAATGAGTCGGACCCCCAACGTCCAATGTAACCTAGCAATTCTCCTTCATATTGTTGAGAGAAAACCTCGTAGAAAAACCCCAATGAAGTCACTTGTCCCAACCAGGATTTGAACCCGCGCCCGCTGGTATCAGTCAGACATGATAATCGGTACTCCACAGTGATTGACATATATCGAGGCTTCCTTAACAAATGAAATTGTATTCAAACAATATTGACTTTTCCTCTAATTGTAGGTAAGCTCCATTTTGAAATCTCGATAATTTATATTTCCATAAATACAATTATTTTGCTTTCTACGTCGAAAGAAGGTTGATTATCCCAATTACGATATTAATCCCTTACTATGTATTCATAATTCTGAGTTATAATATATTGCACTCTGTAGTTGGATTTAGTTTTTCTGATATTATGAATCTGTATTGCTACCAAATCATAAATATTAGAAATTTATTATCCTACAGGTATGTCTTCCATAACTACGAGTACTTTAACATGGAACAATACATTTCCATTTATTATTTTTAATGTGTGGTAATTTCAAAGACTAATCCAGCTTACATAATGTAGCCGGATCACAATGCCACTTTTGTAGATTATGACGATTTCCACAAAATTTAACGTGTCATTTATAATAGTAGTAGATGAAATGTAAGTACAAACAATGTCATTTAAATATGATTCCTTGTGGATTTTAGTTTATGTGAATGCTTATTTGTTATGACTTTTATTGACTAATGATATATTTTTGTTAGTTTTGTAGACATCCATGACAGCACTATATCATCAGACCAGGAAGATTTTGCACGTCTAGAGCATAAGAGTGCTTGTCATGCTGCGAAATATTATGTTTCCTCGGAACAGAATTTAGAAAGTAAGAAACCATTCAAATGCGATCTCTACGAAAAATGTTCCTCGTCTTCTTGCAGTCTCAAAAGTCATAAATTGAAAAACACTGCCGAGAAACCATTCAAATGTGACGTGTGTGGAAAGTGTTTCTCGCAGTCAAACATTCTGATTACCCACAGTCGCCTACATTCTGGGAAGAAAGAATTCAAGTGTCATACTTGTGGAAAATGCTTCTTTGACGCTGCTCACCTGAAGAGGCATGGGCGTCAGCATACTGCTGAAAAACCACTTAAATGTAATATCTGTGGAAAATGCTTCCTTCAGAATGGTGATTTGAAGAGGCATGAGCGTAAACATACTGGTGAAAAACCATATGCATGCAATGTTTGTGGAAAGTGCTTTTCGTACAAGAGTTCTCTAATGAATCATCAACGCGATCATACTGGCGAAAAACCATTCAAATGCAATGTCTGTGAAATGTTTTTCTCTCGAGCGTCTCATCTAAAATTCCATGAACGCCAGCATACAGGTGAGAACCCGTTTCAATGTAATATTTGTGGAAAATGCTTCTTATACGGTGCTCACCTAAAGAGGCATGAACGCCAGCATGCTGGTGAGAAACCATATGAATGTCGTATTTGTGGAAAGTGTTTCTCTCAGGCTGATACCCTCAAGACGCATGAGCTGCATCATACTGGTGAGAAGTCATATTTATGCACTGTTTGTGGTAAATGTTTCCTTCATACTGCCAGTTTAAAGAGGCATGAGCGGAAACATACTGGTGAGAAACCATATGGATGCACTTTTTGTGGAAAATGCTTTTCGGATTCTAGCAGCCTAATATGCCATGAACGCCATCATACTGGTGAGAAACCATACAAATGCAATGTTTGTGGAAAGTGTTTTTCTCATACGTCTAATCTAAAACACCACGAACGCCGGCATGCAAGTGAGAAACCATTTAAATGCAATGTATGTGGAAAATGTTTTTTGCAGTTGGGTAATCTAAGAAGCCACGAACGTCACCATACAGGTGAAAAACCGTTCAAATGCAATGTATGCGGGAAGTGTTTCTCGCGGTCGTGCTCCCTTATCAAACATGAACATAGTCATGCGGGTGTCAAAAGCATTTCTCGCAATCAAGCACACTGATTAGCCATGAACACTGGCATAAGGTTGTGAATAGTGCACGCTGTTCACCTAAGGATCCATGAGCGTCAACATGGTGAGAAACCGTTTCAAAGCAAAGTTCGTGGACAGTGCTTCCACCAACCTATATGGCCATGAATGCTGGCATACTAGTAAGAAACATTCAAATGCAATATTTGTGTTAAGTGTTTTTTTCTGGCATATAGCCTAAAACGTCATGAACGCCAGCATAGTGGTAAAAAAAACAGCCAGACCCAATGTTCTCTCAGGTGTATAACCTTAAACTTCATGAACTGTACCATACAAATGGAAAATAATTGAATGTGATTCATGTGGAATGTGCTACTCAGAGACTGAACACCTAAAGCGGCATGAGCGTTGTCACACTGGCAAGAAACCATTCAAATGTAATGTCTGTGGAAAGTGTTTCTCGCGGTGTGTTCCCTTACAAAACATCAACAGCGCCATACAGGCGAGAAACTATTCAAATATAACTGTGGGAAGCAGTTCGCCGATCAGATTAGATTAAAGCACATGGTCATCTTCATACAGGTGAAAGGTCATTCCATTTTGATGTTTGTATAAAGTGCTTCTCAGTGCCAAGTAAACCTTTCGATTGCGGTACTTGCAGAGAGTGCTTCTCGTTATCTGGTCACGTGTGGAGTCATGGACGCCAACAGAGCATAGTGATACGAAAGAGCACAAAAACCGGCGGAATTTGAAGAGAAAATATTTTTTATATATGTGTTAATTCATGCAAATGATATTATAAGTGACTGTTTCAATACATTTAGAGCTTATTGTGCAGAAATAGCTCTCGAGAACTACATTAGTGCCATATTAATTATGTATATATTTAGCTGGAAATTTAAATTGAATATTATGGGCTCTCAGAACATAAGGGAATCAAGTCACAAAAATGAACTTCTCGGAAAATTGCAGACGTCCGGAAAACAGGCTATCCCGCAAAATTAAAATTTTCGAGATAAGGTCTGCCATCTGTTGTCAGTTATGAGATCTACCATTTCTTACATTGGGCTATGCTGAAACCATCATATTAGGTATAATGGAGCAAGTATTTCTCGAAAGACAGAATGGACTAACCAACCGTTGTATCACACCTGCTCTCTAGTGGAGAGTAGCTCAGCTGTTTCATAAGCAGGATAACCAACGTAGTCTAAATGAAAAAATACAGTATAAACAACTCCTATAGTTTGAAATTAGCAGTACATTATAGGTTTTACAGAATTAAGTGTTAACATGATATTACTCGTATAAATTAAGAATGTTAAGAAACTAATAAATAACAACTACAGCAGCTGTGGTGTTCGAACAGTGTTTATGTTGATGCACTGAACGTAGGATGTAAACAGAAGCAATGGCGGAAATAGAAGAAGGAAATGTTGATGGATAGGTGAAAAGTAGTGACAATTATCCTAGGAGGAAGTTCGGAAAACAAGAATTAGGAACACTTTTAGTATTGTGCCTGATTAGTCTCTCACCTAATCTCAAAATTGTTTGCTTAAGGATTCACCTGAAGATGACTTTTTGTACAAGTCGAAAATATTTGTGACCTTTAAATTATAATATGATGTAACAGAATTATTTTCTGATTTCACATACTGATAAGTGTTTTGACTGAAAATATAAACTATTATTGAATTATAACTTTTAGTATTGTTAAAACGACAACTAACATCTTCATCACTCCAAAACCTCTTCTAGATAAGGTACAGAAAAAAACATTGTCCGAATCCGATAAAAGTTGTTAAGCAAGATTACATGTCTGAAAGTAACCAAGGATTAACCTTGTTAAATTTTTAAGTTTTTAGATTTTGTGGATTTCTCGTAGAATTTTTTTTTTTCCAAATTATTTACGTTTTCATGTTTAGGGATATATTAAAGATCTTTTTTTATAACAAAACTATAAATTTATATTGTCTGCTTGAGTCTCGTGCTCACAAATATGAATAAAGATCTTTATTCATATTTTTTTCAGCCTCATTTACAAAACTCAGTTTTTCTCCACTTTTTTCCCTAGCAAGTCTTCAGTAGTATAGTTAATTACTCATTAAAGATGAGTGTTATTTTAAACATCTGAATACTAGGAGAAGCTTAAAATATTTTATTTTTTATGTAAAATAAAGTCAAATTGATATGTTTTGGTATGTTAAGTTTAATAAGTGCAAAGTTTGGACTACATTCTTTTGTGCTCTGAATGATTTTTTTATTTTTCTTCTATTTGCTATCTCATTGGTTTTATTAAGTATGAAAAGTAAGGAAAAACATTATATGGTAAAGTAAGAAATCAACTATGTTTACAAAGACTAGTTATAAGAAACATTTCCAGCCAGAAAGAAACTATTTCTATATCATTTATAGAGAAAATGTATTCACTTCCTTCGTCTTCCGGTTCAGGTACTGCTGTTATATACCTGGTAGGAGTTTCACATGGGATGGTTCTGAAAAATAAGTGGTTCACAGGTGGGATAGTCGACCTGGTTGGCAAGTTGGTATAGCGCTGGCCTTCTATGCCCAAGGTTGCGGGTTCGATCCCGGGCCAGGTCGATGGCATTTGAGTGTGCTTAAATGTGACAGGCTCATGTCAGTAGATTTACTGGCATGTAAAAAAACTCCTGCGGGACAAAATTCCGGCACATCCGGCGACGCTGATATAACCTCTGCAGTTGCGAGCGTCGTTAAATAAAACATAACATAATAGGTGGGATAAATGACAATAAATCCTCCACGTCCTCGTTCTTCACTCTTCTTACTGCACGGTGTTGGTTATAAAGTAGGTTCTGTTGGATGTTACATAAGTTTGTTATAGGATGGCTGGGTGACTTCTTTTTCAAGTCAATATTGTAAAATTTAACTTCAGAATTCAGAGTTTTTTTTAAACATTAGGCTTAAAGGAGAGTCTCCTTCATAATGTAACCATCTGATATTCAGTCAGTTAACATAATAACCATCATTGTTTCCTTTCTATTCGTTAGTGAATCCTCCAAGGTTTTAGTGTAATAGAAGTCTGACTTTTCCATTACAATGACTTCTAATTTCTGATGTGTTTTATTTTATTGTTGAACTATGTTCATCCAATCTGTAAGTGTGAAAATGTGTGATATTTTCCTACTCACTTTCTCAATTAGGTCAAAGTCACTATCATTGGGCAAGTAAGTGTGCCCATATTAAAAATTTATGATCAATGTCTGAGACTTCCATGTTGGGATCTTGGGATAAGTTCATGAGGGACAGGGACATTTGAATGTTCCTGTTTTGCCCCGTGCAGGAATCTAAATATAAAATTATTTTACTGTTTTAGAGGCATGCGTTTTAAGATGATGCACTACACAAGATGCTATTCCTTGAGACCCCCTTCCTCCCTCAGTCTCCTCCGACATGTATATGAAGGATTTTCCCAAGTTCACGGAAAATATTCCAAAATTATAAACATGCATATTTTTCTTATAATGCGCAGTTGACGTTGTTAATTTTGGGAAAGGGAAGTCTTTTTCTAAGTCAAATGTCATGACATAATTCTCAGTAGATGTGAGACATTTATCACCATTAAAGCATTGTCTTACTTGATCTACCTTCCTTAGGTGGATACTTTTTAGTCACTAAAGACGTTTTCGTTTCTTTGTTCTGCTCATGTATAATTTGTAATTCCAGCTGGTGACACGTTCGGCGGGTTAAAATGTAAATGTAAATTGAATTTAGTGCTAAACACATTGTAGTAATATTTTTCTTTAACTGGAAATACATGCTTATTTTCACACATTTCTACATAGAACTCATACATTTTACGTAAGGTTAAATCGGGATGAAGATATCTTCCTTCTGGATTCTTCTCTCGAGTGTAATGACTCTGGAAAGATGGGAAACTTCGTTTGTGATCAACTACTTTAGTATCATAAATTTTATTATCTGGTTTCTTTCTTCCCTGACTATCTAAAACACTAAAAACTTCATATTTCATAACGCATGTGCAAAATCTTTTTCCACTAATTTCAAAGGTATTTAAAAAGTATTTCTTACATACCTTTACTAATTTTAGCCTTGAACTCTTGAAAAACATTTGAAGCTGATGCTTTTAGCATTTGCAGAACCATCTCTTTTGCGAGATCTCGCAATAGGACCAGGTTGAACAAGACCCCGAATGTACACATTTTGTCTGCAAGAATCACCAAGTTTACAAAAAGAACTGAAAGTCTTTCCTCTCTTCTTCTTCTATCTTATTATGACGTTGTAACTTACAACAGGGTGTGTTAGCAGGTACACTTTTAGCTGGGACTGATAAACCTTTTCCTGCGGTATAATCCTTGTCACAGTTTCTTCGTCGTTGCCTAATTGTCCATTTCAATTGATCAGGATCTCGAGAACATCTTCTTCCTCTGCTCTCAGCGGCAACTTGATTGCCAGTATTATGGTCAGTAACTACTACTGTAGGGGCATCAGCTGCCATAGTAGATAATTATGTCGTCACCTAAATTATAATATTACGAGTTGTAGGTGTAATATCAAGATGAAATCAATATTATTGTTTTATAGATAAAGTAGGCCCTCCAAAATATATTAGCATACCTGAACTAGAAGAGAAAGTAGGCTGATATTCAGATAGAATCATCATCAACATCTGAAGATTCACTCATTTTAATTATGTTTTACTAGTACTCAAACAGACGTGAAACAAATACAATGTAGTTGAAATTGTAATAATGGACATGTTTTCTTAGTACTCTGAACAAAATACTATTTCCCTCCATGCACAAAAATACTACCAACATCTGCATCATTGCAAAGATTGTGAGGACATGATTCTTTTATGCTCTGAAAATAGCATCATCTAAGGCATGTACCAACGAGCACAGAAGCTCGTTGGTATGTACAGTCGAAATATCTTCCAATTGATCAAAAGTGGACTTGAGTCCCTTGTGATCTGAGCACCCCAAATATATCCAATCTAATAGTAACTTATCTGAAAACAACAATGTCTGTGAAATTGGAAATTTAAAGTTTAATAAAAGCTGATCTCTATTAACAGAACTATTTTAATATATGAACAATGTTATTACATTAGCATGCCTTAAAACTCATTCCACATTGCTGTATTCGTCTTTGTCATCTTCGTCAGAAGTAACGTTAATGGAAGTTCTGAAAGAAAGGGATATTCTAAATGTTGGCCCTTTAAGGGGATGAACTACATCAGATGGAAGATATTTTTCAGGGTCTCTTCGAAGTTTTCGAAGCCATATGATGATTGGACAGAAGTCAGCATCAGTCTTAAATCTTTGTTTACAGAGGTGCGAAAATTATTAGAATAATCTTAATTTTAAAGGTTTTTTTAATAGTTCCTTCACAAATATTTATTGAATTGATAAATATTGGTATATAATATTACTATACTGATGTAGGATATATTTACTACTAAAATGCCGGAAAGCATTGTTGTACATTGGTATTTTTCTTATTTTACAATTGTTATGGGAATTAAGAAATTATTATATTATGTTGGCGGAATTGGAAACATAAAAAATTAATTAAGAAATGCTTTAAACAAATAATTGTTCTTTGCGTTTACATTGTTGTGAAGGTTCAAATGAACGTATACATCTGTTTTGTGCATATATAAGTATTAATTCTGTGAATTATAGTCTCTGTATTCAATTCTGTGTGAATCTTAAAAAATTATTAAAATGGGAAAGACAAGTGAAAATTATTAGAATAATAGGAGGGATATGGGAAATACTTAAATAACTAAGCAATTTAAAGTATAGAACACCTTTATTTGTAAGTTATACATACAGTCAGTCTTTGGTATGCATCCCTTTGTTCTTTATCAAGGCTTCAATGCGTTTTGGCATGCTTTCCACAAGTGTTTTACAACTTTCTACAATTTCTGTATCATGATGCCAAATGCGAATGTGTGTTTCAATTAATTGAACCTTGGTAGTAATGTTAGTTTTCCTAAGTCTCTTTTTAACAATTACCCACAGATTTTCTATTGGGTTCATGTCGGGGCTGTTACCCGGCCATGGTAATGTTTTGATGTCACTTTCAGATAAAAACTTGGTAACTGACCTTGTCATGTGTCATGCATGAAAACTGAGTCTCCATTTGGAAACCACTCCTGCAATTGAGGCACTAATCTTGTTTCCAGCACATTCTTGTATTGATGTTGATTTATCATACCTTGCACTATGTAGAGGCGTCCAGTACCTTGAGCACACATTACACTCCATACGATTATCTTGGTTGGATGCTTGACGCTCTGTGCAATACACTGAGGCTTAAACTCTTCATCAGCTGTTTTCTCACATATTGGCTACACTCTTCTGATATTTCAAATATGGATTCATCAGAAAAGCATACCTGTAATTTAAAAAAAATCTGGAATGAATATTCGACGCATGGATGACATTTTCATAACATTTTTGTTTCTAATTCCTACTTGCGACGGACTGTTGAATCACAGACATTTACTCCATACTGTTCCAAATTCTCCCTTAGATCTTTACTGGTGAGTCTTCTGTTGTTCTTTGCAAGTTGAACAAGTTTTCTTTCAGTTCTTGGGCTGATTATTCTCTTCCGACCACATTTTCCTACTCGAAAAGAAGAGTACTGCTTATCATTATCCAAAGCCTTCTTCACTCTAGAGCCTGAAGCTTGAGATATCATTAACCTTTTCGATATTTCTTGTTGTGTGTATGTTCTTTCATGCAAAAGACACTCTACCAGAGCTAATTTTCATGGCGATAGATCACTTGTCTTTCCCATTTTAATAAATTTTTAAGATTCACACAGAATTGAATACAGAGACTATAATTCACAGAATTAATACTTATATATGCACAAAACAGATGTATACGTTCATTTGAACCTTCACAACAATGTAAACGCAAAGAACATTTTGTTTAAAGCATTTCTTAATTAATTTTTTATGTTTCCAATTCCGCCAACATAATATAATAATTTCTGAATTCCCATTACAATTGTAAAATAAGAAAAATACCAATGTACAACAGTGCTTTCCGGCACTGTTAGTAGTAAATATATCCTACATCAGTATAATAATATTATATACCAATATTCATCAATTCAATGAATATTTGTGAAGGAACTATGAAAAAAAAACCTTTAAAATTAAGATTATCTAATAATTTTCACACCTCTGTATATTACAATTGCCCGCTACTGCCATCGAATCCCCATTTGACATCAACATAAAACCATCTGAATTCATTGTACAGAGTTGGGCAGATAAAACCGGCCCGTTTCATTTCTTTTGATTTGAAAGTATGTTGGCTATCCTTTCTTCCGCATGTTTAGTTACATTGTTGCTTGTTACATGCTATAACTTACAAATGATTTATAAACTCTTCTGTTTGTTGTTCTAATGTAAAGAGTAGTTTTGTGAATAAGAATAGTTCTTTCAAATCAAATGAGATGAGACGGCCGGTTTTATCTGCCCAACCCTGTATCTAATGATCCTATTACAGTATCTGTAATTGTTGCTGTATGGTCCAACAATTCCTTCAGTTTCACTTCTATAGATATTTCATCCAAAATAATTGATAATTTTGGTGGGTAACAATGTTCTTTCGCTGCTAGTGCCCGAAGGTAGGAGGGATACAAATCAGCATTTCTTCTTTTAGTTTCTTTCTGGATTAACTTACGTTGTTTTCACTTACACTAGCCTCGACAATTAATGATACAACTTCTTTTTCGTAATAAGGCTGCATTTCTTCACGTGATTTAGATTCAGTTTTCTGCCGAGCAGTTCTCGTAGCAGTTGTTAGGACAATTTCACTTATTATTTTAGAAGCTGCCTACTTCCCTTCTCCTCTGAGTCTTGTTTTTACAGCAAAAGTTAATTCGGTCACTTGCCTCATTGCTTCTGTTTTTCGTAATTTATTTCTGTCACTGCTTTAATCAAAAGTCAATTCATGGCGTCCTCGTTTAATCTCTCCTGACTGAAGATTCCTCTGTGGTTCTCCTACTATGACTGAAACACTGAAATTCATTCAAGTAACTTGAAAATTTAATAAAAAATGCTTCATGTTTTCTGTGGAATTTTTCAAGTTTATCAAATAATTTATAAAAATAATCTCCTGTGTCCTTATATCCAGGTAAAGAATGGTCCTTAAACACTATAACACATAACTAATTAAATGTGTTTGCTGTTCACTTGTACCTTCACCAGATTTTTGTCGAAAGATTTCTTATAGTTCGCTCCGAGATCTTCGACATTCCATTGTTAACGCGCAAATTTTAAAAATAAATGAAATCATCCTTAAAACACTATGCAAATCAAAACTGCAACATATCCGCACTACTTTAATAACCAATACAAACTAATAAAAATCTGCAGAAATTTCTGCTGTACAGTAGTGCCAGTATGGTGATGCTGATTGAGGAAGCGTGGCACATACCTGCCTGGCTGTCCCATTCGCTAATGCAGACTCTCATAAAAACATCATAATAACGTCGAACGCCACTTGCTGAACACCACGAAGGGAGTAGTGCATACGGATTCTCTGGACGGTATGCCTGATGAAGAGATCCAACTAGAACTAGCGGAGCAGACCATGTCAAAGTCTTACCGTTTACTATGTAAGTGGGACGGACGGACTGAACCCCTGAGCACAGTCGTTCTGACCTTTGAGATGTCTCTCTAGCCAGAATATATCTTTGTCAGTTACGCACGTGTCCCTGTGCGTGCGTATGTGCTGAACCGAATTCGGTCCTTTAGGTGCCAACGGTTCGGACATACGCAAAAACGTTACAAAAACATTATCATCTGTGCAGAGTGCGGCGGTGGTGACCATGAGAATTCCCCATGTGCCAGCGCCGAGTACTATGTGAATTGTTCTGGGGACCACGCTTCCAATTCTAAAACCTACCCAAAGTATAGGTTGGAGAAGATGATTCACGAACTTCGAGTCCGGGAAAATATTAACTTCTTCGAGGCGCGTAAGCGTATTTTAGATAAAGAAAATAAGGCAATGGAATGTACTATGCATCTGTACTGCAGAAAGCAACAGAGGGAATAGATGCCACCACGCAAACGTCACCTGTTACAAATATACCTGGGAAGCGAATTGAGATCGCAACCCAGACGTATGTAGATGCTGCCACTCAGACTGTTGAGTCAGATGACACATGTGGACTTAACATCAGACCTTATTTCCCTAAGAAAATCGCTGCTATGACAGCAGAGGAGGATTGTAGGCCTAGTAGAACACCAGAACGTCGTACTCCTAGTTCGGGTGGCGGGTCGAGATCATGTTCTCGATCACGTCCTCGATCAAGATCACGATCAAGAGTGCGACGAACTGCAAGTGAGACGCTACAATCGAAGACTAAGCAGTCACAGACAAAGACATCAAGTCATAGAAAAGATAAAAAGAGAAGATCCGGTTTAGCTCCTCTCAATGACTGATATTGTACAGTGGAATGTGAACGGTGTTCCAAGCAGATATACAGAACAATAATTGATCTATCATAGGAACCCTGCTATTTTATGTCTTCAGGAGACAAGGAGTAACGAGGAAGCTCCATCCTGTGTATCGTCTGGGCCTTGTGGTATTGTTGAAGATGCGTTCTCACGACCACAAGATGAACCAAGCCTCAAAGGAAGCGATGTCATCCTGACACATGCGGAAGATGAACCTTGACCCATCCTGTTGTCTATTTTCTAAATATGGTAACACATGTTGACTTGAATAAGAGTATTCAACCAATTGTAAACCTTTTCTCATAAACGTAGACGCTTTCTTTAGATTTTTCAATTCAATCAGAAAATATGCGCTAGACCCTTGTTCAATTTTCACACTTAGCATTTATTGTAAATATTTTGTGCTTGGAAACTACAAGTTTAACACATCGTATAAGTAGAACTTAGAAGTTTGTATATAACTAATTGGGTGTAGGAACACTTTCTGGACTTTAGCTTTTAAAGCAAGATATATCTTTGGTTGCTTACCCTTGGAAGCGTCTTCGTTACAACCATCGTTCTTCGTCGTCGCCATGAAGTCTTCACTACCAATCTGTAAGTGGATAATTGTTTGTTAACACAGCGAGATAATAAAAGTTTATCATTATTTTATCTTTTTCTAAGGGAAGGCATGGTTACAATGAGAAAAGGGTAGATGATTTTTGTCATTACATTTGCCCAATATTTTAGCTTATTAACTTTTGGAAGTTCATAAAGGAACTTAACAAGTATGTTTATTTTACATTTAATTACTGATTTACATTTGATTATAGTTTTAATACATTAATATTAATAGGGACTGCTTTATTTTGAACCAGTGTAGCATCGACCACCCTGTCCTCCTCCTCCTCTGAAATCTAACACTAATATCTTATTCCTTGGGGTCCGTAGTGTCGATCACAGGATTGATTGGGAGATAACCCAAGAACCCTAGGTCCTCCCTTTCATCTCCCTATATATCCGTCCCTGGAACACGACAATTCTGGTGGCAGCGTTGTTAGAGTTTTGTTGTGGGTTGGTGCTGTTTTGTGTGTTTTTTTGTGTGTATACATGTACTGTGTAATTTTGTTTATTTAATTTTGTGTTTTATTTTGTGGTTGTATGGCTTGTTTTAATTCTTTTTATCCAAATGTATTGGAAGGTGACAAAGAATTTACCATTTTGTATATACATGTGAAGAGCTTGCGGGAAAAAGGATGAATGTCACATTTCTATTAAGGATTACATAATGATCTAATTGAGTGTATAACTGCAAGATGTAGTGCTGTTTCTTTAGAATATAAAGGAAAGGATTACTGTATTCGTGGTGATAATTCTCCTTTTTACCATTTTTCATAACAACATTAAATTTCGCAGTGATCCATTGAATTAGATAATATCAACCTTAAGAAAACTGTGACATTCATCGTTTTTCCCGCAAAGTCTTCATGAGATAGGGATTTCCCACCCATTGGAATTGGAAGGAACGAGTAATTACGCATTGGATATAGTGGAACGCTTTTTCCGTAAATAGGCTTATACTGATATTAGTATTGAAATTATTCAGGAACACAAATTAAAATACGTAGGGCTGCAAGCAGGGTCAAGACTAGATATTGCATTTGAAGGACGACCTAACAAACATTTTGAAGTACCCGTAAGAAAGACATACAGATACGAGAATTCGAAAGGACTAGAAGTAATTTTTGAAATTGACTTAAGACTAGTCAGACGATTTATTCCTCCCGAATTTGACAATCCAACATTAGAAAACGAGAGGACTGACTACGTCCCACAATACTGGGGTAGTAGCGAAACAGTAAGAGGTTCACGCGTATCCATGAACAGGGGGTTCGGAACGAAAAATAATAATTAATGCATTTCTATTCGCTCAGAACTACCCGCACATAAACACAACTAAGAAAGCAGTAGTTGATTGCATCCTGCAGGAATATGGAGTTGGCACTTGACTCTTAGAGTAGTACCGTCGAACTTCGGTGAGTCAAGTTGTGCTATAGTGACAACAGGACCCAACCTGGTTAGTGAACACCAACCCTAGAACGACAAGTGAATAACAGGATGACGGACACGAATGTAGACGATTCGTTAAAAGCGAGACCGGCAGGCCCGTCTCTTGCGCAGAAAAATTTAAGCGTTGCAAAAATGATAGACACATGGAAAGGAGACGCATACGGTCTTCCAGTAACCAGTTTCTTTGACCAGATAGAAATACTTGGAAATATGGGAAATTTAAGCGGGAAAGATTTAGTTCAGATAGCTATAGTGAAATTAAGAGGAACGGCCCGAGCATATTTTGATGCCACTTCTGCATTGCAACATCCAAAAATAACATTTCATGTATTTAAGGAAAAATTCATTGAACGTTTTAACGACAAGAAAAGCATCCAGTATCACTATTCGCGTTTGCACAACGCAGTGCAAGAAAAACAGGAAAGCCCAGAAGAATTTTGTGATAGAGTTAGGCGTTTAAGTTTAAAGACAATCGCGCACACAATAGGAGTTACTACAGATGTATTAAGTGAAGAAGCCGCTAGAAGAGCAGTATCCGCTTTCATTCACAGATTAAATGGAAGCATAGGCATAGAAGTCAGGCTCAGAATGCCATCTACTTTAGATGAGGCAATGAAATTAGCTACTATGTTACATCATAATAAGAAAGATGAGAACATTATGGCTCCTAGAGACTTAAAAGATAAACATGTTTTTACAATACAGGCTTACACTCAGGCTCAAGATAGAATGTTGCGTAACGGGAATTCATGGAGTAAGAACCGTAATTTTAATCCAAATGTCGAAAGGGCTTCGGACACAGTGCAAGTTCCTGGTCTAGGGATAATTCTGATTCGAATGTCGTAAAGGGCTTCGGACACGGGGCAGGATTCCGGACAAAAGACAATGATTCTAGAGGGAAATTTGGAAACAAAGGACGAGGGTTACCCCAAGGGCGTGCGGAAAATACCCGACCGAGGGTACAATGTTACAAGTGTGGGGTGGAGTAACGGTTAGCGCGTCTGGCCGCAAAACCAGGTGGCCCCGGTTCGATTCCCGGTTGGGGCAAGTTACCTGGTTGAGGTTTTTTCCGGGGTTTTCCCTCAACCCAGTATGAGCAAATGCTGGGTAACTTTCGGTGGTGGACCCCAGACTCATTTCACCGGCATTATCACCTTCATCTCATTCAGAAGCTAAATAACCTAAGCTGTTGATAAAGCGTCGTAAAATAACCTACAAGTGTGGGTATTATGGTCATATGCAACGAGACTGCAGGAAAGGAGTTGAGGGGCGCCCAGCGTAGTACTCACACGGGACCGGGACATCTAAAGTCAACCCCGCCGCATGACTCGAAAAGGAGTCACACAGAGTGTTACTAATGCCTTCCGCCTTAAATGGGGCAGCTAGCGAGCCTCGGGTGGAGATTATTGTCGAGGGAAAAACTAGGATTTTGTTGTGGACACCGGCGCCACCATATCGCTAATCAAACCCCCTATTAGCCAGGCAATTAGTACAGACACTGATGTGGTGATTAGGGGAGCAAACGGGCAGGAATTAATAACCTATGGGACCAAGACGGTTGGTTACCAGTTAGGAAGTGAACAGTTTACACATACTTTTATTGTAAGTG
This sequence comes from Periplaneta americana, assembly GCF_040183065.1. Taxonomy (NCBI): domain Eukaryota; kingdom Metazoa; phylum Arthropoda; class Insecta; order Blattodea; family Blattidae; genus Periplaneta; species Periplaneta americana. Next base: position 13,264,891 of record NC_091133.1, on the reverse strand, counting down.
AAATAAATGTCAACGCCGCAGGGATCCTAGGGATCGACTTTCTACGCTATGTCGGAGCGCGTATAGACGTCCAGTCGAACTCTCTAGTGATGGACGGTCAAAGCGTGGCATTGAAGAAGCACGACCACGAATCGTGCGATGTCTTGTCTATACCTGGGACATGACATTCTTTGTCTGTTCCGGCCCAGCAGTCATTGAATAGTGACCGAATAGTGGTCTTACCTCTGAATACAGTGAAAATAGTTCGGTGTAAGGTTGTGGGACGCCATGACCTCGATAACCTAAAGCCCTCTCAGTTAATAGTGGTCGAGTCATTAAATGATCGTGATGGTATACCAGGAATTCATTTGGCACGCGGTGTAAGTATGATCGGTAAATTCAAGACAATTGTCGGTAATGCTCAGGGAAGTGAATCCCGTGTGATTGAGCACAGTTTAGGGTACGCTCAAAATATCTCCATGAAGAAATTACAAAACCCGAGTATCCCAGAAAATGTGAAGAAAAGTATAAATGTTCCCTGTGTAAGAAATAAAACCTCGATAGAAACTATAGCCGCACCGAATGAATCCTCCCTGGCGATTAAGTCTGCGAATGGTGCACAATCGGCTCTTTTGAAGGAGTCGTTGGATGACAGATCAGCGTTGAAAGTGACGAGTCCATTTCCCGTTGGAAGTCAAAGTGAAAATCAAAATGTAAGTACGAGAGAAGCGAATATAAGTGAAATAGGAATTTTCTGTTCACAACTGTCAAGGGAAGGGTCACAGGACAAAATTACTAATAACGGTAAAAATGTTGGAAATGTTAGAAATACTAAAATTGATAATGATATTAACCTTGTAATGACAAATGTGAATGATTAAGGTCAATTGGTAAACAGTAACCTAGTGAAGTGAAAGAGTTATCATGCAAGGAAGTAAATGAGAAATTATACGGATATGTACCTGTACAGTTGTTAAATGTATCGTCCGAACCTGTACAGTTAATCAAGCATAATTCTATTGGGGAAGCCTTTGTAGTAACCCTAGAAGCTTGGGACAAAATAGAGAGGAACGCTAGCCATGAGGAAATAAATGTAATTAATCGGGGAACCCGAAGAACTGACAGATGTATGAAAAACAGAGCCGACGCAACAATTAATATAGACGCACAGGACGCGGACGATTTCGACAATTTTTTAAGCGCGAAACTAAAGCATTTGAAAGGACCCGACAAGGTTCGAATGGCACAGCTGTTGAGGAAATATAGACATTTATTTTATGTCGAAGGTAGTTCAGACATAGGATGCGTAAGCGAGGTCAACCAGAGATGCGTTATCAGTTAAGAAAAACCCATACCGTATTGCGCACTCATTGAAACTTGTAGTAGAGGAACAGATTGATGACATGCTACAGAAGGGAATCATCGAATCAAGTACCTCTCCGTGGGCAAGTCCGATAGTATTGGTTCCAAAGAAGTCACAAAACGGAACAGTGAAATACAGACTGTGTCGACTATAGAGGGTTGAATGCTGTGACAAAACAGACGCATACCTGTTACCTAACATATTGGAAACATAAGACTCACTGGGAAATTGCAAAGTCTTTTCCATATTGGATTTGGCATCGGGATATTTACAGATACCAGACGACGAAAAAGACAAAGAGAAAAACAGCTTTCTCATGTCACATGGGACACTTTCAATATACCAGAATGCCCTTTGGATTGCAGAACGCGCTTAGTACTTTCATGAGTTGTGTAGATTTTATGTTGATGGGACTAAAAGGCACTATTTCATTGGCTTACTTAGATGATAATGTATTTACACCTGTAACATGAGTTATATGTACATACAACTACCTTCGTTTTCTTTCAAACTTATATTGCAATTATAACAACCTATATTAGTTTCATACATAAAACTCATGAAGATTTCATTCACCATGTATATTGTACTGTTTGTCAATTCATTCAAATTTCAGATCAGCATTTTATTATATCTGATGATGCCAAATAAGGCGAAAACGTTAATATATATTTAATGCCTTCATAGCAAATAAACATGTGCAAAGGGATATGTCTTATGATTGAACTTATATATATATATATATATATAATTTATTGGGTTATTTTACGACGCTGTATCAACATCTAGGTTATTTAGCGTCTGAATGATGCGAAGGTGATAATGCCGGTGAAATGAGTCCGGGGTCCAGCACCGAAAGTTACCCAGCATTTGCTCGTATTGGGTTGAGGGAAAACCGCGGAATAAACCTCAACCAGGTAACTGGCCCCGACCGGGATCCGAACCCGGGCCACCTGGTTTCGCAGCCAGACGCGCTGACCGTTACTCCACAGGTGTGGACTATATATATTTTGTATTATTATAATACTAGACATATCTGAACATAAAAATGAACTGCAAATTACTTAGATGACATAATTTGTTATTCCAAAGATATACCGACACATGTCCAGAATTTGGAGAAAATCTTTCAGAGACTAGAAAGCACAAACTTTAAAATACAACCGTCGAAGTGCACATTTGCAACTGACAGCGTGGAGTATTTAGGACATATAGTGTCAAAGGAAGGAGTAAAACCCGACCCGAAGAAAATTGAAGCAATTCGAAAGTATCCACAACCACAGTCGGTAAGGGATATCCGTGATTCGATGATTTAGCTTCTTATTATCGGAGACAGATCGCTAATTTTGCAGAGATTGCGAGACCACTAACGCGGTTAACGCGCAAGGATATGGAATTCAAATGGGAAGATGCCCATGAGAATGCCTTTCGCACTTTGAAAGCTAAATTTAGTGAGAAACCATTACTCATTTATTCGGATTTTTTACAACCTTTTATTGTAAGTACTGATGCATCACAAGAGTCAGTCAGCGCTGTCCTCTCACAAAAAGCAAACGGAGTTGAGAAACCAATAGCGTATTGCAGTAGACAACTGAACTCAGCTAAAAGGAACTACAGTTGTACCGATAGAGAATTACTAGCTGTTGTATTTGCTACGAATAATTTAGATGTTATGTGTATGGAAGGAAGTTTACTCTTCATACAGACCACGCAGCCTTAAGATGGTTGCTCAATCTTAAAGACCCGAGTTCGAGACTCACTAGATGGAGCTTACGACTCGCAGAGTTTGATCACGAAATAGTTCATAAAGCAGGCAAGAAGTTACCACATATAGATGCGCTTAGCAGACTTGTAGGCATAATTACGCAACAGAATTTTAGTCGAGATTACAACTTAACACAAGAATTGATTTTGGCACAACAGTCATCAGATGAAGAACTAAAGAACCTAATTGATTTGATGATTTTTTAAAGATGAGCAAGTACTGCTACGTCGTAGAATACCTAACGGTAATATTGAAATTGTTGTTCCAAAGAACTTAACATCGCTTGCTATAAGGCATTACCATGACAAGCGTTCATGGCCCATCAAGGCGTAAAGCGGACAGTACCTGCAATTAAGCTTAAATATTGGTGGATTACTTTGAATAAAGATGTAGTTGAATACATTGAAACACGTGAAAATTTTGCACAACAGAATCTTGGTAGATCACTTGTGGCGCCATTAGACGAAGCAGTGGAGGCTAATGAATTTTTAGATACCGTTTCCTTAGATATCGTTGGACCATTGCCAATAAGCGAAGCAGGGATATTTACTCACCTTTGTAAATCACTTTACGAGGTTCTCTGAAGCGATCCCCATACGAGATCAGAGCGCCGAATGTATAGCGAAGGAATTCGTGACAAAAATCATTGCACAGTATGGCACACTGAATCGCCTATTGACGGATCGGGGAACCAATTCGTCTCCAAGTTATTCACTGACACATGCAAATTATTACGTATGAAGAAAATTCAGACAACTGCGTACCATCCACAGAGCAATAGGAATTGAGAACGAATGCATAAACTGTTGGTGGATATGCTATCGCATTATGTTAACAAAGATGGAAGAAATTGGGACAAATTTGTGCCATATGTGATAATGGCATATCGAGCAACACCGCATACTGTGACAAAGTATAGCCCTTACTATTTAGTCTATTGAAGGGATATGAAATTACCCATAGAAGATTGTTTTGTAAATCTAAGAAGGAATCCAGATCAATCGTATGAGCCGCATATACAGGAATTGGCAAATTGTATCCATGTAGCATCTCAGGTTGTGATACAAGAATCTAAGATGGGACACGATAAATCTAAAGAGTATTACGTTCGTCAAGCGAAACCAAGAGAATTTCGGATTGGGGACTTCGTGTATTTATAGCAACATGAGGAAAAACAAAGAAATTTGCTTATCATTGGCAGGGACCATTTGAAGTGATAAAGAAAGTATCACAGTTGGTATATTCAATTAAGATTAATGAGGAGAAATTTATTAATGTACATGTGAATCGATTGAAAGAATGTATAACTAGGCATACATAGACTGACGATGCATCGCAGAAATTACCTCAATCACTAGAAATAGAGAATGAACTATCGCAGGGAAAGCCGAAGACGTCGAGTGCAGGAGAACGAAATAAAGCAACGGCGAATCCAAGAAACACTAAACGTTATGAGGACGATGATGATTGGGAACCACTGTCTAATAATGTTGCACGAAGATGAGCAGAAGTCCATGAGAACGGAAGTCCTTATCAGTTGCGTAGCAGAACGAAGAGAACGGAACCATTAGGAGCAGATGAATCTGAATCAAGTAGAGAAACGAATGAATTAAGTCAAAGTAATGAAAATGATGATGTTGACAATGAATTAGTAGAAGAGAATATAAAAATTAAGAGAGCCTAATACTAACGTTAGTAGTGATGATAATGTAAATAATGAGAACAATGAGGATCCTACGACTTTACCTCAAACTAAAATAGGATGTAGATATCCACTGAGAAATAGATTACAGCACACAGACAGTTAATAAGATATTAAGATTAGAACAAATTTTGAAGTTATGTGTGAAGACGATATGTAGTGGCATTTGAACTAATATGTTAATTAATAAGGTTAATTAAATACTAACCCTAACATTGAGTTATTTTGATTGAATTTTGTTTAACTTTATTACGTGTATGTTTCATGGTTGGATATACCTTAATGGGTTGCGATATATACTTCTTTTATACCATAGGCGCTTAGGCCCCTGTAAACTTCAAGAGTGAATAAGACACTCGAGTAGGACTTAATGAGTTGTAACTCTTTTGTTTACAGCGATTGCTGTAATTGCGAGTACACTAGCAGGGAACCCAGGGACTTCAGTTGCAGATCTGGAGTTAAACAAGGACGCCATCTTTCTGAAAGACAGAAACATTCTATTGACTGGTGACAAACGGACAATTGTCATTAATATAAATTTAGAAGTTTATTGGAATTTAGTTACACAGCTTACGACCATACTAAGTGAAGGAAGAGAGAAAATAACTAAGATAGCATTCGCAAGATTAACTGCTCTATGGATTGAACTTGATAGAGTATAAGATTTAGTGGACAGATTAGCTGATGATTTGAAAGATATACTTTTGTTACTACCAGAATCACAACCAGACTTTCAGACGCAGGTAAAACACATAATGCATGACGTTGGACAGAATAGAACTAGACGTGGAGCTGTAGACGCAGTAGGCATTGTATTAAAATGCTTATTTGGGACGGTGGACTCGAGACATTTACACAACATTAATCAGGTTATAGATTATCAGCAAGGGTTTAAACACATGTTACACGTAGAAGAGCATCAATTATCATGGATTCGAACACTTGATGCAGAAACGCACACTAATGGGAAGAATACGATGGAATTAGCCAAAATATTGCGCGATTCTATAAGTAACTATTCACGAGAGTACAAACAGACATACGTGACACACATTTACTTTTGAAGGAACAGACAGAATAAGTTCGTCTATTAGGGAACTTGTATTAGCTGTTTTAGAGATGAAATTTGCTCTTACCCAAATTATGACTACTTTAGATATTACTTCACTAGGGAAATGATCGACTTCACTTATTAGACCACATAATTGTTAGACATTTTGCAACAAGTATCACTTAAGTTACTGTCGGGGACTTCAATAATTACTACCACTGCAGTAGAGTACATATACTATGACGTAACTAAAGTTCACGCAGCCGCAACGTCAGATAGTATTCGACTTTTCTTGGGAATACCTTTAAAAGCAGTAAGCAGATATTTTGAGCTTTACAGAGTCCATCCCTTACCTTTCTTTCACAAGTCACTAAATAAACATATGGTTGTTGTTGTTGGTGACTCATATCTGACAGTGTCTGGAGACACATAATTCTTCACAATTTTGTACGAGGAACATTTGTCTAAATGTATACAGAGTTATAATACTATTTGTCCTTCTGATTTTACGTTATACCGACAAGGTCAACAAAGTTGTGTTATAGCAATGTTTTTGGGAAAAGCTGAGGCCATCATCGACCACTGTTCTCGACTGATACTCAACGATCCATTTCCGCCCATGTGGATTCGCTCACCTGACAACCAGTTCTGGGTGTATAGTCTGCCACGACCTACAATAGAAACTCTTCGATGCCTTACTCCTGGCTTCGAGAATGATGAGTCTGAAAATAAGGTAACAACACTACAGTTGGAGGACACTGGGATAGTCAGAAACAGTTCAAATTGCTACATTTACTCCGATTCGTTCAAACTATTTCCACACTCTATGGGAAGGACTGAGGTATCCTTTAGAAGTAACCCGGGTATTGTGTTACATCAGGTCAAAGATTTGTTACAGTTTGAAGAAGCACAAATTTTAGCTGCAGAATTACCAGATCCTTCTTCACAAGAAGCTATGATGTGATTGAACACTGTGATTGCAAAGAGCGAGACAGTACAAAGTAGCTGCTCATTTGACGTAACAGGACTGGCCTCAGAATTGAGAAACAAAGACGTAAATAATAATGAAACCAATTATAGATCTGTAATCGCTATAACCGTTACAGTGGTATTAGCTGTAATAGTATTATTTATATTTAGACGAAATAGCCAAGGTTCCTTACAGAAAGTACGAGGGAAGTATGTTGGCTCATACAAACCGCAGGTAGTACCAAAGACCTGAAGGCGTGTTCCACCAGCAGACATCCAGGTGCATTTTGACGAGGAGACCGAGCTGAAGATAATGTATCACCAGCGACACTGCCTAGCAGTGTTCCAGAGGACCTCAATCAGACAGCCACCACAGTTTTCGTGCATCACTGAGTGTTGCAATCGCACTCAGCCACGTACGATCCATTTGTGTGAAACAAACTACATTGCAAAGAATTTTCAAGCAGCGAAGTGAGAGTTATCAAATCTAGTGCAACGGAAACGAGGGGAGATATCAATCTGTGTATCCGGCCTTGCCGCAGTGAAATGTATTCGCAAGTGGAAGACTAAATTTGCAACCTATAAAGAAACTGATGTATTACAAACCATTGCATGAGAAACCCATTATTGTAATATTTCAATTGTGTAAGTTTAAAATGCTTTTTTTCAGGTATATTAATTGTATTAATTTAAAAATGTTTGTTCAGATATATCAAACATTTTCAAAAGGTGAGAGCTGTGTGATGCTCCAGCCTTCTCACGGTCCACACATATACCCAGAGTATAATACTTTAATGTTTCTCACGGCACACACGTGCACCGAAATTCCTATGTAGAATTACAATTAAAAAGAATCGTAAGGTCATGACTAAGATAGGCAAGGAGTAACGAGGAAGCTCCAGCCTGTCTATTTTCCAGCCCTTGTGGTTTTGTTGTAGATGCGTTCTCACGACCACAAGATGAGCCAAGGCTTAAAGGAAGCGATGTCATCCTGACACAGGCGAAGATGAACCTTGACCCATCCTGTTGTCTATTTTTTAAATATGGTAACACGTGTCGACTTAAGTAAGAGTATTCATCCAAATGTAAACCTTTTCTCATAAACGTAGACGCTTCCTTTAGATTTTTCTATCCAATCAGAAAGGGGGCGCTAGGGCGTTGTTCAGAGGGTTTGGGTGTTTGAAAATGATATAAATTGATGAGCTGATGGGCTTAGAGACCATTGCAATGGGGCACAAGGAAGAAGATTTTGTTCACGAGATAGGAAGTCAGGAGTAGAGTAGGCAAGGGCGCTATACACTCTAAAGTTCTCCAACTCAGTAAAATTCAACTGAACGCGTCGTAACTTCTAAGTGTCAATTTTCACACTTAGCATTTAGTGTAAATATTTTGTACTTAGAAACTACAAGTTTAACACATCATATAAGTAGAACTTAGAAGTTTGTATATCACTCATCGGGTGTAGGAACATTTTTGGATTATAACTTTTAATTAATATTTGAGGAGAAAAATTCGCTCCGGCGCCGGGGATCGAACCCGGGTCCTTGGCTCTACGTACCAAGCGCTCTGACCACTGAGCTACGCCGAATTCAATCCACAGCACCGGATCGAACTCTTCCCCTACAGTGTTTCCCTTTTTGTGGCCTGACTCCAAGTTGGGCATATGCGTTGACGTTTATATTCCAAGTCAACTGCCATTATATGCCCTACTTGGAGTCAGGCCACAAAAAGGGAAACATTGTAGGGGAAGAGTTCGATCCGGTGCTGTGGATTGAATTCGGCGTAGCTCAGTGGTCAGAGCGCTTGGTATGTAGAGCCAAGGACCCGGGTTCGATCTCCGGCGTCGGAGCGAATTTTTCTCCTCAAATATTAATTGTCATTATAACAGATATTATTCTGTTGGACCAATTAATAACATCTTTAGTAAATTTAACTTTTAAAGCGAGGTATCTCTTTGCGTGGTTACCCGTGGAAGCGTCTTCGTTACAACCATCGTTCTACGTCGTCGCCATGAAGTCTTCACTACCAATCTGTAAGTGGATAATTGTTTGTTAACACGGCCAGATAATAAAAGTTTAATCACTGATTTACATTTGATTATAGTTTTATATATAATGCATTACTATTAATAGTGACTGCTTTATTTTGAACCAGTGTACCATCGACCACCCTGTCCTCCTCCTCCGAAATTTAACACTAATATCCTGTTCCTTGGGGTCCGTAGTGTCGATCATAGGATTCATAGGGAGATAACCCAAGAACCCTAAGTCGTCCCTTTCATCCCCTATATATCCGTCCCTGGGGCACGACATATTCATTAGTTTTTACTGACGGATTCCGAGTAAATGATTGTGTTGGTCGTTCCTTTGTTGCAAATGGAATGTTAAATGTTATGTTTTATTTAACGACGCTCGCAACTGCAGAGGTTATATCAGCGTCGCCGGATGTGCCGGAATTTTGTCCCGAAGGAGTTCTTGGCCCGGGATCGAACCCGCAACCTTGGGCATAGAAGGCCAGCGCTATACCAACTTGCCAACCAGGGCGATTAAAAATGGACTGATATTTAAATATAAATTGAGCCAGTATACCAGTGTTTTTACTGCAGAACTATATGCTTTTTATAGAGCTTCATTGTTTTTAATTAGACAACCCCGGGACAGATTCTTTATCTGCTCCGACTCTTGAAGCGTCATTCAGTCCCTGCAGCGTTTGAATTCTGATGATCCGCTTGTGTTGAGAACCCAGGAACTTTTCTACGCTATCTGGACCTCTGTTTATGAGACTGGAGTAGTGTGGACTACGGGTCATGTTGGCATTCCTGGAAACGGGGTAGCGGATGCTACAGGAAGGGACGGTACTATGAATAGATCTGAGGTGTATTGCCGTGAGATGTGGCAAGATATTCAAAATAACTTAAACATACGTAATGGTGGCAATGGTAAGGAGAATGTTGTGCTCAAGGGGGAAATCAGTTATGAAGAATAAAGAATACTGTTCGCGTTTGGGATTCGTCCATAAGACCGTCACGATACGAAGAAGATTTAGTCACCCGGTTGAGGATTGGCCACTGTCATGTGACGCATGACCATCTCGTACGTGGCGAGCCTCAGCCGGAGTGTGATGTTCCATTTACAGTAGAACATTTTTTGTTACAGAGTAGAAAATATGACCGTGTCCGTCGGCAGTATGGAATTCGGCCGACTCTACGTGACGCTCTTGGAAATGATTTTAATTGTACAAATGCAGTTCTGAGATTTTGATCGAATATAGGACTTGACAGGGTGATTTAGTTTTTTATTGGTTCATTTTACTTATCCTCCGGACCCTTTACATCCGGAGGTTACATTCGTTGTCTAATATATGTTTTAACACACTTGACATTTGGACTTTTTAGAGCCGAGCATTTTAGAAATGCGCCAGATAATTATTTCCGGTGGCATGTGTTTTATTATTTTTATTATTTCTTTTTAAATACCGGCTAAGTTCTGTGATCTGTTCACTGTTATGCTATTTTTGTTTTGCATCACCCTGTTGAAATTGCATTTGTTTGCCTCGTTTTAACCGTGACAACGCTTTTTAGTATTTTTAAGCATTCAGATTATTGTATTGTCTTTGTTTTGTGAAGAATTTTAGATAACGGCGCAAATAGCCCTAGTAGCTGATGCGCCCTTTTTAAACCGCACTAACTAACTAACTAATTATAATGTAAAGATTAATTTCTGATGCTACAGAATTTATCTCTTATGGTAACAACATGGAGTCAGGCCACAAAGGGAAAAACACTGGTGGAGAGGGATTCGATCCGGTGCTGTGGATCGAACTTTGGCGTACGCTGTATAATATATTGTTATTTCGGAACTGTTACTTGGAACCTAGTATTTTCATGGAACTGGAACAGTTGGAACTGTTACGAGAAAATAACTTTTCCCATCTCTAATAGATTAAATTTCATCCTCGTTCACGGCCTTCCTGATCACAGTGCTGCTTACCTGAACATGCAGTGGAATCATTTTGCTATTATTGCTAGTAATGGTGGTATCACACTAATGTTGGTGTAGGCGAACGCTGGTTTTTAACAGATGTAAGTACATTTATAATACACCATAATATCGACATTTCTGGACAAACTAACGGTGAAGTATTTTCGGTGATTTTGAAACTGGAAATGGTCGACTTTGTAAGAGGTTTTGGTAAGGATTCTATTGAAAAATAGGTTGGATATTGGGTGTTCATCAGGTTGACGTCATCGTAAATATGGTTACATTCAGTGCCGGCACCGCGATTCTTAAAAATCCGCTGTGAAGCCGTACAGAAACCGCTAAATTGCTATATTGTCAAAGTAAAATTATATTAATTTGCCGATGTGAGTGCTAAAAATACCCGCTACATCCCTTTATCAGCAATACAAATTTTTCATAAATTTTACCCGCTAAACTAACTCCTAAAAACGCTAGATCTAGCGGGAAAACCGCTGAATTTGCAACACTGGTTACATTTTGTGCTTGCGGGTAAGTATAGAGTTCGCTGTGGATTCGGGTGGTTGGGTTGGTACATGTGTAAATGTTATTGGTGGTCGGTATTGATGAGGTTTGAATCACAGTCTAATACATAGTCACGCAACCAACGAGTTAGAAAGAGAAAGATATAGAGTGGCCATTGCGCCGACATGTTTGAAGAAAATTGAACGACCGTCCGCCATTACCTTAAGCGCCCAAAACAAAGTGGGCGTGGCGATAAGTTAAATTGTAATCGCCAGCTGTCTAAATTTCGTTTGCAAAAATCAGTTAAACTGAAGTGGAAAAACCTAGTATTTTGTCAAATATGTGCTAGTAGGCCTAACTTAATCTAAAATAAAGTCCTTATGTACGATAAATTCAAAACACTTGAGCTATTCCTAGAAGGAAAGCTTAAAAGAATAACCTTAAAAAAATTGTCATGTACGTATGACAAGAAGTCCTAGAAAATATACTGAAGAAAATGTTAATATTCCTAGGTTCTTTTAAATGCGACCCGCAAAATTGCCTATAAAATGAACTAGTATGATTCGGATGATTTTATTAAATTGTTTTCCCAGTCTACACGTTGCAAAACTATTTATTATACCATAAGATATAGAATGAAAGTAGGCCCAAACTCTAACTGTAGTAAACAACCTTTACCTCCAAGCTTGTAACATGGGTAAAACATGACCAAACACGCTTATCGAAATGTACACGTGAGGCCAACAACCAGGCTGGTCTGTCTGAGCCTTTCAAGGGCTGTGGCACCACAGATTATTATTAGTGTATAATTGAGCACCCACGTGCAATAATGGGGTTAGTAGTTACGAAATATATTCATACTTACCCCATTATTGCATGTAGGTGCTCAATTATGTTCCTTCATGACCTTCCAGTACAAATATTAACAACAATACGGCCTACCCAAGAGTTTTGCGTTATTTTGGATGCGAGTGTCGAAATACAATTTTAATATTTTATTGCTATTACTGGGTTTTAAACGGAATTGTAGCGGTTTTATCCGTATTTAGTTTAACTTTATTACTAGTGAACCATTTATTTGATTACTAGCTTGTCTTTGAAATAGGCCTACTTTTTATAAGCTACAGCTCATCGTCTTCTTCTATAAGTAGTAAGGACACAAGGAGCAGAAAATAAATAAAGGATGCCGGTGTCGAAATACAATTTTAATATTTTATTGCTATTTGTTTTTCACTGGATCTGAAACGGAATTGTAGTGGTTTCATCCGTATTTAATTTAAGTACATTACTAGTGAACCATTTATCTGGTTTATAGTTTGTCTTCGAAAATACCTACTTTTTATAAGCTACAGCTCATCATCTTCTCTATAAGCAGGACGGACACAAGGAACAGAAATAAAGGATATTACATAATTTTGTTCATTAAGAAAGTACTCAACACTAAAAGATTTTTTCTTCAGAAAATATATTAATTACATATTAAATGTAAGAGAAAAACACTTTTCAATAATTACAAATAGAATAATTAAAATAATGCACTGCATTAGGTATATACAACAGAGAAACCTACACTTTTTCTTTAGAAAACAAAGATTTGTGAAATCAGTGGGTAAAAAACACGACAAGGGTTAAATGGCATCCCACGAAACACAGATTCCTATGCTCTCCACATTCAGAAGACAAATATATGTACATGACAAGGAGTAGGAGGCAGTTGTTGACAAGGCAGTACAAACAATCGCTGGGTTTCATTTACAGAACAACACGAACTCCAGATCCTCACCTACGAAACGTAAAAGTTATGATATAATTAAGACAGTGTTAATTTCATTTTTTTTTTCAAGAAATTGGAGTTCACCAAAACTACAGTAAATAATTTAGGGACTTGAACAATAAGTTGTGTGAAACTGCATCATAAATTATAAACAAGTGTTTTGATGGCGTACTGAAAGAACTTCTAGAAATTAACAGCTCGGACAGACAGTAATTGTCTCGTTTCATATTTATTATCCACTGTTTCAACAGTTTCTTTTTTTTTTTTTTTTTTTTCAAAGGGAATCTGCAAGAAAAGAAAAATACTGTACACACTGCATGGTATGTAGGGCGTTGTTACACATTTATGCATGAAAAAAAATCCTGCTAATTAACAAAACTATGGACTTAAGTTCATAAAATTCGCATGAAATATGATATATCAGTTGTCTTTTTCCTTTTGATATTGCAGTTATATACAGCACACACAACAGGCATGTTTTTTTTCTTTGTTTTTTCGTAGTTCTACCTCCATATACGCAACATTGTAAGCAGACGAATTTTTACAACGGTGGGCGCTGTTCATATCTGCCGTGTTTCGCGGTGGCACCGCAAAGAGCACTGTATAGGACAACATGGCCACTCTATAGTCTTCTCTTTCTAACTCGTTGCACGCAACTCATACATATAAAATATGCCGACATTTGACATCTGGTGCCCTCTAGCGGCAGGCAAGTTAAAAGTATGCACACGACATACGATAGCACATCATAAAACGGGTTTTGCGTAATTTATTTTATATTTTTATGCTATACAGTAAGTGTATATGGTTCTTATTAATTTTACTTTAGAGTCCTAGAAGAATTTCACACCCAATTAATCTACAAATTTCAGAAGCTGGGAATAAAGGTAATTCTTTCTGCTCCTTACAACTGAATCATGGCCCTGATCACGTATCATGGTTTGAAATAATATAATTGTTCGTACGTGGACGGTTAATTCAATTCGTTCCTAAATATATTTATGAATCATTGCAACTCTATATTTACTGTGAGAAGAGTCAAAATTAGTAGCTTCAAAATTGTAGGGCATATCTCGTAGGGTACATCGCGTGGTGAACTCCTCTCCCTATTTCCTGAGAAATTAACTATTTTCCATACCGCAAATTGGGGTAAACTCGGCCGCTGAAGTAAACTTGAAAATAAAAAATGGGAGGATTTAAACCTTAATATGACAGACATTGATTTATGAAGTTCATTATTTTTCATTTCTTAAGAACCGGTATTTCCTTTATTATTTTGAGTCACACATAGTGCTGATATTATGGTTTAAATTTTTATGGCAAGTTTACCGCATTTTGCATTACATTTCCAGTTTTCACACATAAGCTTAATTTTAACTTATCCTACCTATATAATACGTAATTTACATGCACTTACTGTTAATATGACGTAGGTGAGAACAAATAAATGAACACACAATTTTGTCGAAAAAATTGTAACTTCAATTAACTCAGAAAATGTAGGCCTAATTTTATTTTCAGAGCAGAAGTGGTGTAAGTCTCAACATCTATTCAATTCAGTTTATTTCGCCATTAGACATACCTTTAGGCTTCATCAGAATACATTGAAAAACATATAAATACATTTAAAAAAAATACTAGACAGTAAAATTTAAATAATACAATGAAAACATGAAATAATTTGAAACTTTTAAATTAAAGAAAACTAACTAAATTTCAATTAAACTTATTTCTTAAAATACAATTTCATACAAATTTGAGTTGAAAACTCAGCAACAGAATAAACAGGATTATTTGTTAACCAATTGTAAAATCTAGTTTTGAAGCTATTGATTGGTAATTTATAATATTCACTGGGGAGCTTATTATATAATTTCATCCTCATAATTAAAAAGTTTGTGTTGCTCTTGTGTAATCTACAATATGGAATATTAATTTGTTCACTGTTCCTAATTTCATGATCATGTATATAGGCCAGTAATGAGTAATTGTCATGCAAATTATTACAGAAAAGATTGCTTTTAAAAAGGCTCTTTTATTTCTTGAGAACTTAATATGTCTGCCACAGGAATCTACACCAACACATCAGAAATTTATGGACACAGTCTGGATTTATTCAAGAAGTGAATATTTTGCAAAAGGATTACAATACTCCATGAATACTTGAAAAATTAACACCATGATCCGTACTTGAATGCAATATAACATTCAACTTTAGAAAAAAATATATAGAAAAAAACACGAATAAAAAATTATGGAATTACTTGCATTAAAAACTGTAGATAGATTATCCAAAATCGGCATGGTTACTACATTTACACATATGATCTCTGCAAAAAAATAATATACTGTAACAGGTATTTACTTTGTTTTTATTCAAACTCTCCTTCCTGACATACAAATAGGTAACTGATAACTAATAAATGTTTTATAGAACACATTACGTAGGGTACCTACAACGTGGATTATTGGTTATGACTGAGTTATGATTTTCTCTTGGTCTTTAGGGAATCTGAAGAACGACAAATTCGGAGATTTAAACTTGTTGTTACTGCAATTTTCGTCATTGCACACATTGCCTTTATTCCGACGCATAATTAAAACATTATTATAACATCTCGCATCCCTTTAAAGCACGTGCTGGCTGAACGACACTGTATCAACCCTATGACCAGTGCCTTGCCTGCTGCTTGGGCGCTAGTGTCGCGAATGTTGGCAGAAAAAGTGTTGAAGTTGCGTGACTGTATGTATTAGACTGTGGTTTGAATGGCGTTCCCCAACGAGTTAGAGAATATCAACAACTTGGCAGATATCTCGTCTGCTACTCGAGGCTAGTTGTTAAGCTCGAGCAATGTGTGAGTGATGTGGTGAGCCTTTTAAATGAACAGAATGGATTTGAACAATAGAAAAGCAATATGATAAAAGTTTCAAGTTCAATCTATAAGATTTATCTATTTTGCAAATGTTTATTTGCTAGAACATTGTATATGAAGCATTAACGTTTTCGCCTTTTCGGCATCATCAGATATTGTTAAGATACACGAAATCTAAACCTTTAACAAATTAAAATGTACACAGTAAGTTATTATGCATGACAAAATGGACTTTCATGAGTTCTGTGTAGTTATGTCTTATTAATGAAAAAGGTTTATTTTGAAAAAGATATCCAGGAAATGTACATTTGGAAAATGTCGATATGATGTCTGGTACATGTAACTCATGTTACAAAACACATATAAAATAATTAATAGTGACAAAAGTATTACTGGTATATACTATATTTTATCTTGCATTACGTCATTAACAGAATTACGAATATCAGCAAATTAATAAAATATTGGTGAAAAAGACTCAATTGTTGAATTTGTAATTAATTACCGGGGAATTATGAGCAGAATGGTGATATAATATCAATCCATTTTATATTTAAATAATATTTGTTATAAAATCAACAATAGATAATTGATCAAATCTTATGTGTCGTAGTATGTTGCCATGCTGTTACAATTGTAACAATTGTACAATTCAGCTATGTTTCCATCTCAAATGCTTCTTTTCATTTAGAACAATACTTTATATATAATTTAAAATATTCCCGGAAATATATTATAGTCTACTTAACAATCCCATACAAAATACCATGCTTGGTTTATAATTCAGTTTCTCTCTAAGCACAAAGTCGACGAGATTGATACAGAACACTAAGTGATCGAAGTATAGAGACACATCAATATTCTCAATACATCAAAATCAAAATATTACTCCAAATAGCTGCACCATCCATAGCTGTGGTCACCCTGGGTGCCGTAATTGGTACAGTGCTGACCTTCCTAGCCTTCTGTGTCCTTAAATGCGACGGACTCATGTCGCAGATATGTAAAAGAACTTCTGCGGGACAAAAGTCCGGCACACTGGTGACGATGATATAATCTCGGTAGTTGCGAGTGTCGTTAAATAAAACATAATTCTTTAAACCATGCCTATGCATTGGTGCACATTTATTTACATATTTGCCATTGCTTATGCTATTGACAAAATATTGAGAGAGAGAGGGAGGGAGGGAGGGGAGGGAGAGAGAGTGTGAGAGAGAGAGAGTGTGTGTGAGAGAGAGAGTGTGTGTGAGAGAGTGTGTGTGAGAGAGTGTGTGAGAGAGAGAGTGTGTGAGAGAGAGTGTGTGAGAGAGTGTGTGAGAGAGAGAGTGTGAGAGAGAGTGTGTGTAAGAGAGAGTGAGTGTGTGAGAGAGAGAGAGAGAGGGAGGGAGAGAGAGTGAGTGAGTGAGTGTGTGTGTGTGTGTGTGTTTTTTTTTTTTTTTTTTTTTTTTCCAGAACTGAATTAGAACAGATTGAATTTCTCACCTCAACACATAGTTCTCATTCTTGTTGTCGGTACTGACAGCAAAAGGCAGCCCTTTTGATGTACCGACTGCCATTTTCCTTCCATTTAATTTATTGGTGTGAATTAACGAGTTAGAAGAGGGATTATAGAGTGACCAAGTTGGCTTGTACAGCGTTCTTAGCTGTGCTGCCGCGAAATACGGCAGAAATTAAATAAGTGCCCTCCATTGTATAATTTCGTCTGCTTGCAACGTTGTGTATATTCAGATAGGTGCTACGAAAAAGAGAAATATGCCTCCTGTATGTGCTGTTTATAACTACAATAGCAGAAGAAAAAAGACAAAGAATATATCATGGTTCAGGTAAATTTTATGAAGTTAAGTCCATAGTTTTGTTAATTACCAGCATTTTTTTTCATGCATAAATGTATAGCAAAGCCCAGCATACCTTACCGTGTATACAGTATTTTTCTTTTCGTGCAGGTTCTCTTTGAAAAATAAGGAACTGTATTTACGTAGGTACTTGGCTTCTAGTCGAGTCATATGTATGGTAAACAAAAGAAAACTTAGGTGCCAACAACAATTTGGCACAGAAATGAGGATGGAAGTTTCCTGTGAATGTGTGGTCCGACAGAGAGGTGCGGGCAGGCGGGATTGCTCTGTTGAGGTGGAATGAGTAAGTTGCGGGGAACGGCAGCAGATCTTATTTCCGTGCGTTTCCATACTGATCACCGAAGAGGCGAGTTTTAGTAAGGTCGAATCAGTGATAGGTTAGTTCAGACTTTTGGTATGCCTAGCATATAATTACCCATAATTGTATAGGAGTCTCATCACCCAAACCCCCTCTTTTCCACGGTATTCCGCAGTGTTTTCCGTGGGAATCCTTGCTATTCGTCTTGCTTCGATAACGCTATTGTAAAGATTTACCATGCATTAGAATATGCAGGTAAAGCGATTTTTATATTCAAAATATTTGTTTCTGCAAACTAAACCACGTTTTAATCACTATATACATACCAGTTGTTTATCACCATAAACATCTCACAGAAGTCAGTAAAACAAAAGAAAATTGTGCCTTCCTTGGTGTAGCTTTTCTGGAGTAGGAACTATGAGATTTAACAGAATTAATAGTTATCAAAACTATTGGATATACAGTATATTGGTTTTCACTTAAGGAAAATAAAAGTGTGTTGTGTCATGTTTTACTCAAGTTACAAACTTAGAGGTAAAGATTGTTTACTTCAATTACTAATGTACACAGTAGCTTGTGCCAGTCCCAACCCACTCATATCTGGTCTCAACTGGTATGATCCTAGACTATGGCATAGACACCAGACAGCCCATTAGCTATACTCTTTAGGCAGGAGGACAGGTAAGCCAGCATCACTCCCAGGTTTGGGTTGTGACGTCTCAACTCCATGTAAAACCCTTGGATAGTGCAACTGCTTTGAAATGACCTTGTCGTAACTTAGGTTAAATATAATTACTCCCCAATAGTAACCTTTTGCCGATCGATGGAATCATCATAGAGCCAATTGGCTAGTCTACATCCATCGAGCAGGGTTGCCAGATTTTGGAAATATCAAAGAAGGACATAACTTTCCCCACTTATTAGCATTAAATATTTACATAAGAACTGTAGGCGGCATAGCAGATATGTGTCATGTCATGATACAAGCAACGATATTACTCATTTATACAAATTTTAAAACACCTGTATTAAATTGTGGGGAAAAAATGCCCTTTTTGTATAGGCTACAAGTACAATATATGGATATATAAAAGATAAAATACTCTTCTGATTTTAAATTGCCCTTTTTATATAGGCCACAAGTACGACATATGGATGTATAAAAGATAAAACACTCTTCTGATTTTAAATTGCAATATGCCTATAGCCTATTTTACATGTTGAATATACTACTTTTACTGTGTTCATATATATTTGTCACTGCATTTAACATTTTCAACAAGTTTCTTTCCTTTCTCAGAATTTAAAAACTGCTTAAACTCTTGGCAAGACAGATTGTAGTTGATTTTGATCAATAATTCACTCGAGAGAGTGTCCATACACAACCTATTTCTTTTTTTCCTTCAAAAGACATTCATTAGACTAAAAACTCTTTCAGAAGAGGCATGGAAAACACTGAAGATGCTATTTTTTCTAATTGAGGAACTTCATGTTTAGGAAAAAATTGTACACATTTTTGGTCAGTTTCAACACTGAAAAAATCTTCACTTCTGTTCTATATGACAAATTCTTTTAACGCAAGGTACTCTTCAAATAAAAAGTCTAAATTTAGGTTATGAATTTGAAACTCAGATACAATTTGTGAGAGATTATCCACGGATAACATATTCGTATTAGAATCTCACAAAGACAAAATTGACAAATGACTAAGCCTATTATTTTCAAACTGAAACCATTTTTCTAGGTTCTGTTATTTTATGGCTGCGTTAAGGAACGAATTTGCTTCCTCCTTAATTTGGCTACAAGATTGGGAAATAATTGAGGCAGCAATAGACCCATAAAACTGTTCGTTTCTACGATTTATAAGACTGTTTCTCAAATTATCTAGCGTTCAGTAATTAGACAACTATCTGATTGAAATTTGAATTTTCTTGCTAGAAGAATACATCAACATTTATACAAAAGCCAAGATAGCATTGAGCAAGTTCATCATCAAAAAATGTTTTGAGAATTTTAGGAGGATTTTCTTGAGACAGAAAATAAGATTTTATAGCTTCAAAATTCTTTAGTAGTTTTCAAATTCCGGTACCAAAGACAGCCATCTTGTGGGCACATGGTGAAGAAGCTCAGCCCATTCCATGTGAAGCCATTCAAAAAAACTCTTTCAGACAGGCAGTTTTCTTGGTGGAATAACTAAACTCATTATATGATTTTATTACAATACATTCTACGTCATATTTAAAAACATTACAACAATATTTGATAGATTATTTCAATGTACCGAAGTACATATGATATTTCCATGCAGAGGGCGGCCACTAGAGGGAACCCAAGAGTTGGAACTCAAACAGAGACAATTCTGTCCGACGCCGGGGTTGTATCCAGTGTGGCTTAGTGGATAAAGCATCAGCACATAGAGCTGAAAACCCGGGTTCAAGTCCCGGCGCCAGAGAGAATTTTTCTCCGTTCCATTGCGCTTTCATTGTATGATGACGCAGAATATCTGCATGGAAATATCATATGTACTTCGGTACATTGAAATATATATGATATGCGTAAATCACGAAGTGATTTAAGACGGCGCTTATTCCGTCGGATCCCGGCCAATTAGTCACTCATAACGAGTGCACCTCAGCACATGTGTGGACTTCGGTCCTATGTTCATAGACATCTATGACGTAGTGCAGAGGGCGGCCACTAGAGTGAACCCAAGAGTTGGAACTCAATCAGAGACAATTCTGTCCGACGCCGGGGTTGTATCCAGTGTGGCTTAGTGGATAAAGCATCAGCACGTAGAGCTGAAAACCCGGGTTCAAGTCCCGGCGCCGGAGAGAATTTTTCTCCATTCCATTACTCTTTCATCGTATGATGACGCAGAATATCTGCATGGAAATATCATATGTACTTCGGTACATTGAAATAATATATGATACATGCGTAAATCACGAAGTGATTTAAGACGGCGCTTATTCCGTCGGATCCCGGCCAACTAGTCACTCATAACGAGTGCATCTCAGCACATGTGTGGACTTCGGTCCTATGTTCATAGACATCTATGACGTAGTGCAGAGGGCGGCCACTAGAGGGAACCCAAGAGTTGGAACTCAATCAGAGACAATTCTGTCCGACGCCGGGGTTGTATCCGGTATGGCTTAGTGGATAAAGCATCAGCCCGTAGAGCTGAAAACCCGGGTTCAAGTCCCGGCGCCAGAGAGAATTTTTCTCCGTTCCATTACTCTTTCATCATATTCGATAGAATTATTAATTATGTGGCAAGGGCAACCTATAGCAATTAAACTGTTTTGTTTTTCCTTCAGAGCAGTATATACACTTCTATTCTTCCCAAAATTCATTGCGATATTGTTAGCACAATACAATATGATGTTTGCAACAGATAAGTTACTCTCCATCAGTTTATCTACAATAGAACTAGCTATAGTTGCAGTGTCTTTACAGTGTAAATTATAAAACACAATAATTTTGTGTGTACCCCTTGCTTAATTGTCAAGTGCCTCAAGAATAATAGGAATGTTTTAATGTTCTCTTTGAAGCATCTGTTTGAATTGCAAACATTTTATCATTTTTTAGATCCGCAAATACCATATCTAATAAAAATGGCCCTACGACATTTTTAACAATTTTTGTCATCTTAGTTCTATCACACCTATATTTACTGGCTATCTTGGAGTCCATAATTAACGATGGCAATAAAGATCCTGCACAATCAGCTGACAAATAACTGTGAGAATGTTTTACAGTGTGATACACAAAGTTTAATTCGGCCTTAATAGCATCATCTGTTTCTTTATTTACACCATTCTTAACAAAAAAGAAACTTATCTTTTGTTGAATTTATCTTCTCTCTGTGCCACGTATTTTTGATGAGCATCAGTTTTCGATTGTTTCGAAATATCGCACTCACCACCATGTAGCCTATAGGCGCCGACATTAAGGGTGCTTTGCATTTTGAGCACTCCCAATATTATTTATGCACAGAATTTTCTAATTGGTGGTTTGAATGACGGTGATGAGGAACGGGAAGAAATTCTCTCATTTTATGGAGATGACTTTGACAAAGAGAAGCTACTTTTACACAGAGATGTTATTAGATATTGCAGTATCAAAACTGCACATCACAGATTTTCAGACTGTTTTTCATCTCCTTCGGAAAGAAGCTTTTCTTCGTGACGTGCTATCAGAACTTAAGTTCATGAGACTAGTTCTTACAATACCAGTGTCTAACTCTACTGCTGAGCGATCATTCTTCTTTCTCCATAGACTTAAATCCTACACTAGGTCTACCATGGGTAAACAGTGATTGAAGTCATTCATTCTCACAGAGAAGAAGCTCTTCATTTAGATTTGGATGAAATAGCAAATGAGTTCATAACTAGAAATTAAATTCGTAGGCAGATATTTGCTATGGAAATGTAATTCGCAAAAGGACTACCCTTCTGTGGTACAAAATTTTAAGATTTTATTAATCCTCATGAAGAATGGTAATGTTGTTAATAATGAAATAATTATTGATTAAACAGACTATGAACAGAGTGTTTATATTTACCAATTAACAATGTCATGTATTGTAATGAAGAAGGACTTTCAACAGTTTCAACATAAATTATGTTAAAACTTGAATGTGGTTTTTCTTTTGTGAGTGAGCACTGCAATAAATTTTACGAGTCGGAGCCTATGCCACCACGTCCAACACTAAATTGGCTATTACACACCTTACACTTTGCAAAGTGTTCGTTTTTTCCTTTCTCTACCCAAGAATAACTAGAGATCCACGTTTCTCTAAATTTACACAACCTTTTTGCTTTCTTTCGCACTAGAGAAGACAATTTCAAATGCGGCTTATCAGCACCGGGTTTCGAAGGAGGGTCTGTTTCACAGTCACTTTCACTCGACATTCTAATCTTAAGAAAAATCACCAAGTAAACAGATTGCTTCTCAGTTCTCAGAAATGTTTTCATTTCCCATGTTGTTGCTAACTGAATTGACAGGCGCTGAACGAACGCATACTGATACTTGTTTAAAATAATGTGTAAACACATTGTTGCGTAAATAAATATTTGAATTCAAGCTTCTTGTGTAGTTGAAATTGGTAACAACTTACGAAACAATTATGCGAACTAGTAATAAGTTACATAAGTGATGTTGATTTCACTAAAGTCGGAACAATTTGCGTCCCATCTAGGTTTGAAGCAGGACACGAGGTTTTTACGTAAAAATCGGGACATGTCCCGCCAAATCGGAACGCCTGGTAACCCTGCCATCGAGTCATAGACTCATTTCACCTAAGAGCCAATTGGCTAGTCTCTGCCTGAGGTTTTCCTAAGGTACTAAGACAAATGTCGGGATGAGGCCTAAACGAAATGGGCCACGGACCTTCTTTCACTTCGACATTTTTAATAATTATTACTTCACATCTAGTGCCTTCTCGACGATCGCGTTCTAATTGAGTCACCATAAAGCCAATTGGCTGGTCTCCACATTGAGACGATTCAACAGACTCAAGTCATAATTCAATCGACCCCTTAACTAAGAGCCAATTGGCTGGTCTCTTAAATTGAGACAACTCCTCCTGCCTAAGGTATTTCCATGGTTTTCCTAAGACGCTGAGACATGTCGGGATGTGCCCTAAAGAAATGGGCCACTGGCATACATGCCCTTCCCTTTAAAGTCCCCGAATTTTTGCTATAAATTCTCGACATAAATGCCCTGGCTCAGCTTCTACATACTACCCATTACATGAGCGAGATCACTCGTGTCTATTCGCATTGCGAAAGGACAGAGAACCTTTTAATTTGCCGATTTAGAACTGTCAGTGTCTTTCGATGGCCTTGACTTGCCTTCGCCATTGATCATCACACGAGCGAATTTTCTCGACTCTGCCTGCACTGTGAAAGCACAAAGTTCCTTTCAGCATGCACGCTTACACCTTCCACATTTCTTTCTCTGTCCTATGATCAGTTATGATCGCATTCCTCTCCCCTCGCATATGTGATACCTAAGAAGTTAGGTCCATTTTCGACTTCTCCCCTTTAAAATTTCCTAGAGCTCCTTCACTGAAGCAGCGTAACTCGGAGTGAGATAAGTGGCCAACAGGCTTAGAGCTCACATGCGCAGTTTCTTTCAGTCCCGATCCCTTTGCGAGGACGTATTTTCCGTGCCTTTAAATTTCTCCTCCCATTTCCCCTATTTCAAATAAATTCAAATCGTAGCATCAGTTCTCCCGGGCACCCTGAAGAGATCACTACTCCCTATGGCGCCTCGCCACTGATGATGTCTGACGCAATTGTAAACGAAACGTCTGGTCGTAACATCGGCAGTGGACCACAGACTATTAGCCCGGGAAACTCATTCATTCATAGTGTTCTGCCAAAGGGCAGGTCTTTCACTGCAAACCCAGCATTCTCCATTCATTCCTATTTTCTGCCTTCCTCTTTGTCTCCGCATATGATCCATATATCTTAATGTCGTCTATCACCTGATATCTGCCACGAACTCATCTCCCATTCACCATTCCTTCCAGTGCATCCTTGAGTAGGCAGTTTCTTATCCTTTTCCTCTATCTGATCAGTTTCAGCATCATTCTTTCTTCATCCACTCTTTCCAACACAGCTTCGTTTCATACTCTATCTGTCCATTTCACAAGCTCCATCCTTCTCCATATCCGCATTTCAAATGCTTCTATTCGCTTCTCGTCACTTCGTCGTAATGTCTATGTTTTTTCTGCTCCATATAATGCTACACTCCACACAAAGCACTTCACTGGTCTCTTCCTTAGCTCTTTCTTCAAAGGTCTGCAGAAGATGCTTATTTTTCTATTAAAAGCTTTCTTTGGCATCTAACCCCACTATATTATATTTGTTTTTAAGGCATAAAATTGTTCGGACATACATAAAAAAATAGCAAGCATGAATTATCCAATGAAGTTTTCAGGAAGCAGCAAAGTCTGCCAGTGAAGGAAAAGTCTCATTAAGAGCTGAAGTTTCAAAGTGTGACATGACTTACACGTCATTATTTTACCAAATGAAGTTTAATAAGGCAATGACATAGATGGAAAATATGGTTCGCGATACACGAGCCAGCAGGTGTTCAGGCAGGAGCAGGAGCCCGAATTAGTTAATAATATTATTAAATGCACTGAGATTAATTTTTGATATGACTTAAATAAATATACATGAATTAGCATATGATTATGCTCGTCATTAGCTTGCAAGTGTACCGAAAATTGGGATAAAACAGAATTGCTGGAATTTACCGACTTTAGGATTTCATGAAGCTACATGACATCTCAGAATGAGAAAACCTGAGAATACTAGTCTGTCAAGAGCTGCATCTACAATGTCAGATTTATGTGGAACACTGTGAGACATATTAGTCGTAGAAAGAAATGACACCAAGGAAATTTTTTTTGGCACAATATGCAACAAAGAAAACTGAAGTTCTTTGTGTTGAACAAGTGGAAGAGGTAGGTGGACAATGTCAGGTTTATGTAGAGGTTTCGACAAACGTGGAACTTTACATATCCTAAATCTGAAGAATGCAGTAACACAGAGAAAAGTGATATTCTCATGAAATTCATACAACCGGAGAATTCAGGAGGAAGTGCTCCCGCTATGGAAATGAAACTCTTTGATATGGACTTCAGTGGTTTTAAAGAAAAAATATTGTAACCATAGTAGTGCTCTTTAAATGATATATTTGAGAGTTAATTAGTTGTTAACAGATGATTTGGACATTGTTCAGAAGTGCCCCATACTTGTTCTAAGGTACACCACACATGGGGCAATTTTGAACATGTTACAGGAGTTTGTTCTGACTTAGTTTACGTTTCAGATATCTATATGTAATTTCTGCAAATGTAAAATTCTTTGGTGTTTATTAAGTATTGTTTTATGGTCATGGGCTACTTAAAGTTCAAAAAGTTGATGAAGGATATGAATAAAAAATGAATCGCCCCATGCAGAAAGGGCTTCAGTCCATTAGACCTAGTTTTGAGAAAACTAAGAAAAACATTCTGTACCTATATTCCTTTCTCCATAGAACTCTGAGCCTGACACATCAGTTTCTATCTTTCCAAACATTGGACTGAATACCTTTGTGCACAGGCCCATGAGGCCATCCATAAAGATATGATTTCCATCGATATCTCGTTTTTTTTTTTTTTTTTTTCAAAATTTGTGACTTAAGTCCTTTCTGCATGGGGCGATTCAAATGTAAATAGAAAAACTGTTAAAATGTGCCCTCTTCTCCCCTATTTGTGTATGTGTGCGTGCGTGCTTTTTATATTATATTATAACCACTGTCAATATGTCTGTTTCATCATCTTTCATTATGCATAGGCCTATGTATCAGTCACTTAAATATCTGTTACAGTTGTGATGGATGTGATTAAGAAGGAACCCGAGGTCGACCCGTTGGCCATACAGCCCAGTGATAACACTGATACAGATGAGAAGAAGCCCTTATCAGAGGTAAATTGAAAGTCATTGATTCTGCAATTCCTGTGTTCCATGTGAATCAAAATACTCGTATACAATATCTCATATTGTTATAGGTATATCTCCTGGTTTATAGTTAAGAGACTTCATTACGGTATAATCATCGTAGGATAATGAACTGATTTGAGCCTATATGAAGTCAAGCACCTCTTGCTAAAACAGGACATCTCTTGTATTAGGCCTATGTTTTGTACAAAAGAGGTCATTTAATTGTAATTTCTAGTAATTAATTATGATTAGTAGTGGTTATGTTTAAAATTCCTAATCTGTTATCCTCTCTTACTTTGCTTGTCATATTCGTCATTTGCATTCAACAGAAATCCATCTAAATGCAAATGTAACCAATAAATTATTTGCAGAAATAGTGACAGTCATAACATATGTTACACTGCATCACAGTATATGAATTAGCGATCTGCTTCTCTTCATGAAGATCTATGCAAAAAATTGTAAATATCAGTACTTTGCTTACTTCCACTCGATAATGAGTTTTGGAATAGTATTCTGAGGAAATTCTACAGATAGGAACAGTATATTCCTACTACAAAAAAGAGTAATTAGAGTAATATTAGGTGCCAAATCTAAGGAGTCGTGTAGGACCATTTCAAAAAACTACAAATGATACCCACGGCTTATCAGAATATTTTCCATTAATAAACTTCCTCCTGTATAATCGTGAAAACTTTGCAACTAATTCAACAGTTCATGGTATAAATACTCGTCAAAAGATTACTTTCATATTCTATCGGCAATTCTAAGGTGCTATTAAATAGGAGTGTGTTATAAAGCAGTCAGCTGTAGAATAACGGTTAGCACGTCTGACCTGAAACTAGTGGGCCAGGGTTCAAATCCTGGCTGGGGCAAATTACCTGGTTGAGGGTTTTTTTTTTTTTTTTTTTTTTTGGTTTCTCTCAACTCATTAAGAATAAATGCTAGCCTAGGTAATTTTCGGTGACGGACTGTGGACTCATCTTGCTAGCATTATGACCTTCAGCTCACTCAGAAGCTAGATAAACACAGCAGTAGATAAAGCGTCTTAAAATAATCAATTAAAAAATGTATTAACTTACATGACAGTAAAATTTTTTAATATCCTCCCTATGGATATAAAATAAATCAAACTTAATACATATGATTATTTCGGGCCAAATGAAAGAAGTACCTAATTTCTCACACCTTGTATGGGAATTTATGACATTCAAGAATGCTGCATGAATATTTCTGACTTATATTAAGTTATCACAGTGGACTTTCAAAATGCAGTTCTGGTACATTTTTTATTTTCGAGAACTACTGCAAATAAAATATCAGAGCTGACCTGTTATTGTTTTCACTAAAATTTGGAGGAATAAATCATTCAATCTGTGGCCAAAATGAGAAAAATCCTACTTTGTGTATGTGAACTTTGTGATGGGAAATGTAATGGACAAACTGCATTTTGATTAGGAATATAGGACAAAAGCATTTTGAATGTCTATGTAGAAATAAATGTAATATTTTTATTTATCGTTTCTTACTATCAATGTAATATTTATTATTATTTCTTCACTCTGAAATATAAGTTTAGGAAATTGAATATAAAGTGCAAAAAAAATTACATTTTTATGAGACTATTCCATCTACACTTTTAAACCTATGTAAACGCAATCATCTTCCTAACAGTCACAGCCCGTTTCAGAAAATTCGTCAATGACTTCACTTTCACTGGGTCTATTACAATTTCTAATATGAGAAAATCATTTTAATTCAGGTTTGTCTTCCCACTGGTCTCCAGCATAACATATCAACAGATTCTCCACATCCATGATCTTTTCTGGTTTTATTAATCTTCTGATGGACATTTCTGTTGGCATGACTGATAACATTTTTTACCTCTTTTAAACAAGGTTCGAAATGTCTAAGTAGCATCGTCATTTCGATAATAAACTTCCGTTTTTACAACAGAATGGTTATCCTTCTTCTTGATTATTATTCTCTTTGTCTCACTTGTGCCTTGCATCCTGGTCACTGAAGAGATGACAGATTTAAAATCAAACACCTTCCAGTTCTCACCAAGAGTTCTTACTGTACCGATTTGAGAGTACAGATTATTGTATGCTCCTTTGTTCAGTATTGTAGACTGGTCAAAGGAGTTGTTCCACACGACCAATACTCTAGATACCCTAAATAGTATCTCCTTTGTGTTCAGTGGAGCAAAATTGGAGAGCCAAAACATTAGAGAATGTACAATGTGGCAATTCTTGTTTTGCCCAGCACATCTGTCAACAAATATTCTTTAGATACATTCCCTATCGTACTGATCAAGAAGTCATACAAAGCTGATGCAACTTCATTAACACCGCGATACGTCTGATCTGACCAAGTATAAAATACAGGTTGTTTTGTCAACAAATCAGTGATGCAGAGACAATTAAAAGGCAATTGCCGTGCATAAAAAGGTTCCAGAATAGGTACTTTGGGCAAAACCTGTACTTCCTGGAGGTCAAAACAGTAGGATACAGTATCCCCGGGCGATTATTTCATAAGGAGATAGAATGCATTTGCCACCAATTTATGTAATCTTAAGTTCGTCATTAGTATTACTATTAATTACTATTAATTTTAAATTAATGTAATATTGGGTTTTTATTATTATTACTATTATTATTATTATTATTATTATTATTATTATTATTATTATTATTATTAGTCAACCTGGGTAGAATAGTCGGTAAGCGCTGGCCACCTGTGCTCGAGGTTGTGGGTTGGATCCTGGCCCAGGTCGATGGCATTTAAGTGTGCTTGAATGCGACAGGCTCATGTCAGTAGATTTACTGGCATGTAAAAGAACTCCTGCAGGACAAAATTCCGGCACACCAATGACGCTGATATAACCTCTGCAGATGCGAGCATCGTTAAATAAACCATAATTTTATTATTATTATTATTATTATTATTATTATTATTATTATCATTATTAAATTGCAAAATTAATTTAATTATCCACTTATTAATAAAATACATACCTCACTTC
Source organism: Periplaneta americana (assembly GCF_040183065.1). Classification (NCBI taxonomy): domain Eukaryota; kingdom Metazoa; phylum Arthropoda; class Insecta; order Blattodea; family Blattidae; genus Periplaneta; species Periplaneta americana. Next base: position 13,235,257 of record NC_091133.1, on the reverse strand, counting down.
CTTTATCTTTTCACGTTTTCCAGTTCTCTTTACCTTCTTCTTTGTCTCACGATTAATATCACCAACTACAGACAACTCTTCTTTATCTTCCATCCTGCACGACATCACGAAACTGAGTAACAATAAATTTACTTCGCAGAGATATAAATTTGATTACCACCACTTAGGCTACTATGTTTCCATTGTTAGTGCGCCAGTGGAAATAAAATAATTTTGATTGTCAAGCACAGGCGGACTAACAGCTTTTTGAATGTCCAGATCAACTTCTCGTGTATATCACTCCGGAAAAAAAAAAGAATTTTCATGCGAAAATCGCTTCCCTGGCATAATGAATGATATGGAAGCAAAAATTCTTTTTTTAAATGTTTGGACTTATAGCGATTTAAAAGTCTGCTCCTCCGATTATTAACCTCTTGCATTGTATATTGTAAAACCCTTCGGTATATTTTAAAACTCTTATGTATATATTTCAGCTAGACTGTAACTACAAATTAAGGCTTTGTAGTACTATTTTTGTGACATGTTCATATTCTAGCTATGAAGCAGTGTACGAAAACGCTGGTGTGCAAATAAATACAATACACGGAGACATAGAATACAACACTTATCATAATGTTAAGTTAGTATGGCAATTACTCAAGACATAATTTTATAACTTAGATTATATAAATGTTGAAGTTTCGGCAGCCCTTCACTTTGTATGTATGTGTATGTATTTATTAACACTACAATTGGGTATACACCCGGTGGCAGTGATATACTGTAATATAATAATAACATTACAACAATTACAGTAATAAAATTATAATAATTGCAGCAATAAAAAAATGGAATAAACGTAAATTTAATTCCAACTATAAATCAATACAATTAATGTAGGACTATAAATAAAAACTATGCTATAATAACGCCTACTGTAAGCACAAATAAACCTAACTTGTAATTAGGCCTATTAAATCCAGCTATTATCAACTTAGGTAATTACAAGTCACCTTCATTAATTACATATCAACTTAATTACATGACAACTTAGATAATTACACTGCACTTACAATTAAATATTCAGTCTAATCTTCTCAACCTATCCATGCACAGGTGAAAATTAGGTAAAAATGATGAAAAATACGAAATTCGGTTTTATTAGTATTTTAAATCATTGCACATTATATTTTAATAATCCATTGTCAATTTTGTGTTTTGGGCCATTTAAATACCTTTCCGGGGTATTTAAATACCCTAGGGCAGTGGAGGTGTGGCTGTTAAATGGCTGCTGCCTCTCCTCCCATGCTAGTTTATTCTAATAATGAAAATTACAAAATCTTCTATTTGATTTTGATGCGTTCTTATGAAACGGGAAATTTTGTTTCTTGAGAAACCATAGATCACACTGTAAAACATCTGACTGCCACACTGCAACTAAATGGAGGGAAAGAAGTTTTCAATGTTTTGTTTTGTTGTGGTGAAGCTAAAGGCCCATTCACAATGAAAATTAAACATAAACATAACGTAAGCATAAAACCTTGTGTCATTGTTATTTAATGAAAGCATTCACAATGAATTACATAAGCATAAACTTAATCTTAATCATAAGACGTTAACATGAAAGTTTGCAAACTCCAAACTTACATGCTTATGTTTATGCGATTTGGAAAAAGTACACAAGCGGAAAGCGTGTTTTCACTTTTTGTTTAACATCTCATGGGCTTTGTCTACAGGCAATATTTTGATCTATTGGCCGTGATGATAGCTAGGCGCGCAACATGGATTCATATGACGAAAAGTTGATTATTTTACATCTCCGTTTCTTTGATTTCAAGTATTGAAAGCCATATACTGATGCCATTGTAGTTATTAGAAACATAAATTGAATAGCTACATCGTCAGTCATTGTGCAATTCTCCATTTTTATGTAATAGATTCTGTAGTTTTGTTGATTCGGTATGTTTCCACACACGTGTTATGTTTACGTTATGTTTAATTTTCATTGTGAATGGGCCTTGGCTACTTAAGTTTGTGGCATATGTTTATGTGCTTATGTTAATGTTTACGTTATGTTTAATTTTCATTGTGAATGAGCCTTTAGTCTTTATTTCTGAGTGTGGTGCGTTAGTTTTGCAAGTTTTATACTTCTCATTGCTGGTGTATATATAGCCTACTTTATATATTCTTCAGTTTTCGAATATAATGTATTTTAGTTGATAGTTTTGTTAGTGTATTATAATAGTGCTTTTTCAGAGAGGTTACAGTAGTTACACTTTGTAGTTGTAGGTGTATATTTTCATTCTTCATTTGTGTACATATAAAAAGGGTAGGAGTTATGATTATAGAAGTGGTTACCGTGCAACTACACAAAGATCCTCGAAAAAAGCGAGTAAAATTAGAAATTTAGTGAACAACAGGTGGAAATCAAAGCAAAATGAATTAGACCTACAGTCTGCAGAAAGTTAATCTTCACCAGTAATAACCACACCCTCTTCATCTACGCCCTCAACAACTACAACACCTACAAGTCAGAAGGAGATGGATTTATTTGCTGCTAACAAGCTACCAGAAAATAACTGTACGAAAACAACAATTGGTGATTATGTTCTTGTATAGTGAGGGTCACATAAGAACAGTTCCTAAACAGCAAATATTTTCGTCTTGTCAATGTTGTCATCTGTTACCAGATATCACACGATCCTATGTATTAAATGACTTAATTACTTACCGTTCTTTACGTTGGTAGGTTATTCTAAATAATTCAATAATTTATAACATATTTTCGTAGGCAAACTATATGAGAAAGGGATCAACTTGTCAAGTATTTTGTCTGGCAATACGAAATTCATTGGTTTGACTAAACAGTGACTCACGAAACCTACCCTAAAAATGTATTTTGTTTGACCACATGAAATTATTTGTACTAACTCCGAAAACTTACCTGACTATAGTCTTGAATTATAGCCACAATGTAACTTATAAAATAACTATTATGTATTAATATTAATACTGATATTAATTAATTATTAATATGTTCAGATTTCACTATCTTCCAGTAACCACCTCAGAATTCTAGTACAATTTTAATTTCATGGAACTCCAGTACCGGTATATATTGTCAATATTTGTCTCAGCTGCCAACATACCAGTTACTAAATCACTATCATTTGTAGTATTTGTCAGTATCGAAATTCGAAACGAAGTTGGCAAAAGATAATTCAACCTGAAAACTAGAAAATCACCACCATCCACTAGCATATGTATTAATGGTGGAAAAGTGGTTAGGTTTCACCCTTAGGGTATAAAGTAAGCTGACCTGGACTATACATGCTGGTGTGTGGAAAGAATTATTCAAAGGCCTAATGTGTAAGTACTGTGCAGCTGAGAGTGTAGAAGTTAATTTAAGAAATCCATTGGGATTTTCACAAATTATAGTAATAAATTGTAATGCATGTGGTCAAATTATATTGAAAACAAATTCAAGTGCCCGAATAAACGATATAAAATCATCTCGCCCAGTATTTGAGGTGAATCAAAGAATGGCAGATGCTTTCATATCAATGGGCAAGGGACATGCTGGGATGGAGAAATTTTGCATTTCAATGGGAATAAAAGGCATGAGTTCCCCTACTTTGAATGACCACATGAAAGAAATTTAAAAACAAAGCAGAGCTCATATGAGAGTATGTTGTTTGCATGGCCCATTCTGCAGTTCGCCAAGCCCATACAGAAACGGATGCTTTTTCAAATGATGTAAATGATATAACTGTGTCATTTGACGGTTCATGGCACAAACGAGGCTTTTCTTTATTGCATGGGGTTGGTGTAGCAATTGATGTACTTACAGGTCTAGTACTTGATTATGAAGTACTGTCGAAGTATTGCAGCACGTGTGCATGGAGGATGTCAAAAATGGATGTCGAAAGTGACCAGTGCAAGATGTGGCTAGTTGAATATAAAGCTAATGGGCAGTGTGATGAAAACTTCACAGGGACATCAGGTGCCATGGAAGCTGCCATTGCAAAGATTTTGTGGCAACGATCCTTGCAGCTACACCACATTATTGTCAGACGGTGATGCTAAGACCCATAAATATTTACAGGAGCTGGCTGTGTATGGTTCAATGTAGAAATAAAAAAAGATGAATGTTTGAACCATATTGCCAAATGCCTAGGGTCTGGTCTCAGAAACACCATGAAAGAATGGAAAATAAAAAAAGTAACTCTTGGTGGGAAGAAACCTGGGGACTTGAAGGAGGAAACTATAGTGAAATTATGCAGTTACTATAGAAGTGCTGTCAAAAAGAATATCCCTAATGTGAATGACATGAAATCCGCTATTTATGCAATTTTGTACCATTGCATGTTAACTAATGAGAGGCCCAAACATTTCAAGTGTCCAGGTGATGAAAATTCCTGGTGTTTTTACAACCGAGCCTTGGCTCAGGGTGAACATGTACCACCACATGATGGCACAACCATGAAGACTGTGCTGCTGCCAGAGATAGCAAAATAATCCCAGTTTACAGAAGATTAGCAGGAGAAGAACTCCTAAAGGGTTGTACTACAGGCAAAACCCAAAACGCTAATGAATCTCTCCACAGTGTTATTTGGTCACGATGTCCCAAGGATGTATTTGTGTCGAAAAGAAAACTTGATTTGGCCATAATGACAGCAGTGAGTGAGTTCAATATGGGTTGTGAAGCAACTACTTCTGTTAGACAGTGCATCACAGGAACACTCAGCCCTGCAGCTCAGAAGATCTGTGAGAGGAGAGATAAGAGACGACTGCAAAACAATGCCTCATCTAGTCATTCTGGCTCCAAATCAGCTAGAAAAAGGCTTAAACTCCCCAAATCAGCAGTGGAGAATAAGAAGAAGATAGAAGAAGGGCCTATATATGAACCTGGAGGATTCTAAGGTCAGGAAATTGTATTTATAACTAACAAATTTTTAAATGTTTGTTTTCTCGATTTCATTTCTGCAGCATTTCACAAGATACGAAATGCTCTGTGCAGAAAGTTTTTCGTCCGATTTTAATGAAATTTTCAGGGAATGTACAGAAATTAATAGTGAAAATAATGATGGATCATTTTCCATTAAATGCAAATACTTTTCAAATTATTCAAATTTAATCATATGATGACTTGTGAAAAATTAATTTTTAAAGTCATACAAATTTAAAAAAACTATATCTTAGTCGAACGACCTTGGATCATTTTACTGGTACGTCACTTTATAAAAGTACTTATTCTGAACACAGAAATCATAGCAGAAGTCCAAAAATCTCATATTTCTTCTGCACAGAACATTTTGTATGACAAGTGTTAATAAAACACAAAATGAGTAATAATTTGAAAAATGAACATTTTTTATGACAAGTGTTAATAAAACACAAAATGAGTAATAATTTGAAAAATAATTAACTTAGACACATCAAATTTGGTATGTAGTTCAATTATTATAAGATTAATGTACAGTATAAATTTCAAGAAGTTTGATTAAAAATTACGGGACTTAGAATTTTCACCTGTGCATTGCCTTAAATATATCGATATTGAGAGGACTGCCCTGAAAGATTGCCGCAGGTAAGTTGTACCAATCTACTATTGTATGGTTAACAAAGGAAAATTTTGCCACGTCCGTTCTTTGTTTTCTGCGTTTAAACTTCTTAATATGATCAGCCCTGCCTAAGTATGATAGTGTCACTAATCTAGCACTGATGTCAGTCCATGCTTTGTGTTCCATTTGTGCCTTAAACAATGCACTCAGTCTGGTTTTTCGTCGCCCTGATTTGAGAAATTCCCACTCTAAGTCTTTTATTATCTCTTCGCTATGTCCCTTTTCCATTTTAACGTATTTTTTTCCCCTGTGTTGGACTTTGTCTATTGAATCGATTTGGTTTTGTCTGTACAGATCCCAACCTATTGCTCCATATTCCATAATTGGGCGAACAAGGGTTTTGTATGCTAATTCTTTTGACCTTCAGTTTGCTTTCTTAGGAATACGCATAGAGAAATGTAGTGCTTTCCAGGCTTTCCTTGTAGTATTAGTGACTTGTTCCTCCCAACCCATTTGTTACTTAAATATATATATATATATATATACATACACATATACATATACATATATATCTAGGTATTTACAAGGCACCGGTGTACCATTCAGCTGATATTTGAGACAAATTTCTTTATGCATTCTACAGATGGATATTCACTTACTTTTATTCACATTGATTTTCATTTTATTTTCTGTCGTTCAGGTTTTAATAAGTTAAGATCGTTTTGTAACGTGACGATATTGGATTCATCACTAATTTGTCTATATATTGTATAGTTGTCCACCTTACCTGAGAAATAGTATTTCTATATATATATTTCATCAGATGTATCTTGTATTAAGGATGTGATTTGATGACTTTCGCAAGAGTATTCTGGTCTGAAGCTGTGTTGATTTTTGTTCAGCCATTCGTTATTTTCTAAAATGTTGCGAATATTTTGTGTTATTAGTTATTCCATTATTTTGCAGATAACTCATATGAGACTGACAGGTCTGTAATTGTTCGCATCGCATTTGTCTCGTGCTTTATATATGGGGATTATGATAGTAGATGTCCAGTCGTCTGGAATACTACAGTTATTTACTGATATATTAGAAATTCGCATTAAGTACGGTATCATGGCTTCACCTCCTAACCTCCTATAATTTCTGTGGGAATATCGTCTGGACCGCGCGATTTTCGGTTTTGTAGTCTTTTTATTCTATTTTGAACACTTTTAGGTGTTATTTCGAACATCTCTGTGCATTCATTTTCCTCGATTATAATCTCTCTCTCTTTTTTTTATTGAAAATAGAAATACATGTTGAGTTCATGCTTTTTGTTTGTCCCCTGTAATTATTTGGTCATTAGTGTCTCTCAAAACTGGTATCGATTTCTGGTTTCCCCTTCTGCGCATGTAATTATAAAACCTACCCCAGTTATTTTCGCCTTCTTTCAATAAACTTTGCAAGTAGTTCTCTTCTGCCTTTTTCTTTTCCCTTTCTAATTATTTGGTAAGGTCCTTGAATTTCTGGTAATTTTCGAATCTCACATTTCTTTTGTTGCATGCTCGCCTTTTTCTTAAGTTGTCTGACACATCTTCTATAATATTCCGGGTCTGAATTACTTTTTACTATTTTGTGTGGCACGTATTTGGAGGTGGCCTCGGTTTATTCATTTAAAATTTTCCCGTACTTGACACATGTTCTTGCCTTCATCTAAGAATTTCTTATATTGATCTATAAGGTAACCTTGCAAACTGTAAATGTCTACTTTGTTATACTGCTATATTTTTCGAGTGATATCTATACAGGCATTTGTCTGAAGCCAGTTTAGCTCGAGTTGAACACTGTTATGGTCACTCATTCCAGGTAATATTTGTGAAGAGTGAAAACTATCCCAGGGTTGTATCAAGAAGATATCTAAAAGGTTATTGTTCCTTGTAGGTTTATTTGTGACTTGTGTAAATCCTCGTTCCCCTACTAGGTAATTAACAAAGGTTTGTGATAAAGTGTTTGTCTCTGCCTAACAATTTCAGTTCGCTGCAGGCAGATTTAGATAACACGACCTTCCATTTGAACGATATTGAGGACATCTTTTCTTGCACCTTATTTAGAGTAAATACGTTTGTTTCGTTCAGAGGCCTGTAGCAAGCTATTATATCCCACTTTTCACCATTTTATTTATTATTGATTTGTAACCCCTTAATTTCTGCTTCTGCATGCTTTAATACAAACAAATACTCTTCCGCCCCTGTAAACTCTTTCTCTTCTGTAAATCCTATAATCATTCCTACGTATTTTCGCGTCATATATGTTACTGTGAAGCCATGACTCTGTGCCTATAATTACCTCCGGATTGTAGACATAAACTAAATTAAAAAAAAAAATCAGTGATTTTATTCACTACACTTCTGCAGTTGACCTGTAGCAACCTTAACAGATTGGTCCTCACCTGTTCGCTGTTTGACTCCGCATTAACCCATCTTCATTGCTGACTCCTGTCCTCTCTCATTGCTGCCGCCACCCTAGCGAAGAGAGCTCCTATCGCTGCCATCCTTCTCGAGTTCAAGTGCATCCTGTCACTCCCGAAGTCTCTGTCATCCAGCCATGAGTTGACCATGAAGAAGAGAATGTGAATGTTTATGGGATTAGAAATCACTATTTCATGGGACAGTAAAAGCCATGTTGTTGTTCAAATGTCAAATCTATAAAGTAAAAATCTATTGAGCGAGTTCTTTTATGAATCCATGTACAAATGTGAGACTATGGCGGAAGGGAGAATATTGAGTAATAATTACTTGGATTGCAAACTAACTGCACTGCCATCAAACTTCTGAGTATGAAATATTTTGCATGTAGATGTAAGAGCTTCCAATAGCCATGATGCAATATAAATTACTCACGTACTTCAGATTGAATTATAATACAGTAAAACCTCTTTAATCTGGATTAATTGGTGGGGGGGGGGGATAAGTTGACCGGTTTAACGAAAGTCTGGGTTAGCTGAAATAGCCTAAAGAACAGTAGAAAGTGCATTAAAATTCCGTTTATAGCAACAAAACACGTTTATTATGGTGCATTTAATGAGCAGGCCTAAATACACTATACAGTACAGTAAGGTGTAAAGCAATACATAAAATGCAGTACATACGTGATACTCATAATTACAATGATGCGCCCAACAGACGTGCCTCTGCATCACTCGAAACTCTTGCTCCGTATGTTCGTTTGAAGTACACTTAGCGGCAAAAAGAATGGGCCGGCCGACAATTTCTAAGTTCCCGAGACATAACATTGCACATGCTTGTCTCGTCAAAGCCCTAGTTCACTACACAACACATAATTAAACCATTTAAATTTCCTGTATTTTGTTTAAGAGTCTAAAATATGTAATAAAATCGAATGGTGGGTTAATTCTAGATACATCAGGGCTCTTGAAGAGTAAAATAATAATAAAATTGATAAATATAAAATCAACCAGAGCGAAAATGAATAGGAAAACCACGTATTATGCTGAACTGATATGAACAGTCACAGTAGTGAAAGTCGTCTATTGAACAAGTTGATAGTAGTAGCTCAAGGTTCGAATCTCCCCCAATCTTCTTTTTTTTAATTACAAATTTGCCATCACATGTGTCTCTCAAAGCTATAATTATGTGGCGATATCTCTTAGAATATGCCCAAACTCTAATAAATAATAAAACTCCCTCTCTCTTTCAAGCAATACTGCTATGTGTTAATACAACGTTCTGTCTCGTCATTACGCTTGAAGATGGCACAGAAACAATAACTCATTGCCCTGGTTCACATAGCTTATTCTGCGTATGCTACTCTCCGACAGGACTTCGATTGGAGAAATGTCATTTTCTCTGACGAGGTAATTGTCTCCAATAGCAACGATAGTACTGCCCTAGTTTATTGTATGAATGGCCACCGATACGATGAACGCTTCGTGAGACGAATTATTAATAAGTCGGGTTGTGTTGTGTTGGGGGTGGATGTCATACGATGGGGCAGGACTTCTGAAACGCATCCACGGGTGGTTTATGGCAGAAGTCTACGAACACATTTTGGCAAATGTAATGATCCCTTCCACCCGAAAACGATATCTAGAAGAAACACTTTTCTTCCAGCAGGATAATCATCCGATACACACAACCAACCGGATTCAAAGATAGTTTACGAGGAGGCATGATGTCAACCCAGTCGTCTGGCCTCCAAATTCACCAGATATGAATCTGATTCAAAATTTGTGGGCTGCAGTCAGAAGGATCCTACGCTCTCATTGGACAGAACAACTACCCATTCGGACACCTGAGGAATTGTGGGACAGAGTTCTAGGTGCGTGGGAGGATTTGGCCAAGAATTTAGACCTGTTCCATAATCTTGTGGATTCCATGCCGCGCAGAATTGAGGGTAGTTGTTGACGCAGGTGGTTTGTGGACGAGATACTAGTCCCCACAACAGGCCTTGTTTGTTAATATATTAAAAAATTGTTTGTCTTCGTTAATTTAATTATTTATGTATATTTTATATGCGTTCGGTTGTTTAGGATGTGAAACAAGTATTTTTGTTTATATAGGCCAGGTCTCACCTATTAATAGCCCACAGGTGATGGGCAATGATATTTTTACAAGGCAGGCATAATGAAGTTTGTTAACAAATGCCATTTCACATTTAAACTAATTAATTAAGTAAAAGTTAAAATAAAAAAATAATAATTTTACCATACTGGGAGGCGAACTCACAACCTCTGGTACGGATGGTCAGACTTCTTACCACTGGGCCACACACTGCTCTTAAGGTTTACTACATTCTAGACGGACGACTTTCAATGAAGAGACACCACAGCAATGCCTTGCAGTGGGTTATGTTTACACGAGTGAACCACGTGATAGAACTTAGCATTTCTATCGACCAAGAGTCGGCCCATTCTTTTTGCCACTTAGTGTACATGTCTATATTCTTTTGGGACAGTAATTGCATACTTCTAATGTATAAAAACAAGTCTTTAAACAAGGTTATTTAATTTTCCAATCTCATCTTAATTTTACTCTTTTTGCCTGTCCAGATTAAGCGAAGTCCAGCTTATCAGGTCCGAATTAACGAGGTTTTACTGTAGGCCTAATTAGGTTATCAATATCAGTAACAGCACTTTTATCTTCTTTCATTTGATATGTGCTTCATGTAGCTTGAGGTATTTGATGCTGAAGGCTTATGAACAACTCATTACATTGGTTCCCTCCCCTATCATTTTATTACAAATTCTAATGCAGACACTTAATTCCGATATGTGTTTTTTACTTTTAGTAATAAATATTTCCTGTTGTCTATGCTATTTAGCTGTTAATGTCTTGTTCTTACTTCACTGTCGATTATTTTCATTTTACTCTATATTAAGTGTGCTTTAAATCACAATTAATATGTATTATGAGGACTAGAATGCAACATTAGCACATTGAATCACATTCTTGCAAACTGTTATAAAAAATATCACATGCATTATATCTCTGTCTTCTGCAGGAAGGGAATTTATTGGATGGAATAAAGACGGAATGCTTGGACAACAGCTATGATCTCACATCAGAGACTGCCATTGAAGAAACAGCAGTGTCAACTGATTTTGTTTTCATAAAGTGTGAAGCTGAGGTAAGTGGAGCCCATAGTGTGTGCTGACTAATCTTCTTTTGATATTCTTGCATTCCTTTCGTCGCAGACAGTTACACAGGGATTTTAGCATATGATAGAGCCATTAATATTTTCTGTGCACATCATTTTTATCTCAATATACCCTACAGTTCCAGCATGGCAATATTTTAATATTTATATTAAAATATAATTTTAAGGGGTGCATTGTTAGTATAAGTGTGAAGATATGGTGTCTAGGGACTGAGTTGCATTTTAGTTGTATAATTTTATTCGTGTAACCTATGTTGTGTTATGATTTCCCAATAATGAATTGTTGCTGTCTGTGTAAAAATGAACATATCACGAATCGTCTTTCGACATTTGTAACACATCTGTAGTGTACCATACTCACGGCTTACAACCTACATAAGGTTAAAACATGAACTATTTATTAGATAGCTTTTACCATTATTTTCCCGTTAAGGAACAGACGAAAATGAAATGTTTACATATTAACTGGAACACTAAAGAGTTTAAAAATTTGAAAGCATTGAAACTGGCACAGTACTAATCAGTACTAAATCAATTGAAGCTAAACAAAATTATATGACCCTTAAAAATATTATAATAGAAAACTTAATACACCAAAAAGAGATGCATATGACATCCATATAATAATATCCAATAATAACAATGTAAATCTGTATGGCGGATAGTGAAAGATGAAATTTGTAGAGATAAAACTGATGCCAATATTGATCCTAATTCATTTATTGAATATTGTATTCAGTCGATTGACAATATTATAAATAAGGCTAAAAATGATCCTTCTGAGGCAAAAGAATTTTGTGAAAATGCTCCATGACCTCTGAATAGTTTTTTTTTTCTGTAGGAAAGGTAGTGACAACAGAAAAAGTAATCAAAACTGTGGATGATATATCAACCTTGGTTTATTAAAGAAACAATAACTGCAATTGTAATGCCATTAACTGTTATCTTTAATTTGTGGTTTGAAAAACAGGTTTTACCTGAACGTTTGAAGTTATCAATATCAGCACCTATTTACAAACTAGGCAACAGAAATTTATTTTCTAGTTACAGGCCTATAAGCCTTGTTCCTATATTTTCTTAAATATTAGAATCATTAATGTATAAACAAGTAGCGTATTTTTTTTATCATTATGATGTTATTTCACCTAAACAGTTTGGTTTTCACAAAAGAAAATCAATTGTCAGAGCATTAGAATATCTTGTCAAGAGTATCATTATTGTCTTCGAGAATAAGAGTTATGTATCTGTTACACTGTCTGAATCAACAAATGCCTTCGACTGCATTTCCCATGAATTATTATTATTCAAACTTGAACATTATACTATTGGAGGTGAATCATTAGAACTTTTAAAATCTTACTTGATCAGTTATCTAGATATCACATGAAAATTTTATTGGGGGATTTCAATGCTAAATGAGGACGGGAGGATATTTTTAAACCGACTGTTGGAAAAGAGAGCCTACACATAACTAGTAATAATAATGGAGTTAGGTTAATCATCTTTGCCACATCTAAAAATTTAATTGTCAAGAGTACAACATTCCCTTGTAAGGATATACATAAACATTCTTGAAAACACTGTAGAAGGAGCATTCGATCTGATGCTGTGGATTGAATTCGGCATAACTCAGTGGTCAGAGCACTTGGTACGTACAAACAAGGACCCCAGCACTGGAGCGAATTTTTCTCCTCAAATATTAATTCTTGGACTTGTTCAGATGGATTGACACACAACTATATAGGTCACATCTTGATAGATAAACAAAGACATATTAGTATAGTAGACATTCGAACATTCGACTGTAATTCTCACCATTATTTGATAATTGGATAACTAAGAGAAAGACTATCAGTAGCCAAGTGAGTAGAGCAACAAGTTAATATTAGAAGATTCAATATTCTGAAATTGAAGGACGAAGAAACTAAGCAACATTACCAGGTCGAAATTTCAAATATGTTTGCCGTTTTTAGCATGTTCCAATGAAGTTGAGGAAGAGTTAGATGTTAATAGAATGTAATAAAATGTCCAAGATAATATCAAAATTGCAGCTGAGCAGAGCATAGGTTATTATGCTACTAGGAAAAAGAAACCGTGGTTTGATTAAGATTTTCGCATGGTAATAGAAAGAAGGAAACAGGCAAAATTAAAATTCTTACAGGATCCACTTGAGGTGAATAGAGATAATTATTTCAATGAAAAACAGGAAGCAAATCGTACACTTAAGAGTAAAAAGAGATTTTACTTGAAGGAAAAACCGAATGAGGTAGAAACAAACAGTAAGAATAAAAACATTCGAGATTTATATAAGGACATAAAGAAATTTAAGAATGGATATCAGACAAGGGTAAACGTGATCAAGGATGAAAATAGTGACTTGCCTGCAGACTCTCATTCAATCCTGAACAGATGGAAAAACTATTTTGGGCAACTACTAAATGTATATAGGCCAAATACAGTGCGTTCTTAGCTCGGCCAGACCATTCTGCTGCAGCCTTGGACTGGGTGAAGATTGGTGCGCCTGCCACCAGAGTTACACGTAAATGACCGGCAAGTCATGGGCACGGAACACTAACTACTCTACTAACATTAGGCTTACCTGCATTACAACAATTGTTGAAAGTGATGACCTTCAACTCGAACACATTCCCTATATCTTCGAAAACAATTCTGGTCCACTCGCAAAAGTTCATGTCGACTGATTGCCTGTATTTCTCTCGTGATGTTGTCCTTCAATTCTTGTAACGTGTGCGGATTTTATGCATACACTTTATTTTTTTTTTTCCCCCATAAATAAAAGTTGCATGGAGATAGGTGAGGGGAACGAGGTGGCCACAATCCTCGACTAATTATTCTGTTACCAAACACACTTCGCAATTCATGCATACAATTCGCAGCGGTGTGAGCTGTAGCTGAATCCTGCTGAAACCAGTCACTCAATCGTTCATTTCTTGTTAATTGCGGAAAAAAATTATTTAAAATTGAAGTTACATAAACGTGTGAATCAACTGTTGTGTCGAAAAATATGGGACCGATAATTCTACTCGCACTCGCCCGTTTCCTTGAATTTTTTCATCGTGTTCTTCAGTTCATTAATTGAAATGGGACTTCTTCTCAACTGTTTCTGTCGCTGATATTCCTGCAATGCAGCGTTGCTATTGGTGTCACTCTGGTAAAACAACTTCACTAGCAGTGCACAGTCTCTCTTCTTAATAGCCATTGCGTTTCACAAGGAAAAGTTCAACCTTCCAAATTTTCTACTAACATTCACTTCGCTAACAGAATCAATACTCGTCACCAAGTAACAGGGAACTGACTCAATGCAATGCAACCGAAAGAACATACTGACGTCAGAGTTACATACAATTACAAGTTTTGACTGCATACAGCGCCATATTTACACTTGGTGGCGAGACTTGGAACTAATTATTTTTTTGGCATAATTCGCGAGCGCATTGGTTAATTATCATATCTACTAGGTTTCATACTCCTACAATCAGTAAGAGTCTGTGCTGTGCAATGCTGAACACTATCAGTTTAATTATAACCACTCTGTATTTCTATTAAACCTGTTATCCTGAAGTAATTTTAAGTCACCTTATTTAATTACATTTCATCTTAAATAATTACATATAAACTTAATTACATGACACAACTTAGATATTTACACTGCACCTACAATTAAATTTTCAGTCTAAACTTCTTAACCTTTCCTTATATATGTATTGATTTTGAGAGGACCACTCTGAAAGGTTGTCGCAGGTAAGCTGTTCCAGTCTACTGTTGTGCAGTTAACAAAGGACAATTGTGTTTGTTTTCTGTATTTAAACTTCCTAATATGATCATCCCTGCATAAGTATGATACAGCACTGATGTCGAACAACGTTTTGTGTCCCTTTTGTGCGTTAAACAATGTACTAAGTCTGGTTTGTCGTCGCCTTGATTTGAGAAATTCTCATCCTAAGTCTTTTAGTCTCTCTTTGCCATGTCCCTTTCCCATTTTGACGTATTTTGCTGCCCTGCGTTGGACCTTATCTATTGAATCGATTATTATTATTATTATTATTATTATTATTATTATTATTATCATCATCATCATCATCATCATCATCATCATCATCATAATTATTTTTTGTGTCTATCTGCTGGAAAATGTATTAAAAATTTCAAGATATTATGGTATGGGGGGAAAAATAATCCATTCATTATACTATAATTTCTTATATTTAAGTTTCCCTTTTGGTAACGAAGTGTATTTGTTATTAGTACACATTAGATCAGTTAATGTGTCTTGAAACATGACAGTGCTTTCCAGTCTTAATATTACTGTCAATAAAAATTTTGTATACAAGGTCATTATGCTTAATTTTAGACTTGGTATTTTTATACAATCTCTCAGTTTTCTTAAGTTTATCATTATTGAGATTAAGTTTCATGTATTGATTTCAATTCTTCAAATGTTATGGAAGAATTTCTCTACTCTATCCAATAGTTATATTTGTAAAGATGGTGGTAATAGTAGTGGTGGTGGTGGTGGTGGTGGTGGTGGTGGTGGTGGCGGCGGCGGCGGCGGCAGCAGCAGCAGGTTTTTAAAAAGCAGATGTTATTCTGTATCAAGTCACTTCACATTCCGTCACTCTCGTCCAGGTTAGAAGCCATAGAGACGTGATCCAAGAGCCTGTCTGTGAGATGTCTAGATTATGTCCTTACTCCTTATGAGATCAGTTAGTCGTAAGTTAGAACTCTTTAAGAAACACTACCAGTAGAGTCATACTAAAGCAAGTTACAGAGGAGTGACAGACTTCTTCATGGAATAATTTACCCCATAACTGCCCGAATTAATTTATGTTTAAATTTTATTATATTTATTGTTCATTCATTTCCTGTAATGTAAATATTGCATAATAATTATTTGGTTTCTGTCTCTCGTATTGTGCTTTGGAAACAATGTGTCCATATGGATACTCTGGACACTTAGGTACGTTATCAAGTTTCATTTCTTTCATTACAGTAGTGTAGAATTATATCTTACAGTATCATAACGAACAGTCTTACCAAACACTTATGATAGTAAATACAGAAAATAATTTGTATATTAACAAACAGTCTCATAAAACATGTATGTCAGAAATACAGAAAATGAATTAACACACTTGTAATATATTGGCGTTCATGATACCCTTGAAAGCATGCAACACACAACCCTACATCACATTTTCGACATTTTTTGCGAACTGCTGACTTTTTCTCGCTGCAATAGACTCCTACACATATCTCTTTTTCACTTTTCTGGATATAATGCTTCAAACCATCATATCAGATGTCACTGAAAACACGTGGTTTGTACTGACATGGTGGACTAGAAGATGGTCTAATTTCTCGCCTGAACTCAAGCTGAGTAGTCTTGGTTTCATCTGCCATGAAAGTAAAGCCCAGTAACTTCTTTTGATTCTATACATGGCAATATTTTTATCCAACCTATCCACTCACCCCCTAGTTCTGGTATATTGTGAAATTATTTGATGTCATTGTACTTCAATAGTTTTCTTCTCCTTTGCAAAACACCTTTTTATGGATAGGTGCTCCATTCCTGCACATCTAGATGCTATGGCAACAACAGAGTTATCCACACACTTCTTGACAATAACTGCATTATCCATGGAATAGAATGTGCAGTGTACTCTCTTTTTTTTCATCAGGCTTTGAAGGAAGGGGACATGTTTTCGGGATCCTGTTTTCCCTAATCATACCTGTTCCTCCATATCCTTCTTCCCTTAAAAAGAGACAGAAGGTCAAACCCTATGAACAGGTGCGAAGAAAAAGTGGAATGGTAACTTTTTTGTATTGGAAGAGAAATTGTCTATCATATGAATGAGTGGCGCAGATGTCTTCCGAAATTGATTTTCATACACTGAATTTCCATTAGGTGACTTCCTTGGTAAAAGGAAAAAGCGACAAGATAGCCAGAAATTGTGCAGGAACATCATGCTTTATAGCCGAATGGTTTGGTTTTTCCTCTGATCATTTTTTGCAGAATGTTTCCCGAAATACTTTATCATTGACTCATTATAGGAGAGGTGCTGTTTGGGAATAAAGAACTGATTACATTTGTTTCCTATTTTTTCAATGAGGAGTCTAATTTTCTGCATCATGTTGTTTTTATCAGATTTGTTATTATCATTACAGTGATTAATCTGATAATTTTCTCAAAACAGTACTCTGCATGACATTGCACACAAAATCGTTCAATGTGCCTGGAATGAAATTTCAATATAATCTCTTACTAGGTGCAGCTTTGTAACTAGTGGGAATAACGATGCGTAGGAAACATATAATTTCTTCGCGAGTTCTATTAGTGTTAAGGGCAATGTATGCAATGGAGGAAGAAAGTAATTGGCCACCCTACCCCATAGTCTGTTGGTTTAGTTGCCTCATAAGTGGTGCTTTCTTGGTATCACTTATGAGGTTCAGACCTGTTTTCGGTCAGTTGACTAAACAACAGCAGTTCTTGAAAAGTATGTAGTTGCTGGAGTCATGAAACAATAATAGTATGAGCTTATCATCTAAGAACAACTGAAAGATTTTCTCAGAATACATACTAAAATTAAAACTGGGAAATGCTTTCAAATTTAGAGATAGTTCACCCTTTTTCCTATTTGTTTATCTATTTCCAGTCAACTGGTCGAGATTCCTTGGTTCTGTTTTAATTTATGTATCTATCAATCTTATTTCAGCTTCAAACGGAGCTATCACGAGTTACGATTATCTAGAATACCTTCTTTCTCTTCATTTCCTACTATTCGTCCGTGAGAATGGCTGGGAGAGATGGGCTGTGAATACAGACCTGCTTAGGGTGTTTTCCTTCCTTCATCATAAATTATATCTAAGACTTCCTGCACTGTCAGACCCTGTTTTAGAAACTCTTGGGGGTCCTTTAATGGAAAAATAATTACATTAGTCACATATAAATGGGTAAAGCAAAGAAAATTAGTTTCCAAAGATTTCGATTTCATAAATGCCCACCATGTTCATATAGACACGACTGATATGGAAGAGTTATAAATAGACGGCAGATTATCAGTGAACAATAAATTTCATTATATTGTAATTCTCAATTAACATATCTAATGGTACTACAAACACTATCACTTATCCGCAATTTCTCTGCACAATGTAGCAGCTAGAATTCTGATTTGTATAAAAATGCATCAACTGAAATAGCGAAATAAAACAACAGTGAGCCTTTTGGAGCAAAAGGTGGTGGAACTCTGTGTACAATATATTACAGCAAATGGGGAGATGATTAATTTTGAGTACATGGGAATTTTCTCGTTTTTAATCACCTTTTCGTCCAACTTCCTTGGATCAATGAAATTTTTTTAGTAGATTATTTTACGACACTTCATCAACATCTTTATTTAGCGTCTAAATGAAATGAAGGTGATAATGCTGGTGAAATGAGTCCGGGGTCCAGCACTGATAGTTACCCAGCATTTGCTCATATTGGATTGAGGGAGAACCCCAGAAAAAACCTCAACCATGTAACTTGTCCTGACTAGGATTCAAACCCGGGCCACCTGGTTTCGCGGCCAGACGCGCTAACCGTTACTCCATAGGTGTGGACGTCAATGAAATAATACGTTAAAAACATAATTATTAATAAATTTCTCGGTTGCATGATGAAAATTACAATAAAAAGGTTCGGAATGCCAATCCACTAGAAGAAAATCACAGCATACTTTCGCACCCATTGACCCAGACAGGAATACATGTTTGCCAACCCAAAGAAAATTAGTTTCTGAGCAGTGGAAACTGATATGAATTAATTCAACATGGACACACTTGGAATTTATGGATGTAGCAACTTATAAAATTATAAACACTTAATTAATGGATACACGGATGATATGTCCACAGACAAAATGTCCATTTTTTATGTCCACAGTCCAAATGTCCAGTTTCTTCTGTCCTTTACATTAAATTCCATTAATTTATGGGTCCAGTTATTTAAAGTCCATTACAGGTCCATTCGTAGTTGTATCCACAGATGGTTTGTCCATAATTTAAAAGATCCACAAATCTGAAGTAATAACCAATGTCTTCATTTTAAAAAAGTATGGTAACTCACCATGCTAACATATGGAAGTTCATCGAAAACTTTCAGAAGGACCAAAATGACAATCAGTTATTAATACATCAATTAATGGCAGGTCATATGGCAATATGGCAATCCCATAAAGAAGTCCTATGTTTTAAATTCAAGACATATTGAGGAAATGGTATGGAATTACCATGTAAATAGAGAAAATGGTAACGTTGACAGATATCTTAGAGGCATTAGTGATCGGTTGAAACTTTATGCAGAAGAACTTACTTATGATGAAAATGATAAGGAAGCAAATTAAAGGTATTTTCATAATTGAATAAATATATGTTACAATTACAGTTAGTTATTATGAATATTAAAATAATTTTATAATAATAATTTCTCAAATCAAGGCGACGAAAAACCAGACTTAGTACATTGTTTAAGGCACAAAAGGAACACAAAGCATGGACTCAAAGGACAATTATTGCAACAGAAGATGACACTCCAAATTTTTTTAATTATTATTGTAAAATAATGTACATCTGGTTGACTGTATTATTTCCATCATATTAAAAGCAGGCTGATGATTTTTTAAATTGGTAACAAGGAATGAACGATTGAGTGGCTGGTTTCAGCAGGATTCAGCTATAGTGCACACCGCTGTAAATTGTATGCATGAATTGCGAAGTGTGTTTGGTAACAGAATAATTAGTCGAGGATTGTGGCCCTGACCTATCTCCATGAGACTTTTATTTAGGGGGAATGTTAAAAAATAAAGTGTACGCATCAAATCCGTACACGTTACAAGAATTGAAGGACAACATCACGAGAGAAATACAGGCAATCAGTCGACATGAACTTTTGCGAGTGAACCAGAATTGTTTTCGAAGATATAGGGAATGTGTTCGAGTCGAATGAGTCCCATTCAAGACTAGGTTATAAACATTCCAGACATGCAGAGGAAATTGAAGCGGCATCTCTCGTCTTCTACCTCTGGCACGTATCCCTCTTATGAAGATCCTTTCTATGTACTATATAATGATAAATCTTACACAGATTCCTCTATATCATCAGAAATTTCATCGAATGTATTCACAAATGATCCAGTGGTATGAAAGATATGGACATTAACTTTCGAATGTTATTTCTTACTCTGTCATTTTCCCTGTTCTTATAAGCAGCCTTTAATCCAAGTTGAACAACATGACGCCAAATGGCCTGACAGAAGTAAAAAAGACAACCTTTTATTTCAGCATTACGAAAATTCTGTCTGGCTATATTCATTGCACTTAACTCAAAATCTGTTATTATTGTTGCAGGAATCAAATTAATTTCTGATGCCGTACAGAGATTTATAACTTCCTCAAACATTCTAGTGTAAGTTTCTTCATCTTTGCGGACAAACAAGCAATATACACATGGTTGAAGACGAGTCCATGCAAAGTGTACATCTGGTAGAATCTGCATGGAACACTTTTAAATGTTCCATCTCCAAGAATTATTTCGCTTCTACTAAGATGAAGAAGTGCATCATTAGTTGAAAATATTAACATCCTATTGTTGTCTTCAACTCCTGAATCATATTGAAAGAATTGATCGCCAAATATAGTCTTGTTGTATGGCTCCATGATTACGCATTCTTGTAGAGAGCGTGGTATTACTGGACGATTTCTGTTCTGCTGTCTGTTCACCATACGTAGAATTGCTTGTCTTTCCGGAAGAAATACTTGCGTAGCCTCATCTGCAACCTTTTGAATTTCCTCACGAATTGTTGCTGTCGGTAGTGTGTTTGGATGATTCCATGTCTTTTGTTTTATCCCTGCAACTATTTCTCTAACTTGAAATTCTGACAGAAGTGTTTCATGTTTATGACGATCAACACTATGAACAGTTATTGCTGCTTGAACATTTGTATTAGTAACACACCTGGCATTGCAAATATCTCGTTTCACACATCTCCAATAAATACTAGTTTCATTCTTACTTTTTGAATGATAATGATAGAGTCTACCATTGTGAATAAGAATTTCTTTACCTTTTCTCGAGGGAATTATATACAGCATGTGTTAGCCATTTGAAAACTTGGGTACTGAAATTTACTTCACTTCTATATTTATATCCATGGAAACTTCTCGTTGTGAGGCCATTATATGTAGTGTAATCAAATACAGTGAACAGAAGATACGGTTACATCCAACGAGTTAGAAAGAGAGAGATATAGAGTGGCCATTGCGCCGCCATGTTTGAAGAAAATTGAAAGACCTTATGTGCGCTAAATTCAAAACACTTGAGCTATTCCTAGAAGGAAAGCTTAAAAGAATAACCTAAGCAAAATTGTCAATTACGTATGACAAGAAGTCCTAGCAAATATACTGAAGAAAATGTTAATATTCCTAGGTTCTTTTAAATGCGACCCGCAAAATTGTCTATAAAATGAACGAGCATG
This sequence comes from Periplaneta americana, assembly GCF_040183065.1. Lineage (NCBI taxonomy): Eukaryota > Metazoa > Arthropoda > Insecta > Blattodea > Blattidae > Periplaneta > Periplaneta americana. Next base: position 13,213,521 of record NC_091133.1, on the reverse strand, counting down.
ATTCGGATGATTTTATTAAATTGTTTTCCCAGTCTCTACACGTTGCAAAAATATTTATTATACCATAAGATATAGAATGAAAGTAGGCCCTAACTCTTAACTGTAGTAAACAACCTTCACCTCCAAGTTTGTAACTTGGGTAAAACATGACCAAACACGCTTTCAGTTTTTTTTTTTTTATTGTTACAGTAAAGTATAATTATCGAAATGTGAACGTGAGGCCAACAGCCGGATGGTCTGTCTGAGCCTTTCAAGGGCTGTGGCACCACAGATTATTATTAGTGTATAATTTAGCACCCACGTGCAATAATGGAGTAAGTAGTTTCGAAATACAATATATTCATACTTACCCCATTATTGCATGTAGGTGTTCAATTATATTCTTCCATGTCCTTCCAGTCAAAATATTAACAACAATACAGCCTACCCAAGAGTTTTGCGTTATTTTGGATGCGAGTGTCGAAATACAATTTTAATATTTTATTGCTATTATTGGGTTTTAAACGGAATTGTACCGGTTTTATCCGTATTTACTTTAACTTTATTACTAGAGAACCATTTATTTGATTAATAGTTTGTCTTTGAAATAGGCCTACTTTTTATAAGCTACAGCTCATCGTCTTCTTCTATAAGCAGTAAGGACACAAGGAGCAGAAAATAAATAAAGGATGCCGGTGCCGAAATACAATTTTAATATTTTATTGCTATTTGTTTTCCACTGGGTCTTAAACGGAATTGTAGTGGTTTTATCCGTATTTAATTTAAGTACATTAGTAGTGAACTATTTATTTGGTTTATCGTTTGTCTTCGAAATAGGCCTACATTTTATAAGCTACAGCTCATCGTATTCTCTATAAGCAGGACGGACACAATGAACAGAAATAAAGGATATTACATAATTTTGTTCATTAAGAAAGCACTCAACACTTAAAGATTTTTTCTTCAGAAAATATATTAATTACATATTAAATGTAAGAGAAAAACACTTTTCAATAATTACAAATATAATAATAACAATAATACACTGCAACTATTTAGGCATTAGGTATATACAACAGAGAAACCTACACTTTTCCTTTAGAAAACAAAGATTTGTTAAATCAGTGGGTAAAAAACACGACAAGGGTTAAATGGCATCCCACGAAACACAGATTCCTATGCTCTCCACATTCAGAAGACAAATATATGTACATGACAAGGAGTAGGAGGCAGTTGTTGACAAGGCAGTACAAACAATCGCTGGTTTTCTTGCACATTTACAGAACAACATGAACTCCAGATCCTCACCTACGAAACGTAAAGCTTATGATTTAATAAAGACAGTGTTAATTTCATTTTTTTTTTTTTTCAAGAAAATGCAGTTCACCAGAACTACAGTAAATAATTTAGGGACTTGAACAATAGGTTGTGTGAAACTGCATCATAAATTATAAACAAGTACTGAAAGGACTTCTAGAAATTAACAGCTCGGAGAGACACCATTTGTCTCGTTTCATATCTATTATCCACTGGTTCAACAGTTCCTTTTTTTTTCAAAGGGATTCTGCAAGAAAAGAAAAATACTACACACCGCATGTTATGCCATGCATTGTTTCACATTTATGCATGAAAAAAATGCTGCCAATTAACAAAACTATGGACTTAACTTCATAAAATTCACATGAAATATGATGTATCAGTTGTCTTTTTCCTTTTGACATTGCAGTTATATACAGCACATACAACAGGCATGTTTTTTCTTTTGTTTTTTCGTAGTTCTTGCCTCCGTATACACAACATTGTAAGCAGACGAATTTTTACAATGGTGGGTTCATATCTGTCGTGTTTCGTGGTGGCACCGCAAAGAGCGCTGTACAGGAAAATATGGCCACTCTATATTCTTCTCTTTCTAACTCGTTGGTTACATCTAGTGATGTAAGATGTATTATGGACATTATAATTAATTACACTAAAAGTCATTATATATAATGTATATGGACAAAATTTATTGTGGACATATTTGTTTGTGGATTAAATGTCTATAGACGTTATGTTCAGTGAACATGAACATTATATATAATGACGTTATGTTCAGTGAACATAACGTGATCATGGACATTTTTCTTCTTTGGACTTGATGACCATCATTAATTCTGCAGCAAAGAACATTTCTCCAAAAATTTGTTACGGATTCATAAATAAATACAAAATTTTGTAGTGACAATTAGGCCTATAGAATGAGTTGAAATGTTTTCTTTGGCTGTCATTCCTTTCTAAGATATCCAAAATCTGTTTTTTTGGACTGACTGGCCTAATGGTGAAGTCAATAAAAATTTCTTCTTCTTCTTCTTCTTCTTCTTCTTCTCGTTGTACTAGGCCTACAGCCTGTTCCATCCAGAAATTAGGAGTCTCTGCATTTCTTTTTTGGTATTCCAGGTGATCTCTTTCCCTCCACAGGTAAACTGTCCCTTGCTACGCATACAATTCTGTCCAATGCCATGCAGGATACATGTTGGTTCCATTCAATTCTACATCTATCCACCAAGTCACCTATTGCTTGGATATTTAACAGTCTTCTAATTTCTTCACTTCTAAACTTGTCTCTTCTAGTTTTATGCACTATTTTTCATAAAATGTACATCTCATTTGTCTCTAAAATCCGTTTCGTTCTAGAAGTGTCCACTCTTGTCTCAGAAGCATAGGTCGATATTGGACATATTACTGCTTTATAGATTCTTGTCTTAGTATCCTTATTTAAGTATTTATTTTTCCATATACGAGTAATATCATCCATACAGCCCACTATTCTCGCAGCTTTATTGGTCTCATGTACGACTTCATTCTGCAATGCTCGCTAGCTGGTTATCTCCACACTTAGGTATTTTATTGCCATCACTTGTTCAATCATTTTCTTTTTTAGTTCTAACTTACATATTAAGGGGAGTTTACATATAGTCATTGATTTGGTTTTTGTTCGTGATATTTTCATATTGTACTTTCGGCAACCAAGATAGAATCTACTAGCCACCGGCGTGGCTCAGTCGGTAATGGCGCTTGCCTGCCGGTCTGAAGTTGCGTTCGGGCACGGGTTCGATCCCCTCTTGGGCTGATTACCTGATTGGGTTTTTTTTTCCGAGGTTTTCCCCAACCGTAATGTGAATGCAAAGTAATCTATGGCGAATCCTCGGCCTCATCTCGCCAAATATCATCTCGCTATCACCAATCTCATCGACGCTAAATAACCTAGTAGTTGATACAGCGTCGTTAAATACCAACTAAAATAAAAAAGATAGAATCTATATAATAATCTCTACAAGTAATCCTCAGAGCCACCGGCGTGCTTGCCTGCCAGTCTGAAGTTGCGTTCGGGCTCGGGTTCGATTCCCGCTTGAGCTGATTACCTGATTGGGTTTTTTCCGAGGTTTTCCCCAACCTTAATGTGAATGCAAGGTAATCTATGGCGAATACTCGGCCTCATCTCACCAAATATGATCTCGCTGTCATCAATCTCATCGACGCTAAATAACCTAGTAGTTGATACAATGTCGTTAAATAACCAACTAAAATTAAAAAAATATAAAAAATCATCCTCAGTATCCGCCATCAAAACATCATCAGCGTAGCACACAATATTAAGTTCTTTATCATCCATTCTGTATCCGTCTTTAGGTCTGATGTCTTTTATAAATTCGTTCATTATAAAATTGAACAGTAGTAGACTTAAGAATCTCCCTGACGGACTCCTCTTCTGACTGGTTTTCTTTCAGTTTCCCGTCCACTTTTATCCTGTTGAAATTACCAGTAAAAATGTCACTAATAAATAAAATCAAGTCCACACCTGTGGAGTAACGGTCAGCGCGTCTGGCTGCGAAACCAGGTAGCCCGGGTTCGAATCCCGGTCGGGACAAGTTACCTGGTTGAGGTTTTTTCCGGGGTTTTCCCTCAACCCAATACGAGCAAATGCTGGGTAACTTTCGGTGCTGGACCCCGACTCATTTCACTGGCATTATCACCTTCATATCATTCAGATGCTAAATAACCTAGATGTTGATACAGCGTCGTAAAATAAACCAATAAAATAAAAAATAAAATAAAATCAACCCATTCGGCACATTATTCTCTTCTAAAATATTTAAAACATCTCTAAGTTCCAGCCTATCAAAAAGCCTTTTCTAGGTCAATAAAATATAAAAATGCAGGTTCATTGTATTCAATAGCTTTTCCTATTAATGTTTAATTATAAAAATAGCATCTCTACAAGATCTACCACGCCGAAATCCTTCTTTTTCATCTAGGAGATAGCATTTGATGGATTAATTTTGTTGTAATTTTCAGTACAGTATCAAGTAAATTTATTGGTCTGTAATTTTCTGGTTTCTCTTTATCTCCCTTTTTGAAAATTGGAATCACGATGCTAGTTTTCCAGTCATCTGGTGGTACTTTACATGACAGTGGGTCAATAGCGACCTTTTGTTAACCTTCTCCATGTACTGCAGATAATAGGCCTACCATGTAATAAGTTTTAGCTGTGTGTTATATAGTCTTGCTATGAATCTTTTATAACCTGAAAGAAATTAGAAGGTTGCCACACAGTTTCATCATACAGCCAGATGAATGCTGTACATGCAGCCACTCTCACTACGACAACTCGTTGGTTTATTTATTTATTTGTTTCTTTGTTTGTTTGTTTGTTTATTTATTTATTTACGTCATGGCGGATTAGATGTAGTCCAGTTCTTAATCTGCCATCACTCTCAATACAAATATAACACAAACTAATACATAATGGACCTATAAACATCCTCTGTTTACAATAATACCACTACTACTACTACTACTACTACTACTACTACTACTACTACTACTACTACTACTCCTGCTGCTGCTGCTGCTGCTGCTGCTACTGCTACTGCTACTGCTACTGCTACTGCTACTGCTACTACATAACTAATAATAAGTATAGCTCTTGTATTTAAAACTCCTACCTTAGCTTTTTCATTTTATACTCAATCTCTTAAGAATTATTCTGTTAACTTCATTGACTACTCTTCGTAGTTTCTTATCGTGTGACTACTCAACATTTATAATTCCATCTCCGTTAGAGCTTTGACTTTCTCTTCCCATCTAATTTTAACTCTAAAAAGAAATTTTCCTAATTTATGCAAATTGCTGGCGTTTAGGTGACCATTCACTTTTTATAAGCTACTATAGCGTTTATTTGTAGAAATTTTTTATTTACCCAACTGTGTCTCAAATCATTCGTTGCCTGACTCTTTAGCGCAATATGCATTGCGTCTTCAGCTAGTCCACACAAAGGACATTTATCCTTCTGTACGTTCCCTCTTTTATTCTTGAGTCTCCAGATACCTAATCTCCACCATGCCATTCCTGTTCTCTCTTCCCTTGAATTTATTCTAACATATTCTTCCTGTTCCCAAAACTGCTTATTTTGTTCAGGACCCCTTCAATGTTAATAAATCCGCAATTTATTATCTCATTGCCCAGGTTAACTACCTATTTTTTCATATCTTTGCTTGTGTTTCCATCTCCAGTCATACACCAGTTGCGGAGATTGTAGCTCTTGTTTTCCCTTCCTGATGTTAAGGTCATCAAACTGCCATTGGGTGAGGATACCGTCACTTCATTTGACATATCCCTCGCTGTTCCTCCACGGCGCTCCGAAGATCGTAGCCCTTCATCTCTTCTTCCCTGCGTCGAGTCATGAATTCCAGCTGTCAGCTGTCCGGTTAACGCTGACTCATTGGTGCTCCTATTCCATACGTTGCTCTGTTGCCTCTGCAAATTCTGCCAGTTACTCTTCTCCTCCATCACTTCTCCTGAATCAGCTGTTATCCTGTTTTCCGCATTCTTCTCCGGTCAGGATCTTGACCCGTTTCTTCTTGCTGCCCCTGGTTCCATGATGTTTCTATTTTTCCGGCAGTTTTCTAGGTCTACTAGGTTTCCGTTTATCTTCAGTTTATCCTTCACCAGGACTGCAAACTGCCCTTTTGCCCTTGCCTCTTTGAGAAACGGGACGAGTAGTCTTCTCTGCTCTCTAACTTCTGGGCTGTAATCATGCTCCACTCTAATCCGTGACCCGTTCAAATTTCTTCTATTTTCCTAAGGCCCAATTGTATAAAACTCCCTGACTAAAGATCAACTTTGATCGAAGATCGAAAAGTAAACCGAGTTCAGACACTTCTTCTATTGTATAAAACTTTTCTGCGATCAAATTACCTTGGTTCAAATGCAATCTAAGTTCACGTGAAAAGGATTTGGCAACATCGCATAAACAGGTGAAATACGTGATGCGCGGACAATGTTATACAGGTTTGTTCAGTGTTGCCAATCTAGCGATTTTAACTCTTTTTCAACAACAATTTCTTTTAACTTTTATATTGCTTAAATAGGGATTTAGTGACCTTTTTAGCACCCCATAGTGACAAAATTTAATCTTTCTTTGTTGATAATGAGAAATCTAGCGACTTTACAACTACTTTTTCGCGACTTTCCGTATTACACTCTGTTGGAGACCCTGGTTTTTTTTGCAATGTAAATAATGGCGGACAATAAGAAGAAGGTTGACTGTTCTCCAAGTTGTTATCATGTTATGGTGTTTGATACTGCTAAACATAATAAAGCTTTATAAAACGACAATTTTCGTTTAGTAATACAGTTAATTGAAAATTTATGAATGTACCTATCATATCCATTAATAATTAATGGTTGTTATAAACATAATATAATTATAGGTTATGTTATTTAATACTGCTGAACACGACAGAGCCTTATAAAATATAAGGTTGTGTATTAAGGTAAGAAATTGAAAGAAATATATATAAATGTACCTATCATATCTATTAATATTAATAATAATGGATATTTTATTTGCACAATCTGTCACTCGTATATTTCAAACAGAAAAGAAATAACTGAACTTGGATCATCTAACTTAATCGGAGAAATTTCTTCAGTCAAAGTTGACTTTAGTTTCAGACAAATTAATCTCAGATTAGACTTTATACAACACAAAATTTCAAGTTCAGCTGAAACAAGGATCAATTTAACCTCTGATCTAAGATTAAATGGTTTATACAATCGGGCCTAAATGAATTCTTTCGTGTATAAACTCGTAAACCTGGCTACGATCGGAAACTCGTTGGTTAGAATATCATTGTCTCCATTCGTTAATACATGATCTGCATTGGCATTTTGTACCATTAGTCAAATACAGTGCGAGCGAGAAGTTTCTCCCCAGTGCTTCTGTAGCCACGGTGCAGCCGAGAATCCACTAGGCAGAGAATTTAAGTGGCAGTACTGGCCGCTAAGCATATGATTGACTGGGGATGTGAGGTTGTCAAACCGGAATTAATGGGGAAGATTACGTACCAGCTGTCAACAGGATTACTATAACTAATGGAGCTGCGGAGGGACTTTTGAATCGCACTGTAGCATGTGTGTAGGCCTTCCATGCTGAAGTTTAGGTTTAAGTGCAATGCGATTTGTGGTGTAGAATGTTGATTTCGATACATCAGTAATTACTATCGACCTCAATAGCATTAGATCCTTTCACATGCGAAACACATCCACATTAGTAGCCACCGACGTGGCTCAGTCGGTTAAGGCGCTTGCCTGCCGGTCTGAAGTTGCGTTCGGGCGCGGGTTCGATCCCCGCTTGGGCTGATTACCTGGTTGGGTTTTTTCGAGGTTTTCCCCAACCGTGATGTGAATGCAAGGTAATCTATGGCGAATCCTCGGCCTCATCTCGCCAAATATCATCTCGCTATCACCAATCTCATCGACGCTAAATAACCTGGTAGTTGATACAGCGTCGTTAAATAACCAACTAAAAAAAATAAATCCACATTAGTTTACTTAGTAATTGCGCGATTTGAAGTAGGCTGTGTAGTTGAGAATGGAAGTACGATTATGCTTAGAGGAGTAGAGAACTATAATAATAATAATAATAATAATAATAATAATAATAATAAATATAAATATTATTATTATATATTATTATATATAAATATTATATATTATTATATATAAATATTATTATTATTATTATTATTATTATTATTATTATTATTATTATTATTATTATTATTAAATTTTACCGATTCTCCTCTGCGTAATCTACTTTTAAATAAAGTGAAGATTCGTACAGTAATGCTGGATTGCAGGAAGTGAAGAGCAGAACACCATTACTGTCTGCTTCAAGAAATGAAATGTTCTTAAATATTCTGTGTGCATTTCAATAGTTTTCAGTTTTTGTCCATATTAGAAAGTCTGTGCTGTAGTTTCTCGGCTACTGGTGCGCCATCTCTCTTATTTCCCTCTTTGCAGGAAGAGTCATGTGATGTGGGCACAGTGGCAGATGTGATACCGCAGCCGTTCAAATGCTCTGACTGTGGAAACTGTTTCTCAGAGTTGGAAGATTTCAATATTCATATGAGCGTGCATACAAACGAGAAGCCATTGAAGTGCAGTATTTGTGAAGAGTGTTTCTCGAGTCCCTCAGAACTAATTCAACATGCTTGCAAACATACGTATGAGAAAATTTTTAAATGTGACATCTGTGAAAAGAGTTTCTCGCAGTATTCTAATCTAAAAAGTCATGCACGCATACATACGGGCGAGAAAGCATTCAAATGCGATGAATATGACAGCTCTTCGAGGTCGCATCATTTAAAACAACATGGACGCGTGCACACAAAGGACAAATCATATAAATGCGACATCTGTGAAAAGAGTTTCACCCGGAATTCTCATCTTACAATTCACGTACGGGTACATAAGGGCGAGAAACCATTCAAGTGCGATGAATGTGATAAGAGCTTTTCGAGGTCGGATCTTTTAAAACTGCATGAACGTGTGCACACAGGGGACAAACCATTTAAATGCGATATCTGTGGAAAAAGTTTCTCCCAGAATTCTCGTCTTAAAGTGCATGCTCGCTTACATAAGGGCGAGAAACCATTTAAGTGCGAAGAATGTGAAATGTGCTTTTCGAGGTCGGATCTTTTAAAACAGCATGGACGCGTGCACACTGGGGACAAACCATTTAAATGTGATATCTGTGAAAAGCGTTTCTCCCAGAATTCTCGTCTCACAGTGCATGCACGGGTGCATACGGGCGAGAAACCATTCAACTGCGATAAGTGTGACAAGAGCTTTTCGAGGTCGGATCTTTTAAAACAGCATGGACGCGTGCACACAGGGGACAAACCATTTAAATGCGATATCTGTGAAAAGAGTTTCTCCCAGTATTCTCATCTCACAATGCATGCACGCATACATACTGGCAAGAAACCATTCAAGTGTCATGAATGTGAAATGTGCTTTTCGAGGTCGGATCATTTAAAAAATCACGTACGCGTGCACACAGGTGACAAACCATTTAAATGCGACATCTGCGGAAAGAATTTCAGTATTATTGCCTAAGCTTGCATCTACGTCTACACACTGGCGGGAAACCATTCAAGTGCGATGAATGTGAAATGTGTTTTTCGAGGTTAGATCATTTAAAATCGCATGTACGCGTGCATATAAAGGACAGACCATTTAATTGACACTTTCGTAAGGAAAAATATATTTTGCAGTATTCTAATCTAAGCATGCATGTATTCATACGTAAGGGAGAGAAAATCGTGAAAAGTTTAAAAGTGCAGTGGGTGTGAAAATGCTTTTCGAGTTCGTATCGCTGGAAAAAGCATATAGCCGTATAATCGGGCGATAAACAATATAAGTGTGACGTTCGTCAAGTGTGTTCCAAATGTTCATTTATAAGAAGGAATAGTGTAATGTACACTGACCAGTACCCTTTGAAATGGCATGTGTGTGGTAAATATTTCTGCAATCAGAATTCTTAAGAACACATCTACCCAAGCATACAGGGGAGAAGCTTTTCTAAGGCTCATTAAGGCTGGTTCACAATAAACTGGGAACGGAAACGACGAGAAGGAGAACAGAAATATTGTTAAAATAATTGTATTCAAATGTGAGCATTCACAATTAACGAAAGGCTTGCGTGAACGTTAATTGTGAATGCTCACATTTAAATAAATTTATTTTAACAATATTTCCGTTCTCGTTTTCGTTGTCGTTTACATTCCCGTTTTATTGTGAACCAGCCTTTACACACTTGAAGAGATCTCGATAGCGAGGAAGAGGCGAAGAGTCCTCTTCCACACACTACATCGAGTTCTCGCTATGATCATCTATGCACTGCCTTCTTGCAGAGAGTATTTTTCTGATTGTAGTAAGCACTCGAGGGGAAATAGTACAGGTTATGTATTCGTATATTGTACTATACAAATGATGTACGAGCGCGACTTGTTAAATCCGTAGGCCTAACATTAGAGCCAGAAAAATCTGGATGAGAAATCACATTGTATCTCACGAAGATAAAAGCGAGTTTCGGTCACTGATTTCGGATTTGGATGATGTTACGTTTAGGCTTTATTTCAGGTTGAATAGACCTCAGTTTTTTTTTTTTTTTTTTTTTTTTTTTGCAGTTGATGATACAGTACGGTAGAGTATTCTATTCTGTGTTTCGATTGAAATTATGTAAACTGTAGACACATATAGATACAATTTCAAATTTTATAATTAACACTATTAAAGCTCATAAATTAAAATACAGGTCTGCTTATTTTCATCTCATCTGGTATTTGTCTCCAGATTTCTTCTTTTTAGTTTCGTGTTTTTATAGTTTTCATTGCGTGTATAATAATTGTAAATACAGGTGACATCAATACAAGTTCGAGAAGTTCCTCGCTGCAGTTATTATCAGGCGTCTTTTCTGTGTCAATAAAACCAGTACAATGCATTCATCACGCGTTCAATCGTCATGAATCGTAAAAATCTCAAACATTTTTTATAAATGTGTCAAGAAAATTCACTGAGCTACCGATTCCAGCGAGAAACTCGCTCGAGGTTTTTGCATCGAACGAGAATCACTTCCAGTGTATGGACGTCCGTTTGAATCCATGTTATCAAGCTTTGATTTTTCTCGCAACACATTTCTCGCTAGCGATATCTCTTTTAGTGTGTATAACGGACCTAATTCGACGATTGTGCTAAATTTTTCACGCAATCGGGACAGTGGGGAATAATGCATTGATGCAAGTACACTTGCGAGAATTCATTAATGTTTGGTCATTTAGTAAATATTTCTCGCAGTAATGACACTTTGAAATACATCCACATAAGCACGAGGTCAGTAATCATGCAAATCTTTTATTTGAAAATTGTTTCTAGAGTTATTCACAACTGAGTATACATGCAAGCAAACTTAAAGCGACAGTGTTTTAAACTGCAGTGTTTGTGATTATTGTGCCAGGCAGTTTTCAACCTTACATATAGGCGAAAAGCATTTCAAATGCAATGTTTGTGGGAAGTGTTTTTTCCTCTGTAGCATTTAAAAGCAAAACAGTCTGCATATTGACAAGAAGCAGTGCGAAGTTTAAAGAAAAAATGTTTTCTCATGTTTTTATAATCTGAAATTCGTGCACTCCAATACAATAGTACGAATCTATTAAAGCAATACATTTGGAAATTGTTTTGTTTTATGTACATTATAACAAGCTTGAAGTACTCTACAGGATGAGAAGCTATTTATGTGCGATGTATGTGAAGAATTTTTTGTCGCATTGAAATTTAAAATTAGTAAGTTTGTGAACAAACTTGAGAAGGCTGTGAAAAGAGATGTCTATGATAAATTTGTTTCCCAATTAAGGTATTTACGTTGGTATATTGGTTAGAAGCCATTCAAATGCAGTTTTTGTGAATATAAAAATGAATGCCTTTCTGAACACTGGCGAGAACCATTTCAAATGCGGTATTTGTGTGTAAGTGTTCATTGCTTTCTATGCAAATAACTTACTTTTGCTGAAAGCATATTGGTGAAAACCCAGAGGCCGTGTCTCAATGCTCAAGTCCATACTACACACTAGTGATTAGCAACTAGATGACTTGTAAACTACACACTAGGGAGCTTTGGAAATATATGCTTGAAACATGGCCTTCTTCATTGACTATTTTTCTAAAAACCATGACATCACGGTGCAGCACTGAATTAAGAAGGCAGTGTCCTAATGCAGTTTCATTACGACTTATGTGGAAAAGATAAGGGCTTAATATATTACAATAATGTTTAAAACACTGTACAGAAGGTACTAACAATGTCAGTGTTCAAAGTTAACTTGTTATTCTACACTATATTTACATTATTTCACTTCCAAAGCATTTTAAAATTTCATAACCCCAATTGCAGATGAGGCATCCATGTTTGTTTAGTGAACAAATCAACAATCAAGCAAGCATTTTTTGTTTACTAGCTACTACGGACTTGATTGCTATGCACTATGTAGCTTTGGATCATAACTTCAGACGTCACATCCGGCTATTTAGTCAACAATCTAGTTCACTTAAGCTGAAAATGTAGCTTTGAGACACGGCCTGAAATGTGGTGTTCGTGAACTGCATATCTACATGGGACAAGAACTCATTCATAAGAATGGTGTTGAATTTTTAAAAAGTTCAAATTTATATGACCACAAAAGTTAATGAACCATCGAAAGATCGGCAACAATTAAGTGACACTTTCCAAAAGTAAGTTATTTGCCGTTAGGTCCAAGTTACTAAAATGAATAATTCGCGTTCTTATATTTACGGTTTTTGATGTATATGAGTAGAACTTATATAGATAGGTTTTGTGAGATCTATGATCGGTGAAATATTAAAATTGGTTCGGTCGGGTGTTTTGTAGGCATTATATACACAACGTTTTTTATATTAATGTTAATGTGAATATTTGTAAACAGCTGTTTCATATATCTACATGTAGTGATGGCCTTCACATTTTTGTATATGGGTCATTTGCAAAATTTGTATAACAAATGGACGATTGAGAACGTAAAAATTAAAGTACTATTTAGTGCATATTCTGCATGTATTAATATAGTGCAATGTCTCTGCCATAGTAATCAGCCACTGTACACTCACCTTGCTCTACAGCATTCTCTACAAGTATCAATGAATCTTTGATGGCACGACTAAATTTCAGGTGTGTTATAGGGCAAGACAATAGATCTTTTATAGACATAGAATTCCTTTATTTTTTACATCAGATATTCTTTACAGTGCGTGGGTCTTAGAATGGTAACAGAACTAACTTCAGATGAAAAATGAACAAATATTTTAAATATCTTAATATCAGATCTGTTACCTAATATAAAGATAATAACTTGTTCAGTAACTAACAGAAAATCACTCTTTCAGTAACAATTATCTTAGTAGGTTGCCCTTAAGGCGAAGATATTTGAGCCTTAGTTTCTTTAATGATAGATAATGAGAAAAAATGAAGGCAATGTTTTGAATGATGTAACAGACATGACATGGAATAACAGATCTGACAAGTAACAGACATGACAAAGGAAACATAAGCTTGTGCTAACCTAAAATTTTTTTGCTTAAAATCTTCAAAATAGCAACTTAACTACTGCACACGTGTACTATTATGTCCTCTTGATCTTGACTTTATATGTTGTTATTTATGGAAAACACAACATAAACAGATCTGATAGAGTAAAAATGCACGCTTAGACTAATGGGTGAACATAGCAGTACAATCAAGATGGCTTTTTGTGCATCATCCTGGCTTGTGCTGACATCTGTGGGATTTCTTTTCCAACTGTGTACCCATAGGAACAGAATGGTGTAACAGACCTGACTGATTTACTGGACTAGAGTAATTATGCAATCATATTTAAGTAAATATAAACTCAGACATAAATGAAGAAGTTTTGATAATATCAAATGTTTCTTTAATTGTTTTTCTCAATTACATTATCAAACAAACCTTTACCTGGACATAATCATGCTCCATTTTAAATACGTAACTAGTATGGACACGGCATTTTAGCTGTTACTATGAGAATTTTATTTTACTCTCTTGAAATCTTTCACATGAAGGAAATAATTCTTGTGACATTTACTACATTGGTATTGAAACTACTCACTGTTGGGAATTTATAACTCTATCCTTATAAATGCAATAATGGGAAGGGTATGAACTGATGGACGTCATTTGTATACAAATTCTAAAAATTGACCCATATATGTTGCCATCACCACATTTTTTTACATTTACATTAATATCATTTAACACATCATTTGCTTTTCTCCTATTACATTTATAACCTCTTCTCTTATAGTTTTCCAACTTTAAGTTATATTACCATCTCAGATTCTGTACTCATACCCATTACCTTTAAACCTTATCTAGCCTACATTCTACTCTCTACTTTAATCTGCGTTCTAATACTATTCTAAAATTTCTATTTTACTTCAATTTCCCTACTTCTTTCTATCGTTCCTATTCAATATCCGTGTACTAATTCTCCTATTATCACTGTTTATCTCACGAACCATTTTTATAACATTTCCCACCTTGAGATTTTACCAATTTCTATTGATTTTCTTATTCACCCGTTCATGTATATAGTTCATCTCTTATCCTATATCATTCTCTCCTTGCCTTCTATTATAATTTACGTTAGTTCCTTGTTTCTATTTCCATCTCAGTTCACTACTCTCAGTTCTTCTCTCCTTGTCACTGTCTGTACTTATTCTCTCACTTATTCTTACCCCTGACTTGTTTATACACACTCTCTTTCATGGCCACTTCCACAGCATTCTCACTCTCTGTCATTGTCACATCACCAGCACTCAATATTCTGTTCTCAATATCCATGATATTTACTTTTAGTTAATTCTCTTATTTCTCGTACGTTTAGTTTCTTCTCTTCCTCTTTTCACGTCTATATTTTTTCCTAATTCTCATTCATTGACTCTTCCATCACACCTTCATTCTAATGTTTTCTCGCCCCATGTTCATTTCCAAATACAATTTTTGATATTTAGGTATATAGACAGAAAGATTTTTCGTCAGATATGAGATCAGTGAAATGTTAGATTGGTTTGGTCAGGTTTTTCGTATGCATTATGTGTATATATAGGTATGTATAAACAGTTTCGTAAGATCTGAGATAATTAAGGGATTGTGCTCGATTTGAACACGTTTTTGGTAGGCCTATGCGTTATATATACCGTTTTTATATGTAGGCCTAGGTATAGAAATAAATAGAGAGTTTTCGTAAGATCTGAGATCAGTGAGAGATAGGTTTCGTTTGATCAGATGTTTGAAATACTTTATAATAATAAATAATTTTACCCTGCTAGATCCCGTAAAGGCAAGGGCCTCCTGATTGACAGGGCTTGGCTCAGAGACTTCACTCGTTAGGTGAGCTGGTCCTAAGGAGTGATATCAGCGAACTTGGCTGCACTACTTCTTTTCTATGTACACAAACACTATATGCACTTGTAAGATTCGCACCACACTACACACTGAGCACACTGGCTTCTAGATTTCTCCATAGCTGTCTGTCTCTTGTACTCCTCGTCCAATGTGCTCCTGCCTTCTTTTTAAAGAAATCGGCCCATCTATTTGTCTGGCGTCCCACTCTTCTCCTGCCGATCCTGGGATCCCACAATGTCAGTCTATGCGTCCATCGTCTGTGGTCCATCCTTACCACATGCCCTCCCCATTTCCACTTCAGGCTTTCTGCGGTGTTTAGGACGTATTTCATGCCCATATGGTTGCGTAGCTCCTAGTTCCTTACATTGTTCCTCAGATAAAGGTGCAGGATTTTTCTTTCCATACTGCGTTGGCAGGTTTGAAGCATACGCCTCTGTTTTGATGTTAGGGACCAGGTTTGGCATCCATACAGTAGGACTGGTAATATACATTTTTCCAGGGTCTCAACCTTTAAGTTTAGCTTCTGGAAGTTGTCTGTAGTATGAACTTCAGAGACCAGAACTTCTTCCATGCCATACTGATTCGTCTCTTTATTTCTTTCTCTGAATTGCTGGAGAAGGACAGGTTTTGGCCCAGATACGTAATTTGGTAGAGATGTGTTGGGTTGATTATATCCGGTTTTAATAAGATCTGATGGCTTCTTTTTTAGAATAGGATATCGTTGAAGTGTGTTGATATCCTATTATCATCTCTAAACTTTACGAGAATTAAGGGATATCCTATACTGAAAGAATATCACATCGCCCATGTAGTGACTTGTGGCGGCCATGTTGTGACGTCATCATCTGTTGAACTTTCGGAAAATTAAGAGATATCCTATACTAAAAGAATCCCATTTTTCTACAATTGCAAAGTATCCGAGAAAGCCCTATAGGCTCCGTGCGTTGGAGGGAGAAATGCACCACCACGCTCTGAGTGGCGAAAATTGTAAATTATTGCGTGTTACCTTGCTAGCATCAGCCTAGGTCATATATGTAACAGATAGGTCATCGCTATGTTAAAATCGGCAGCACTTCGAAGGGAACAACCGCCAGGATCGCCACCCGTCCGTCATAAACGAATACGAGATGGCAGTACAGTCGCTAATGCATTTCAAATGGGAATTATGACGTGACTCTTATGTAACAACTAGATGGCAGCATAGTAAATCTGACAAAAGTCGTTAATGTCAAAGCCTATAAGGCCGACCTATGTGAGGTATATATGATCTAGGGCATCAGCCATCATCTCACTGTGTATTGTCATGGCAGATTTAATAACAGTAGTATTTCAAAGTATTTTATGTGACAGTAGTCGGCCAAAAATTCTTCTAAGAAAGATCGTTTACTTGTATAAAGTGGTCATGTATTGAATTTCAAGAAAAACAGTTGTACGGAAACAGCACACAACGTGTATATCAACTTTCCACACATTATATGGTAACCCTAAGTATGCTAGTAAACTCGCGACTCCCCATATGAAGAAAGAGTTTAGTGGTTATAGTTCAATTTCTAATGATCACAATTAGATGTCCTGGCTGGTGTTAACATGGACATTTTTTATTTATTTTTTAACTTACTGTTAGACACTACTCAACTCAAAATTAGTAAATAAAATAGACTTTTATGTTAGCCCTGCCATTTGCTGCCCTTTGTCTAATTTTCAATATTCACCGAGTACTATTTCTGTAATTTTCCAGTTTCTTTTACCTGTACTTGCACAGGCAACTAAAAAGTTTCTAGCTCAGCAAAGATGTTATTAATGCAACATTGCCTACTGTTTTTAAGAATCGTTATTATCCGAGCTATTATTGACTGCACTGAAGTTAAAATAGAACAACCTCCTGAAATCAGGAGGTTGTTTATTTATTTTATTTTATTGGGTTATTTTACGACACTATATCAACATCTCAGGTTTTTTAGCATCTGAATGAAATGAAGGTGATAATGCCGGTGAACTGACTTCAGGGTCCAGCACCGAAAGTTACCAAGCATTTGCTCGTATTGGGTTGAGGGAAAACCCCGGAAAAAACCTCAGCCAGGTAACTTGCCCCGACCAGGATTCGAACCCGGGTCACCTGGTTTCGCGGCCAGGCGCGCTGACTGTTACTCCATAGGTGTGGACGTCAGCATGTATATATGTACTCTAATTATAAGTCTGTATATATTGCAAAAGTTCTTATTGGAATTGCACATTGTGGTATAGTAAGAGTAATTTCCAAATGTTATGGAGGTACAGCCAATGATAGTTTTATCACAGATGACCGAAGTTTTGAAACTAATAGCACCAGGAGATCAAATTATAGAATATAAAGGTTTCACCGGAATAAAAACTGTATTGGAGGAGAGCAATGCAATTTTGGTAATGCCACCTTTTAATGAATGAAGGTCATTAACACATGATCAACTTGATGACACTTATATTATTAGTGTGTGGATGCACGTTGAATGCTGCATTCAAGGACTGAAAGCGTATGACATACATTTTTGTAGCCTCCTCCCCACTAGTTATAATTCCCAACATAACAATCGACAAGTCCAGGCCAAATTACTAGGGAAATGGTCAGTTTCCCTAGTACTGCGTTCAGGGGCCTGTTTCATAAAAGTTACAAAGCTACAAGGAACAAGTTAAGAGTGTAATGTAGCGGTTCTCAACCTATGGTATATTTGTTTTCAAACTTCAAACAATGAAAAAGTGAATAAAATAATTGCAATAATATGTTTGAATATAAAATGATTTAATTAATATGTGTTTTAATATTTCTAATTGTTGACCAATTTCACCAAACTCGTTAATATGAATTCAATAATATCCAGTAAAACTAGACAAGATAACAAGTTAGACACTTGTATTAAAAGATGATTAGCTTTTATGAAACAAGGTCCTGGACCTTTCAAGTGTTACGTATATTTGTAACAAGTAGGGAGGGGGCTACAACACATCATTAGTCTACACAGGTAATTAATCAAGTAAGTACTTTATACGTTGAGGAGTGCACGAAGATCGAAGGACTGCGTTCCATTCTTCGAATAAAAAAGAACAACGCGTATTATTAATTGCAAAATATAGATCGTATAAGTTACAGAATAAGAACATTTCCTGGTGTAAGTGTACCAGTCAGTAATAGACTTCATAAGAAGTTTTGCACTACTGGTACAGCTTTGGTGTTGCACAAGGAAGCAAACAGGAGAAGGGCTATTTTAACAAGTGAAATTGGCAATTAATATTGGAGGAGAAATATTCGCTCCCATGCCGGGGATCGAACCCGGGTCCTTGGTTCTACGTACCAAGCGCTCTGACCACTGAGCTACGCCGAATTCAATCCACAGAACCGGATCGAATTCCGCTTGGTACGTAGAACCAAAGACCCGGGTTCGATCTCCAGCGCCGGAGCGAATTTTTCTCCTCCAATATTAATTGTCAATATTACAGATATTATTCTGTAGGACAAATTAATAAATCCATAATATTCTCACAGCTAGCAGTGCATATAACTGCGGAATCCCAGCCAAACAAGTCACTCAGCTGAGTGCGCCCCTATTATAATGGCAGTTGACATTGGACATATATGCCTGACTTGGAGTGAGGTCACAAAGGGAAACACTGAAGGAGAGGAATTCGATCCGGTGCTGTCGGTTGAATTCGGCGTAGCTCAGTGGTCAGAGCGCTTGGTACGTAGAACCAAGGACCCGGGTTCGATTATAATAAATCCATAAGTGAAATTGGGCAAAATTAGACCATTGTTAGAAAGGAGTCAAAAGAAATCTATCGATCATCTAGCAGCAAAGTGTACAGTTTCACGTGGATCCGCACATACAACAATGGTTCAAGGTTGACCTTCATTTATAAAGGGAGGCATTACCAAAATTGCATTGCTCTGCTCCAATACAGTTTTTATTCCGGGGAAAACTTTATCTTCCAAACCGGAATCAGGGAACCTGTAGACGAACAACGAATTTAATCCTCTCTTTCAATTTTGTACACGAATAGTCTTTGCTGTAGAACACTTGCAATGTTGTAGAATACAATTATCCTGTTGTATTTTTCTTTAGAATGATAAAATATCTCGTGGAACTTCATTTTATCAATCATTCATAATGTTGTACATCGGAATATTTTCGTCTTGTGCTTGGAAAGAGAGAAAACTTGTAATAATTAAAATGCCAAATAATTACCAAATCGATGTTCACTGCAATAATGGTAGGTACCAGTACATAAAAAAAGAACGTAAACCAACTTGGCCCATTCAGTTTCTTTTCCAGTTTTCTCTTTGTTTCTGTCGCTTTATAGATCTATCTGGTGGAACAAGAGAAGCTTATGCACTAAATTCGCTCATTTTTACTGGGATTTGCAACGAAAAACATAACTACGTTTTACAACAGAATCGTATTTAAGCTATAACACAATGCATGACCGCCATAATGGCACTTGACATCATCATCATCATCATCATCATCACCATCACCATCACCGATTGGTACTTTTGTTGATAGAGGAATTTGCTTCTAACAACTTTGTAATTTTTACGTTCTATAGGGGATTTTGAAACTAAAGTCAATATTTGTCGCTCTATTTCAGCCCAATTAAGCAGGTTTTCAGTCTCAATATTTATAATGGTATTAGAATTCATTATACAGAAAAAACATGAAAATGTGTGAAAATTGCGTTTAGAAGGTTTTGAATCTAGACGACTAATGTAATAGTTACTATTAGTTAAAATACTTAAATCCCAAATACTTCATTTAAATTTACTCTTTCCGATACACTGCTAATATCCACCGTCTTTTCAAATCCATTTCGTGGGTTCGTGATGGAAAATGATAAAACTTCACAGTTTGCTCTGTATTACAATATTTATTATTATAACCAAAAACACAGCATATAAATTTGCTGGACCGCTTTGACATATTCAAAATAGCAATTTAAAAGCAACACTATGAAAGATTGAATAAATGCGTATAAAATTACTCATATTCGAATCTTCCAGCAGTCAGTTGTCAACACAGTGCACGCTCAGCTGTTGATGACAAATCTACAAGTAGTTCTCGTAGTATCTGCCTGTAGCAGCACTTTGCTTTACGTACAGAGCCTTTTGAGATACCTGATCAAGATGGACCCTGCACTGCTGCTTCAGTCGTGTGTTATTCATGTTCAAGCAAATAGTAGCCTTGTGATGGCATGAAAATAGAGTTATGGGCTGCAACACATAAATTGAATATTATTAATTCCAAATATGTGATGTCTACGTATTCAACAGGAGGAGTTAGCAGTGGAGAGCACGGACCCCATCTATGATTTGAAGTGGGAAGTGAAAACTGAGGACACTGCAGTGCCTATTACATTACCTGTGGTGAAGTGTGAACCTGAGGTGAGTGTTCTGTTGTTAACTCTCTTGATCTGGAGCTCGTGTTCTGTTTCGCTTCTCACAACTCCCTCAGAGGACTTCACTCACATTATATTCTTTGCTTGGCGTGATGAAGGTTGTAACCCTCCTACTATCAAGCTACTAAAGGAAGTAATACGACTGTTGATTTTTCAGTATTATTCTCATTTATCTCCATATTTATTTTTTAAATTCCATGTATTTGTCCGCTTTATATTTAGTAACATTTTGAAATAAGAATAACATAAATAATTAATCTACCTTAATAAGTAATTCGTGTTATTTAAGTGGGATGATCTGGTTACCTCTTTTGGTAGTCTGTCATGAAAATTCCAGAACATGAAATTCAATTTGTAGGTTAATGTTCTACATTTTTGAGCTTGTCTGTTTCCAAATTATTCTGTTTTCTGTTATTCATATCATTATTCATATTGTTATTTATATTATCATAAATTCATGAGTATTATGACCTTTGCTTGCAGTTCTTTAAAATATTTATTTCTGTGTGTTGTTGTTATTCTAAAGCTGATTTTGTTAGAAATAATTATTAGTAGAGCCTTTTTCCGAGATATTCATTGTAGTACATCTGGTATTCATATATTTGAATTTCAGCAAAAAACTAAAATTGATTTTCTTATATTTATATTTTTATTCATTTAACTTTAGAATTTTTAAGATTTCGTTTTATTATGAACAAATGTCTTGAAGATGTTCATGGATGTATATATTGTATTTGAATTTTAAATTTCAACAAATACCGCAAACGAAATTATTTACAATTTATTTTATAATGCTATGACTTTCATTGCTTGTACCTATGTTTTCCACCCTGAAAAATTATATAGCGTGGAGGAGTTTGTCTTGAAAGAAAGATAGGCAAATTTAACTTTACTAATGTGTTTTCTCATAGTGTCACCAATAACATAATATCTAAAGTTCTTTAATTTTGGTACACGTTTTTAAGAAAATTGAACGGGACTTTTGAATCACCCTCTATTTTTAAAAAGTTGAAAATTGTTTATATTTTTACATTTTGTATAGATCCATAGCCAATTTTATATATATAAAGTGTTCCAGCAGCATAAGGAGAATAAAATTTATAGAATTAATTATGTTAAGAACATAATTATTAACACATCTGTCCGTTCCATGATCAAAAATACAAGAAAATTTGCTGCAACTGCGTTATGGCTTATTCCGCCAGAAAAAAAGCCTACTCTGCTTTAATGTGATACAGATAAAAACAGTGTTAATTGAAATTGAACATAATTTTATAAGAAACATGACTGGAAACCACTGCACTGCTCATTAGTCATACAAGCCTTACCGTATTATTAAAGCATTAGTTTACTATCGACTTATTCAACTCTTCTCTGTAATTCAAAATAGTTTGATAAGTAGTCTGTTAATTTCATAATCATTTAACATATTTACATACGGTAATCTTCAAATTTGGTTATGTATGGATATGTTCTATTTACGTGATTCCAAATTTGCTAATGTAGTTTTTTTCATTTCCAATTAGTTATAATTGCAGACAGGATTTTTAAGTTAGCTGTGTTAGAGCTTGTACTTTCGTAAAGTTGTTTTTTTACTTAATAACCTTCGGAATTGTAATTATCTGATACAAGGAACTCCGCATTTGTAGTATCCATGACAGATATTAACTATGATACGCAGTCCTCAATGCATGTCTATTATAACAGATATCTGTTGTATTCTTTATTTCATATTTTAAAATTTGCCTTTGGCTGTTGCATAAGATAGTTTACTTTAGAAATTAAGGCATCTTGGATATTGCTGATGTGACAGGTACATCATATGGTCCTGTTCCTGTTTTTTATGTCGAGTTTCTTTCAACAGCATATACTTTTAAATATCACTAATCACAGAGCCCATGTACCAATGGTGGGTGAATGTATTATACACTAAGATGATAATGATGATGATGATGATGTTGATGATAATGATGAGGAGGATGTAATATTTGCGAGGTCAGTGGGAGTACTCCTCTACATTTCCTAAAACTCCATCACTGTTCACTATGAATAACATTTGAAATTACTATTACCGTACACTTAAACCTGGGATTCCGACTGGAATCTTATGTTACCAATGTTCAGATAATGATGTGCAACTGGCAGATGAAATCTGAATGAATATAATGGAAATACGACAATTGGATGTAAGAGAGAGTTAGGACGTTGAAGAAAAAAGAGTGATGGACACAGGAAGTTGTGTGTATATGGAGTCATATTAGAAAGTATTGACTTGAGATACTGTTATTACTAGCCTCACTTTAAGTGGTTATCGTTATATTAAACAAATTTTCATACAGGTCTACGTGTATAATAGATGATAATTCAAAGATTTTCTTCGTGCAGAAAAAAATTTATTTACAGTAGCAGTAATACAAATTCAACACTATTCAGGAATAATTGTGTATTTGTTTACAACATAGAAAATTAATTATTATTTTTCCTAGTCATATGGCCTGAAAATAATTATTATTTTTCTTAATCATAGGACTCTTTTAACTACTGTAATACTCAGAAGTCAACTTACAGGATACTGAATTTCTTTGATTAGTCTTGCGAAGGTGAAAAAGGAATTATCTTTATTCTCAATACAATTTATACAATTTTATTTACTTGACTATTTCGTTAGGTTTAAACATGTTAATTTGCAGCTATATCACTGACTGTAACTGCAATGCAAGATGCACTCTATGCTACAATACGAGCTTGGTATTAAATTTCAATCATCCTGAGGTCATCAATTTCCCTGCATCAATCTCTTCACTAGCATTATCGTCGTCATTATCATAATCGTCATCCAAAAAGGTATGTGCTGTGATGTCGCCCATTACTGAATTCCATTTTCTCCCTATTCTTTTATTTGGACCTCAACCATTCTTCACTGCATCTCCAATGCCAGATATACTTTGCTGTCAAATACACGGTGAAAAGTAATTAAACCGACAAACTCCGGGAGTTGTTCTGTATTGTCATATTGTGTTGTGAGGCACTATTTCGCGAGGACACCAGATCTTAATGTAACACAAACCATTGTCATGCTTTATTGCTTGAGTCTCTTATGAAACATTTACATATCAAAATCACTGCGAAATATGTTGAAAAATACCTCCATTGACCTGTACACAAAGATTACATTGGCGGGACATGGATTGTCTAACGTGTGAAAGACCTGAGGATTATCGTTTATTTCCCCTGCTGGGTCAAGACGTACAACAAAATGTGAATTTGTACAGTCATCATGAACTGAAGAACGCATACGCCGTCTGCTGGTTTAATAAAGTCTCTGAGGGAACTATGACATTAGAAAAAACCGTTTGTTTTGGTGTCCCATACAACCTCCCGGAGTTTGTCGGTTTAATTGCTTTTCACTCTGTATAAGGATAGTATTAAATTGATTGTATTACAGTGATTCTCAGCTTTTCAATCTCTCTCCATTATCATCATCATCATCATCATCATCATCATCATCATCATCATCATCATCATCATAGAAAGTATGGGCTATGTGTGCCAGTAATACATTGAATGTTCTCTCTAGTGTTTCGCTTGGTTATTTCTCTTGGCAGAGTTCACAGTCTTAGACATAACATTTCTAGTTTTTTCTGATTATTGTAGATGATGTAAATTAATGGTTGTAACTGTAATTCCTTACTCATGTGTTCACACGTTTTATGTTTCCATTTTGTATAGCCTTTTGTGTTGCTCATATATTTCACATCTAGATGTATCTTGTCTTTATTACTATACCTGAAATAGTACCTTCTTTTCTGTTACATTATTTTTCTTTCAGGAAGAGAGCTTTGACGTAGTTACAGTAAAAAACGAGATCAAGCTGGAAGTAAAGACAGAGGAATCTGTAGTCTTGACTGACAGGTGAGAGTGGTTGCATGTATTCATGTTGTATTTGTTGCGCTGGTTGAAGTACAAAAATATTACAATTTAAACTTTCCACTTTTGAAGAAGCTAAATCATTCTTCACAGCTCTAGATGGATGAAGAATTGGGATATAAATATAATACGAGTTTAAATTTGCTGCAGAGCATGTCTTTTGCAGAAGCGCAATTGTAATTGAGAAGTTAAATGTACAGGAGCCGTATACCAGAAAACTTATGTTTAGAAGAAATGACATTTGAAATTTTTATTTTGGTTTAGTGCCTGTATTATGTACTTAAAAAAACTATCTTAATGAATGCAGTAATGAACATAATCATTTATTATTGGAGACAATTCTTTGAAATAGATACTGTAATATTTGAAATGTCAGCTTGCATTTTAAAATGTGTCAATATATGCCCTTAGTACATATAATATTAATGACAGGAATTTAATACCGTACAATAAAACTAATTCCAAATAGCTGTTTTACGTCCCTATAATAATAATAATAATAATAATAATAATAATAATAATAATAATAATATAGCCATACAAAGTAAAGATAATCGAAAATAAATTTCTAATAGATTGATGTGGAGTCTATAATAATTTGACCATAGTTTAACAAATTATACACGAACTTTTCTTGCTTGTCATCTTTCATCTCATCAGTCTTCTTTACTTGAGTCACTTCGCTCTCCTCCTTCTCCTGCCATGTTTTGTTGGTTTGCCTTGGCGAGTATGTCTTGAAACCAGGCCATCTTCTCTTCAGTGAGGTCATTTTCCTTGGCAGTATTAAGTTGTACAATGGAAATTGATGGTAAACTTATCTCCAATGGAATAATTGAACATCTTTTTGTGAAGGAAAATTGTTCGTAAGACTCACAATATGATAAACATACTACAACCCCGTCATGTGGAGAAAATGCCATTCTTTGATAAGACTGATTTTGAACAATTTCACGGTTAAGATGAATGTCACATGTTTTGTGTATAGTCACATGATTTACTGAAAGACTCTTGACGACTGACGTGTTCTTTACAAAATTTATGTTATTGTGTATCATGAGATGCAGATAAACAATCGATTGCCATGATCGCTGTATTAGAGATATTGAAACATAATTTTGCAAGATAGCCAACATGATTATGGGGATCAAGAAAATGAATTATGCCTAAAAGGGCTTATAGAGGTATACGTATCTTGTACATATAACTCCTCAAATATTGTTTTACCCTCACTCTATTAATATTATGATTATTTAATTTGTAATGTCGGAGTTAAGGAATGTCAACGTATAATAGAGGATTGCAATTCTTGCTCTGATATTCTATGCATAATGCTCACATTTCGGTTTATTTATTTACGAATTTCTACATTGCGCCATTTCGCATAATTTCAGTTCTTGAGGATCGTAACTTTCACTAATGGTTACTTTTTGATTACAGTAATTTGTGCACTGACAGGATTCGAACACGACAGGAGAAGCACAGACGTCTCTCCACAGAGAAGCCTTCCTCCGAAAGTGCGCTTGACGGCTTCCGTAGAAGAAAGAGCAATTTCCAGTCACATTCCCGCAGCCACACCGACAAATGGACATCCAAATGCAATACCTGTGGCGAAACTTTCTTAGAATCGGAACATTTAAGAACCCATGTACATACCCACACTGGCGAAAATCCTTTCGTATGCGATACCTGTGGAGAAAGTTTCTCAGAATTATGCAATCTCAATACCCATGCACTCACTCACACCGGCGAAAATCCATTCAAATGTAATACGTGTGGGAAAAGTTTCTCAAGATCACGATATCTCAGAATCCACGTACGCACGCACACGGGCGAAAAGCCATTCAAATGTGATACGTGTGGGAAAACATTTTCACATTCAGGAAATCTTAAAACTCATGTACGCAAGCACACAGGCGAAAAGCCATTCAAATGCAATACCTGTGGGAAAAGTTTTTCAAGATCGGGACATGTTAGGACCCATGCACGCACTCACACGGGCGAAAGGCCATTCAAATGTGATTTGTGTGAGAAAACATTCACTTTTTCGGAACATCTCCGAAGCCACGTACGCACGCACACGGGCGAAAAGCCATTCAAGTGTAATACGTGTGGGAGAACGTTCTCACAATCGGGAAATCTCAAAATTCATAAACGCACACACACGGGCAACAAGCCATTCAAATGCAGTACCTGTGGGAAAAGTTTCTCACGATTGGGAAATTTCCAAACACATGTACGCATTCACACGGGGGAAAAGCCATTCAAATGCGAAACTTGTGGGAAAAGATTCTCGGATCCAGGACATCTAAGATCTCATTTGTATACGCATGCTGAAGAAAAACCATTCAAATGCGATACCTGTGGGAAAAGTTTCTCACGTCCTAGCTATCTCTTAGCACATTTACGCACGCACAGGAAGGAAAACCATTGAAATTTTATATCTGTGGAGAAAATTCCCCCGAATCTAGTTTCTCACATCATATCTACACACGGACAATAGTCAAAAACTATTGAAATGAATACCTTTCGAAAACGTTACTCAACATTGGAAAGACTTATAACCTATGTATGCACGCACGTGTGGGAAAAGTTTCTCAAAATCGGTCTTTCTCAGTCATATACGCACACATACGGGCTGAAAGTCAGTCATATGGCATAACAGTGAGCAGTAGTCCTCATAGTCTGGATTTCTCAAAATCCATACAAGTAAACGGACGGAAAAAGCAATTGATAAGCAGTCTTGAAGAAAGATTTTTCAAATTCGCGAAACCTCAGAAGAGATGGACACACGTACACGAACAAAATACCTTTCAAACACGATATCGCTGATAAATAATTTTCAAAGTGGGAGATCTTACAATCAAAAACTTTCAAACTGTAGGAATGCATCCACGCTTCTGATAACATTTTAATGCGAGATCAATTGGTAATATTTCTTTGAATGGGTATAGTTGATGTTATGTGCGCTATCACGAAGTGACTAGGATTTCGTATTAGAAAAGAATCGGTATTATGAAGATTCTGAATATAATTGAGAAGCAATATCTAGCAAATTGTTGAGTGTACATAAAGGTGATGAACTTATCCGTCACTGTGTAACGTCTATGGGAAGCATTTCACACACTCAGGAATTGTGAAAATTCTTCTTTGCCAACATAGTTGGAAAAGCGATTCTTGTGCTCTTTTGTATACTTACTTACTGGCTTTTAAGGAACCAGGAGGTTCATTGCCGCTCTCACATAGCCCGCCATTGGTCCCTATCCTGAGCAAGATTAATCCAGTCTCTACCATCATATCCCACCTCCCTCAAATCCATTTTAATATCTTCCCATTTACGTCTCGGCCTCCCCAAACGTCTTTTTCCCTCTGGCCTCCCAACTAACATTCTGTATGCATTTCTGGATTCCCCCATACGTGCCACATGCCCTGTCCATCTCAAAAGTCTGGATTTAATGTTCCTAATTATGTCAGGTGAAGAATACAATGCATGCAATTCTTTGTTGTGTGACTTTCTCCATTCTCCTGTAACTTCAGCTCTCTTAGCCCCAAATATTTTCCTAAGCACTTTGTATATATTGTTAAATATGAGGATTTGAAGGACAGTGTTTCTTCATATACATACTGATTTCCTTCCTTAGTTTTAATTGTAAACATCTGACAATACCTACTGAACATCGATGGTCCGATAAAACCACATTATTATTATTAAATCCGATAATGATTTGCTTTTGTCAAACCATTGTACGGCACTTAGAAAATAAAGATTCTCCATGAAGGATTCATTTTTTTTTAGCCATTCCTGTTTTCCCTATATCCCTCTTCGATTTTATAACTTCGTCACTGTAGAATGAAGACTTGAATTAATATTAGTTTCCACTTCATTTGCCACAGATATGTACTCTGATATCACTTTGAACATTTACGATTTTTCCCAGTAATTGATCTGTCAGTGCTGTTCACACGTTTGTTTTCGATTTCTGTACATGTGTATACAAATGTTACAATATAATGCACTGGGAAAGCGGATGATGCCTAAGCTCGTCTCTCATGTTACACAAACAGTATTAAGCCTTTCTGTGCTTTCGTCAGCGTCGACAACTATTGCCAGAAGAATATGACTATTTTTATTCAGTTTATATGACTTTTACAAGTACAAATCAGCTTAATTTGTTCACATTATATCTACCGAAAGTTTTTCCGCGCATTTGCTCTCATTAATTGAGAATTCACATCATCACAATAGTTGACTCTTGAGAATTCCCCGTAATATTACAGAACTGGTTATTGTCGCAAGGAATATTAAAGGACGTTAATTACTAGCATTATCTAAACACCCTTTGCCCCATTCCAATGCAGGTTTCTAGTGGTTGTTCAGCCAAATGAACTTCCTTAAAAAGTTAAACTAGGCCTAAATATGCAAAATGCGGTATCAGAAATGAGAGAAGCTCTTAAAAGATCAGCTGACGTTATCAGTTTATTTGACAAGGGAAAATGCGCAAATTAAAAAGTAAGAAAGTGTACGAGGCTGTGACAGAAGATGCTTTATTAAATTTTAATCAAGTTATATATATTGAAGTAAACTAATATGTTGTTTTCTAGTGCCTTGCATTTGGCATAACATAGTAGTAAACTAATATTACAAATAGAGATTGAACTATTGAAAAGTATCATTACTTAAATTGGCTAGTGTTCTGAACCTAAAGATGTGTTGTTAATTTCTTTGTACAGATTTTGTTTTTCAATTGTTAACTAAAAATTACATTATTCTTACCCACTTATCACAAAAACTTTTACAAATCAAACGTCTTTATAGGAACTTGATTCTTTACAGTTTAATTATGCATCATAAGGTACAATCTTAAATAATTTACAAGAGTGGTGCGATTTGTAACAATTGTGATAAATCATAAGGTCCACACTTGTGGAGTAATGGTCAGCGCGTCTGGCCGCGAAACCAGGTGGCCCGGGTTCGAATCCCGGTCGGGGCAAGTTACCTGGTTGAGGTTTTTCCGGGGTTTTCCCTCAACTTAATACGAGCAAATGCTGGGTAACTTTCGGTGCTGGACCCCGGACTCATTTCACTGGCATTATCACCTTCATATCATTCAGACGCTAAATAACCTAGATGTTGAGACAGCGTCGTAAAATAAGCCAATAAAATAAAAAATAAATCATAAGAAAAATATCATTGTATAGTTAAAAATCGAAAGAAAAAATTCTGTACGAAGCGACTATGGAATTCACAACACATTTTTAGCTTCAAAATACTAGCTAATTAAAGAAATGATACTCCTGAATAGTTACATTTTTATCTGTAATATTGTTTTACTCTTAAAACTAAAGAATAATGGTATTTTATAAATAACTTCAAAATAGCCTAGTGTAAATCTGAAAATATTGAGATTAGGACGCATGTTTATATGACATTTTTTACTCACAATATCTTCGGAAATACATAAAGTCCGTAATTGGCGGTAAATCCTCGTGAAATGTATATGTGAGACAATTTAAATATGGTGAAAATATTGCGTGTATTCAACATTCGTCTTGCGATAAATTCTTGTCTGAATTTTGATACACTAAGCATCAGATCTCTTGCG
Source organism: Periplaneta americana (assembly GCF_040183065.1). Taxonomy (NCBI): domain Eukaryota; kingdom Metazoa; phylum Arthropoda; class Insecta; order Blattodea; family Blattidae; genus Periplaneta; species Periplaneta americana. The sequence continues at coordinate 13,183,272 of NC_091133.1, read as the reverse complement.
CAATGTGGTTTTCAGTTTTTCTACCAGAGAATGAAAGTCAGACAAATAAAATGGCGAAAATAATATCACTACATTGGCTATCATCATAATATTCTGTTTCATATGGTCCCTCAGAATCCATAAACTCCTATCCACCCAGTCTCGTACTTATAGTCCTCGTTCTTGCAAAGTCCTCGTGGCCCTCTCTTGTATTTTTGGGCCTCCTATCTCCTTTCCTGCTCATTATTTTTCTTTTAGTCGTTCGTGTTTCATTCCCTGTACATGGCTGTACTTGATTAAGTGCCTGTTCTTTTCGTTTCATTTTATTTATAGTATTCCATAGATCTTACATTACCATTGAAGCTTTAAGATGTGAAACAAGTAAAAAAATTTTACATTATTACAATTTTTGGCTAGATGAAGTGAGGTGAGGCCGAGGATTCGCCATAGAGTACCCAGCATCTGCCCCACGGCTGGAGAAAACCTTGGGGAAAAAACCAACCAAACAATGAGTCCAAACGGGGACCCAGCACCGGATCAGCAGGCCAGGGACTCTGGTGACTAAGCTACGTTGGTGGCTCTACAAAAAAATATACAGTACATAGCAATCAGATTATTAAATTTACTAACTTATTATTCAACAGTTGAGCTACTGTAGTACCAAAACTCCTGTGGCTTTGAACTAGAAACTCCAGCGCTAGTGCAGTACTTATCACCTACCAGCTGGGGCGCGGGCATGCCAAGCTACTTGGAACTGGGATACGATCCTCATGATTTTTTCAGTTACTGTGTTGCAACGTCTGATGAAATCATTGTTAAGGTTAGTGAAAACTATGTTATGTCGACCACTAATTGAGAGTAGATGACAAACTCGAGACACCAAAGAGAAATTCAACAAGCTGATAATGACGAATTGGGACTTAGCGGCTGGGTGAAAGGTCAGCCAGATGATGTCAGTCGAGCTATAATGGTGGTTCGCATATTTTCCGCATCATCAGAAGTTTTAATGCATCAGTATACAGATTTCTATTCAATTTAAAGTATATACAATTCATTAGCCAAACTATAAGAATTTACAATACATACTGGTAGTAAATATTAATTTAATTTACAAGCACATTTTCGTTATGCTATACAAAATTGTACAATTCATATTAAGTAGATTAATTCAGTTTATAAGCATATACAATTAAATCAGTTAAGATACACAAAAATTGATAGCACATATCATGCAAATTACTTCAAATTACAAGCATAAACAATTCATCAGTTGAGGAATACAGATTACTATTCTGTTTAAAGCATATATAATTCATGAGCCAAATTATAGAAAAAAATATACAGTACATAGTAAACATATTAATTCAATTTACATGCATACTACTTTCGTCAAGCTATACAAAATTATACAATTTATATCAAGTGGATTAATTCAATTTATAAGCATAAACAATTCATTAGTTGTGCTATACAGACTACTATTCAATTTAAAGCATATACAATTCATCAGTTAAGCTGTACATAAATAAACAATACATAAATGGTAAACACATTAATTCAATTTACAAGCATATTTATTTGAGCTGCACAAAATTGTACATTTCATATTAAGTACAATAATTCAATTTACAAGTATAAACCTTTCATCAGTTGTGTCAAAAGGTATGAGTATGTAGAAATTTGATTAAATCTTTTCTCATGGTCCCTCAAAGCTTTAAGATAATTAGGCAGTGCATTAATAAAGAATTTAGTATTTCAACCACCAACCTAAAAGTGGCATTCTGTGTAGATTTTTGTTTCCTAAATCCAAACTGTTCTAAAACTAATATATTGTTGGGCTTCAGATAATGATGTAATCTATTATACATAACTTTCTCAAACACTTTTGAGAATGGTGTTAATAATGACATCGATCTATAATTAGCTATAATACATTTATCTCTCTTTCTGTATATTGGTTATATTATTGAATATATGAGCCATTTTGGAAAAATACCGCATTGCATTGACAACCTGCATAAATCGCTGAATGGAGGTGATATTATTTCAGAACAAGCTTTCAGAACTTTACTTGGATTTCATCATATCCAGAGGAATATTTAGTTTTCAGATGTTTCATCACATGCATAATTTCTGCTGCTTTTGTTGTTTAGTCAACTGTCCGAAGACACGTCTGAATCTAACAAGTGACACCAAGAAGGCACTACTTATAAGGCATGGGTAGAGTACGATTGCCAGTTCCTTTCCCCCTCCATTAGAAATTCAGTGTTAAATGTATAGGTTAAGTAACCAATTGCAGCATCTCCTGCACAATCTGGAATGTTTAAGTTTTCAATAATATTTATATAGAAGTCGTTAAAATGATTTTCAATTATTTTTGGGTTCTCTATTTTACAATAATTGATTTTAATATAAGTAATATTTTCATTCTTTGGTTATCGATTCGTTTTATTTTTATTAATATCCCAAATAGGCTTAATCTTAGTACTACCTGAATTTCGAATTTTTTCATTCAGACAAGCTTACATTCTCTTTGCATTTTTTATAACTTTTGACAAAATTTTACACTAATTCTTATAGCAGATAAGAACATGAGGATCATCATTATTCTTACTCAATATAGATTCCGTTTTGTAATACATGATATCTTAATTCCCTGAGTGGTCATCAGCTTCTTATGGGAGTCTGTGTCACAAAAAAGTTTGATAGAAAAGCCGAGAAACATCAGAATTACGGAAGACATCTTCATAACGAAGAGGGTTTTCTCTTGTTAGGTCATGGAAGAATTGAATATGCAATTTCTGAAGGACCCAAGCTTAAAGCCATCAATACAATGAAATTCTGGAACAAAATATATTTTTGGAAACTTTCTCGGACTTGTAGCAATTTCGAGGATCTTCATCTTCCTCGTTTACCTCAAGACGAGGACAAAACGTCGGTGTATCACCAACTTTCTACCAGGCTAGAAGCCCGAAAAAGATTCCAAAAATCACTTCGCCAGGAAAGCTTCAGTAGTTAAAATAGATTTGTAATTGAGAGATTTATTGAAGTTGTTTCCTTCTTAGGTAAGCAAGAGCTTGAAGATGAAAGTTTCGACATGGAAACGCGTTTTGGGGATGTTGAAAAGATGTGTTGATATGCTACCCAAAATAGCTTTATGGGATATCAACTAAATTTTTTGTGATGAAATGAAATAAGGTTCTGTACACATATTCAGTTTCAACAAAGAACGATTAGAAAATGAATTAGGCTAAAACTATTTATGTAGATTAAAAAAAAAAAAGCATTTATTCCTTGCAGACCTGAAATTCATATAGCAATGGTCTTCAAGCCAAAGGCAACACAACTTATCTAGTTGGCCTTGGCATTGGCATTGGCTTACTACAGCTTCCTCCGAAAGAAGTGTGATCACAACCTGCACAGCCAAAATCAGCAGTGGTTCAAGAGACACTGAAGACGACGACAAATAGCGTCGAAACGGGCCGTCTGTCGAAGGTAAATACCTTTTTAAACAATTTTAACACTTATAACGTGTGACAGAGTAAATTTTATGTTTTTAACAAAGTGTTAACGAGAACTTTAATCAATAAAAAAAATTGTCTTAGTAATTTAGTAAAGACTGGAAGATTAAGTTCTCTCCGTACACAAGAAGAGGACCTTACCTATGTTGCAGGAGGGCTTTAGGAGCATAAAAGTAGGTTATTTGTTACCTAGCTTGAACTTATATTTTAACTTCATTTTTACTATTTTCAGTTTTTCCAACATTTTTCAGTATTTGAGAAAGTAAAAATTATGCTTAGAATTGAGCTATCGACTTTATTCAAACACTAAATTGTAGCTTAGACATAGAGCTACGTTGTAATCTAAAATCAACTAATTTAGTTAACGAGAGGCTCCGGTCAGGATCATCAAGCGTGTCAGATTACTAAGAGCAGTTGTGAGATTAACTGCGCATGCGCGGCCATCTCATGCACTGCAGGTGAGATCCTTACCGGTATTTACTTCATGCTAGTAAACTGAAGCTTGTTACCGTGCGTTTTTTTTTTTAAGCAAGATGTAAAGCGCTGCAGCAAGACCGTTCTTTTATTATATTTGCTTCACCGTCGCTGTAGCAAGCGTGCAGGAAATCAAAACTTCGCTTTACCAGTTTGCTGCACGATGCATCATGGCGGAATGTATGTTTTGACGAGAGACCATGATGGATTGTGCAGCAAACTCGTAAAGCGAAGTTTTGATTTGATGCACGCTTGCTACAGCGCTCCTGCAGCGACGGTGAAGCAAATATAATAAAAGAACGTTCTTGCTTAAAAAAAAAAAAAAAAAAAACGCACGGTAACGTGCCTACGTGCTCGGGACAGGATCATCAAGCGTGTGAGATGGCCAAGAGCAGCTTGTGAGATTGTTAACTGCGCATGCGCGGCCATCTCATGCACTGCCAGTGAGATCTTTACCGGTATTTACTCGTTTTTCCCTCAAATTGTCTCATTCAGTAAATCTAGTTACGCTAATACCAACCAGAATATAACTACAAAATCATTACCAATGAACGTTGAAACCATAGCTTAGGCTAACATAAAGTACAGGTATATTAGTGTTCTAGGAAAAGTATGATAGTCTTAAAATTTACATATTGGATTACAAGATTTCTGATTTGTATTGACCTCAGCTCAACCCAAAGTGTTAGGTCTGTATTCATTTTATTGAGTAGTCCTGTGTCAAAACGTTTGAATCCAATGAAATCTATCTTTTATCTTTGAAAATAGACGGAAAATATTAGATGGATTCATTTCGTTAATATTACCTTCATCTCATGCAAACGCTCTAAACTAGCTATTGAAAAAGCGTCGTAAAATAACCAATTATAATAACATGAATGTATTAGCACATGCATTTAATTTAATCATCAAGAATAGTAAAGTCATTAGTATAGAGAGGTTTATGTGCTCGAAGTACAGTAGGCCTATAATGTAGATACCGTACATAAACTCAATGTGGTTGATTTTAAGTCATAATTACACATGTACTAAACATGTTCACATTGTTGTGTAACATGATTATTAATTACAGACATATATAGAAATGTAAAATACAATATGTCATAGGAAATTGAAATAAGTTTCTCCTCACAGCTCAGTATGTGTCAATGACTGTTAATTACGGAACCTTTTCTTTCAGTTGTGATGGATGTGATCAAGATAGAACCTGATGCTGATACGTTGGGCTTACAACCACATGTTGACACGTACGAAATAGGGGAGAATAACACTTTATCAGAGGTAAACTGAAGAGACTGTATTTTATTTATTTATTTATTTATTTATTTTTTGTCTAACAGTGCGAGAAAAGCATGCATATCACACCTTAGCCTATAATATTTAGTAGACTAAATTAGAATCTCACGTAGCATTTGTATGGTATAAGGTGTCATAGTTTGGACTGGCGATATGAAATGCGCGTGGTTGGAGTCTCCACGTAGGAAGAAATTTTTTCTTATGAAATTCAACTAGTGTGGGGGAACTGACTAATATTGCATCTTGATAGAAGTGCAGAGAAACAGTTCATAATATAATCCGGTCTCGAAAACCAGCTTGAACTGGAAAGGAGATTAATTTGCTGGCTACACATTATCCTTAGTGCTTGTTGTAGGATCTTACACGTCTGCTGTGGGTAAGGTGGCATTAGGCTAGTGGTCAGCTCTTACGTGCTGGGAGTATTAGGAATTTGTCCCCATGGATTATTGATATTGCTACTGTGATTACGCTATTAACCCGTGGAAGTTCTGAGTTACTGGTCTCACCTATGTTTTATGGACCATAGTATTTTTTTTTCGGTAATTATGCATAACAGCTACAGAAGCGATTTTAAATTTTATTCTTTCCCAAAACCCTACATTTTTTACCTCCTTTTTCAAAATAACTTAAAAACAAAAGTAGGAAAACAACGTAAACCGCAAAAAACTTAATGTAATTTTTTTTATCAAAAACCTTAATTTTCACTCCTTTTTCAAGAGGACAAATATAAGCAGCAATAACCTAACCTAATCAAAATAGCCACACAAAGACTGAATCAATTTCACAAATTCGTCAAACAATGTCAAACATGTTGAACCTTACCTTAATAATTCGGAGGTACAGGGCTGCAGCTGCTCTAAAGAAGGCACACATTCTCTCTTCCATTAGATAGTTACACTTACACATATATTCTCCCAAATATCCAATGACGCAACTAAACGAAAAACGTCCACAGCACTAAGTGCCAGAAAGGTACCACAACGACCAACTTTCTTCCGTTTCTCATACTTACGGTATAATCTCCCACAACGGAAGTTCAGATCCGTCTTATTTGCTCTCATCTCATGGCAACACACTTCGCAAATCATGCAATCCTTAAGATTACCGTGATTCACGAAATAGTACTCAATATCCTCCTCTCTCAACTCTATACAGATAAAAAACGAAATTCTACATCTATTACAACTCACAGCAATAGACCACCTACAAGATGAGAATAATACACGCATCAGCTACGACAAACTACAATCATACAGCCAACGACTTAGAGGAATTCTATCTCGTAACATACAGCTATCACTTAACCACAACCATCCAATCATACTGGAAAAATCATTACCCAATAACTACACACAACGCTTTATGACTTAACCACAACCATCCAATCATACCGGAAGACACATCACCCAATAAGAATACACAACACTTCAGCCAATCAAATCACACTACATTAAGTTATGCATCCAATAACATAGTCTTCTAAACACGAGAAAAAAAACCAAGTTCAATTCTTCTTCATATTTAAAAAAAATCTACTATACCGTAACTGACCTATGCATAATATACACGTACTAATAAACGAAACTCAATACTAAACACTACCAAACCACCAAAAATAACAAAATCGCTTCTGTAGTTGTTCTGCATAATTACCTTTCTTCCCTACCTATTCAGAAATGCGATTTATATTTTCAGAAGTAGACGATTATTTTGAGTCAATTGTTGCCTAAATAGCTGTTGAGAGTAAAATGCCTAAGGTTACTGTAGTTCCATTTGTCACCTCTGTAGCAAACTTGCAGCAATCTTGGATATATTGTGAGCGTTAAATTGCTTTGTACTTTAATCACACAAGAGTCACATGACATTTTTTTATTATTTCTAAAATATAATTGTAGTTACCTGATGTGCTCTCAACTGTAACCTCATTTCACTTTATTGATCAGCATGGATGGAGTACGCAGTGCAATTATTGACACGTAAAACAGTGACAATAATGAAACAGGTGGAAGAGCATAGAAGTATGTTGATTAGATATCTGATCATGTTATTGAAGTCCAGGTAATGATACAGATTACCTTGTATCTAATTGTAAACGAGACACATGGATGAAGTTTTAATTCAATGTGAGAGTCTTTGAGAGCTATTAAGAATGTAGGATAAGAAAATAACCAAGCAGAATAAATGTAGATTTGAAATGAGCATCAAGTTGAAGAGTGAGCAAGCATTAATCGAATTATAGATTTCTTCAGTGACAACATAGATACTGGTGGAAATACAAAATGTAAAACATGAGTTTTATGGAATTTGTTCTTACTTACATTGTGATTTCATTTATTTAACACATTGAACGCCTGAACGGTCCCTCTGGTCCGCTATGTATATTTTCTCGTGCGCCAAGGCGGTTCATATGGCCGCCAGCATCCCACATTATTTCGCGAGCTCTACAGGCCACCTGACTGCTGCAGTATTGAATTCTAAGTATGGATCGGACCGCTGTGGCCCTTATCAAAGTTTTTCTATCATTGGGGTTTGAATGGGGTTTATTATAGAACCATAAATCTAAACATAATAAGATGCACATCACTATGAATACAACATTTTATTTTGACCATTTTTAATAAACTTATAGTAACATTGAGACTGATGATAAACATTGTATCATACTCTCTTGCTTGAATATATTCGAAATCCAGTTTTTAAGTTACAGAAAATTTACATTACTGAAGCTTGTATGAAAGAGAGTAATTTACATAGATTTTGTTTGACAAATAATATAACAAAATACACTACTGAAAGCTATTCACCTCGAAAATTAATTTATTGGACAATGTTATAAAAATATGAATAGTCCTGAGAATCTCACACATCTAATTATGAAAATTAGCCAAGCACTCTAAGCAAAAATGCGGCTTTCCCTCGCATTCTTCGCAGTAAGTTGTGACTTTCTTTACTTTGTTTTTGGATATCACACCTGCTATTTTCCGTTTTTAGCATCCTTTGCAATACTTTCTCATCTTATGAGCTGGGCCTTCATGTTTCTTAAATGAATGTGTCTTTATTGCTTTTCTTTTCCTAGATGTCGATAGTTGTGGCTGTTCAGATGGATCAGTCGGATCTTCATTTGAGAATAACATCTTCTATTATTCTTTCTCTAAATTCCGTAATGTTCATGATAGACTGAGTCACGATTTTGTAGATAAGATGAGAATTTACTATTATTGTTCCAAATATGAGTTCAATAGAAATCTTCCGGTACCATTTCAGTGTTCTCCTTAGAGCTGTATTGTAACTTGCCATTTGATCTGAGACATTAACCCAGATAAGACTGAATTATTTTTTGTTAAAAAATACGATTTTTGTATGAATTATTTAATTGTAATTGATATAACATAACAAAGCTGTTTTAAAATCTTTTATGTTGATAGTATCCGAGATTTTCAGTGTCCTAAATATAGGACGTCAGTCATATCCCCATGCAAAAACATATAACATAAGTCGTTTTAGCACAAATATATATATATATATATATATATATATATATATATATATATATATGTATGAATTGTTCAGCTTAACAATACATCAAATTAACACAAAATTATAATATCACTCACACACAATAAGGTTATTGTATTTTCCGAGAACGTTTATGGTGTGTGATACGTGATAAAACATTTTACATGTACACCAACATCACACTTCATACATATTATTGTTGTCTTTGTGTGACACTGTCTGTATCGAGTTTGTTCGTCTTGAGATGCCACAAAATGATTACTTCCATCAAACTTTGAATCTTTTTGCTCAGTCTTAGATGAGATTGTCTACCGCAGTGGTCGTCAGCACTCGCTGAAATGGGTAAAGGGTAAGTGCAGCAGGATTAGGTAGAGAGCATACCTGCCAGCAGCCGTAAATGCACCTGTGGGTAAGAGACGATAGCCCGAGAGTGCAGTGAGTTAACGACTGCTGGTCTACCATTTGACTGTACATGTCGAGCAGTGGATTCGAGAATACATAAGACAAGACGTTTGCGAAATGCAAGATGATCGAGTTTTTCGTTGGAGTTTATGTTGTATAGCTGCCATGCATTTTCTTCTGCTATATCAATGCAGACTAAAGTACCATTTCTTGCTTCTAATAGATGTTTTGTACAGATTGATGTTTTGGTCCACCCATATTTTTGTTGTACTAATATATCTGTAGTGCTCGGGAAAAGTGACACAAGTCAGTTTCCACAAACATTTTTTGATAATTTATTGACAACTTACGGAACATCTGTTCGCTTGGAAAAAGTACATAGGTATTCCTCCCATTACAATAATTCATACAGAAAAAAATCAAATCGACATAAACCAGTGTAAGTTGCCAATAAATTATCAAAAATGGTTTGTGAAAACTGACTTATGTCACTTTCCCCAAGCACTGCAGATACGATATTGGGCTATTTCACTGATATTTTCTTCTTCAAATTTCTAGAGTATCTTGAAACTGTGTGCACGGAAATTGAAAAATATAGTATTTCCCTGCTGTATGTCAACTTCTTCCCAATTGAAATTTATTATTCTTTCTCTTAATCTGTATATCGGTTGCTGAATCACTAGTATTTCTACTGCCATTCTCACCATCGCCTTTACTATGTTCATCATCACCATTATGACTTTCGTCATCATAATCATCCATTCCCTCTCCTTGTATGTTGAGGGTTACTTCCTTCTCAGTTCGCAACTGACTACCAGGCATACTGTCAATTGTAGGGTTATTTTCATCACCAGAATCCTCATCAGTTACATTACCACACGCATTTTTTGGTGATAAAATGGTGATGGAAATGTTACTGCACTTAGGTACAGCAACTTGGTCGTCCTGAATCATTTGTAAGGCTTCATTTAGTGAAAACCCCCTTTAATAACATGAATACCATCAGTCTCACGAAATATCCCCTTTTATGACTGACGTACTACATGTAGTACGCCTAACTTTACCATGATATGGCATAACACTAAATAAAAAATTGAATCTAATTATGAATTATTATATAAGAAGTACATCATACGAGTATGCCATATCAATATCAAAAGCATTATATCTGTAGCATGTGATATATACCGACTTCGAGAACAACATGTTCTGCTCCACAGCCATGACTCACACAAATATGTTAACAACAATGAGTATGACAGACTGAACATAATAAAAAAAATTGGAGGCAATTTATAACACATAAGGATTATGGTATCACGATTGCCGACTATGAAAATCTTACACAACAATGTTAAAAAAATAAAATGTCCGGTGTCCTATATATAGGACATCAGTCATATCTGGGTTAACAGAACTCTTCCCAGTATTATAATCCATTACAGCAAGAGATTTTTCTACTGGACCTGTACGTCTATTAACTGTTACTGTCTCATTGGAGTGTTTCGTTGAGAGCATAAATATATCATTTTCCTTCGAAATTATTTCGCCACGTTTCAGTTTCTTACAAACTACCTCCCTTAGATTCCCTTTCTATTGGCTCTTAGTGCTCCTATGAGGTGAGTTTTCTTGTCAAGTAACTTATTTGCAAGTTCCAAACTGGTGTAATAATTATCAGTTACAGCTGTTCTTCCAGTATTCAGCAGTTCTTCAGATAATTTCATGACATTTGTTGGTACAGAGCTGCCAGAATCTTGTTCCTTTCCTGCATAAATTTTTATATTCCATGTGTACCCACCATCGCAACAAAGTTTGAACAGTTTTACTCCATACTTGTGAGCTTTCTGTGGCATATATTGTTTTATGAGAAGACGACCTCTAAACGGTATTAGTGATTCGTCTATACAGTACACTTGACCGGGCGTATAAACATTCTGAAATTTCTCAATGAGTATGTTCACAAGTTGTTCTACTTTGTAGACATAATTACCTTCAGGACAAAATTATTGGTTTTCATTGAAATGCCAGAATTTCAGTAAAAACTGAAAACGGTTTCTACTCATAACTTTAGACACAGTATTGCTTTTGAAAAGAGTTCTTTTAGACCAGTAATGACGCAGGGATGGCATATTCACTAATCCCATGTAACCCACTATGCCCTAAAATTTTCTCATATCATTTCTATCTGTTGGTTGCCAGGAATGTAGTCTTGAAGAACCAGAAACATGAGAACCTGATATTAAACATTGTGTAGCATAAATATTTGTTTGATTCACCATGTGATCCAATACACCATCATCAATAAATAAATAAAAAAAATCAAATGGGTTCTTGTCTACTAAAAGAACAGCAACTGCCGGATGCACACCCCCGAAAGTCTCATTGAATTCAAAATCTAAGTGATTCCCTTCAGGATCCTTCCAACCCACGTGGTCAGCTTTAGCCCCTTGTACAAAATCTGAATTTGAGATTAGGGATAAGTTCTCATCGATGGAGTCATTTTGAAGTGAATCATTTTCCTGCATGGTGGAATTGATATTATCGCCTATCTCTGCAATTTCATTTGTGGCTGGTGTTATTACTGTATTACTGTCCCTCAATGTCTCTGTAGACCTAGATAATGTTTTCATGTTGCTTTTATCAGAACTGTAACTTTCATCAGAACTGTCACTCATTTCAAACATAGAATCTTCAATTGAATCATCTGAAGAAAATACATCTTCCTTCTCTTTCTCAGAGTCACTTTGTTCTGATGCATCTACAAAGACGAGGAATATTATAATACTTAGAAGTGATATATAAATTTTGACTTGTGTAAGACTAGTATTAATTAGTTTATTGATAATTTTATTTTTACTTACCCAGAGACATATGTTCTGGCATTTGCACTATCCGTCGAGAACGCTCACTCATTTTGTTTCTTATTACTGCAGTGAATGTTATGTCACAGTATTACTATGGAAAAATTTTGACGATATGTGTTTTGCATTCACATCTAAATTACACTGTCACACCACACTTGACATTACATAGGAATGATCGAATTCGAGACACCAGCGACGCCAATTATGCAACAAGAGTAATTCAACACTCACATATATGATTCAGGCAGAAATCACTTCAGAACGGTCACAGTCAAGACACTTGAGACGCTCAAATGTTTGAAAACAACAGTGAGCAATCAAAATTAATTTATTTCCTCCAGATGCACAGGTGTTTCTATGGACCGCTAGGCAGGACCACTGGTCCCATCGTAAAATTTCGTGGCAGGGACAATGGAGGTCACAGGGGACTGCCAGATTTTTTGTCGCAAAAAATAAATTACCAATGCTTATAAATTATTTCTCTCAACATTCACATTCTTTCCCATCTGATTTTAATCTAATAACATAAAAAAATTATGATGGGCTGGTACAAAAAATTATACTGTTTAATGGCGCTCAACATGTTAAAGAAAATATTTTTAGAACTGACACCCTATCAGTGATACGAATACTGTTTAGTAACATTGTGTACTAGAAATAACGATTTGTATATGTTTGCATTTGATAAAATTTTCCCTTCATTGTAGGGGATTTATTAATTTTATAGTATTTTTTTACCTCCGATTGAGGCTTTGGTTGGTAAATCAATTATCAGGCAGTACATTTCAGTTAGCGATATGTCTTAGAGAAAGAAGAATTCTTTCATACATCCTGAGTCTGTTCACTGTACTGTGTTATTAGTCACTGACGTGTGCAATGAAGAGGAAAAGGAACTGTCCACTTTATCCCATTATCTCCCTGGCTTAATTACTTCATGAGCGATGCCTTATTGGAGCAACTTATGAGGTTGCAACCAGTCTTTGGAATCCTTACTTCACATACATACTATTAATGTATTGCAGATATTTGTAGTACAGAAGATATTATTAAATTTTACTTTGTAGTTGTGCCTGTTTTCATGGTGGAATAGCTTAGTGTATTCAATTTGAAATAATATCGCAACATTATTATAAGATTTTTAAACCCCAAACTATTGTTTGTTGTATCAATGAAGTTGGATATTTTCAATTCTTGTTTTTTATGTTTTTCTTTTTTATAATTTCATTTTAGACGAGTAAGAGATTGTTTCTGTTCTTAAAATGCTAAAGAGGTAGTTTTTCAATGGATATCCTCAGACTGTGGAATAGTGGGTATTGAGAAGGCTGATTTCCTGGCCAAAAAAAGAACAAATATAGAGAAACACGAAGTAATACAATCTCTTTTCATGCCTCAAAAATCAGGATCAAACACATAGTGCAGTGTAAATAGGAATTCCTGAAGAAAAGCGAAGGCAAACCTTGGAACATTCTGCTAGACAATAATAACATCACAGATTTACCATGAAAAAAGGCTGTTGCTGTATTTCGCTTAACAACTGGGCATGATTGTCTCGCCTCTCATCTACATCGAATTAATATCTACCAGCATCCACAGTGCACCCTCTGTAGAAATCAGATCTTCATCATGGATAAAGAACATTTACTACAGTGCACAGCAATAGAGAAAATAGATGTTGATTTACCATCACAGCTTTCCAAATACTATTGGGACGCCCGTAGGAAGAAATCCAAGACCCTTAGCATTGGTCAACAGCAACAACATAATTCCACTTTGGTATTGTCCTGAGTAAACAAATATCTTTTTCGAAAAGGCATTTACACAGACGCAAGTGCATTGTCTAGCGAAATTTATAAACTTGTACTTGCTATTTGGGAAAAGGTAATTGTATCAGAACAATGGAAGGAGTCCATAATTATACCTACTTTTAAGAAGGGGGACTAGACTAACTGTGGTAACTTTCGAGGAATATCACTTTTCTTAACGTCATACAAAATTTTGTCCAATATTCTTTTGAGAAGATTAACTCCGTATGTAGATGAAATTATTGGGAATCGTCAGTGCGGTTTTAGGCATAATAGATCGACTATTGATCAGATTTTTTTGTATTCGACAGATATTGGAGAAAAAAATGGGAGTATAAGCGTACAGTACATCAGTTGTTCATTGATTTCAAAGAGGTATACGACTCGGTTAAGAGAGAATTATTGTATGATATTCTTATTGAATTTGGTATTCTCAAGAAACTAGTTTGATTAATTAAAATGTGTCTCAGTGAAACATACAGCAGAGTCCGTGTAGGCCAGTTTCTATCTGATGCTTTTCCAAAATTCACTGTGGGCTAAAGCATGGAGATGCATTATCACCTTTACTTTTTAATTTCGCTCCAGAATATGTCATTAGGAAAGTTCAGGATAACAGACAGGGTTTGGAATTGAACAGGTTACATCAGCTTCTTGTCTATGCGGATGACATGAATACGTGAGGAGAAAATCCACAAACGATTAGGGAAAACACGGAAATTTTACTTGATGCAAGTAAAGCGATAGGTTTGGAAGTAAATCCCGAAAAGACAAAGTATATGATTATGTCCCGTGACCAGAATATTGTACGAAATAGTAATAAAAAAATTGGAGATTTATTCTTCGAAGAGGTGGAAAAATTAAAATATCTTGGAGCAACAGTAACAAATATTAATGACACTCGGGAGGAAATTAAACGCAGGATAAATATGGTAAAATGCCTGTTATTATTCGGTTGAAAAGATTTTGTCATCTAGTCTGCTCTCAAAAACTCTGAAAGTTGGAATTTACAAAATAGTTTTATTACCAGTTCTTCTGTGTGGTTGTAAAACTTGGACGCTCATGTTAAGAGAGGAACAGAGATTAAGGGAGTTTGAGAATAAGGTTCTTAGGAAAATATTTGGGGCTAAGAGGGATGAAGTTCCAGGAGAATGGAGAAAGTACACAATGCAGAACTGCACGCATTGTATTCTTCACCTAACATAATTAGGAACATTAAATCCAGACGTTTGAGACGGGCAGGGGCATGTAGCACATATGGGCGAATCCAGAAATGCATATAAAGTGTTAGTTGGGAGACCAGAGGGAAATAGACCTTTGGGGAGGGCGAGACGTAGATGGGAGAATAATATTAAAATGGATTTGAGAGAGGTGGGATATGATGATAGAGAGTGGATTAATCTTCCACAGAATAGGGTTCTGTGGCGGGCTTATGTGATAGCGGCAATGAACCTTCGGGTTCCTTAAAAGCCATTTGTAAGTAAGTAAAAGTAGGTCTTTTAAAATCTATATTAGTTGTTGTATTGATATAAATATTTCTACATTTTGAACATTTTTTTGGTAGTATTTTCAAGAATTTAAGTTGGGCTGATTATTTGGTTGGGCTTTTTCCGAGGTTTTCTCCAACCGTAAGGCAAATGTCAGGTAATCTGTGGCGAATTCTCGGCCTCATCTCGCCAAATGCCATTTCGCTATCACCAATCCCATTGACACTAAATAACCTAGTCGTTGATACAGTGTCGTTAAATGACCAAGTAAAAAGAAAGACATCAAATATACAGGTGAAGTTATAAAATCTTGTGGTGGCGAAGAATTTAAAGTGTCTGTGGTGTTAATCTTTCAGAGGAAGAGGAAGAAGAATTAGAGCCACCAGATGAGGTGGATGTAGCCCTTGCAATTGACTCGCTGAAAAATGGTAAAGCTCTGGGTATTGATAAAATACCAGCAGAGCTAATCAAAGCAGGAGGGAAAGATATGGTAGAGACAATATACAAACTAGTAAAACAGATATGGCAAGAAGAACAAATGCCTAGTGAATGGAAAGTTGGAATAATCTGCCCAATTTATAAAAAAGGAGTGCCAAAATTATAGAGGCATAACTCTCCTATGTACAATGTACAAAATATTCACTTACATTTTCCGGAAAAGATTGGAGAAATACTACGAGAATATCATAGGCGAGTACCAAGCCGGCTTCCGCGCAGGAAGGGCGACCATAGATCAAATTTACACTGTTAAAGGCATGACAGAAAAGTTCTGGGAGTATAATCTCAACTTATACCATTTGTTTGTAGATTTCAGAACAGCTTATGACAGCAATAATAGACTAGGATTATACAAAATTATGATCCATCAAGGGATACATCCAATGATAATCAGACTCGTCAAGATAACCATGGCTCAAGTGATGATATATGGTGGTTCAACAGAACAATTTAATATTGATAATGGGCTGAAACAAGGGGATGCTCTAGCACCAATGCTCTTCAATCTTGCTTTACATTGGGTGATAACACAGACAGGTATAGATCCTAACAGCATTTTAATTTACAAAATCGTTCAAATAGTAGGATAGGCAGATGACTTAGATGTTATGGGACTGTCATTGATAGCAATAGAAGAAGTGTATAAAGACCTGGAACAAGGAGTCGCTAAAATCAGGTTGCAGATTAATGCAAGTAAAACCAAACCAATAAGAAATAAACAGAATACATACAACCCTCCTAATCTGATGATAAACATGTTTGAAGAAATTGAGAAGTTTAAATATCTTGGAACAGTAATGACAAGTAACAATAACGAATTAATTGAAGTACAGAGTCGAATCACTACAGCCAATAAGGCCTATTTTGCATTAAGCGCAATATTGAAATCTAACTGTGTGCACAAGGAAACAAAACTTAAAATATACAAAACAATTATTAGAAGTATTCTCTGTTATGCAAGCGAAACTTGGACATTATCTAAGGAGACAGAAGCTAAACTAGGTATACTTGAACGCAAAATACTCAGAAGAATTTTTGGACCAGTGCAAGAAAATATGCAGTGGAGAATACGTTATAATAACGAGCTATATAAATTATATAGAAGTTTTGATATTGTTACTTTCATCAAATTAAGGAGGCTTGAATGGGTCAGAGATGTCTATCGGATGGAGGGGAAGAGAATACCAAAGAAGATCTTAGAAGGGAAAATACTTAGTAAAAGACCAATTGGAAGACCCAAAAATAGATGGATAGATGCGGTAACGATCGATTCTCAGGACTATCTCGGAACAACCGTCTGGAGGAGATTAGCACAGGACAGGGACAGTTGGAGGAAGAAAATTGAGGAGGCTAAGGCTCGACTTTGGGCTGTGATGCCATAGCAGCAGCAGCAGCAGCAGCAGCAGTAGTAGTGGAAGGGAAGTACTACAAATGGCTGACTTATTGGTATATTCGTCACATGACATTACACAGGAAATGTCACCACTTATGGTTGTAAACAACCGTGGATATTTTAAATTTAAAAGTGTATTTTAGTGTAATCTAGTGTTGTTTTGTATAGTAAGAAATGTGGGCATAGTGTATAAGTGTTTCAGAAGAAGTGATTTATTATATTGCATTTAAAACAGTTAGTAACCAACATTACAGAAATGTTCGTGTGTCACGTTCGTGTGTAACAACATATCTGCAATATTTTATTTCTTAATGCACTGTAATTTTTTTTTTTTTTAAGTTTGTAATTTACCAGTTAAATGCAGTACACAAGTGTCTTAAGTTGTTTGGAAAACAACTGAATGCATTTATGTCATTTGGCACAATAATATGGATATTTTCCATTATGGAACTAAATCAGCTGGCAAGAAAATGTTCGTGTGTCACACCATAAAATATTTCGTCTTTTTTACATTATTAATTATTCCTTTTGATTAAGAATTGTTGTTTATATTTAGGAATCCTTATGTTAAAAGACAATAATATCTTTTTCATGAACTACTACCTAGATATTTAATTAAATATCCTGTGAAGATTATAGTTAGCTACTTCAAAAATGTTGTGTCACTATGGAATGACCTTTTATATTCAATCCACCCTCTTGTATTAATTCTGCTGGAATTTAATCGATACCTGGAGTCTTGTACTTTTTGAGATTTTATATCGCAATTTCGACTTCTGAAAGTGTGGGTTCGGGTATAAATGGCTCAGCAGTTTGTATTTGAATTTCGTCCCGATCATTTGTGTTTGATCTATGTAAATTTAGTAGTTGCCCAAAATAGTGTTGCTATCTGTTAAGGATTGAATGTGAGTCTGCAAGCAAGTCACCATTCTCATCCTTGATCACGTTTACCCTTGCCTCATATCCATTCTTAAATTCCTTTATACCCTTATATAAATCTCGAATGTTTTTATTCCTATTACTTGTTTCTACCTCATTCAGTTTTTCCTTGAAGTAACGTCTCTTTTTGTTATTGAGTGTACGACTTGCTTCCCGTCTGTCATTGAAATAATTGTCTCTATTCTCCTCAATTGGATCCTGTAAGAATTTCAATTTTGCCTGTTTCCTTCTTTCCACTACCATGCAACAATCTTCATCAAACCACTGTTTCTTTTTCTTAGTTTCATAATAACCTAAGCTCTGCTCAGATGCAATTTTGATAATATCTCTGATATTTTCCCACACACTATTAACATCTAACTCTTTCTCAATTTCGTCGGAACTTTCTAAGTGGCAAAGCTATTCAAAATTTCGATCTGATAATGTTGCTTAATTTCGTCGTCCTTTAATTTCAGAATATTGAATTTACTAATATTAACTTCTTGCTCTGCTTGCTTGGCTACTGATAGTCTTTCTCTTAATTTTCCAATTACGAAATATGGTCAGAATTACAGTCTGCCCCCTTGAAAGTTCGAATGTCTAGTATACTACTATGTCTCCGTTTATCTATCAAGATGTGATGTATTTGGTTGTGTGTCAATCCGTCTGAAGAAGTCCAAGTATATTTAAGTATATCCTTATGGGGGAATGTTGTACTTTTGACAATTAAATTTTTTGATGTTGCAAAGTTGACTAACCCAACTCCATTGTCATTACTAGTTACATGTAGGCTCTCTTTTCCAATAGTTGGTTTAAAAATACTCTCTCGTCCTACTTTAGCGTTGAAATCTCTCAATAAAATTTTCATCTTTTAGAAATGCTAAATAATACCTAGGGTAAGTTTATTAATGTTACCAAATAGAACTATTTTAAATTACTATTAGAAATTTATTACCATTTACCTAATGTGCAAATAACTATACCAATTTATTTATACATAGGCCTAGTATGGTGGCTACCTATTAACATAGAAATATACTGTATAAGCTTGTTTTTTATATGAAATATATTAACATAAACCAATTTTTGTAAGTTTTTAATTCAAGGAATTAAAAATATACTAAATATTTTATACCAAGTTCAACATAAATTAAATGTTTTATGCTAATTTTAGGTCTACGCACTATATTTTTAGAACAATTGTTGTTCTTTAGTCAAAAGTCCAAAGACAGGTGTGAACCTCAGAAGTGATATACCAAGAAGGCACCAATTACGAGGCAACTAGGCCAGGAGATAATGGGGTAACGTGGCCAGTTTCTTTCTCCCTTACAACAGTTATGGAACACATATTTTCAAGAGTGTTTAACATACAGTATATGTACTGTACATTGAAAAAAAAAACGCACGAGTGCGTGTGCACACACACAATTATCTAAATCAACACTAGGTATTTGAAATTCCACTACTAATTATGTTTAGATGTAAAGACTTCCAATAACAAAAACTGTAACTGGATTTTAGGATAAAGTTTAATGACACACGAACTTAACATTTTTGTTCGTGTGTCACAGTCATTGTGTTACGTGTGTCAACTGTTTTTCTTGTAGAATTTGTACATAAGTCAAAATGTTGTCCATGTAAGAAGTTGATTGTTATGTGATGTGTCTCACTTTTACAGTTATGAAACATTTGAAGAAATATAAAGAAATGTCCATTTGAGCGTCATACACGAACTCTCAACTTTCTTGGTAATAATTGTAATCAAGCACGAAGTAATCACTGTATTACGGTTTCTATGCATTATATTATTATTATTATTATTATTATTATTATTATTATTATTATTATTATTATATTTCTATTATACTTTACGCAGACGATTCTTTATGCAGACTATTTACAAATCTATATCCATACAACCCTGACTCACTCAATGACGCAATACAAAATCTTAACGAGGACCTTGAATCTATATCTGCATGGGCCAGGAAGTTTGATTTGACTCTCAATGCAAGAAAATCACAAGCAATCCTAGTGGGACATCAACATCTATTGTGCAACATTACTCCTGCTCTTCCAGTCAAGTTAAATGACACAATAATCCCTTTTGCTTGCTGTGTTAAAAACCTTGGAGTTTACTTTGATAAGCATTTAAACTGGAATAACCAAGTAACCCATATTACCAAAAAAGTGCTTTCCATACTACATTCCTTAAACAGGATTCGAAAATTCCTTCCGCTATCACTCAAGAGAATACTAGTGGAAACACTAGTAATGCCCCACTTCGATTATTGTGGTTTTCTACTGACTGAATTCAATGTCAACCAGTCGCAAAAATTACATGTTCATAATTCTTGTGTTCGCTTCATCTGCGATGTCCGTCACACTGACCACATTACCCCATCCTTCCAAACTCTAAACTGGCTACGGCTTAACGAATGTAGAAATTTTCATTCTCTTGTTCTCCTTTTCCAAGTCCTTCACACTTCTACAACTACCTACTTTGCCTCCCGTTTCAGTTACCTGTCATCATATCATAATCTCTTCACACGCACTCAAAATAGCCGCATTGTAGCCATACCAACACATAAGACATCATCGTATTCATCATCATACACAATCTCGCTCTCGCGCTTGAGGAATACCCTATCCAGTGATATCAGTGACTGTCGGAATTTAGTAGCGTTCAAAAGCAAGCTTATTAAGCATTTTCTTACTGCATAGAGTAGGTTTAATTTTTACTTAATTAATAAGAAAAAATGTTTCTCTCTTCTTAACTTTTACAATAAACTGTCTAGCTTTTATTAGTCAGTTAATCTTTTAGTACTTTGATTTTTATTGTATTTGTAAATTTAATATTAATTGTAATTGTGTTCTTAATATTATAGTTGTAATCCCCTGATAGAGGGAAAGAGAAGGCCTGATGGCCTTATCTCTACCAGGTTAAATAAATAAATAAATAAATATATTTATTAACAGAGGTCAGCACTTCATTATTAATTGAATTTAACATACAGAAGTAATGATTTATTTGCCTTAAATGTGCATTCAAATATGTGATTTCTAATAGGTAATTTCGCGCTCTTCAACCACAGACTTCTTTGTGCTTTTTCTTCCACATACGTGTTGTTACACAATCAGTGTTGTCAGTTTCAAAAAATTCGATCATAAGGGAAAAAATGACATATAACAAGCAGAGATTCGTGAGACTTTTATTTTCCTTGAAAATGTCCCATTTTCATGGAATGGCCCTAAAGCAGCTTCGTTTACACATTATGTGCCTAGTATGTAAATTATTTCCGGACGGAACACTTGGCTTAATATCAGACACTGCCTGTGGCTCTTATGGTCTAGTTCCTATTCTACCTTCTGTATTCTTCTCTAATTTGTTTGTGTTGAAAGAGTTACTCAGTGACTGCCATGCAGAACCAGATTGGTACACATGAATTCAACTTTAAGAGAGCCAAATGATTTTGTCCACTGTGTTTTTATCAAAGACATCCTTTAATGTCTTTCTTTTTATGTTCTGCAGGAAGTGACAGGCATGAAGACAGAATGCGTGGACCACAGCTGTGATCTCACATCACAGATAAAAGTCGAAGACACTGCAGTGGCTATCAGCTTTCCTGTGGTGAAGTCTGAAGTTGATGTAAGTGATTTACATCATTATGCAGATATACCAGGAGTGCAGTTTTAAGCATATCAGGGCCATTAACTATCTTGAATAGTATTAACTGTTTTCTTTTTTCCAATATTTTATAAATTTGGCAACTTCGATTTTAGATTTTAAAAAGAATAATAATTCATAAATACAAAATTCTGGTGAGTAACAGTGAATTATCTCGAATACACGGAGAAAGTTGCACCTAGGAACGAGATTTCAGTTGGAAATTACAAAACTTTTCTATTGTTGTGTACTGATCTAGCAGCTATTATGTTAGACATTGAACAGTAGGTTGACACTAATATTTATTTATTCATTCATTCATTCATTTATTTATCCTGGTAGAGATAAGGCCATCAGGCTTTCTCTTCCCCTCTACCAGGGGATTACAACTACAATATTAAGAATACAATTATAATTACAAATAATATAATAATATAGCATAGGTTTATTCAAAACTCACAAAATATTTCGAAGTCTTCTAAGTTTGCCAAGAAATGAGTTTTATAAGATGATAGTACTACTAGTAGCGATAGTAGTAGTGGTAGTAGTAGTGATAGTTGTAGTGGTATGTTATAAACATATCCGTGAATATATGCCACACTATTGAGTACCAGTATCTTATCTGCTGTCCCTTCGCAACTTCATAAATGTTCTATATTCCATATACTTTTTATAATTTCTTGGACTTACAGTTATGAAATCAGCTTTAATGCTGTTTGTCACGGACTTTGATCTACCATACCATTCTTATCTGCCACGAAACTGGTTTCTTAATATCTTACAACCTTCCACAATGACGAGAAATTTCAGGTTCCATACCTCAATCTATTTCGATTTATGAATCTTCTCAAGCCGCTGGGACATTACAATCATTTTATAGTAAAATTGACTAAGGCCAATTTGCATTTGTAGAGACAAAACCTTTAGTTTCTGTAATCTTTTCTGCAAAGAACAAGTCGTATTATAGAGTCTGCATTTTGGATGATATGAAACTTTCAATAATGATATATAGAGCCAAATGTATTAATATGTCAATTTGTATACTTTTACTGTTAATTTGCATCAATTTTTGTAACAGATTTTAATTACGTATTTTGTAGGACAATTATACACCACATACTGATATTTTCAAAGTTGCAACTTGATTTCAATGCGTTTGAATACGGGCAAATAGCCTGAAGAATCTAATTCGAAGTAGTTAGGAGGAACAAATTCTCTTTTATATAAAAGCCATTATAACCTTATTGAAACATCACATTGTATTCACTGTGTTTGAATTTTGAGGTATCTGACATAGGAAACCAATGCCTATATGGTCAGTTAAATCTCTCTTCATCATTTACTCACTTTTTCAGGAAGATTTGTTCGATGTGGACAGAGTTCAGCAGGAAGTGGAAGTATCTTCAAAAGAGGATGAAGTGTTGACTAACAGGTGAGTGTACTGTGCTGGTTTTGCTTTTTCATTCTTTCAGAACTTCATTTAATGACTATGTAGGGAATAAATTTTATATGTATGATAGTTTGATACTGTTCTTTATCTACTATATTTGTGTGGTTATTCTTATCTTGGTACTGAAATGACATAAGATTCACTAAAACAATCATTACCATGACAAATAACATACTACAACTCCTACTATTTGCTGCTTCATTATTATTCTGTCCTTCGAGAACCATGATCTCTTGTAGGGTACGGTGACCTTTGGTCGGCCTGGTTGGCGAAGTTGGTATAGCCCTGGCCTTCTATACCCGAGGTTGCAGGTTCGATGCCAGTCCTGGTCGATGACATTTAAGTGTGCTTAAATGCGACAGGCTCATATCAATAGATTTACTGATATGTAAGAGAACTCCTGTTGGTCAAAATTCCGGCACACGACCAACGCTGATATAACCTCGGCAGTTGCGAGTGTCGTTAAATAAAACATAACATAACAATGACCTTTGCAGTGGCACCTAGCTTTTCGTCTCTCTGCTCATACTTTGCTGCATTTTTAGATTGTGTTCCCTTTCGGATTTTCGTATTATGCAATGCAGACAAATGTATTTTAAATAGCTTTTTTTTTATTATGAAACAGAGAACAAAGTTTTAAATTATGTAGAAAGGAATGAGTTTGGTCAAGAAGTGAATGAAAATATGGAACAAAGTGAAGTTGGAATCACCTTCGGGAACTGTTGTGAAGTCACAAGATCTATTTCATAGAAACTGCTGTAGATTGAGTGCACGATTTATTTTTAATTTTTGTCCACGCCTGTGGAGTAACAGTCAGCGCGTCTGGCTGCGAAACCAGGTGGCCCAGGTTCGAATCCCGGTCGGGGCAAGTTACCTGGTTGAGGTTTTTTTCCGGGGTTTTCCCTCAACCCAATAGGAGCAAATGCTGGGTAACTTTCGGTGCTGGACCCCGGACTCATTTCACCGGCATTATCACCTTCATATCATTCAGACGCTAAATAACCTACATGTTGATACAGCGTCGTAAAATAACCCAATTAAAAAAAATTAATTTTTACAGTCTTTTGTTCTATTGAGCCCGAAGTGTGTGAAATATATTTTTAACAATATCATTCAATATTTTCATTGCATTAGCAAATTCTACTAAAGCCTTTTTATTTTACTGTAACAGTCGTGAGTAATTTGTTTAATTTAATATCTTAGGGCCGTATTCATAAACGAGACTTTGGATGAAGACTTCTCAAAGTCGACTTTCGTAGTAAAGTTTAACTTCGGTTGAAGTCTTAGGGTCGTATTCATAGACGAGACTTTGGACCAAAGTTGACTTTGGAAAGTACAGAGTCACCATTTTCCTATTCATAGTCGACAATTTTACGAAAGTAAACTTCAATTGTGACTTTACTTAGAAGTCGCTGAAAATCTAGACTTTGACTTTGACTTTAGTTCGTGGACAAAAAGAAAATGACTGATATTTGGGATGTTGAATTTGCCGAGAATATTGAAGACATCTAGCAGATTATGAAACCTTCTCATGTTCCTTAGCGTATTATTATAAATTATAAATTGAAATCAAGGTACAGATTTGATAAATAGAGAGTATTAAATATCCTCGTCATGTTTCAACTTTCATTGATGAATAATCAAAGAGGATTATCTGTTCCACTAATAAATAATACAACTTATTTCATCGCGATTTTACGCTATAGATAAGGATTAATAGCTTAATATTCCTTGGTTCTTACTATTTAATTCTATAGAGAATAGGTATTCAGTTCGAAATGCAGTTAATTTAAAATCATAATAATGTTTTCTGCATATTGATTTCAGATAATTTTTAAGTAGTTTCTGCAGACATGCCAACTGTCAGCAGGATAATATGTCTCTTTCTTAGTCTGTCATTGGTGGAATCTTATCTTCCATATCTTCACAACAAAATTATTTTACAATGAAATAATTTCAGGGCTTAATGTGAAACTAACGTAACTACAATAGATGTTTTATTCACAACAAAATTCTTAAGAGGCAATATTATTTCAGATAAACTATACCATCATGTTTTGTAGTTATGGATTGTGTTATATACGAGGGCAATCCAGGAAGTAACGACCGTTTAGCTTTGATTAAAAAAAAACAATATTTTATTAACCAAAAACATGTCACTTACAAATTTGAAGCTTACTTTATTTCTCCACATAAACACCTCCATTATTGAAGCATTTGTCACATCTGTCCACGAGCTTTAAAATTCCCGTGTTATAGTCATCTGCCGCTGGTCCTTTAAGCCAGTTGTTCACTGCATTCTTCAACTCGTCATCACTTCCAGAACGTTTCCCGCCCAGGAACTCTTTAAGCTTCGTGAAAAGGTGAAAATCACTAGGAGCAAGGTCCGAACTATAGGGTGGGCGATCAAAAAGTTCCCATCGAAATTGTTCCAGCAAATCTTTGGTTGCAGCAGCAGTGTAAGGGCGGGCATTGTCGTGAAGAAGCACAATACCGCAGGAAAGCATTCCACGCCTACGATTTTGAATTTGGATTTTCTGGGCGGGAAACGTTCTGCAAGCGATGACGAGTTGAAGAATGCAGTGAACAACTGGCTTAAGGGACTGGCGGCAGATGTCTATAACACGGGAATTTTAAAACTCGTGGACAGATGTGACAAATGCTTCAATAACGAAGGTGATTATGTGGAGAAATAAAGTAAGCTTCAAATTTGTAAGTGACATGTTTTTTGTTAATAAAATATAATTTTTTAATTAATTAAAGCCAAACAGTCGTTAGTTTCTGGATTACCCTCGTACAAGACTGTTCGAACTGTTCAATTACTTAGCATGTACCGATGTTCAATTGTTTCATTGATTTGTGACTCAAAAGATGGCTTTGATTGTGGCAATGCCTAATCTATTTCAACTATCTATTAATTTAATTCATTTAGAAGGCAGTGATTTTGATTGCCAACATTACAACAAGACCATCAAATCTCGACTTACCAAAGTCAAAGTCTCAGAAGTATCGTAAGTAATCAGACATACGCAGAAACTTTGCACGAATGAAATCACATGTTCAAAGTGTGGCGGTGGTGATCATGGGGATTCCCCATGTCTCAACACCGCGCACTCTGTGAATTGTGAAAGGGACCGCAAATTCCAAGTACTGTCCGAAGTACCAGTTAGAGAAGGCAATACAAGAGCTCTGAGTCAGGGACAATGTTACATTCTTTGAGGCACGTAAATGTTATTTTGATTCAGGAAAGAAACAAAAAGAAAAGTCCTATGCTTCTGTTTTACAAAACACAACGGAGGGAATCGATGTATCTACTCAAATGCCACCTCTTGAATGTATACCTGGGAAGTGAGTTGAGATCACAACCCAGACATATGTGGATGCTGGTACCCAGACCGATGACTCAGACGACAGCTGTGGCCTCGATATCAGGCCCTACATACCAAAAAAGACAGGTGCTGCGACGTCACAGACAAATTCTGAACTTGAGAGAAAATCACGACGTCGCACTCCTGATACGAAAGAGAAATCGAGAACTCGTTCTCGATCCCATACCTCATCAAGGTCACGGTAAGGAGCGCGACATACTGCAAGTTGCCACTGTCGAAACCTAAGCTGTTGCAGTCGAAGGGACAGAGTCATAGAAAGGAAGAGAAGAGAAAATCCCCCGTAAAGACACCATCATGATTTAACTCCTCGTGATGACTGATATTATACAATGGAACGTGAACGGTGTACGCAGCAGATACACAGAACTACAACAATTGATCTATCATGAGAACCCTGCTATTTTATGTCTTCAGGAGACACATCTCCGACCTGAACATTCCCTGAATATCTCAGGATACTGTGTTCACCATTGTGATCATCTTGCCGGTATTCGTGCCAACGGAGGTTGTGCCCTCCTACTCTGCCAAAGCATCTTTTCCTCTGTTCTCAACATTAACAGTCCTCATCAATGCATAGCCGCTAGAGTAACTTTACCTACCATACATTTTTCAATGGTCTCTGTTTATATGCCCTCAGAAGCTCCTTTTACAGCGCTTGAAATTCAACATATCCTTTCACAGGTACCTGCTCCATATCTCTTAGTGGGGGATTTCAATGCATCCCACCACTCTTGGGGCTCAAATTCCGATGATGACAGAGGAAATAAAATAGCAGAGGTATGTACCCATCTAAATATAACTACTCTGAACTCAGGAGAAGCAACACAGCTATCCTCGGCTTATGGTACATACTTCATGATAGATATCTCCATTTGGAGTCCAGTTTTGTCCACGCATTTCGAATGGTCTGTGATTCACGACCTACATGGTAGTGATCACTACCCCGTTCGAATGCGTATGTCCGCTTTATGTCCTGCAGAATCTCACTCTCCAAACTGGGTTATTAAAAAGACGGACTGGGTCGGATTTTCGGAGTCCATATCATTCGATGATAACGGACTTGAAAGTGTGGACTCCGTAGTAGACCATTTCTCAAATCTGGTTATAAAGTCAATGGAATTATTTATCTCCTGGTCGTCCTCCAGGCCAAAACGCTTCTTTGTCCCCTGGTGGACTGATACCTGCAGAGATGCAATCCGAGACCGGAAACGTGCCTTACGCCAATTTGAGCGCCATCCAACCCAAGAAAATTTTGTCCAGTTTAAACGTCATCGAGCCAAAGCTCGTCGCACTGTGTGGGATGCTAAGAAGGCGTCCTGGACAAACTACGTCAATTCATTGAAATAGAACATAGCAGCCAACATCGTATGGGACAAAGTCCATCGAATAATGGGGAAACGTAGTTCTGTAATTCCGGGTCTTCTGAACAATGGAGTAACGACCACCAGTCCCATAGAGATTTTAGAAATATTCACTGGCTCATTTTCACAGGTAAGCAGCTCAAACAATTATGACCCGAAATTTCTGAAAATCAATGATGCTGCAGAGAAACGAAACATAAATTTTAAATCTGATAACACCGAAAACTACAATGCACCGTTCACATCCGAGAATTTGGAGGCGGCACTAGACACATTGCCTGACACCTCCCCTGGCCCTGATAAAATCCATAACTGCATGCTTCACCATCTTCCACCAGCTGGAAAATCCTTTCTTTTGTCAATATACAACAGAATCTGGACAGAGGGTGTATTTTCATCGTCTTGGCATTCCGCCATTTTAATCCCAGTCCAGAAACCAGGAAAGAATCCTTCTTTACCTGGCAGCTGTAGGCCAATTTGTCTCTCCAGCTGCGTATGTAAGGTTATAGAAAAGAGGATAAGTTAATGCCTGATGTGGGTACTCGAATCGCAAAACCAGTTATCTAGTATCCAATGTGGTTTTTGTAACCAGAGATCTGCCGCAGACCATCATGTTCGGCTTGAGACTGCCATTAGAGATGCTTTCCTGAAGAAGGAGCATCATGTGGCGGTCTTCTTTGATCTAGAGAAAGCTTACGATACCACATGGCGTCTTGACATTCTGCACAGTCTGCATGATTGGGGACTTCATTTGGCAGTCTCCCAACTTTTGTTGCGAAGTTCATGGCAGAGCGGTATTTCCGAGTTCGGGTAGGCACCACACTTTCTAATGAACATCTCCAAGAAAACGGCGTTCCACAGGGGTCTGTATTAAGCGTCCTTCTTTTCTGCATTGCGATCAATGCAATTGCCCATTGTGTGGGTGATCGAGTATCTTCTCTCTTGTACGTTGATGACTTCAGTTTATATTACAGCTCCCAATATCTGCCATCCATCGGTCGACAGTTGGAACTGGTCATCAACGTGCTATCAGAATGGCTGTTTGCCATGGTGTTAAATTGTCCACTTTAAAAACGTAGTGTGTCGATTTCTATAACCATCGTGGACTGCATCCATATCCTGAACTGCATCTTAATGGAGTGGAGTTGCAATATACAGACACTGCGAGACTTTTGGGCCATATCTTTGATTATAAATTAACGTTGGAGGCACATATACGTGATCAGAGAAGGCGTTGCGAAA
The DNA here is from genome assembly GCF_040183065.1 of Periplaneta americana. Taxonomy (NCBI): domain Eukaryota; kingdom Metazoa; phylum Arthropoda; class Insecta; order Blattodea; family Blattidae; genus Periplaneta; species Periplaneta americana. The sequence continues at coordinate 13,154,016 of NC_091133.1, read as the reverse complement.
GAACGTTAAATATTTTACGCCTTTTGTCAGGGGTACTCTGGGGTGCAGACCGTATAGTGCTTTTACACCTTTATCGTGCTCTTATCCGTTCAAAGCTGGATTATGGCTGTTTTATCTGTGGCTCAGCAAATAAATCCAAGTTACGTGTCTTAGACATATCCATCATCATGGGATACGACTTGCTACAGGGGCCTTCCGAACGAGTCAGATAGCCTGTATTGCGAAGCGGGGGAACCATCTCTGTATCGGCGACGTAATGTCTTGTTGTGCTCGTATGCTGTTAAGCTCCGCTCAGAGCCCGAGCACAATTCTTATGACTCCTTTTACCATCTGTCTCTTTACGGCCGATACAGTAAAAATCCACGAAGACTTCTTCCAGCAGGTGTGCAGTTTCGTGAACTGCTGTCGAAACTCGACATCCACCTGCCAACAGTTCGCACACTGGAGTATACCACCACTCCACCGTGGACTATGCGACGTCCCATGTTTTACGTAAGTCTGAGACGATGTTTTGAGAATTTTACACCAGCTTTTGTTTATAGACTTCGTTTTAGTGAACTTTTATCATGATATCCAAATTATTCATTAGTTTTTACTGACGCATCACGGATAAAGGATTGTGTTGGTTGTTCCTTCATTACAAATGTCGAGATATTTAAATACAGACTGAGCCAATATACTAGTGTTTTTACCTCTGAACTCTATGCTTTTTACAGAGCTTTATTGTTTTTAATTAGGCAACCCCGGTGCAAATTCCTTATCTGTTCCGACTCTTTAAGTGCCGTTCAGTCCTTGCAGTCTTTTAATTGTGATGACCCGCTTGTGTTACGAATTGAGGACCTGCTACACTCTCTCCTTAACTCTGATTATGAGATTGGAGTAGTGTGGATTCCTGGTCATGTAGGAATTCCAGGAAATGAGGCAGCAGATGCTGCAGCGTGGGCTGGTGCACTGAATGGCTCTCTGGTATATTGGCGCGAGAGGTGGCAGAACATTCGAAACTACTTGAAATATAAAATATGGTGACAGTGGGGAGGAGAATGGTCTGCACAAGAGGGAAACAAATTTTGGAGTATAAAGAATACTGTCCGAGTTTGGGATTCATCCACAAGAGCGTCACGACACGGGGAGGTTTTACTCACCCGGTTGAGGATTGGCCACTGTCATCTGACATATGGCCATCTTCTACGTGGCGAGCTTCAGCCGGAGTGTGATATGTGCCATGTTCCACTTATGGTGGAACATTTTTTATTGTATTGCAGAAAATATGACAGTGTCTGGCAATATGGAATTCGTCCGACACTACATGACGCTCTTGGAAATGATTTTAATTGTACAAATGCAGTTCTGAGATTTTGATCGAATACAGGACTGAATAAGGTGATGTAGTTTTTTATTGACCCGTTTTACTTATCCTCCGGACCCTTACATCCAAAGGTTACATTTGTTGTATTACGTTTGATTTTACATTGTTGACATTTCGGACTTCATACATCCGAATATTTTATAAAATGTTATTGTTTTTTGAAATGTGATGCACAATTTATCTCTGGTGGCCTTAGTTTTATTATTTTATTTCTTCGTTTTAAATACCACCTGTGGTTGTAGAATTGCTCACTTTTATGGTTCTGTACAAATCACCTTGTGTATACTGCATTTGTGTAACCCGTTTTACCGTGACAATGGTTTTTAGTTCTTTTAGCACTGTGATTATTATATTATTCATGTCTTTGTTTTATTAAGAATTGTAGATAAGGGCGCAAATAGCTATAGTAGCTGACGTGCCCTTTTTAAACCCTACTACTACTGCACTACTACTACTACTACTACTACTACATACATGCATACTTTACATGCATACATACATACATACTTACACACTTACATACATGAGTCATTCAATAATTAGTGGCAACTTTTGAATTAACAACAAAGAACATTTTTGGAACAGTCATTTTGTTGCAGTGCTGAGAAGTAATCTCCTCCGAAATGAAGAATCCTCACCACTCTTTAGGGAGATGATGGATGCCATCCACAGTGTCTTGTACTAATCGTCTAACAGACTGCTCTACTGCTGGTATAATTGCCTGTCTGGTTCTAAATCGAACTCCTCTAAGTGGTAATTTCATTTTCGCAGAAAGGTCAAAATCACATGGGCTCATATCTGAAGAATATGGAGGATACTCCAGAATTTTTCAGTTCCATCTGCGAAGTAAATTAACCACAGGAGCAGCTATATGAGAGCGAGCATCATCATGTAGCATAATAGATGAGAATTCAGGAGATTTAGACGTTACAGCGCACAGCTGGTTGTAAATGGTGTTCCAGAAAGTAGCACCATTCACATGATTTCCCGCAGCAATTGAATAAGTGACAAGGACACCGTCAAAATCATGAGCAACAATGAACATGACTCTAAGTGGATCCTGCTCTTCCCGATACTTTTTTGGTCATGGGAAGTCATTGTGCCGCCACTCATTTGACTAGTAGCATCGAACTCAGTTTTCACGTCCATAACGTTATAAATGCAATGTTGCTGTTTTCATTCTCTGCCACGTGTTTTCCTCTTTAAGATAATGTGGAACCCACCGATTATATTCCTCATCATTAACTTCTTCTTAAGTATGTGAAGAATCGTACCAGGAGCAATTCCAACTACCCCTGCTAGTTCAATATAAGTATGTGAAGAATCGTACCAGGAGCAATTCCAACTACCCCTGCTAGTTCAATATAAGTCCAACAATGGTATTCTTCCAGCAGTGCTCTTACAGCATTCACATGCACATCAACACTTGCTGATGGTTGTCTGCTAGCTCCACGTTTTTTATGAACATCTTCCCTCCCGTTGCGAAATACATCTGCCCACCTAGTCACGGTACGATATGGTGAAGTCTCTCTACCACAAGCTTCCAGTAATGCTGTATGGCATTGTCGAGCATTCTTGCCTCTTGCAATATGAATTTTAGTGAAGCATCTTTGTTCGTATTTGCAAAACATTCTAGAACACTACAGATAACAGTTTACAAAGTAAAATCAGTACAAATATCTTAACATGAGATTATTGTCTTCAAACTCACAGATAACACACATCAGATGCTCTTCTTTCTCATTGTTATTAGCGTGCATCATTTATCGCTCTTAGCGCCACATAAATTGTTGCCACTAATTATTAAATGTCCCAGGTATATAAATTAGGGTGGTCCTTGCATTAGATGAAATTCTAAATTAAAAGGTCGCCCCCTACATTGGTTCCATTTGATGTAAAAACATTCCACAATTTTTTCAGGGGGATTTTACATAATATTTATTGTGCTCAACTGGCATAACTATTTAATACGGTACCATATAGATAACTGCAATAATTACAGTTCAAAAGTAAAGAAATTATTAAAAAATAAGCAAACAAATTTTGTTTTATTCCGGATGCAAAATTGACATACAATAAATTTAAAATTCAATGATGAAGAGTTGAAGGTAATGGTAAGTGACGTTTCACATCTGTTTGGTGATAGCTGCCTTAGTGGTGGACGAAAGAAGCTTATGATGCTGCGCCACTACTTGAAGGACGAACAGAGTTTGCTCTTCCGATTTGGTGCACAGCCCATTGTACTCCTGCATGAGACCCACTCCTGTCTCAACTTTATCATTGGTGACACGTAGTTTGACCACAGACTGTCGGAGTTCACAATATAATGGGTTATCAGACCAAGTTTCGCGGTCCTCCTTCAGGAAATCTCTGTTTAAGGAAAAAGCTTCAAAAAGCTTCTTTGTATTCTGTGTCACGAAGTCGGGAATCTCTTTCAGATTGCTTCTGTAGCTCTTCCGAAATAGGAGGCGTGTCTAATTTCAATATCTTCCTCTTTCCTTCAACTGCGATTGAGTCACCAAAGAAAGAAAAGCCAATCAGTTCCTCTAAAACGTACCAGAAGTGACCTTTGAGCTTCTTCAGGGCACCAAGAGAAATTCTGTCTCCAGAAACCAATAAATACCATGCTCAGAGAAGATCTCTTCGGAGCAGATATTCCAAGACCTGATGAGAACCAACTTCTGATGTGAAACTTGATTCCGAAAATTCAGTGTTCCTTGAGTCCATTTAGTTCACGAGCAGTTAAATGAAATACACTGTTCCAAAAAAGAAAGATCTTCATAAATCTTGTACGGTGCATAGCTCCTGGTTTCATAAATTTGATTCTTCTTTGAGGAACTTCTCCCAAGAATATAAAGTAAACTCCAATAATTCTCTATAATCATCTCTAGGATGATCAGCAGGCTTAGGATCCGAGACAACTTAAGAATGAAGTGAAGTTACAGTGCAGCGGAGTACAGATGGAGTGAGTTGGCGTGTTGAATTTTGTTTATCTGTACATTAGGTACAATCCAGTTCGTGATCAGAGGTACAGTATTCTTCTGTCTATTCCTACGAAACAAACTCAGACCATCACAGTGCATTTTCAATTCATAGTGAACAGTTTTTTCGAACTAGTTGCAAGTATGTACATGGTAACACTTTCAATGTCGCTGAGGGACATGAAAATTTGTGAGGTATGTATCTTACTTCATTTTCCATTGGCACTAGATTGTACTATTAACAGTAGAATATAACGCAGCACATTGACGTCATTGTTTACATTCACAGTATGTCTACTGTGTTCAAGGAACTCTATAGTCAAGTTGTGTTTACATTGGTTGCTAAAGTGTCCCTGATCCTAAGTCTGGTGATCAGTGTTCATCTGCTCAGTGGCAAATGAAAGGATTTCATTCTTGACAGAATAGAATTCGGTTAGTACAGATTCGTCAGTGATTCCAGGATTGAAACCATCTTTGATAATATGTGGCCAGAACATCTTGAATCGTTTGAACACTGATATTTTATGGAGCTAAGTAAATACCTATACATGTAGAAATGACTTCCTCCAGCATAATTTCATGAATGTGATGACAAGCCAAATACAATATATTATGGCCAAGTGTTCCTTCGAGATGGACGCAAACTCCATTCATTCGTCAGTATGGGAATCAGTGGTATCAAAGCTAAAGCCTTAACATCTTCTCCGAGATTCCAGTCATCATAATAGTTCAACAACATTCACAAAATGCAAACTAAACGAAACACCTTGGAATAATGAAAGACTGTGCCATACAATCACTCTACGGAGAAAATTCAAGGTCACTCAGGCATAACCTAAATATTAATTTATTCGAAAAATATTTTTGGGGGTTTCATTTTATTCAATTTGGAACACTTTTAGGGAATGTCCGTTTCATGTTTCGAAAATTGGAAAATAAGGACCATCCTAATGTAGGGTGTAACGAAAATAGTGCCCCAAACTTCAGGTAGCGATTCTTCATATGTAGAGAAGAAAAAAAGTTACGTGAACATGGCTACAAAAACTCCTGGTTGCCGCGTTATATGGGTTACAAGGAGGATCATGCTCTGTCGTATCCATCAGCCAGAACTTTTGTGCTGACTCACATTTCAGTCTGGATGTATGTGGAGATCTTAATGCAACATTCCCTGGGCGATGGATAGGTCAAGGTGGACCAACTGCTTGGTCCCCACGCTCATCATATCAAAACACATTGGAATTCTACTTCAAATCGCTTTTGTATTCGACTCCTCTGAACAATGTGGAAACTCTCCGTCTGCAAATTGAGGAACACTGTCGAACAATACGTGCTACTCCAGGAACTTGGGAGCAGATTCGGACGTCAATGCGACGACGAACTGCTGCCTGTATTCAGGCAGGAGGTGGACATTTCGAACAAACAAATGTACATAGACTGAGACATTAATCAACTAATACGTAAGTTCTGTAGTGCACAATGATCCTCTAGGCATTTCTGGACCCATATTCATATAACTTTTTTTTCTTCTCTACATATTATGATCAAGCCATGCCTGAAGTTTGGACCACTATTTTCGTTCCATTAGTAATTACATACTTAGGAAATGTATGTTCCTAGGTTGGTAGGATGTACTCTGTACGTTGATATGGTTGTAGGAAACAGGAAATGACGCGTAGTTTAACAAATGAATAATTTATTTATTAACCATAATAGCTTAGTCCTGACAACATAAGTTACAGTTTTCACAAAAGTTTAACGAAAGACAAAAGAATTTTCGCTTTGAAGAACGTTTACGAGAGTGGTATAAATGCTGTATTGAGGGAATGGAGAGAACATTTCGAGTCAAATCCACCAACACATAAGGCTGTTTACAATTTAATTCATAAATTTGAAACTGAAGGTTCGCTTTTGAATGCATCTCGCAGTGGGCGACCTATGACGGCAAGAACTGAGGAAAATGAACTCAGTATCTGTCTGGCTGTTATGACTAATCCAAACAAATTCACAAGACAATTAGCGGTAAAGTTTCCAGAAATGTCATGTTGGTCAATGCAAAGGATATTGCATCAGCAGAACTTTAAAGTGTGCATTGCACGCCTGATACATGGGTTGCTGGAAGTCGATCCAGATAGGCAGCTAGAATTTTGTGAAATTATGTTCGATCAGTATCGATTTGACCAGAATTTCTTTCTTAACATTTTGCTGTCCAATGAGACCACTTTAGAATTATCAGAACATGTACTGTACTTATTGGTACACGGAAAACCAGCAATCTGGATAACAACATGTTTGCATGTGTGTCAGAGTGTTCCAGGTAGATTTCAACGGTGTATTGATGAAGAAGAAATACGGTGTGAACATAAAAAGAAGTGACGTGTACTGTAATTTGTTGGTAGGGCCTGTATCATGTTCAAATTATTCAAAATTAACATAAGTGAAATATAATGTAACATATCGGCTAATATAGTGTATTTTGATCTGACTAGTTGTATTGTAATGGAGACCAATAAATTTTCATAATTTCAAGGAAAAATTGTTCCGTGGCCGGGTATCGATCCCAGGACCCTTCGCTTAGCGCGCGAACGCTCACTTGAGTTGTGTGGATACAAAAGAAAATTGTGACGGTGTCGTGTATAGTTCCTGGGGTAGCTCAGTCGGTAGAGCGTTCGCGCGCTAAGCGAAGGGTCCCGGGATCGATACCCGGCCCCGGAACAATTTTTCCTTGAAATTATTCAAACCTGCTTTACAGGGAGCTACTACCTGAAAGCTAGATTTGCAGAATAAATTTTCATATTCATTTCAGCATTTTGGATATTGTTGAGAAGAGAGTGCCACAAGAACATGCCGGCATCGATCGTGAAGAAGACAAATTGACGCAGTACGGTAACAGCAAACCAGACTCTTCAGACATTAACGACATAAACCGTAATACTATCAAGTGTAATAAATGCAACGAGGTTTTTGTAACCCCAGAATCTATGAAAGTTCACTTTCACATACACACAATAAAAAAGTCGTTCAAATGTGAAGTCTGTGGGAAGCGTTTCTCGAAATTGAGGGACAAAAGGAAACATGCACTCCTGCACAGAGGGGAGGTGCCATTTCATTGCGATGTGTGTGGTAAGTGTTTCACACAATCGTGGAATTTTAAGAGACATGCTCGCATTCACGCAATAGATAGGCCATTCAAATGCGAGGCGTGTAGAGTGAGTTTCTCACAATTGGGACACTTAAAGATCCATCTACGCATTCACAGGGACAGAAGGTCATTCAAATGCAAGATTTGTGGAAAGTGTTTCTGTGATTCGACAAATTTCAACAAACATTCCCTGACTCACTCATTTAAATGCGATGTGTGTGGAAAGAGTTTTTTACAATTGGGACACTTAAAGGACCATGTACGCATTCACACAGGCGAAAAGCCATTCAAATGTGAGGTCTGTGCAAAGGGTTTCTCACAAATGGTACATTTAAAGAAACATTTACGAATACACACTGGAGAAAGGCCATTTAAATGCGAGGTGTGTGGAAAGTGTTTTGCAGATTCGGGAAATTTAAACAAACACCTTCGCATTCACTCAGGCGTTAGGCCATTCAAATGTGTGGTGTGTGGAAAGTGTTTCTCAGATTCGGGAAATTTAAACAAACATGCTCAGTTTCACACTGGCGTAAAACCATTCAAATGCAATGTGTGTGGAAAGAGTTTCTCACAATTAGGGCACTTGAAGTACCATCTACGTGTTCACACAGGCGTAAGACCATTCAAATGCGATATGTGTGGAAAACTTTTCTCCCAATTGGGGCACTTAAGGTACCATATGCGCATTCACACAAACGAAAGACCATTCAAATGCGAAGATTGTGGAAAGGGTTTCTCACATTTGGCAACTTTCAATAAACATGTTCCGATTCACACAGACGTAAGACCATTCAATTGCGATGTGTGTGGTAAGGGTTTCTTACATTTGGGACACTTAAACCTACATATAAGGATTCACACTCACGAAAAGCCACTTAAATGCAAGGAGTGTGGAAAGAGCTTCTTAGAATTGACACGCTTAAAGGACCACCTGCGCATTCACAATAGCGAAAGGCCATTGAAATGCAAGGTGTGTGGTAAGTGCTTCTCATATTCGCAAAGTTTTAACAAACATGTTCGGATTCACAGAGACGTAAGGTCATTGAAATGAGAGGAGTGTGTGAAGATTTTCTCACAATTGGTAAACTTCAAGAAACACGTACGCATTCATACATGCTAAAGGCATTCACATGCAATGTCTGTGGAATCTTTTTGACAATCACGTGTATAACACATTAATACAATATTAGATGATTTGTTTAAATTTATGAATCCCATAAGCTCTTGGTTATTGAGAGTTTACGTTACATCAAAATAGGGAAATGTACAAAGTCTCTACACTAAAATTTAGAAAGGATTTGGGATCTGCGCGTGAGAATAATTCTTCTGTTGAATTAATCGGGTTGTATTGCAGACGTGGGCATCAGTAGTACATGTCGAACGGAGTCGAACACAAGGACATGATCTCCCTCCCTCCACATCCCTAGCTGGGGTACCTGTCCGACCGGTTGAAGTACTGGCAGTCAGCGGTGGATTTCACTAAAAAAAAATGTCGCTCTCTAAGGTAGCTCCTGAAGTAAGAAAGTCCAAAAATATTATTTCCACAAAAAAATGGGAAAATGAATTCTTTTGTTGCGAAGAAGGGGAAAGCGTTAGGTGCTTATTATGCTACAAAATTTTACTAGCACGTTGAGCGACATTATGAAAAAACTCGTTTTAATGGAACAAATTTTTTTTATTTTATTTTTTATAACAATAGTAGTCCACACCTGTAGAGTAACGGTTAGCGCGTCTGGCCGCGAAATCCCAAGTGCAAGTGCACAAATATGGCTGGTTAAGCTTAAACAACTTTGCAAAGTAAAATATTCACATCTTCGGAGTTTTGTTATGAAAATTGCTTCTATGTTTGGCTCAACCTTTATTTGTGAACAGTTTCTTTCTCAGTTGGCCATTGTAAAATCCAAATCAAGATCACGCATTTGAGACGAAAATTTATTCTATCAGCTCACAATTGCAATGTCTGACATAACTCCAAATTTTGAAACACTTTCTGATTTACGTGACGAAGAAGAATAAACGAATCCATTCTTTTAAGGGCATGAGTCAGTTGACGTAAATTGACAAAAACAACAAAGAACTACAGTAATAAGTTTAAAAAATAGCCTAATTGTTGTTTTTCTGTTTCTTGGTAATGTGCTTGATATTTTGTTAAGAATCTATTTTTCCTTAGTTTCTTAATTTTATTTTCAAAGGATGCAAATTAGTGACTGATGCCCTTTCAAAACAAATAGGTTCAGATTATGGCATTGCTTTTTAACTGTTGTGGAATTGCACGTTTTATATCATTTTATAAGGTTTTTACAGTAATTGTTTAAATTAGAAATAAAGTTATGTTTCAGTTTTTTGTAAAATAGTTGGTATTTGTTTTGGAAAATTTGTTTTCTTTCATTGTCATTATTCATAAAAATAACATTTGTAGAAAACTGTGTATCTTTTTGTCCTGCGTAATTACTTAATGTTCCATGTTTCAATACTTCACGCAATCCACCGCTGAGTATTACGTTAACAGGTGATGTGTATTGCAGCAATCAGAGTAGTACGGCGCATCTCTTTAAATGCCCACGTCTGTTGTATTGTGTAGAAGTTCTGGATGCAATTCACCAGGTCAAGGTTACTTGTAACATATTGATAGATTATTTATATGAACCACGAGATTGGAAGTAATAAAGAAATTTTCCTGGCAATTATGTGTAACTAGCCATATTTTTTTTCCAAAGTAGCTTAATTTGGGACCATTTTGAAACTACAATCGAGAATTGTGTAAACTGTGGTAGTAGGTTACATAACAAAACAGGTCTGGTGAAATTCTTAACTCTGTGATATGCGTCCTGTTCTTCCTAGTTTAGTCTGTTATAACGCCAATAACGGAACGATTATTTCGGGCGATTTTCATGTGAATGGTCTCTAGCCAGCATATGGTCAAGTGCTGTGATGGACTCATTAGTCCGACTGTGTCTCCGAGAAAAATGTTCGTGCCTGTCACCGGATTCCTTTGGACTAGAGAATTAATTATTGAATAAACAAAGACTTCATGGACTGTATCTTCAAAATCTAAAAGTGTCACTCCTCTTAAAGTTGCGATCTTGCAGCTTTTGGTTTGAATTCGCCTGCTGACTGACACGTTCCCAAGGAGATTCTTTTCGTTTTGAACAAAAAGCAAAGAATGTCCCACACACATATATACGAAAACTAGAAACAAATATAATAAGCTGAATTGCATTGTAATATCCATTTTTTTCTTTAATCATTAACAACTTCTCGAGTCTCTGTAGAGCATTGAGAAGAATAGGCCTTCTCCAACACATGTTATATTTTTGCTAGATGCTGGTTCACAATAAACCAGGAACGGAAACGAGAACGGAAATATTGTTAAAATGTATTTAAATGTGGCCATTCACAATTAACTATTGTGAATGCTTACATGTAAATACATTTATTTTAACATTTCCGTTCTCGTTTTCTTCGTTTCCGTTCCCGGTTTATTGTGAACCAGCCTTTAGTTTGTAAAATATAATCTTATACTTTTAAATAACACTTAATTTACATAGTTTAACTTATATCTTGATATAAGTTGCGCTGCAATCGGCCATAGGAACTCCTATGTAATGTTTTGTTGTGTTATAAAGCAGTAACGAGAGATTGAAATTGGCTTCCATTGTTGAGATGCATTTTGCCACATCATATGCCGAAATAAGGAGCTCTACGACCGAGTGTGTGGTGTGAAAGAAAGCATGCTATTCACCAGCCAAATATTTCAGCTACAAACTATGACAGTATATATTGGAATGAGTGTGAGAGCATAGGGAATAAATAGTGTATTGCGATGGACGATCGTCATTAATTAATTAAATAATGTATTAAACCGTATTAAGTATTAATTGTTTGACACTTAATATTTTAGGAGAAAAATTAAATGTCAATGTTACAGATAAATTCTGTAGGACAAATTAATATATCTATAATTAATTGTTTGGCCTAATATCAATTTTTTCACAAAAATAATTATAAGCAGAACAATGGTATACGGTGATTATGCTATTAAGTTGGCCTACGTTGTTTATTATGATAGTTAATTGTTTCTTAATGGTTGGAATAATTGTAAAATATAGTGATTACACAAAATAATTTTAATACCTTCATAATGGGTGAAGAATTATTTGATGTGGAAGAAGATCAAGATATGAGACAGCATATGAGGCATTTGTGAAGTGGCTAAATAATAAAAAAAAAAAAAAAAAAAGAGTATTGGGGGAACAAATTTGTTAGCTTATTTTGCAGTTCTGAAAAACTTCAATGGTGAAACTTTGGTATCTCCCCACACTCCACACTATACAATCCCTCGGCCTCATATCACTTAATCCCCTCAACTAACTCACTAACCTTGTCACATACTCGGCTTAATGTCACTTAGCTACTCCTTCACGACAGTCCCGTGCGTGGTGTGGGGTGCTATACTTTCAGAACTACTTTGACAAACCTTTGGTGCAAGTTCCTCACACCAAAACAAGAAAAAAAAGTTCATATAAACAGATGTTCGAAAATCCTTAGTTTTTTAATAATAATAATAATAATAATAATAATAATAATAATAATAATAATGGTTTATTTAACCTGGCAGAGTTAAGGCCATACGGCGTACTCAACCAGGAGTTACTAGTTATTGATGAAAGAATATAATGAAATATCTGTTAGATATTGTCAGCTTGGTAGCAAGTTTTGCAACGTTAATCAATTCAGAAACTCATAACAAATTTTCAAAATGTTCTCCTCTTGCTTCCACTCAGCCATGCATTGGTCGGAATTGAGTAATTTTTGCAACACCTGCTACCAAGGCTACAATATCGAACAGACGTTTCACTATGTTCTTTTATTAATAACTAAAAAACTAAGGATTTTCGCACTTATGTTTATATGAATCTTTTTTGTTGTTTTGGTGTGAGGAACATGCCCCCAAAGTTTGGCAAAGTATTTCTGAAACACTCTGTAGAAGATTGGCCAAGTTCAGTAATACCCTCAGCCTAGAGGAAGTGGATAATAGTGATCGCATAAGCTTCAAGAACTGTAAAAATTGTACTGTTAATATTAATTGTTCTAAATAAAGATTTTGTAAGTTTTAAAGAAAAAAAATTCGTTTCTTTTGTTTGTATAACCATCGCCGGCTGCTATATACTTTGCAAGCAGCCTGTGTTAAATAACGAACCTAGCGTAGTGCATGATTTTTCCACTAAAGCGCTGAGAGAGTGATACTGTGTGCCAGGGGGTAGAGAGAAGGAATTTCAGTGTGCTATTGTGGAATTTGTGTGCTGTGTCATCGGCTGTGTTTATGTTAATAGTATTGTGTTTATTGGAATGTGCAAGTTATGGAGTGCGTGAATTTAACACACTGTTAAACTCTGAACAGAAGGTAAGTTACATCCTATAATAATATTATTTATCAGTGAATGTAGCAATTGGTGATGCCACATACCATGTAACTGTTCTTTTCCCACGTTTATTTTCTCATAACATACAGTATAACAATATATCTTCGAATTAAACGTATCTCATAACGTCAATATATTTTAAGAGAGTTGCATATAGGCTATTTTATTGTAAAAATAGCTGAAATATTTCCCTCTCATTATTTATAGGTTTTATAAAAATTCTACAATGGTTTATTGTTGCGTCCCTTTAAAAGTGACAGTAGAAAAGCTAAAGGGGTCTCATTCAGGAGTTCCCTAGCCAAGATGAACTTAAAAAGAAAATTGGCTTAAAGCAGTATCAAGAGCAGATTTTACTCCCAATTTTAATTTACGTTAATCAGTAGTATGCGGTCTTCATTTCCGTGAGACAGATTATTATCGTTCTGGATTAAAAACGAAACAGTTGCTAAAGAATGTGATTCCCTCAGTTTTTGCATCTTATCCGTCTTACAAAATTTCAGAATACAAACAAGAAAGGAGGCAAATAACAAAACACCCCATCTTGCCCCCTAACAATAAAAGTAAAAGTAGTTCAATCACTTTGAATGACCCTGACATTTTTGGAAATAAAGCAGACACTGGTTCTCATAAAAATCTTTGTTGTATCGGTATTCAGACGGAAGGTCATATGGATGACAAATTCCTCCAAGCACTGAAAGAGAAAAATAAATTAAAACTTAAATTGCGGCGCGTGAATAATAAGATTCGTCAGTTAGAAAGACAATTCCAACAAACACAAGATAAATTGAAAAATTTCTATAACTATTACCATTCGTTTTCGCGAATAATTATAAGTAATGAAAATAACTCTTCCGATGCGAATTCTAGTTTCCTTTTGCTTCAATTTGAGAAAAAGTCGCCCAGATGGACAGATCCACCATCAAACAATGCATAATCTGCGACTTTATATCTCCCAAAGGATATCGGCGTGTTAGGGACATTATTTTGAAACCGCCGTCGAAAACACTGTATCCTGATATTTAGGCAACATGTTGTGAAACTAGAGTTACAGATCTCGTGAAAGAAAGGTTAATCACTGAATGTCAACGACTGAATCAAGCTGAGCGAGTTTGTTCATTAATAGTCGATGTGATGGCAAAAAAACAGCAACTGCAGTATGACAAAGAATTGGACACAGTTTTCGGGCAAAAGAACTTCAGAATAAAGCAATGTAGAAAGTTATGCCAGTATACTCATCGAAAAAAAAATACAATTATGACATTTTAGCTAATAATCTACTTTGTTTTTTTATTTGTGGCATTTCTCCAAAATGCAAAATACCAGCTGCCTACTTTTTTACAAAGAGGATTTGTGGTAAAGAGCTGCATAAATGTACTCTTTCTGTTATAAAGGAAGTGGAAGCCTGTGGATTTGCCATATTACATTTGGTTTCTCACAATCACAAAACCAATGTAAATATCCAGTGCGACATTTTAAAAAATGTGAGGAATATCTTCGTAGAAAAAAACAATGCCTGATGGTGATGAAATAAGTGAAAGATCTGTATGAGTTGCAGTCAACTCAGGTACTTAAACCTATTCCATTCCGCACTCGTAAGCATGTAACCTAGAGAAAATGAACGTAAAACGTGGAAAATATATTTTTTCTTCTTCTGTAATTACAGCCCTTGAATATCTTAAAGAACACTGTGGACAAGAAAAGGCATACACTTTTAAAGATTGCGGAGGAACAATTCACTTAATGAAAACCATTCAGAAGTGGTTTAATATCCATGGTATATGTAGCTTTAACAATCAGCTCGGTAAGAACAAAGTTCATTTTTTTGTGTCACAGATGAAAGATTAATCTGGCTAGAAAATTATTTACCAGCATATCTTAGGAAAATAAAGAAAGAAAGTGAAGAACGTGTCTCACGCTTCTTAAGCAATGAGGCATACGAAGCAATTCTTTTAACTTCGGTTTCAACTGCGAAATGCATCAGATATCTGTTCTCAGCAGGGTTTCACTTTGTAGTAACAAGATGCTTCAACAGTGATTCTATTGAAATGTTTTTCAGTAAGTTAAGAAGAATTTCAGGTAATAATGATCTGTTGGATTCAAGGGCTGTAATATTCGCCTTGAACAGAATACTCAAGATTACATCCCCCTCTTGAATTGAAACTCAACGTAGCATTATAACAGCTACAAGCGCAACTTCAACCCAAGCTCTTGTAAATTTTCCAGATGCTGCACAGTGTGCAATTTTCCTGATGTAGGCAGACAAAAATCAAATTTCGACTTGTTTAGTTAGGCATAGGTGAATATGAATTCGTGTTCTTTAATATTTGAAGAATGTTGTGAGTAATAGCCTTTACTGATTTATCAACGGAAAACTATATTTAGAAGGGTATAAACTTTGAGTTCTTCCTAACACTTCTAGCTCCAGTTCTGTTGTAGAGAGAGAGGCTCACTATGTGGGCGAAAAAGAGCCAATTGTTAGTGATTTATTGTGCTCTGAAACATGGAATTTGTTCATATAGGTACGTTCTTACTAATGTAACTTCAATTACAAGTTTATAAAGTATTTTCCTTCTTACAGTGAGGTTTAATTATTGCAATTGAAAAAATTATGTTTTTAAAGTTCTCCAAATATAATGTGAGTTTTAGTATAGCCGGCCACGTCCGGTTACGACCATTCTTTTATCATTTAATACAGCATTATTTAGAGTGTTGAATCCTTGTTTTAAAGTTTGCGTGTTCTTGCGCATTTATCAATAATTAATTGTTTTCAGTGATGGGGCGTACGTAATTGTTCCATGTTTGGCTTAAAGCAGAAAAGAATCATTGACTAAGGAAGTTTTTAATCACTGTGAGAGTGTTTTAGGCCTTCAATATTATTCACATGATATGGAATATCTGTTTAAAAATACATTGGACACATTTTTTATCTAACCTTAACAAACGCACAGTGAATCAGAACACAAATCATTAGCTGGACAAAATTAATAACTTCTCTGCAGTCTAAAGGATTGTTATGAAACTTTATACCAGGGGCTTATTTTGCGGGCTACCGGGGCTACCGGCGGTAGCCCAAGGAAATTACAAAAGAAAAAGTTTATGATATAACATAATGTAATAATTTTGTATTATTAGTTTTACCATAGTAATTAAAATTAAAGTAATTGTTAGATATATTTTGTGTAATAATAGGGTCAGCGGTAGCCCAAACCCTTTAACCAGTATACGCCACTGCTTTATACATGATTTACAGGTGCACGTATGATTTGTGTACAAACTCTGATTATGTTCGCACAAGAAAAACTACCCCTTTATAGTGAGTGCATTTAGACAGAATTAATAACTTCTCTCCTATTTAAAAGATTTTTATGATACATTGTACGGAAGTTACAGGTAGCATATATTTCTTCTGCACAAACTATATTTACGGTTCCATAAGTGGAACTACTCCTTTTAGAGACGCATTTAAACAAAATTAATAAATTCTCTCCTCTCTAACAGATTTTTACGAAACTTTATACAGAAGTTTCACGTGCAATATATATGTTTTGTCTACAAAGTCTGATTATGTTTTATAAAAGGAATTGCCTCTTTATAGTGGTGTATTTAGACGAAATTAACAACTTCTCTCCTATATAATATATTTTTATGCAACTTTGTACAACTACTAGGCCTACAGGCAGCATACAGATGTAATCAGAATTTGTACACAAAAAATATATGCTACCTGTAACTCCTATACAAAGTTTCATAAAATCTGTTATGTAGGACGGAAGTTAATCTTGTGTAAATGCACCCCCTGTAAAGTGGAACTTTCTCTTTTGGAACTGTAAATATAGTTCATATACAAAAAAATATATCCTACTTGTAACTTCCGTACAATTTTTCATAAAAATTTGTTAGATAGGAGAGAGTGCCCTGAGTGCGCCATAGGAGACCTGGTAATGTTTAATTAATAATTTATAACTTCATATTTATATTTACATACATTTGTATTTATAATGTGTTACTTCTACCATAATTTTATTAGGCCTATACTATTTTTAATGCACGTCCATTTTCAACACCGTCTTGCTTGTATTGTCGGACCATCGGATCTGTGTCCCCGTAAGATATGCGAACTGAACCCTAATTCCTTCTCAGCCTCGGTAATTCATTTCTCTCCCTGCATTCCTATCTCTCCCCCTTTCTCTTCCCCACTATTCACAATGTCGAGCCTTCTTGCGGGACAGTTTATTTGCACTTTCAGTCCAGTGTTGTCAACTCAACATGAACACTGTAGCACGGAGTGGCGAAAGAAATATTAATAAGCAAGTAATACGTAATAGCATTTTGCAATGAAGAGAAACAAACAGGTCAATATCTGTTTCCTATAAATCAGGCAACGAAAAGAGCAGCTGCGATCACAGGTGAGGCTTATTTAATTTCAATTAATTACTTATTAAAATTACCTACTTAACTAATACTAAATAATACAACATTTTTATGTAATTTATATAGGCAGGTCAAAGCTCCTAATAAAGCAGAGGCGGTTTTTCGGGTGAAGATCGTGAAGCGGCACTTCACCTATTTACTAAACGCAGCTTCACTTATTTAGAAGTATTTTAATATTTTATTTTATTTCACTTCATTTTTGTCTTTTACGTTCTGCGTTGTGAGTCCTGCACTTAAGTATTCTGCATTATGGAACGCTAGTCCCATTGTCACTACTGGTTGGCGCAGAGAGAGGAAGGGTGACAATTGCAGCTATATCCAACTTTCAGAGGTAGAGCTTCTCAATTTGTGGATTTGTTTACGGGTAACCATGGCAACGAACTCTTGTAGAGCCTGTTTGCGAGGGTACTTGAATTGCTAATAAAACATTTCTCTTGTAGCTGCAAACATCCTTATAGCCTCCTGGCTTGGCTCTTTTGAAAGGAAACTAACGGCACGCGAGTACAATGAGATCAAATTCCTTGTCTTTCACGCTGTTCACGCTTCTTTGTACCTGTTAATTTCAGTTTGTGAGACGTGTGAATAGGGTGAGATCATGAGAGAGAGAGAGAGAGAGAGAGACTGTGCAGGAGATGAAAAGCTAGAATCGCCAGGGAAGAACAGACCAAGGGAACCTAATTCTTGTAGATGAAAGAAGTTCCAAGATTGAAGGAACTACTGAAGGTTGCGAGAGAAGCAATAATTTCCAAAGTTGGACAGAAAAACTACGGAAAGTGATTCGAAACATGGGATTTAGGTTTAAAAAATATAGAAATACAAGATGAAGTTTGATTGAAAGAAGTGATATTGTAGCATGGAGGATCAGTTATTTATGACACCGTTTGACAGAAGTTTGGCAACATCCCTATTCGGCAAGGTTCGTGGCCTGCTGTTTGACGTGGTGGGAGGAAAGTGGGTGGAATGGAGTGAGTACAGGCGTTAACTTTTCCAAGAACGACGACAGCGCTGAAGGGGCACAGATCCGATGGTCCGACAATACTGTACCGTGTGTTACCACGCTCAGAAATGTTACGCGCGATTGAACTACTAATAATATATCAGAAACGATCATGTGCGTTTATTGATACGAAGTACCATTCTAAGAGCGTGCCAAGTTTAGTAATGATAAAGGAGTTAGATTAGTGAACTTTGCCACATCAAAAAATTTAATTATCAAAAGTACAACATTCCTCCATATGGATATACATAAATATACTTGGATTTCTCCAGATGGAATGACCCACAACCAGATAGACCACATCTTGATAGATAAACAAACACATACTAAGTTAGTATAGTAGACATTCGAACCCTGAGGGGCAGACTGTAATTCTGATCATTATTTGACAATTGGAGAATTAAGAGAAAGACTATCAATAGCCAAGTGAGTAGAGCAACAAGTTAATATTAGAAGATTTTATATTCCGAAATTAAAGGACGAGGAAACTAAGTAAGATTATCAGGTCGACATTTCAAGTAGGTTTGTCGCTTTAGCAAGTTCCGACGAAGTTGAATTATAGGCCTATGTTAATAACATGTGGGTAAATATTCGAGATATCAAAATTGCAGCTGAGCAGAGCATAGGTTATTATGAAACTAAGAAGAAGAAACGTTGGTTTGATGAAAATTGTTGCATGGTACTAGGAAGAAGGAAACAGGCAAAATTGAAATTCTTACAGGACCCAGTTAAGGGGAATGGAGATAATTATTTCAATGAAAGACGAAAAGCAAGTCGTATGCTTAGGAATAAAAACAGAGATTACCGGTACTTGAAGGAAAAACTGAATGATGTGGAAACAAATAGTAAGAATAAAAACATTAGAGATTTATATAAGAGGCTAAAGAAATATAAGAACAGATATCAGGCAAAGGTAATCGTAATCAAGGATGAGAATGGAGACTTGCTTGCAGACTTTCATTCAATCTTGAACAGATGGAAAAACTATTTTGGACAACTACATAGGCCAAATAGAAATGATCGGGACGAAATTCAATTAATACAAACTTCTGAGCCATTTATACCTGAACCCACACTTTCTGAAGTCGAAATTGCGACAGAAAATCTGAAAAAGTACAAATCTCCAGGTATCGATCAAATTCCACCAGAATTAATAGAAGAGGTAGAAGCGCATTATCTAGCGAAATTTGTAAGCTTGTACTTGCTATTTGGGAAAAGGAAATTGTACCAGAACAATGGAGTCCATAATTGTACCTATCTTTAAGAAGGGGAACAAAACTAACTGTAGTAACTTTCGAGGAATATCACTTTTGTTCATGTACGATATTTTGTCCAATATTCTTTTGAGATTATTAACTCCATAATGTATATGAAATTATTGTGGATCATGAGTGTGGTTTTAGGCGTAATAGATCGATTATTCATAAGATTTTTGTATTCGACAGATACAGGAGAAAAATGGGAGTATAAGGGTAAAGTACATCAGTTATGAATATATTGCAAAAGGCATATGACTTGGTTAAGAGAGAAGTTTTATATGATACTCTTATTGAATTTGGTATTCCCAAGAAACTAGTTCGATTAATTAAGATGTGTCTCAGTGAAACCTACACCAGAGTCCATATACTTAGGTCAGTTCCTGTCAGATGTTTTTACAATTCACTGTGGGCTAAAGGAAGGAGATACACTATCACCTTTACTTTTTAACTTTGCTCTAGAGTATGCCATTAGGAAAGTCGAAGATAACGGAGATGGTTTTGGAATTGGTTTACATCAGCTGCTTGTCTATGCGAATGACGTGAATGTGTTAGAAGAAAATCCACAAACTGGTAAGAAAAATACGGGAATTTTACTTCAAGCAAGTAAAGAGATAGGTTTGGAAATAAATCTCGAAAAGACAAAGTATATGATTATGCATCGTGACCAGATTATTGTAAGAAATGGGAATGTAAAAATAGGAAATTTATCCTTTGAAGAGGTGGGAAAATTCAAATATCCTTGAGCAACAGTAACAAATATAAATGACTCTCGGGAGGAAATTAAATGCAGAATAAATATGTGAAATGCCTGTTATTATTCGTTGGAGAAGCTTTCATCATCCAGTCTGTTCTCAAAAAGTTAAGGAAAATATTTGGGGCTAAGAGGGATGAAGTTACAGGAGAATGCAGAAAGTTACACAACACAGAACTGCAAGCATTGTATTCTTCATTAGACATAATTAGGGACATTAAATCCAGACGTTTGGGATTAGCAGGGCATATAGCACGTATGGGCGATTCCAGAAATGCATATAGAGTGTTAGTTGGGAGGCTGGAGGGAAAAAGACCTTAGGAGGGGACGAGACGTAGATAGGAGAATAATATAAAATGGATTTGAGGGAGGTGGGATATGATAGTAGAGACTGCATTAATCTTGCTCAGGATAGGGACTGGTGGTGGGCTTATGTGAGAGCAGGAGTGAACATCCAGGTTCTTTAAAAGCCGTAAGTAAGTAAGTATTGAAATGTTACTGGAATGCAAGGTTGAAACTAAATTATATCGGCAGATTGTGTCTTGTGTTGAATGGTTCACTCATTCCTAGATACATATGGACGTCCACACCTGTGGAGTAACGGTCAGCGCGTCTGGCCACAAAACCAGGTGGCCCAGGTTCGAGTCCCGGTCGGGCAAGTTACCTGGTTGAGGTTTTTTCTGGGGTTTTCCCTCAACCCAATACGAGCAAATGCTGGGTAATTTTTGGTGCTGGACCCTGGATTCATTTCACCGGCATTATCACCTTCATTTCATTCAGACGCTAAATAACCTGAGATGTTGATATAGCGTCATAAAATAACCAAATAAAATTTAAAAAATACGTATGGACTAGTTTAAATTCATAATGATGTAAGCGTGTTTGTCACTATGGAAGCAACGAAAGCTTTTAAATATTCTCAATTTGCAGCTAATTATTGCATTTGGAAATTATGATTACAATTCAAACTTAGGCCTAATAAATGTAGGCTGTTCTCTTTTGCATACATTTCTTATTATTGAAGTTAATTAACCACAATACGATGTTGTGCAATGTTTGAAGCCACCCGCTTTTCATATATGACAGTAGGGTTGCTAGATATCCCAACTTGGCAGGACGTGTCCCTTAAGAATCCCTTATCCCACTTCAAATCGAGGCGGGATCCAAAAAGTTCCTCTATTAGAAAATTAATATGACCTGTATAATTTTGTAATTAGGCCTACCCACCTAATAACTATTTCCGTCTAAGTAAATAAATATATTAATTTTAAATTAATTTACACAACAATGCAGAAAGATAAGTTTTTTAAAGAGTGGTGCAAGTAAACAAGCAGACGATGTGATTAAGGTGGAACTAAACTTTCTATATCACTGTATCAAACATTTTCATAATTGTCATCTGATTGTATAGGATTTATAGTTCATACATTTTTAGAATACGCATGAGTTCAGTCAATACTCGTCCAGTATTACTGCTCTGTTGCCAACCTGCTAGTGAGAGGGAGAGGAAGACAAAGAGAATTCGTTACGTGTCGAATATACAATTAATGCATATCCATGTCGCACTTCTATCATACATCAAATTGTCCTATACAACCTCCGCCTCTCCCCATCTCGTATGTCTTCTGAAAGCAATTGAACTGTATTCCAAGATTTTAAGATAGCCAGTAAATACAGTTGTGAGAGAACAAAGATGACAAAAATAGTTTAAACTGTCTCATGACAATTTTCAGTAGTAATGGCACAGTACTTAAGGATGTCAAAAATGGAAGATGTTTGGCGTTCACACAGTTGCATAAATAAAGGGACATTAAGAATCCTTTTACTAGGAGTTTAGCGACTGAGTGGCCGCTACTAAAATCGTCGCCTGCCCAGTACTTGCTCACCTCGCCCAAAGCACGCCCGATTCCTGCTCGTCTATGCTCTATGCAGTATCAAAATCAATAAGCATCACAATTTAATTAGAGATAACCTCAATGTGCAGTTCACAATGTGAAATACACGGTTCCACGAGTTCAACAGATTCTACGACGATCGAGTAAGCCGTGACTAAGAAAACTGTCGACTGCTGTATCGACTTAAAAAAATTAATAACAGCAAAATTAAATTAAAATATAAATGACAATAGAATTACAAAATCCAGATTTTTTCATCAATACACCTAAGAATTGTTAAATAGAACTTCCTTCGTTCTAATATTTTCGTCATTAGGAAATGACTAATTTTTTATTTCGAATTTTGAACTTTACTGTATAATTAACACTCCTGACATAAAATGTTCAACCCCTAACGGTACTACAACCCGTTATTCTTTTTTTTCTTATACCATGCAGGCGCGTTGCCGAAGGGGGCTTAGAGGACTTCAGCCCCCCCCCCCCGCCAGTGGACTACAGCATAGATTACATAAAATGCCAATTCAACACTTTAAAATAAAAATACTTTGTATTTACTTTCATAGTTTACAGTATGTCAGTAAATGGCCAATACATTACCCAAAAACATTTACCTACAATACTATCCAACTTCTTTAAATTCATTAAACAGGTACTGTTAGAAGATGTGTAATTGGTCTGTGACCCAAGCCCACACCCATTAATATTTTATTCAGAACCATTGAAAATGTTAAAAAATGGCCTTTTATATTTGCCAGATCAGTATTGCTCATTTGAAGTTGTTGAGTTCTTGAAAATATATGGATCAAAAGATAGCAGAGCAGTTAATGTTTTAATTGATAAGGGTAAGTCAGCAATAATCGAGGCAAACAGAGAAAGATAGATTCCAATAATGAAAATAACACTGTTCTCTTCCCAGCATTTATTCACCACTAAGAAGCCATCAAGACAACGAGCCATTCAATGTTATTAGCTCAGTCGAGCCACTTCTATCAGGCACTCAGAGTGTTTTTCGAGGTCTTCTAGTGTTTATAATAGATGCAGGAAATAAAAATGTACAGAATTAATTTGAGACAGCAAGCTTCAATTGTACTATGAAAAGCCCTACTACAAAATGAATTAATTTTATCTATAGGGATGTTACTCGCACGATCATAATCAAAGACATTAATGATGCGAAATATTTTTCACTTTTATGTGATGAAACCAGAGATGTCAGAAGAACAGAGCAGATGATATTGAATGAGATATGTGAATATGACGACCTTTGTTATGAGACAAGAATACAATGTCAGTGACCTCGACAAAATGTAGAAATGAAATAATTTTGAGGAATTTATTGAAGATCTTGAGTCTAAACTACAATTATGTTCGTGAACAAAGATATGATGAAAGTTTGAATATGTCAGGGAAGTTTGATGGCTTGCAGACTATCATCTTAAAAGATCAACCACTGTCCCCCTGCACACATTCTTTTAATTCTTCATTCAACCTGTGTATTTCTAAACCTGCAATGTGCCATATATAAACAAGATGGGTTCAGTTTCTATATTTTCATCTGCATCGCCCAAGAGAGTGATTGTACTTAACACAATTTATTTCTAAAGCTGATACACTCTCTCCATCGAAAGAGACAACTAAACTTATTGTATGCTACAAATTGGGTTGATAGTCACGAATCTTTCATTCATTACTAAGGTCAGCGTTTGGTCACCGAGTGAAGAAAACAGGTTAGCTGTAATATACGGCAGTGTTTCCCAATTCGTGGTCTGCAGACCCCTGGGAGTCCGTGGTACAAATTTTAGGATGTCCATGGCGTTATTTATATCCTATAATAGCCTATATAACACACAAAATTTTGCAAAGAATTGCAGCAAAATTTTTCCTCTGGATAATCAGTGCACTTCTGTATGCAAAAGTGATGATGTACGACTATTTCTGAATGATACTAAATGTCCATGTGATCAGTTGAATAACTTCTCTTGGTTGTCTATTGCAGCCTAGATATTTTTGTATACATGAACACACTCAGTATGAGTCTTCAAGGTTAGTGGTATGAATATTTTTGATGTTGGAGACATGATTGAGGCAGAAATTATAATAATATGGCTATGGGCAAGCCGAGTGGTATCTCAGCACTTTCTCATTTCTGAAGTCCACTGATGAATTGCCACAAGTTCAACATGTCATTTTTGAGCATCTGAATGGTTTTTCAACTAGCTTCAGAGATTACTTCCCTCCTTCAGATTCTGAAAATTCATGGTTAAGAAATCCTTTCGTGTATGGTGTGGTACAATTAAAAGCTCTGTCTGAGGAAGAGCAAGATGAACTTGTTGATGTTACTTATAATGGCTCATTAAAAATATTTTTCAAAGAATGTACACTTGATCAGTTATGGGTGAAGATATTTTCTGAGTATAAGAAAATAATTGAAAAGCATTGAAACACCTAGCTCGATTTTGTAGCACATATCTTTGTCAACAAACATTTTCAATACTCTGTTTCCTGAAAAACAAACACAGAAATTGCCTCGAAGTAGAACCTGATTAAGGCTAAAAGCAGGGAATATTAACCAAACGTGAAAGAATTGTCTGAAACAGAAAGAGGTGTGATTTTTCCCATGATATCTAGTTTCAGGTATAGAGATTGTTAAAAAAAATATATCCAATATGTAGGAGGTCCTACTATGCATCAAAACAAGAAAATATTGTCTAATAAACATGGGTCCTACAACACATACTTTCTGAGATCTGAACACTTGTTCTTAGGAGGTGCTCAATGTGACGTCCATTCATGGCAATGCATTTCTCTGCCCTTCGATGTAAGGAATCACGGACTCTTTGAAATTTGTTTTAATACGTTAATAAGAAAGGATCCCTAGTTAATCTCTGTTGTAACATGTATGGCCCTATTAATTTATCACCAAGAACACTTGCCCATAAGTTGATTGAGAATCGGTCTGATGCCTTGTTTCTTCAACTGTATGAGAATTTTCATCGCCTATATATGCTGATTACGAAAATTCACAACATCATCTCTGTTGAACCCCGCTCATATCCGCAACCAGACTTTTGTTTTCAATATTTCTTGCAACTTATCATTATTACATGCCAGGGGTGTCAACTACGGTATGATTATCTGATAGCCTGCTGTATTGTTAGGGCAGAGGAATGCATTGCCATGAATGGACGTCACACTGAGCATCTCCTATGAACAAGTGTTCATATCTCAGACAGTATGTGTTGTAGGACCCATGTTTATTAGACATTATTTTCTTGTTTTTATGCATACTATCACCTACTAAAATATTGGATACTTTTTAAACACCTTGTATACTGTATGTTCAATTTAATTGTTGTTAAAATTAATACCTACCAATATCTCTCAACTACTACTTCTACGCAGATGACAAAATTTAAAGATGTGGGGGTCCGTAGCTTGCCTTAAAAAAAAAAAGGGGGGGGAGTCCACAACTCTGATGTGATTGGGAATCACTGTTATAGGGTATAGATGATGCCACACGCATATGGGATGTTCGGTATAGTCAGCGCAGAAGGTAGGAGTATAAAAGTATCAATGGTAACATTGATAGGTGTCGATTTCCACATCATAAAGACACAACCCTCGCCTGACTCGATTACAAATTAGTAAAAGTTTGCATGTTTTGGTGGATGAGGATCATGCACACATTTTATAGATGCTCCTGTAACTTCTTGTGAAGTTCAAATAATGTTTCCAAAAGTACTATCATTGCTTATCCTAAAGAAAGAGAAAATTTTCGTTTGAAGATTTAAAAATGTATGTACATAGTCATTCATTCTAGGTTTAATGTTTTTAGAAAGGGCTGCTGAATATCTCAGTCATACAGATTATTGTCTTTATGTTTTAACAGAGATTGTAGCTTTTAATTGTTGTGAAAGTTCTGCAATAACAATTATAATTTATTATATAGGTCACTTTCTTTTTCAAAATCATGAACAATCATATGTTTTCTTATAATATAAACAATAATCCTTTCTGCAAGCAGTTTTTTTATATGAATACACTAACTTCTTTCGTGAGCTGACTGAACAAGTTTATACATGTCCAGTACCACTAGTTGGGTTCTTGTCACATCGTTCATTGCACAAAACAGTGCAGGCGTAGACATGTTCACTAACTTATAGTTCAGTGTGATCAAACACTGGGCTGTAGTCATTACATTTTTCAGGAACTGTTTCCTTATATTGTGACTATTCTTGTAGAACTAGAGCATGACCATGGTGCTGATACTGCAAGCATAGCTGCATGTTTCAGTTCTGTGATCACACGAGATGATTTTGATTGCATTAGAACTTGTTCACTGCTTCTCCAACCCACTGCAAATAAGGAAGAATCTACAAAGCCCAAGTCAAGATCTTTGAGCTGCTATTTCAAAATGTTGAAACATTAATAAATATTTGGGATTCTTTTATTATAGGATATCGCTTAATTTTCGTCAAGTTTGACAAACGATGACGTCACAACAAGGCGGTAGTTACGTCACAACGCAGTGACGTCACAACATGGCCAACGTAAACCAACACTACGAGTAAATAAAACTATCTAAAAAGAATAATCACACAAATTGACGATATCCCATTCTGGAACAGAGCCCATCCGCTCTAATCCAAAATAGGATATCAGCAAAACAATTTCACAACATCCCATTCTGGAATACAACCCATCCGCTCTTATTCAAAATAGGATATCATCAACACGATCGCATTATCTAAAAAGCAATAATCACACAAATTGACGATATCCCATTCTGGAACAGAGCCCATCCGCTCTTATCCAAAATAGGATATCAGCAAAACAATTTCACAATATCCCATTCTGGAACACAACCCATCTGCTCTTATTCAAAATAGGATATCATAAACACGATCCCATTATCTAAAAAGCAATAATCACACAAATTGACGATATCCCATTCTGGAATAGAGCCCACCTGCTCTTATCCAAAATAGGATATCAGCAAAACAATTTCACAACATTCCATTCTGGAATAGAACCCATCCGCTCTTATTCAAAATAGGATATCATAAACACGATCCCATTATCTAAAAAGCAATAATCACACAAATTGACGATATCCCATTCTGGAACAGAGCCCATCCGCTCTTATACAAAATAGGATATCAGCAAAACAATTTCACAACAGCGCTGGCCTTCTATGTCCAAGGTTGCGGGTTCGATCCCGGGCCAGGTCGATGGCATTTAAGTGTGCTTAAATGCGACAGGCTCATGTCAGTAGATTTACTGGCATGTAAAAGAACTCCTGCGGGACAAAATTCCGGCACATCCGGTGACGCTGATATAACCTATGCAGTTGCGAGCGTCGTTAAATAAAACATAACATTACAGGTAACATTAACAATTTCACATAATCCCATTCTGGAATACAACCCATCCGCTCATACAAAATAGGATATCAGCAAAACAATTTCACAACATCCCATTCTGGAATACAACCCATCCGCTCTTATTCAAAATAGGATATCATCAACACGATCCCATAGGTAAAATTTCGGCAATTCGACACTATACACGGCAGAGAAAACGCACTTATATCATTGAATTCACGGTATTCGACCTCATGTCACTGAGATATCACCTCAACTAACCCACTAACCTTCTCACATACGTCGACCTCATGTTACTGAGATATCGCCTCAACTAACCCACTAACCTTCTCACATACGTCGACCTCATGTCACTGAGATATCACCTCAACTAACCCTCTAACCTTCTCACATACGTAGATCTCATGCCACTGAGATATCACCTCAACTAACCCTCTAACCTTCTCACATACGTTGACCTCAGTCACTGAGATATCACCTCAACTAACCCACTAACCTTTTCACATACATCGACCACATGACATCACCCCATTCTCCAATCTAGCCAACATATATTCTCATAAACACACTACCGATATCATATAGTCATATGCTTCCCAATAAGCCGCTTCTGTATCAATTTATACCATACTAAAAATATGCAGCCAGCAAACTATTTGAGTGAATGTCGCAATAAATAACCCTCAGGATTGGTTTAGGCTGGTAGTATTTTATTGATCAAGTTGTCATAGAACTGAAATGCAGGTTAATTTTCTGAAGCATTGTCACTTGTACTAAATCCGTCTAAATTGGATAGACATGACCTTGTGAATAAAAGATTTACGACTATCAAACCACTTTGTAGCATGCAATGATTTCAGTTACCTTTTTCGGTGGGGAGAGAATGTCAGCTTTAGAAATAAGTGTTAAGTACAACCACTGTCCTGAGCGATGTTGACAAAAATATAGAAACTCAACCCAGTATTCCCATCATGTTGTTTATATATGGCGCAATGAAAGGCTTAGAAATGCACAGGTTGAATGAGGGATTAAAACAATGTGTGTAGGAGGACAGTGGCCAATCTTTTAAGATGAAAATGTCCAAGCCATCAAACTTCCCCGACATATTCGACCTTCCATCATATTCTTGTTCACGAACATCATTGTAGTTTAGACCTAAAATCTTCAATAAATTCCTACACAATTCTCTCATTTATACATAATGTCGATGTCATCGACATGGTAATTGAAAAAAACTTGTTCTTGTCTCATAACAGAGGTCGTCCTATTCACATACGGTATCTAATTCAATAACATCTGCTCTGTTGTGCCGACGTCTCTGGTTTCATCACATAAAACTGAAAAAATATTTTGCATATTAATGTCTTTGATTATGACTGTGAGAGTAACATCCCTATACATAAAATTAATTCTTTTGTATAGTAGGGCTTATCATGAAACAATTAAGGCTTGCTCTCTCAAAGTGATTCTGTACATCTTTATTTCCTGCATCTATTATAAATTTATGAGACCTTGAAAATCGTCCTGGGCCCTATTTCATAAAGGTAATAATTTAATACCATTACTAAAATGGTAATAGCATTAAGTAATATTATTACTGTTCTGTTTCATAAAAGTAATAGTTAATAATATTATTTATTGCTGTAAACGCTCATAATATTACTAAAATAAATAATAAAATTACTAAAGTGTTTCATAAAGCAGCAAAGATAATTAAATTTATTAATAATATGAACGTTAGTTCCATGACTGTATTTTAAGTAATAGTTTAATAATTTGTAAAAAGTAAATGCCAATGTAGGGTTAGATTTTGAAGATAAAACCGTGAAAACATTTGATATAGATAATTCTGACTCAAATAGTGATGAAGAGGGAGTGTTTGTCAGATGTCCAAGAAATTTTAGACAACGAATAACCTACAACCATGCAAGAAAGTTACGAATATAATGAATAATGAAAGGTTTCGCTTAAATTTTGAAACATTTGGATATGTCCTTCAAAGAATTGATAACTTGTTAGAACATCCCACAGAAAGGAATAAATCGTTAACTTCTCAGCAACAGCTACAAATTGCTCTGCATTGGTTGGGTAGTGGTGGACAATATCATTGTGTATCAGACATGCATGGAATTAAATTAAAACAGACTAAAATACAATTGCAGACAAAGAAAAATATTACGTACTTAACACAGTTCTGGTTCTCATGTTTGGCCATGTTGCGTTACGTACATAAATATAATCTTTATCACTCGTTACCAAGCCAATTGATACAGCAAAATCCCGCAATTCCATCCAAGCTTCTTTCTTAGAGTTTTTTTGTTACTGTTGGTAAAAACCCTCAAATAGTTGACCTTTCAATTCGTGAACTTTTCGCAAAAACTCTGTTTCTTCAAGTTATTTTCACGTCTTTTCCCCATTTTAAAAAGCATCAGAGACAAAATGAATGACTAACCAAGTCCCTCTCCATTCTTACAAATTGTCATAGACGCCAATGTAGATGGACAATGCTGAAATTGAAAGCTATCTTATCTAATTGAAAAAGAGGAACAATTGGAAAGGGTCAAACCTAAATTAAATTATAGCATAGAACTGTTAGAAAGTAATTACTGTATATTTTTCATTTTTTTTATGTTATTTGAATGATTGAACTTAACGTTTTTCCCCTCCTTTCTTGTCATTTTTTAAATTATAATAATTGTTCAGAAATATATGTCTATAGGACATTTACATCACAAAATACAGTAATATTAACTTTTGCTGTACCTATTGAAATGTTTTTTCAATGTATACTTGTGACAACCTGAATCTATATAGGTACTCTTGACTAATTAACATTGTGAAGATCTTGGTGAGCCAAGATCTTGTGCAGACATATATCAACAAGTGGATGTATTACAAAACATATGGACTACTTTAACCACCCCTATTGATAAACTAAAATTAACTTACGAGATTTATAAGTACCGTATCTACAATTCCACATCACAATCTCTAATAATTAGAACATATTTGCATTTTGTATAGTCGGGTAAATTCTTGAAAATACTACTTACAACATAATCAGCAATAAAAGCCCATTAAGACAATTTCAATATTTTTATTAATTTCGTCATAACATTAATCTTCTACAACATCCACACATTCAAACTCAAATACGAGTTATTGCATTTGTATTTATTTACTCTTGCACCAATAATTTTTTAAGCTTTTTTATGTAAGTAGGCCTACTTGCGCAGTATTCCGAACTATAACGGAACTTGAAATATCTTGCATAAGAAGCTTTATAGGGTCCACTAACCCTGTCGTTAACACTGTCCGTAAGGCTGCTACAATATTATCATCAAAAGTTTACACTGCTTAATATTTTCATACGGTACTTCTTTAGACAACGAGGTGCAAGTTTTACACACACACACACACACACACGCTTCTGTCACTGATACACTGTTTTTGGAGTTGCAAACTTTACAACAGCAGAGACGTGAACAATTAGGAATGATAAATATCTGTTCACAATATTTTAGATTTATCAAATTGTTTCTTTTACTCGTAAATCAACTGAATCAAATAACAAACAATAACTTCGAGTTGCAATGATTTACAATCTTATCTGAAATAAATGTCTCCCAAACCTTTACACATACTACGATTTACTCTGTTGTTGCTATTAAACATAGCACTTCAAAACTTATTTCATTCAACAACTGTTTAACAGAGGATAATATAAATAGCTGTAGAGTGCAGACCAACTAGGTTATGTTTGTCAGCCTTAACCTCAAATCATCTGGCTGCAAACGATACAAACACACTATAACCACTGTTTACCATACATGACCATTCGCAACCAAAGTCTGATAGAATGCGCTATTAAGAAATTAATAATATTACTGTACGTATTTTATGACTCGTGCAAAACGTTTATGAAACAGAATTTAGTCGGTTAATAAAATTATTTTCATGACTGTAATGCTATTACTTAATATTATTACTGTGTTTATGAAACAGGCCCCTGAGCAGCTGATAGAAGGTAGGCTGATAACTTTGAATGGATCATTGTCACGATGGCCTAAAATGAAGCTAAAATGAAGCCTAAGAGTAAAAAACCAAGGCGCTAAAACCACGGAGGGCGCTAAAATGAAGCTCAAGAGTAAAAAAACGAAGGCGCTAAAACCACGGAGGACGCTAAAATGAAGCCTAAGAATAAAAAACGAAGGCGCTAAAGTCACGGAGGGCGCTAAAATGAAGCCTGAGTAAAAAACGAAGGCACTAAAACCACGGAAGGCGCTAAAATGATGCCTAAGAATAAATGACAATGGAGTACGGGTGTACAAGACTCAATTTTTATTTACGCGCTTTATAATATTAAAAGGTATTGCAGTCCACGCATCTTATGAAATTAAGTTATTACATTTCTGGATTTAGAGCATTTGTTCTATAAAAACAACGTAAATATGTTAAATGCAGTGCATTATATTCTTCTAGGAAGATACGCATATTTGGGAATTGTTTTTCGATTGTTCGTAGGATTGTTTCATTGGAACCTGTAAGCAATGGCAATATCGATTGTGTCTCGGTTGGTATCGATTGCATGCTATTGTAATTGTAGACGTAGCAAGAATATACGAAAGTATGGCGGGTATTTTGGATGTCACTAAGTACAGATCACTAGTAAAATATTTTTCGGGAGAAGACAGAGATGTTATAATTGATTTACAGGGGAGTGGGTTATTGAAAGAGTGTGGAAGATGTAGCCGTTGTAGGAGGAAATGCATTTTGAGAAGAAATAGTCGTTACAAGGGCCATTATTGTTCTTACTGTGCAAGGTGCAAAATTTCTAGATCCCTTTCGATTGGAACGTTTTTTGAAAATTCACATATTAGTTTGGAAAGTGAATTTTAAATTATTTATTTATGGTCGAATGGTATTTCCGTAAAACAAGCTACGAATTTAACTACCTTGTCAAAAAAAAGTGTCATTCAATACTATTCATATTGTAGAAAAATTACATCTTGGAAAATAATTTCAGATCATGGAAGATTTCCTTTTGGTGGTCCTGAGTGCGTTGCACAAATTGATGAGAGCTGTCTAAGGAAAAGGAAATTCAATAGAGGGAGAATTGTGAGAGGAGAGTGGGTCGTTGGAATTTATGATACTACAGTACACAAAAGAGGGGGGTTATTGTTTTTGTTGTTAGGAGAAACAGGGAAAATATATTTCCTGTAATTCAAAATTTTATTCCCGGGACAACAATTTGGAGAGACGAGTGGAGAACGTATACTGGGTTAAATCAGATTGGTTATGCACACAATACAGTGAATCATTCGAGGAATTTCGTTGATCCGGTAACCGGAGTTTGCACTAACAGTGTAGAGGCGTAATGGTCTCGCCTAAAGAAGTTCTTGAGGCAGATCAACGTGTTATGGAGCAAGCTGGTAGCAGAACACTTAGATGAATTTATGTGGCGAGAAACATACTGCAGAGGCGCTGTCGCTTTTAATGTGTTTTTTCCATCAAGTTCGTGAGCGGTATCCCTTGTGAAGTACCGGTACTCCTATTAGGCCTACTTGCAGATGTGTACTAATCATCATCATAACTATAGTGGGGTTTGGTAATCTTTGTTTCTATTTCGCGTTGCTTTATTTTCTCTATCTCATTCTGGCAAGAGAGGAGGATATTGACAAGATTAGAGTGAGTTTGATGAGAACATAGATAAGCAACAGGAGACGACAGTGACAGGAGTAGAATGGGCTAGATAAAGGGATAGATAAGTGGCAGGAGACGAGAATTGTGACAAGGTTAGAGTGGGTTAGTTGAGGTGATAGATAAGTGACAGGAGACGAGAACTCTGACAAGGTTAGAGTGGGTTAGTTGAGGGGATAGATAAGTGACAGGAGACCGAGAACTGTGACATGGTTAGAGTGGGTTAGTTGAGGGGATAGATTAGTTGCAGGAGACGAGGACTGTGACAAGGTTAGAGTGGGTTAGTTGAGGGGATAGATAAGTGACTGGAGACCGAGAACTGTGACAAGGTTAAAGTGGGTTAATTGAGGGGTTAGATAAGTGACAGGAGACCAAGAACTGTGACAAGGTTAGAGTGGGTTAGTTGAGGGGATAAATTAGTTGCAGGAGACGAGGACTGTGACAAGGTTAGAGTGGGTTAGTTGAGGGGATAGATAAGTGACAGGAGACCAAGAACTGTGACAAGGTTAGGGTGGGTTAGTTGAGGGGATAGATTAGTTGCAGGAGACGAGGACTGTGACAAGGTTAGAGTGGGTTAGTTGAGGGGATAGATTAGTTGCAGGAGACGAGAACTGTGACAAGGATAGAGTGGGTTAGTTGAGGGGATAGATAATTGACAGGAGACCGAGAACTGTGACATGGTTAGAGTGGGTTAGTTAAGGGGATAGATTAGTTGCAGGAGACGAGGACTGTGACAAGGTTAGAGTGGGTTCGTTGAGGGGATAGATAATTGACAGGAGACCAAGAACTGTGACAAGGTTAGAGTGGGTTACTTGAGGGGATAGATAAGTGACAGGAGACCAAGAACTGTGACAAGGTTAGAGTGGGTTAGTTGAGGGGATAAATTAGTTGCAGGAGACGAGGACTGTGACAAGGTTAGAGTGGGTTAGTTGAGGGGATAGATAAGTGACAGGAGACCGAGAACTGTGACATGGTTAGAGTGGGTTAGTTGAGGGGATAGATTAGTTGCAGGAGACGAGGACTGTGACAAGGTTAGAGTGGGTTAGTTGAGGGGATAGATAAGTGACAGGAGACCGAGAACTGTGACAAGGTTAAAGTGGGTTAATTGAGGGGTTAGATTAGTTGCAGGGGACGAGGACTGTGACAAGGTTAGAGTGGGTTAGTTGAGGGGATAGATAAGTGACAGGAGACCAAGAACTGTGACAAGGTTAGAGTGGGTTAGTTGAGGGGATAGATTAGTTGCAGGAGACGAGGACTGTGACAAGGTTAGAGTGGGTTAGTTGAGGGGATAGATTAGTTGCAGGAGACGAGAACTGTGACAAGGATAGAGTGGGTTAGTTGAGGGGATAGATAATTGACAGGAGACCGAGAACTGTGACATGGTTAGAGTGGGTTAGTTAAGGGGATAGATTAGTTGCAGGAGACGAGGACTGTGACAAGGTTAGAGTGGGTTCGTTGAGGGGATAGATAATTGACAGGAGACCAAGAACTGTGACAAGGTTAGAGTGGGTTACTTGAGGGGATAGATAAGTGACAGGAGACCAAGAACTGTGACAAGGTTAGAGTGGGTTAGTTGAGGGGATAGATTAGTTGCAGGAGACGAGGACTGTGACAAGGTTAGAGTGGGTTAGTTGAGGGGATAGATTAGTTGCAGGAGACGAGGACTGTGACAAGGATAGAGTGGGTTAGTTGAGGGGATAGATAAGTGACAGGAGACCGAGAACTGTGATAAGATTAGAGTGGGTTAGCTGAGGGGATAGATTAGTTGCAGGAGACGAGGATTGTGACAAGGTTAGAGTGGGTTAGTTGAGGGGATAGATAAGTGACAGGAGACGAGGACTGTGACAAGGTTAGAGTGGGTTAGTTGAGGGGATAGATAAGTGACAGGAGACCGAGAACTGTGACAAGGTTAGAGTGGGTTAGTTGACGTGATAGATAAGTGACAGGAGACGAGAACTGTGACAAGGTTAGAGTGGGTTATTTGAGGGGATAGATAAGTGACAGGAAACCAAGAACTATGACAAGGTTAGAGTGGGTTAGTTGAGGGGATAGATAGTGACAGGAGACCGAGAACTGTGACAAGGTTAGAGTAGGTTAGTTGAGGGGATAGATAAGTGACAGGAGACTGAGAACTGTGACAAGGTTAGAGTGGGTTAGTTGAGGGGATAGATAAGTGACAGGAGACGAGGACTGTGACAAGGTTAGAGTGGGTTAGTTGAGGGGATAGATAAGTGACAGGAGACCGAGAACTGTGATAAGGTTGGAGTGGGTTAGTTGAGGGAATAGATTAGTTGCAGGAGACGAGGACTGTGACAAGGTTAGAGTGGGTTAGTTGAGGGGATAGATAAGTGACAGGAGACGAGGACTGTGACAAGGTTAGAGTGGGTTAGTTGAGGGCATAGATAAGTGACAGGAGACCGAGAACTGTGACAAGGTTAGAGTGGGTTAGTTGACGTGATAGATAAGTGACAGGAGACGAGAACTGTGACAAGGTTAGAGTGGGTTATTTGAGGGGATAGATAAGTGACAGGAGACCAAGAACTGTGACAAGGTTAGAGTGGGTTAGTTGACGTGATAGATAAGTGACAGTAGACGAGAACTTACAAGGTTAGAATGAGTCAGTTGAGGGGATAGATAAGTGACTGGAGACGAGAACTGTGACAAGGTTAGAGTGGGTTAGTTGAGGGGATAGATAAGTGACAGGAGACGAGAACTGTGACAAGGTTAGAGTGGGTTAGTTGAGGGGATAGATAAGTGACAGGAGACCGAGAACTGTGACAAGGTTGGAGTGGGTTAGTTGAGGGAATAGATTAGTTGCAGGAGACGAGGACTGTGACAAGGTTAGAGTGGGTTAGTTGATGGTATAGATAAGTGACAGAATACCGAGAACTGTGACAAGGTTAGAGTGGGTTAGTTGAGGGGATAGATTAGTTGCAGGAGACCGAGAACTGTGACAAGGTTAGAGTGGGTTAGTTGAGGGGATAGATAAGTGACAGGAGACCAAGAACTGTGACAAGGTTAGAGTGGGTTAGTTGAGGGGATAGATAAGTGACAGGAGACGAGGACTGTGACAAGGTTAGAGTGGGTTAGTTGAGGGGATAGATTAGTTGCAGGAGACGAGGACTGTGACAAGTTTAGAGTGGGTTAGTTGAGGGGATAGATTTAGTTGCAGGAGACGAGGACTGTGACAAGGTTAGAGTGGGTTAGTTGAGGGGATAGATTAGTTGCAGGAGACGAGGACTGTGACAAGGTTAGAGTGGGTTAGTTGAGGGGATAGATTAGTTGCAGGAGACGAGGACTGTGACAAGGTTAGAGTGGGTTAGTTGAGGAGATAGATTAGTTGCAGGAGACGAGGACTGTGACAAGGTTAGAGTGGGTTAGTTGAGGGGATAGATTAGTTGCAGGAGACGAGGACTGTGACAAGGTTAGAGTGGGTTAGTTGAGGGGATAGATTAGTTGCAGGAGACAAGGACTGTGACAAGGTTAGAGTGGGTTAGTTGAGGGGATAGATTAGTTGCAGGAGACGAGGACTGTGACAAGGTTAGAGTGGGTTAGGTGAGGTGATAGCTGAGTAAACTTCATTTTTACAAAAAAAAAATCTTAATATAATGCAATAATTAAAGTAGTTTAATTTTGGAAATAATGGTGTTTCACAGTAGGGTTGTTTATCTTTGTGCTGCCTTCAACTTTTATCGTGTTATACATTTTCTGCGTCTTATTTAGAAAAAAAGAATTGCACGGTATTGGACAAACAACACAGAATTAACTTCTATACCAGATAATATTTCGTGTCGGCCGGGAAGTACTTCGAATCGAACGAAATTTCTGTTCACAGTGTATTTGAATGGTAGATAGGACGAAGCGGCACATCGGATGGAGCAAAACAGAATTCAGGAGCTATAGAATGTTTATTTACGCTATTGTCGAGCAAAATTTCTTGTTTGGGGTATGATCGTAAGTCCTCGTGAAAAAACAAATGAACGAGATCGATTCGTAATTAGTTTACTATTGCTAAAATAGTACGTATATCAAAAATCACAATGTAATATGAACAAAGACAAATTAATAAATCTTGTACTGAATTATTCTCTTTGTATGACAGAATACAAAAGTAGTCTTCGGTTCGATTTCATTATTGTGAGCAGCAGTAGACTCTTCGTTTCGATTCGATTCAGTCTATGAGTGGGATCGGGACTTAAAGTCGTTTCATATGCGCACGGCCGACTTGATGTGCTCGCTTCGCTTCTCCTTTACCGGCCTTGACAATTCATTTTGATCCCTGTGTTAAAGCTGTAATCGAGAAAATATGAAATTCCCGCCAGATGGCACTAACTCCCAAGGTTCACTGAGGAATGTGTGTATTGTTTCTTGTACGTTTATAATTAGTAATATTGCGCTTTTTCTACTGGTATGTGAGTTTATTGTAATATGATTCAAAATGACGTATTGTTGTGTACTATTGTGTACTTCGAATAGAAAAAAAGAGTGAAGGAGCAATATCATTCCACAAATTTCCGAGTGACAGGGAAAGATGATTATATTTCGTGACCATAATATTGTACAAAATGGAAATATAAAAATTGGAGTTGTATCCTTCGAAGAGGTGGAAAAATTCAAATATTTTATTT
Organism: Periplaneta americana; assembly: GCF_040183065.1. Classification (NCBI taxonomy): domain Eukaryota; kingdom Metazoa; phylum Arthropoda; class Insecta; order Blattodea; family Blattidae; genus Periplaneta; species Periplaneta americana. Next base: position 13,116,062 of record NC_091133.1, on the reverse strand, counting down.
TACTTTAGTAAGTTATTTTACGACGCTTTATCAACATCTTAGGCTATTTTGCGTCTGAATGAGATGAAGGTGATAATACCGGTGAAGCGAGTCCAAAGTCCAACACCGAAAGTTACCCAGCATTTGCTCATATTGGGTTGAGGGAAAACCCCGGAAAATACCTCAACCAGGTAACTTGCCCCGACCGGGAATCGAACCCGGGCCACCTGGTTTCGCGGATAGACGCGCTAACCGTTACTCCACAGATGTGGACAAAAATTCAAATATCTTGGAGCAACAGGGACAAATATAAATGACACTCGGGAGAAAATTAAACGCAGAATAAATATGGGAATGCCTCTTATTATTCGGTTGAGAAGCTTTTGTCATCTAGTCTGCTGTCAAAAAATCTGAAAGTTAGAATGTATAAAAACAGTTATATTACCGGTTGTCCTGTATGGTTGTGAAACTTGGACTCTCATTTTGAGAGAGGAACAGACATTACGGGTGTTTCAGAATAAGGTTCTTAGAAAAATATTTGGGGCTAAGAGCGATGGAATTAGAGGAGAATGGAGGAAGTTACATAACGCAGAACTGCACGCGTTGTATTCTTCACCTGACATAACTAGGAACATTAAATCAAGACGTTTGAGATGGACAGGGCATGTAGTATGTATGGGCGAATTCAGATATGCACATAGAGTGTTAGTTGGGAGGCCAGAGGAAATAAGACCTTTGGGGAGGCCGAGACGTAGATGGGAGGATAATATTAAAATGGATTTGAGGGCGGTGGGATATGATGATAGGGATTGGATTAATCTTGCACAGGATAGGGACCAATAGCGGGCTTATGTGAGGGCGGCAATGAACCTCCGTGTTCCTTAAAAAGCCATAAGTAAGTAAGGGAAAGATGCGAAAATGGCTTAAAGTGATTTCACGCCTAGACGTTGTTTCTAAAGCAACTCTCCATCTTCAGTCGTTTGTAGTTTACATTTCAGGGAAGATCATTCTAATAATGGGAAATTTAGAATAGTAAAACCAAATGCTGTATCAACAATATTCCCTCATTATCCTAGGTATAAGTGACAGATAACAGAAGACTATGACGGACAGTTACTAAAACTGATCTCCCTCCACCCAAGAAACGCAAATATTTTAGTAATATTGGTTTTTCACTGTTCGAACAAGATGTTCCGAGTGGGTCAGCATCAGTTAATGACATTCCCTTCTTGCCAGTTGAAAATGACCATAAAGCGACGCAAACAGACGTTGTTAACTTTGTGGAGCTAAAAAAAATAATTAACAGATTGCATGTGAAAATTACATAACTTAATCAGGTGTTACAAGAGAAGCAAGATGGGATAACGAAAACAACCGAAAAACTCCAATTGAAAGAGATCCGTTACATAAAGAACAAGAAAATGTATGGAAAGAGGCCGATGAAGGCAATATTCATGCAAAATTGATTCTAGATCAGCTGCTTAATCATCGAAAAAGAATACTAAACAAGAATATATGAGAAAATTTGTGTTCAGAAATTGAAACGTTACTGTGTAGATGCCCTCTCTTGCAATGCCAATTTGTGATGAAGGCGGCCAAAACGGACTTGCTAATGTCATTACTGTGAAATTTGTAAGGCCTCTTCTAGATAACATTGCAGCAGCTTTAACTGAAAAGCTTGTTCCTTCGAAGAATGCGGCTTATAATCCACTGAGTCGCAAAATCTTGAAACTATGATTCTTGAATCTGCAATATCAAGTGGAATGTATCAGTGCAGTGAGTGAAATTATAAAACTCAGTACAAGTTATGGTAAATAATTACCCAAGTGATTACTTTGAAACATCGCAGTTTAGCCTATGGGAGCTACTCAGCGAATGAACTACAAAATTACGCCTCTGTCATCATGTTACTTAAACTGAAAATGTTACTATGTGGTACCTTCCCTGCTTTTAAACTCACGCTTTTACCATAATTAACAGAACTAAACATAATAATACTCATTATTTTCTTATTTATTATTTATCATTGTTATTATTACTCTTTAATCATTTATTTTAGTTCATATTGAGTATTTCTTCTGTGGACACCATAGCTTGGCAGACAGCGCCTCGTGGTGGAATTGAGAAATTATCCAATTTCAAGAAAATATTACTTTTGTCAAGGCCGTATACAAAAAAGCGAAGGGAACATCAAGTCGTCCGTGATATGCACCTAATAATGTCTCTAGTAAAAACAAGGTGGCAGGTTTGTCACTTTATTATTAAGTCTTGTCACCAGAAGATGCCAGTGTTTCTAGTGGAAGCATGAGCGGTATTTCAATTTTATATTGTTGGCTGCAATGGCTGCTGCGGATTTAATTCTGTGTTACTGGATATAGTTCCTTCATTTCTTCCTAATTATTGTGGAAATAATTTCATTACACGTTTTTGCCCAGGGCTACAATTATTCGCACTGATATTTTGTACAAAATTGTATATTTCATTACAGATTTCAGTCTGTAAATAAAAATTGATATAAGTTCACCCCAACCGCCTAAGAATAAAAAACGAAGGCGCTAAAGCCACGGAGGGCGCTAAAATGAAGTCTAAGAGTAAAAAACGAAGGCACTAAAACCACGGACGGCGCTATAATGATGCCTAAGAATAAAAGACAATGGCACTAAAACCCCGGAGAACGCTAAAACGAAGCCTAAGTGTAAAAGACGAAGGCGCTAAAACCCCGGAGGGCGATAAAAATGAAGCCTAAGAAGAAAAGACGTCGGAGTTAAAACTCCGGAAGGCGCTAAAATGAAGCCTAAGAGTAAAAACGAAGGCGCTAAAACCACGGAGGGCGCTAAAATGATTGGGTTACCGCAGTTCGCTTTACGCTACGTTTACGGTTAGGTTACCGCGTTTCGTTTTTACTTCAATTTTTGCTTAGGTTACCGCATTATCCTTTTACGCATATTTTACGCTTATTTTACCCTTAGGTTAGCGCATTTCCTTTTTACGCCAATTTTACGTTTCGTCTACGCTTAGGTTACAGCATTTCCTTTTTAAGCAAATTTTACGCTTCTGCATGTAGTTTTTACGCCAATTTTACGCTTCGTTTACACTTAGGTTACCGCATTTCGTTTATACGCCAATGTTACGCTTAAGTTACCGCATTTCGTTTTTACTTCAATTTTTGCTTAGGTTACCGCATTATCCTTTTACGCATATTTTACGCTTATTTTACCCTTAGGTTAGCGCATTTCCTTTTTACGCTAATTTTACGTTTCGTCTACGCTTAGGTTCCAGCATTTCCTTTTTACGCAAATTTTACGCTTCATTTACGCTTAGGTTACTGCATGTAGTTTTTACGCCAATTTTACGCTTCGTTTACTCTTTCTTTACCGCATTTCGATTTTACGCCCGTATTATGCTTCGTTTACGCTTAGGTTACCGCATTTTATTTTTACGCCGATATTACGATTCGTTTACGCTTAGGTTACCAAATTTCGCTTTTACGCCAATTGAAATTTTTTTTTTAATTTTGAAGCTTTTTTATAATTTTTAAAATTCTGGAATTTTGATTCATTTTTTAAAATTGAAATTTTTTTTAAAATTTCTATATTTTCTTGAATTTTGAAAGATTCTGAAAATTTTTGCAATTTTGATAAATTTTGAAAGATTTTGAAAATTTAAATAAAAATTGAAAATATTGGAAAATTTTTAGATTTCTTGAATTTTTGAAAAAATTTGAAAATTTTTGGAATTTCGAAAAATTCTGAAAATTTATTTTTTTGAATTTTGAAAATTTTTATAATTTTTGAAAATCTTGAAATTTTTTAAAAATTCTGAAAATATTGAAAATTTTTTTAATTATGAATTTTTTGAAAATTTTTGCAATTTTGAGAAATTTTGAAAGATTTTGAAAATTTGAAAGTTTTTGGAAATTTTTGGAATTTCGAGAAATTTTGAAAATTTTTAAAAATTCTGAATTTTTTTTAATTTTGAGAAAATTTGAAAATTTTTGGAATTTTGAAGATTTTAAAAAAAATTTTGAGTTTTTCATTCTGAAGAATTTTGGAAATATTTAGAATTTTGAAAAATTTTTGAAAATTTATGGAATTTTGAATAATTTTGCGCTTATGTTACCGCATTCCCTTTATAGCCCCATTTACGCTTCGTTTACAATTAGGTTACCGCTTTTTCTTTTTACGCCAGTTCTACGCTTAGGTTACCGCATTTGGTTTTTACGCCGATTTTACGCTTCGTTAAGGTTTAGGTTACCACATTTCGTTTTTACGCCAATTTTATGCTTCGTTTACGCTTGGGTTACCGCAGTTCGTTTTTACGCCAATTTTACGCTTAGGTTACCGCATTTCGTTTTTTTACTCCAATTTTACGCTTAATTTACCACATTATCCTTTTACGCCTATTTTACGCTTATTTTACCCTTAGGTTACCGCATTTCCTTTTTACACCAATTTTACGTTTCGTCTACGCTTAGGTTACAGCATTTCCTTTTTACGCAAATTTTACGCTTCGTGTACGCTTAGGTTACCGCATTTCTATTTTACTCCAATTTTACGTTTAGGTTACCGCATTATCCTTTTACGCCTATTTTACGCTTCTTTTACCCTTAGGTTCACGGTAGAAAAAATTTCAAAATTTTTCAAAATCCCAAAAATTTTTAGAATTTTAAAAAATTTTCAAAATTTTACACAATTCAAAGAAATTTCAAAATTTCCAAAAATTTTTCCAAATTCTAAAAATTTTCAGAATTCAAAAAAATTAAAAATTTTCAAATTTTTCAAAAATTTTTCTAAATTTACAATTTTCAAAATTAAAAAAAATATCAAGTTTCAAAAATTATAAAAATTTTCAAAATGAACAAATTTTAAAATTTTCAAAAATTTTTCAAAATTTTTCAGAATAAAAAAACTCAGAATTTTCAAAATTTTTCAAGATTCCAAAAATTTTCAAATTTTCTCAAAATTAAAAAAAAAATTAAAAATTTTCACAATTTTCAAAATTTCTCAAAATTCCAAAAATTTTCAAAAATTTCAAAATCTTCAATATCTTTCAAAAGTTCTCAAAATTGCAAAAAATATATACTTTTTCAAAATTGAAGAATCAAAATTTTCAATTTTCAACAATTTATCAAAATTAAAAAAAAATTAAAAATTATAAAAAAACTTACAAATTTTTAAAAAATTTTCATTTGGCGTAAAAGCGAAATGCGGTAAGCTAAGCGTAAAGTTAGGGTAAAAGCGAAATGAGGTAACCTAAGCGTAAACGAATCGTAATATTAGCGTAAAAATAAAATGCGGTAACCTAAGCGTAAACGAAGCATAATATTGGCGTAAAAACGAAATGCGGTAAAGTAAGAGTAAACGAAGCGTAAAATTGGCGTAAAAACGAAATGCGGTAACCTAAGAGTAACATTGGCGTATAAACGAAATGCGGTAACCTAAGCGTAAACGAAGAGTAAAATTGGCTTAAAAACTACATGCTGTAACCTAAGCGTAGACGAAACGTAAAATTGGCGCAAAAAGGAAATGCGCTTACCTAAGGGTAAAAGAAGTGTAAAATAGGCGTAAAAGAATAATGCGGTAACCTAAGCGTAAAATTGAAGTAAAATAGAAATGCGATAACCTAAGCGTAAACGAAGCGTAAAATTGGAGTGAAAACTACATGCTGTAACCTAAGCGATCAGAGTCTGAGGTTAGTAACTTTGCAGTAATTCATAATAAAATTAGCCTACGTACCTATAAATTTAACGTAGATTACAAATGTAAATGATAATAAAATTATGTAGGATACCTTACTACGCATCAGCCAGACCGCCATCTTCCCACAGCAAAGATCCAGGACAATCTACTTTACCGTCAGAGTTTGAACAGGCTGATAATATGTCAATCATAAGAAAACGTTGAACATTTATGTTACGCAATACGCCGTTGACTTCATATGTATATATTTGATGATGTACGCCTACATACTTAATTATGGCTTTTAAGGAGCCCGCAGATTCATTGCCGTCCTCACAAAGCCCGCCACCAGTCCATATACTGAGCAAGATTAATCCAGTCTCTATCATCATATCCCACCTCCCTCAAATCCATTTTAATATTATCCTCCCACTTAAGTATCGGTCTCCCCAAAAAATTTTCCCTCCAGCCTCCCAAATAACACTCTGTATGCATTTCTGGATTCACCCATACGTGCTACATGCCTTGCCCATTTGAAACGTCTGGATTTAATGTTCCTAAATGTGTCGGGTGAAGAATAAAATGCGTACAGTTCTGCTTTGTGTAACTTTCTCCATTTTCCTGTAACTTCATCCCTCTTAGTCCCAAACATTTTCCTAAGCACCTTATTCTCAAACACCTTTAACCTCTGTTCCTCTCTCAAAGTGAGAGTCCAAGTTTCACAACCATACAAAACAACCGGTAATATAACTGTAAACAAATATAAATTCTAACTTTCAACTTTTTCGAGAGCTGACTGGAAGCCGAAAGCTTCTGAACCGAATACTAAAAGGCATTTCTCATATTTATTCTGCGTTTAATTTCCTCCCGAGTGTCATTTATATTGTTACTGTTGCTTCAAAATATTTGAATTTTTCCATCTCTTCAAAGGATAAATTTTCATTTCCATTTCCATTTCGTATAATATTCTGGTCATGAGACATAATCATACACTTTGTCTTTTCGGGATTTACTTCCAAACCTATCGCTGTACTTGCCTCAAATAAAATTCCCGTGTTTTCTCTAATCGTCTGTGGATTTTCTCCTAACATATTCACGTCATCAGCATAGACAAGAAGCTGATGTAACCCTTTCAATTCCAAACGCTGTTCCTAATGGCATATTCTAAAGCAAAGTTAAAAAGTAAAGGTGATATTGCATCTCCTTGCTTTAGCCCGCAGTGAATTGGAAAAGCATCCGACAGAAACTGACCTATACGGACTCTGCTGTACGTTTCACTGAGACACATCTTAATTAATCAAACTAGTTTCTTGGGAATACCAAATTCAATGAGCATATCATATAAAACTTGTGTCTTAACAGAGTCATATGCCTTTTTGAAATCTATGAATAACTGATGTGTTGTATCTTTATACTCCCATTTTTTTCTCCAATATCTGTCGAATATAAAAATCTGATCAATAGTCGATCTATTACGCCTAAAACCACACTGATGAATCCCAATAATTTCATCTAAGTTATATGAAGTTAATCTTCTCAAAAGAATATTGGACAATAGTGATATTTCTCGAAAGTTACCAAATACTCTCCAATGATAATACTGGAAAGTTCACGGTAAAAGTGGCGAATGACTCACCAGTGCTATGTAGCGGCAGGTATTGTAGGCAGCGAGGATGACGTGACGATTAGCGCGATGAACTGTGATATGAGTTTTGCTCTTCAACAAACACGTGATGTCATACGGATTATTGTCATTATAGTTGCACACAATGTCAGTTAAATGTGGAATTGTTTGTTTTAAAAACTATGCTTAGCTGCTAGATCTTTAATCAGATTTCCAAAACATAGAGATAGGATGTAGTCATGTAAACACCAGTAGAATGTTACTTTTCTATTACAAGATTATTATCATCATCATCATCATCATCATCATCATCATCATTATTATTATTATTATTATTATTATTATTATTATTATTATTATTGCTTTTACTACTACAGTTATTTGCATTTGTCTTTTAGATGTGCCATGCCTATATAGGTAAATAAATGCAAAGGACAAAGACTGAAGTCCTAGACGTTAGTTAGTGAGGTTTAATAGGGCGCGTCAGCTACTATCGCTATTTTCGATCTTATCTAAAATTCTTTAAAAAACAAAACACAAACTATATCATAAGCAATATGCTAACACTAATTAAAAACATTGTGAACAGTTCTAGACGAAACGTTTAGATTAGAGGGACAGAATATTTATACAAAAATCACCAGAATATATTCAGATCACTTTAGATTATCGGACTTCAATAACTAATACTTTGGAACATCAGGGATAAGTAAAAATAAAGTGTAATAAATTGGAAAAGTATACTGAAGTTTCAAATCAGTCGTAGGACAGTTAATTTTTTATATTTTGTTTTTAATAACAGACTAAATGTAACAATTATTCATTCACTAAATTTAACAGCTCCTTCTTCCGAAAATATGGGTCAAAATCAAAACACAATGAAAGAACCGCGAAGGCCCCAGAGAAACGTATTAGATCTTGCATCGAGGAGGCTGTGGGTTCTCTCATATCAGACAGAAACGACGGACGATACGTCTCTACCATGTAATTATACAGTACATTAGCAATTACATAATATTCTCTATGCTCACTGAATCAGTTATTAAACTGCATGAATCTACTTTACTTTGTTCATACAGAACACAATTTCTTTATAGTTTCTCCGTACACAAAAATTGAAAGTCTTGACTTTTTCTTAACCAAACAGTGTGCGTTGGGATGCGTAACATAAAAATGTGAATTGTTGATTTTGTGAAGAAAGTGGACTCATGTTTTTTCACAATAAGTGATTCAGATAGTTACTCGGACAAAATAATTTGCCTAGCCCTATACTTTAAAGACACTGTATTAATATTTCACTAATTTTTTTTAGTAGGTTATTTTATGACGCTTTATCAACATCTTAGGTTATTTAGCGTCTGAATGAGATGAAGGTGATAATGCCGGTGAAATGAGTCCGGGGTCCAGCACCGAAAGTTACCCAGCATTTGCTCATATTGGGTTGAGGGAAAACCCTGGAAAAAACCTCAACCAGGTAACTTGCCCCGACCGGGATTCGAACCCGGGCCACCTGGTTTCGCGGCCAGGCGCGCTGACCGTTACTCCACAGGTGTGTACTATATTTCACTAAATAAAGTTCATTTTTTTTACAATGCAAGAATCCCTAAAAGATGAAAAATTTCTCAAGTGTAAATGACAGCTTCGAACACAGCAAATTCAAACGCTGATTTAATTAAAATTGTTTCAGATGGCGAATTCATTAGTCTCAAATTCGCTTAAAAAGAAGGAAATGTGGAGACGGTATTCCAGTTACGACAAACTTTTTGCCGCAACATTCCATTATTGCTCACCTCAAGACTAAAGATTTTTAAGAAGAAAATTATGTTTATCAACAGTTAGATCTCTCCAAAATTGACCTCATGAATCTGGTTTAGTCCCCGGTATAAATCCCACCATTTTACAATCCACTATTAAAAATAAAATCGGATATTCTATTATTGAATGAAAAGGTCCTAACTGTTATTGTTCTAGATGAAATGTCTTTGAAGGAAAATATAACTTATAACGCTAAAGCACACACTTCGAGGGATTCATTGAATTAGGTAAAATGGACCTAATCAACAAACTTCAACTGGCGTAAAAATTTCCGAAGTACCTCTTGCAATGGTTTTCATTATTCGAGGACTGTGCAAAAATTTAAAGGAAACCAGAGGTTATTTTCTATCAAAAGGTACCATGCCCGCAGAGATTTTAAAATCACATCTGCTTGACGTAATAGATAGCATGCAAGATACATGCTTTATCCCTAAAGCAGCAACTGTGCCAGTATCTTCACTGACAATATTTCAATGTACTAATAAATTGTTGCATCAAAAATAAAATGGGTTAGCCATTAGCTAAGAAACGAAACAGGCGAAGTGTGAAAGCTTCTAAAGTCATGCACAACTAAATCGTAATTACATTTGAAAATTCGAGAATTGTGTCATTTCATTTCTATTCCAATAACTTTGTAACTTCTTATTAATTAAAAATGTTGTTAATACTGTGACTCTAAATAATGCTATTGCTTTAAATTTTCTTATTGACATCACATGCACACCTCTCCGCTTTTCCTCACGTAACCCAGCACGCCGCACGGAGTGTATCAACAATCCAAGCCGCTAGATAGCAGCACAGTCACTTTTCGCTGCCGCTTGCAATGCTAAACAGGGAAGCTTTCCAGTATTATTGTTAGAGAGTATTTGAAGTTACTACAGTTAGACATACATAATTGCCATGTAAATAATATGAATTATGATTTTTTGCCTGTTTCAGAGAGAAATCACAACATGAACGCCATGCCCACTTTTCGGAATCAGAAAAAAGTTTCGACTGTTACAGCAATTAGTGAATCTTCGATTCGGCAACACACAATATACGGAAGAAAATAAGATCTAATTTAAATAATTTAAATAACGTCACAATTGTAGCACAGCAGTCTAAGCACAAGCTATAAACCCACCCATCACGCCCCACGTTAGTTTCTTATACGTAACCCGATCGATGATTTCTCGGATAGTTTCAAACTAAATCATCACGTATCTCTTTGGGCCACCATTACGCTGTTCTACGCGGGAAAGTATTCCATTCTTCGGTCAATTTTAAATTTATTTTATGACGCTTTATCTACTGCGATGATTATCTAGTGTTTGGGTGAAATTGAAGTGATATTGTCGGCGAAATCAGTCCAAGGTACAGAGCCGAAAGTTACCCAGCATTTGCTCTTAATGGATTGAGAAAAAACCGGAAATCTTCCATAATATCGATGGTAAGAAGTGATACTTCGTAATAGTAATTCAGTTTAACTGCAATATTATTTAGATTAACGACATTGTTATTATGTTCACACGAATGGACAGTTATCTGATATTTGGTCCTCGAGTAGAAGATCTTGCGAAGCACAAACATAATGTATGAAACGTTTGTCTATTTGAGAAAAAATCATTTTTAAAACAATTATTCTATTTATCTGAAATTTTACAGATCCGAAGTATAATATCCCCGGTGCATAGGGAATTACAAGTATGGACACTTCGCGTCGGTACCTTTGATGTAACAGGACTGATTTCAATGACCTTAAAACCAGCTTGAATGTGAGATTCTGCTTTTTCCCTATAGTTGGCGCTGACATCGCACCAGGTAGCAGTCAACACAGCGGAATGTAACAGACATGTAATTAATACATCTAGCTTCATTATGTACTCAAAATAAATTGGACAGATGAAATAATAAATCCGTCATGATCTGTAACGTCTACTCTAGGGGCCGTATTCATAGACATTTTCAGCGCGGGCTTCCGGTGGATGATCAGCGTTTTTCGTATTCATAAACCAGTGTTACCGATAGGATATGATTTGAATTCTGTACTAGTAACCAGTGGATGGCCGGGGCTAGCTTAGTACGCTCGTAGCGCGTGCTGCGAAAAGTCTATGAATAAAACCCTAGAGTTCCTTTATAATGAGAGTTGAGACGTTGACCCAACAACAATGAAAATGTGTCGCTCATTAAATACAACAACGTCATATCTCAAAAATCACCAATTTCGAGTTATTCACATGGTTCAGTTTGTTTTAATCTAGTCTTTTAACTGTGAGAACGTCACATCTAAATTTTGATTACTTCGCCGCCAGAGAACAGTAGTGTCATTCTTGTGTCATGGCAGTTCCGTTTCTTTGTTAGCAGCAATAGTGTATTATTTCAGTTGTGTGAGTGATGCTGCGCAAGAATGATGTCTTGAAATTCAAAAGTGTCTTATTGTGTTATGTGACGGTGCTTAAAAGAAGTAAGTATGATTATTTATACATGAATAACGCATTATTAAGACTTATGACCAGGCTTCGAGACTTTGGACCCGATACAGTAAGTTTACTGTGCATGCACTATAGGTTGTTGACTCGCTGCAGGTAGATAGAGATGTGTTGAGGTAACAACGTTGCTATTTAGAGTAGAGTATGGTAGTATGGGGAAACACACATTTGTACATTCTGAAAGTAAATATACATTACACAATGATAATGTCAAAAGAATGTGTAAAGCATTTATTCTCCTGTCTTTTATAAGCATTTCTATTTAATTATACACAGTGTTAATGGTGGAAATAAGCATGTAGCAATTTTAATTTTTTCATTTATTCTACTGGTCGTCTTTAGGAAGTGCAGTTACAGTACCGAAATGCAATGTATTACAAGATACATTCTCAGTGTCTCAAACGTAAATCTTTTTCGTTTATCTGCCAAAGTTTGTACTGTAGAAAGCTGCGCTCTACGTCGCATGACGTGATAGGAGCAAAACGAAGAAACCTAACATTATTGCAGTCTCTAAGAGATAGTCCTTTATTCTCGGGTGACTCTATGTCCACTAATTTGCTGTTTATATTACACAATGTTCCATATCCGTTATTTTTACATAAAATTGATTTCCACTTCTGTTTTACACGTTCAGTAACCGGTGTACTTGATGTCTCCTTAATTCTCTGCATCATTTTCTAAATTAATTTGAGGGCTTCCGGCATCTCTTGCTCTGACTTTTCTAACCGTGTAATGGTTTCAGACACAGTTTGTATAAAAACCAAATTATTCGTCAGAGCGTTTTCCTTTGCGTATTTTTTGGCATCCATTCTACAGTACAGTACCCCAACCCACTGTAGCCTACGCTTTACCACTATACTCAGTACGCCGTTATGCGGATTTCCCACTGAACTGCTCTATCGGGTCCGAAGTCTCGAAGCCTGCTTATGGCACTGCTCAGCAAATACACTAACCCAATTCGCGATGGTATTATTCTGAAATATGACATTCTTGATCTGAAAAATCAGTTTTCTAAGTGTACTATTTCATCTTATGACGTTACTTACTTACAAATGGTTTTAAGGAACCCGAAGGTTCACTGCCGTCCATCACATAAGCCCGCCATCGGTCCCTATCCTGTGCAAGATTAATCCAGTCTCTATCATCATATCCCACCTCCCTCAAATCCATTTTAATATTATCCTCCCATCTACGTCTCGGCCTCCCCAAAGGTCTTTTTCCCTCCGGTCTCCCAACTAACACTCTATATGCATTTCTGGATTCGCCCATACGTGCTACATGCCCTGCCCATCTCAAACGTCTGGATTTAATGCTCCTAATTATGTCAGGTGACGAATACAATGCGTGCAGTTCTGCGTTGTGTAACTTTCTCCATTCTCCTGTAACTTCATCCCGCTTAGCCCCAAATATTTTCCTAAGCACCTTATTCTCAAACACCCTTAACCTATGTTCCTCTCTCAGAGTGAGAGTCCAAGTTTCACAACCATACAGAACAACCGGTAATATAACTGTTTATAAATTCTAACTTTCAGATTTTTTGACAGCAGACTAGATGATAAAAGCTTCTCAACCGAATAATAACACACAATAAGATCTTATGACGTTATTGCCATTAAACCTCCTTGCGTACCTCGACTATCCATGTATTGAATGGAAATGTGTCAGTATTATTGTGAAGGGTAGTTCGAAAATGTAAAAGTACCTTGATTTATTTGTAGTTATGTCACTGTTGTCAGAAAAGTATTATCATAATTTTGATATATAAGTTACTTTACTTCACACAGTCCCCATTGATTTTATTTTGCTCTTTTTCGTTTTTTGTAGGTTATGACATTTTCTCGAGGGAAAATGTTACTTTCATTAGTTATGACAGAAAACGAGCGAAATGTTGACAATACGTCTGATAGTCCGAATCAATCCTTGGTTGAAGAACAGCAATCAGTTGTCGTGGCCTGCTAAGCAAATGCAGCCGGAGGGATTTGGTTTGCAAATTTTTTAGTATTAAAATTATTATGGTTTTTCAAAGTCAAGTTTATTAGAAAATGTTGTTGGATCCAGACTTTGGTTATAATAATGTTTTAAGATAATATTATCACTAATCAAAACAAACCAGCTGAACATTGGTAGCGGGACAACATTCCACCTCCAGTGGCTACTTTAAACAATTCTTGTTCACAAATGACCAGTTATTCATCCTGCATGAGTTCATAGTCTGATTCTTCGTCATCATTTGACGATACAGCTTCTGAAGTCTTTGGCGATTCTTTGGATGATGTTACTTACGAACCAAAAAGTGACGAAGAAGTAGGAAGTAGTAGTAGCAGTGTGGATAACAGTCGTACTCGAATGCAGGAAAAAAACTATTCCTACGTTGTTAAACAGTTCTATGTACTCGAATTCAGTACCATGAACAGTTCAAAAAAAGTACCCAAGATGTTCCATTATAGTAAGACCCGTGAGAAAAGGCATAAAACGCAAAATGAACGTTGACCAAAGGAAATTGAATATTCTGAAAAAATTCAGAAATAGTGGACAAGCATATGAAACGCATTCAAAAATAAAATTATAAGAGAACAAAGAAAGATTAAACCACTATGTACACAGACTGCAAACTTAAGTGTTCAAACGTGTTTACAGATGAAGAGAAACTTCAGTTATTTTCAAAATATTGGCCTCTAGGGGACATCAACAAGCAAATGGAATACATTAACAATTTAATGGAAGCTATTGTTCCACGATATCGTTATACCCGGGTTGGGGCCACGAGGAGTGAACGACAACACAATACTTTCTATTTCAGAAAAAAATAATCATAAAATCAGTGTCTGTACGGTATATTAATCACCGTCCAATTCGGGCAGTTCAAAAAAACGGAATAAGGTAGCTTGCACAGTAATTGAACTGAACCTTAGAGGGAAACATGAGAAACATCAACTCTCGAGCCAGCTATACATGAAGGGATTCGAAAGCACATAGAATCGATTCCAAAAATAAAGAGCCATTAAAGTGAAAAAGAATTCTCCATGTTCCATATTCTATAAATTATCATACAAGGATGACTTCGAAGAAGTAACTGTAATAAAAAAGAATATTCCTGACAATCTTACCTTGAAACCTGTATTCCACATTAAACCTGGATTAGCTTCAAAGAAGAAAGAGGATCTTATGAAATTATTGGAAAAGAATTACATTTTTAAATTCTATTCCAAATTCTATACCAACATGTAACGGGCCCGTAACTTAATCAGACAAAACTTTTCGAGATAGTGATAATAGTTATGTCTGGGTTTTAGTTTCTTGCTTATTCTTCGAAATTTACGAGATGGACTTGAAGAGAATTTAACCATTGATGTTATGAATGAAAAGTATGTTAAAACAAAGGAAATACTTCAGTTTTTCATTATACATAGTTCTGATTACTTTTCAGTAGCATTTAAATGTTTAATTCAGTCCTGTATACTACTGTCAGGATATCACTTTGTTTAAGTTACGTACTTATCCTTCCATTTTCTTACTATACAGTTGTTAAAAGAAAAAGTGGCCGCCCTCTATACACAAAGTTCCCTTCGGGTATCTCCGCTACAATTCGGAGATAGGTAATGTTACATGTTGTTGGACCACGTGGCCTGATATCTTCAGTCAGAATGAAAGTTTTTGTGTGGTAGTCTGTAGCATAATGGTAGCGTTTCGGGCAAGTGTTCGTAAGGTCGTGCGTTCGAACACAACCTAATGCTTTTTATTTTTTTTAAGGAGAGAGAGAAAATATAATTGTTTCTGTTTCTTTTATGACTGTTTTAGTAATTAACATCAGGTTCATGAATGTATTATGCCATGATTTTGTCATTATTTATTATGACATTATGGCTGCAAATGGAAAAAAAGATCATATTCTCAACAAAATATCTTTCGTGGCATAAACAAAACAAACTTACAGGCGTCTGCCTTAAAAAATTAAAACAATTAAAAGTTAAAAAAAAAAAAACAAAAAACAAAAAAAAGCCACGTTTCAATATTTAGTCCATCTTCCTCCCATCTCGATCACATCTTACAGTCGAGTGGGCATGGAATCGACTAGTGTTTACAAATACAGACTGTTCTCAGTCACGGCATCCCAGGGACCATGGACGAGCTTGCACAAATCATCAGGGCGTCTTGGAGGGGGATTGGGCCAATTTTTCCGCATATGCTTCTTTACTTGTGCCCACATATTCTCTAAAGGGTTCAAGTCCGGAGAGCGACGAGGCCAGTCTATCAATTCAATATCCTGTCTCCTCACAAACCAGTCCCGAATCAATTGAGGTGTGTGGACTGGATGATTATGCTGCTGAAATTGGAGAATTCCAACACGACACAGATACTCTACCACTGCGGTCACGCATGGCAGCGTATCTGTGGTTAAATCGGGTACCGGGAGGACGATATACAAGAGTGGGTCCTTCCTTTGTAATAGAAAAGGTGACTTCATCAGAAAAGATTACTCTTTTCCAATCCCGATCACCATTTCCCACTGCAAAGACTAAACGCTCCTCTATATGCTCTTCCTTATGAACTTCCTTAGGAATGGCACGTCGAGATCTCAAATTAGCGGCTCTTAAACGATTTCTCACGGTCTGGTCGTGGCCAGGGAAATTAACAACTGCCTTCAAAGTAGCAGCGGTATGAAAGGGATTCCTTTCAACCTCTGCCACTAATCTGGCGTCCTGTTGTGCTGTTGAAATTTTCCTTCTACCACTCCCAGCTTTTCGGCCAAAAATTGCCGAGCGTTGATAATTTTGCACCCATCTCCGGGGTGTCCTTTCTGAAACGTTGAAACGCCTACCTGCCTCGGATGCCGAAAAACCAAGATGAACCACAGCCCGTATTATACTTTCATTCGTTTCTGCACCTCTTTGTGGAGCCATGTCAGTCAAAGTCGCAGGCAGAAATAGCGTCGTGGTTTCCTCAGAGAATTAGCCTCTACCTAGGCCTTAAAACAACAGCAAAACATTCATTATACTAAAAATATATATTCTTCAATTAGGAAATAATAATATAAATACTTGTTAGTCTTATTAACAACTATATCATTTTCAAACATAAAGTCCACAGAGTTAAGAAGAATATAATTATTTTATAATCTCGACCTCAGTGTCGTAATTTGTTTTCGAAAAATCTGTATTGAACTGTATCCACGCAATACGTCCTTAATCATTGCTGCTGTTAACACTGCTGCTGTTGCAGTTTGTATTACAACTACAAACATTATTGTCATGAACGTAGCATTTTTATATCATTATTAAATATTCAGAATTTGAAATGAATGTTCAGTTGTAGTGTTTCTGACAATGCGCTGAATTACGTTAACATATTGTTAAGTGTATGACATAGCTCAGTCTGAGAACGTAGGAACGTCGGACGTCGCGAAATTCGGAATTGAAATGTCAACGTATCAGACTCAAATACTCGTGACATCTTTTCAAATTATTATGTTACAGGATAGTATAATGTAATAATATAACAGTATAAGAAGAAAAAACTAACATTCGTATTAGGCAGCTGTATTGTTCTAAACCTAACATTAAATTTATATTACTTATATCGCTAACGAACGATAACAGAATACAAATGATAATTTGAATATTATTTACGTCGCTAAAGAACGATAACAGAATATAACAAATTATAACTTGAATATTATATATATCGCTAAAGGAACGATAAAATATAAATAACTTGAATATTATTCATATCGATAAAGAACGATAACAGAATATAAATGATAATTTGAATAATGCAGTATTTATATCGCTAAAGAACGATTAAAAAATAAAATGAAAAGTTGAACAAGGCCCGAACTCACGACCTTCAAATCATTAAGCGAGCTCTCTACCGGTAGTCTACGAGGCGCAGATATGGAATGATTCCATAGTTCCGGAACTGCTACTAAAAGCACATGCATCGTGTAACATCGCCGTGACTCGAAGTGGACTTAGAATATATTCGCTGTTCAAGAGTGCGGCCATTTTTTTTTGACAACTGTACCAGTATTTTTAAGTAGATAATTCCGTTATGACGCAAACATATTGTTGAACGCAGTTTTCTTCAGTGTTAAGAATGGCGTATTTTCCGTTATGACGCAAACTTAATTGTTAAGTGTATTATTTTTACTGACGACAATGTCACATTTTGAGTTATGTCACTGTACGAAGATAATTTTTTACTAGGAAGAATGTCACAAGTTGTAATGTTAGTAAATAAATAGCTCTAAAAATACGCACATTGTTTTTTTAAATTAATTCTATGTTCCTATATTAAAAACAATACGTTTCTTCACCCAAATATCCCTGTCATATTTTAAAAGCATTTCTTACTATAGTTACAGAGAAATAAAATCTTTAAATTGCTCTCCTGAAAAATCGTCATTTTTTAGATATGGCGTTGTTGTATTTAATGAGCGATGTAATGATTTGATAGCGCTGAAAATGGAAAAACAAAACTTCTATGAGAAGTAAAACCATATGCCTATATTTGTACACAAATATTAAACGAATTTGATACATACTTTTATAATGCATTATCTATTTTATAATATAACTTATTATATATAAAACATGAAATATTATTATTAAAACTAGTTTATCACTGAGAAATAAGGAGAAGCTGTTAACTTGAATTTATTTGAAGCAAAGCGTTACTGGATTATGCAATAAGGTACGCGATGTTTGGATCCTATGTTTCAACTCTTATATTCAACTATTATCTTAGCGTGTGCTTGATTACACTAACATCTAGCGCTTGAAAGTGGAACTAAACGCAAGCGCACAGAGAAACAAAACAGGAAAATTAGCTGAATGTCCATTCTATACAATCCCTATTCGCTGGTATCACTTCCTAGCCTTCGATGTATTAGTTCTGACTGGAATTGAACAATATTAGATACAAATAAAGCTTGGGTAGCTACAGTGGCGGCGGCTGGGTATTCGCACGATCGCAAGTGCACACCCTAAGAAACTTAGTTTTAAAAATACGTTGTTTGAGTGTTCATTTATCTTTCAAATTTCGAGCATGTGAACCAAGAAACAATTTGAAACGAATTTAAATCTGCCGCCGTTTACTCTTGCCTCTGCCGCATCGCGCTGGTGTCAGGCGTCAAGAGACAACTCCTGATTTTGCTACATAACGAGGGGAAGGTGCGGCGAGGAGTGAGAAGGGAGGATTGTGTTTCTTTATACGTGGAGAGGAGATCGCCAAGAGGTATGCGAATGCGCGTACGCAGCAGACTCGGCCCAATGGCTCTCTCGCGCTCTCTCGCCTCTCCCTTTTAAACATACGGTATGGCCAAATCAACAACTTTCTTTCTTGGCGAACGTCATAATATTTCATCTTTATAAAATGTCTGTAATCCTTATGTTGATGGTTTAAATAAAGTATGTTTGTAATTTAGCAACTCGATGTCATGTAGTAGATGATTAAATATAAACTTTTCATTTAAATACAGGACTGTTAAAAAAAGTTTAGAAACTTTCTGTAGACAGAAGTTTGCGATACTGTAGATCGACTCCGGTTTCTCAATCGTTTCACAAGAGTCTAGGGAGCGTAAGCAATTCTGCTCCTCGCAATGCCGAATGAGGGCGGAAAGAGACGAATGCTATACCTGATATGCTGAATGACAGCGACAGCCGTAGTAGAGGAAGCCAATTTGCTTTCCTTAACATTTTCAGGTGTGCCGGTACCATGAACTAATCATTCGTGGAATTTCAAATTTTTATTGTGATTAAATTTTCTTTGACATGCAGAACACTCATAAGCATACGACTTCTGGTTTATCTTTAAAACATGAGGATGTGCTTTTGATACATGTCTTCTAAGATTTCTATTATAGTCAAAGCCTTTATTACACTCCGAATAATTGAACTGTTTGGGCATGTTTATTCTGTTATTAATGCAGCAAAACGCACGATAATACGAAACAGCTAACCCTTTATCATACATGACCATTCCAAAATTAATTAAAACCAGCACTATTATTCCCTAAAAGACACTTATCCTACTATATGCAAGAAGAATTCAGTCTAAGCAACATAAGCACGAAACATGATGTTACGTAACATTTCATAACATTATAATACACAAACTTGTAGTCTGCATTCACATCTATCACACGGATGTTATTTTTATGAGCAATGATACTCAGTCTGAACAGCACAGAATTACAACAGGCTCGAAAACACGACAATAAGAATAACACATGACGCGAAACATGACCTGCCAAACTCAAAGGACTATGTCAACTGTCCAGCATAGCGAAAATCAGTTGTCCCTTTCCTTGGTCATTCGGTATTACGCGGGGGCTGGGGGGTAAGCGGGGGACGATTTTCTGTGGTCCATAGATATTTTTGTTTTCTCTACATACGTATAGAGAACAGAGCTCTTTTAATATTGACATTTTAATTGAAGAGTCCACTGCAAGAATGATGGATGTCACTTTCTTGTCGAAAATGAACCAAGACTGTCAATGCATAGCTTAAGATATATAGAATGTACATACAGAGTTATATGGCATTAACACTGATAGTCATTGTCCAGTAATGGTCGGAAAATCACAGTTAAGCTTTGAGCGCTAGGCATTTCTAACTTTCAATTGCTTCTCCTGCAAAATGTATTCCAAATGGCATCCATCATTCTTGCAGTGGACTCTTCAATTGTAATTAGATTTCTTTATATTTAATTATAATACAGACAATGACCGAAAATTCAGTTAGGCCTACCTCAAGATATATTTTAACATAAAAACTGTATCATTACATCAGTGAGCACGTGACCGCACGGCATTCCGAGGAGCAGTATTGCCTTTTCCTCTCTTACGGCTGTCATTATTCAGCTTACAGCTGTCGGCTGTCATTCAGCTGTTGACTGTCCAACTTCGGCTGTCGCTGTCATTCAGCATAGCAGGTGTCTTTCCGCCCTCATTCGGCATTGCGAGGAGCGGAATTGCTTACGCACCCTAGACTCTTGTAATCGTTTCAATTTCAAACAGTTCGCACTTTGCAGCCAGGAGCCAGCATCATGCTGTGATATAAGTGTGAATCTTCAGTCTTGCTTTATTGTCACTGTGTTTAGATATTGCAAAAATGAACCGCGTTCGAGACCTGAAAGTAGTGAATTTCTTTAATCTCACGATTAAAGAAAAGCTTAGAATAAAGGAGAGAGGTAGGCCTGTTCCAGATATTAAACTAATTCAAACAACGAAGTGCAAAGGAAAAGAAGTTAAAAGAAAATTCAATTGTAATGTCTACTCGACTTATGAGTGGATATGTGGTTGTGACGAAACTAATTTTCTCTATTGCTTCCCGTGTTTACTTTTTGCGCGAGGCCAGGATGTAAGCGGTACTTGGACGAAAGTTGGTTTCGGAGATATTAGTCATTTAAAACAAAAAGCCACTAAGCATGAAAATTCTAGATATCACGTGAATGCGGAATTGGACTTAAAAATGCTCGGTAGGAGTAACATTGGACAACAATTGGACACTGCGTTCAGAAGAAATATTGAGCAGAAAAATATGCAAATTAGTAGAAATAGGTATGTGCTGGCACAAATAATAAACTGTATAAAGTTTTGTGGTGCATTTGAGTTAGCTCTACGTGGCCACGACGAAAGGGACAGTTCCGCAAATCCGGGAATTTTTCGCGGATTAATAAACTTTACAGCTGAGTTGGATTCCGCACTTAAAGAGCACATGAAGGAAGCAACTGTGTTTAAGGGCAGTTCAAAAGACATACAAAATGACCTGTTACAGTGCATGTTGGAGGTGTACCATGAGAAGGTGAAGGAAGAAATAGGAAAAGCAGACTATGTATCAGTCATAGCAGATGAAACTACGGACATATCATCCCTAACACAAATGGTGATAGTGTTGCGTTATCTTTTATCCAATGGGAAGCCTGTGGAACGATTTTGGTCTTTTGTGAATCCGAATAATTGTAATGCGGTGTCTCTGTCAGACTGTGTTAAAGATGTTTTGTCGCAAGTAATCCATGACAAAAACAAGCTAATTTCGCAAAGCTATGACGGAGCTAGCGTTATGAGCGGCGGAAATGCTGGTGTTCACGTTTTAATCAGGCATGACTATCCTTACGCGCATTACGTCCACTGCTATGCTCATAAACTGAATTTAATTATGGCGCAAGCTACGAGTCAAAATACTCAAGTGAGGATCTTTTTTGCTGATATCAATGAAATTCCAGCTTTTTTTTCCAACTCACCACAACGTGTACGAGTACTTGATGACATCGTAGGCAAGAGATTTCCTGGTATTTCAAACATAAGGTGGAACTTCAAATCAAGATTGGTCTAAACTGTATATGAGCATAGGGAATCTCTGATAAACTGTCTTGAAGAAATACAAGAACAAAGCAAGCAAATGAGTACAATTACTCAAGCAAGAGGGCTTCTTCTTCGAATCCAGCAGCCAGTCTTTCTCTTTTGGTTGAAAGTGTTTCATCTGATAATGCCTCTTGTGGATATTCTGTATAACCAACTGCAGAAAAGGCAAATAGACTCTGTTTCAGCGAATAAAGCAGTCACAGATTTTCAGCACAACATCCAACAGGTCAGAGATAGCATCGATACGATCAACGAAAATCCACTATCAGAAAAGAAACGGAAAGTGGAAACGTCCGATACGAGGAAAGTTGCTGCGAAAGAAATATGTGACACGGTCATTACTCAAGCTGTAGATCGGTTTAAATTTACCGGGCATCTCACGGCAACTAAGCTTGTCGTTACAGAGAACTTCAACAAATACAACAAGGAGTTTCCAGAAACGTTGTTAAACGAAACCCACAAAGCCTATCCATTCATTAATGTACCTAGACTCCGAACAGAGTTAGAAATCATTTATATGCGTCAAGACTTTAGTAACACCTCCAGTGCAAGTGTTTTATTGAAATTTATTATTGAAAACAATTTGGAGCGTACATTCAACGAAAGTGTGAAACTTTTGAAGGTTCTAGTGACAATACCCATGACTACCAGTGAAGCAGAAAGATGTTTCTCGACATTAAAACGTGTGAAAACATTTCTACGTAGCACCATGGGGGAAGACAGACTAACGGCTTTGGCAATGTTGTCCATTGAAAAGCAAGTGATTAGTGACATGTGTGACTTCAACGAGAGGGTCATCGACAGATTCGCTCAGAGAAAGGAGAGAAGAATGGATTTTCTACCCCGCCATACTATATAAAGGTACGGTAATTAGTAATTACATTTAAGCACCAAAGTTTATGTTTGTTTTAGACCTATTACTTGTTTCCTTACTGCACACCCAATGACAAATATCACCAGCCGCCACTGGGTAGCTATTAATTATTTTAGCATTAGCAATAAAACTTACCAATGAAAACCAAAGTGTGGAACCTTTTGAAGACATCCCTTAAAACACATTAAGCCCTCTGTAGTTTTAAACTAAACTTAACAAATCTTCTTGAGTATCAGAATTTGTTGTTGAGTCACTGTTTACAGCTGGCGAATTGTCAGGCAATTCTAAGTTTCCACAGATCATATGGGTTACAACATTTGCGTCTAGCATCAGGTAGTGATGACGTTGAGTTCCAGTATTGTCAATAATGATCCACAAAAATCAATTAAATTCATATTGTCAGTATCAAAAATAGCCTGTATCCCATCAATATTTTCAGTATTAACACTGTATCAATATATTTTGGCACACATTTAATATTGGCAATATTCCAATTTTTACAGTAAACTAATGGTGATCGTCTATATGCTGGGCAATTTAAATGTGAAATGCACACATTTTATATCGTCGTAATTTAGTCAAGCTTGAGTACCGATTCCTTAACATTATCCGACTTCGTGGTGAAACTAGTTCTGAGTTACTTCTCGTGATTTCGGAAGTGAAAATCCGCCATTACTCTACCTCATTACTGACAATCTCAGCTTTTGTCCAGCATACATGCAAAGCATATGTAATAAAAGTCTAAACTAAACTAAACTAAACTGAACTAACCTAACCTGTCACCGATTCGTCTATGCAGGGAATAATAAAGTACTAGATACAAGCTTTAATCTGTGTCATATATATTATAAACAGAACTATCGACTGTTTCTCAAAAATGGATGCGCCCTTGATCCGATAAACGATATATTCTGAGAATGTAGCAAAAATTGCTGCTAACCTCCCGCTGATCCATGAGCAGACTGAACATGTTAGTCTGTTTCATGTATGTATCAGTGACATAAATGTGCGTCAAAGAATAGTCTGCAATAGACCACATAAACGATACGAGAATTGTAATGCGACGTGAGTCGTTATTGCACGCACTCCCGGCAGTTACAACGCTTGCGGATACGTTGGTCTATGCTCAGCTGTTCTCGATCGATGTTAGTTATTTCATTGCCAACTAATTGGACATTAATAATATCAACCGACAATTTCTATAAGACAGAAAAAAAAAATGTTTGTTTATAACATAAATGAACGCAATGGGTAAAAGTAAAATCTAATTCAGCACAAATTCCACAACAAGACGTTATAAGTTCAGTCTTTGCAGAGAATATTTTACAAACAATAATCAGTTTCGAAAATCACATTAACATTCGTTGATTACCCATTTTGCATTGCTCACTATAGTCAACGTGAGCGACATGATGAGACAGGTAACGCCTTTAATAGACAATCTTACTTACAAATGGCTCTTAAGGAACCCGCAGGTTCATTCCCGCCCTCACATAAGTAAGCCCGCCATCCTTTAATAGACAATCATTTAGGTTAATTCTACGAAAATGTTTGAGTATTTGGTTATAAAAGATGTTTTGCTATTATTCAGTACGATATTTTGAAGTCTACAAACATTTCATTATACATAATTTACATCAATGGAAAGCACTTCACGTTAATTCTACTAAAACATTAAAGATTAGGTTAGAAAACTTACATACTTCAGATAGGAATTAATCCATGATCTTGTATACTTCTTCTTCTCACTTTGTTTATAGAGTCCCATTCAGTGTCCGAATTCTAACGTCTTCGTCAAGTCATAGTCCAGAAAATAAGTATCTTTACACAATCACAACTGTAACAGTAAATTAAGGCATTTACAAATAACTTTATATCTAGTAAAAACACACGAGATGAATAATGAGATGGATGACAAATGAACCCGCCTACACTTTACTGAAACAGACCGATGAATCAATGATCTTGTGCAAACTAAATCCCGGTAACACACTCTATGACAAAACTAACTCCAATGCCAACAAAGATAACGCACTGCCTCACTACCGTCCGCCCTCACCCCGGAAGCGATACCGTAACTACTCTTTCCAGGCATTCCTTATTTGAAATCTGTTTAGTCGGAAAAAAAATAGTGAAGTCACCAACGCTTCCTATTGCTTAAAAGTGAAACTACTTTAACATAGCCTACCGCCATCTGTCGTTTTTTTTTTAAATTCGGTTATTTTACAACGCTGTATCAACATCTAGGTTATTTAGCGTCTGAATGAAATGAAGGTGATAATGCCGGTGAAATGAGTCCGGGGTCCAGTACCGAAAGTTACCCAGCATTTGCTCGTATTGGGTTGAGGGAAAACCCCGGAAAAAACCTCAACCAGGTAACCTGCCCCGAACCGGGATTCGAACCCGGGCCACCTGGTTTCGCGGCCAGACGCGCTGACCGTTACTCCACAGGTGTGGACCCATCTGTCGTATACTTTACGATTTACGTTCGAATAATTATTATACTAAAAAGAAGTTATGACTTCTACACAAGAAAATAAGACGCATCTACACAATTCAACTTTTCTTCAACTTTAATCATTCAAGCAACGCAGGCAATATATATACAGAGTGTTTAAAAAATACGGGGCATAATTTCAGGTATGTATTTCCCACATGTAGACAATCAAAATAGTTCATCATAACATGTGTCCGGAAATGCTTCATTTCCGAGTTATGGCCTTCACAACATTGAAATTCACCGGAACGTTTTTATTTCCGCAGGTCGTTGCCGTCAAAGGAGACATTAAGAGGACACTCTGACAGTTCATTCCGAGGCGAAGGTTACATTCAGTGTTGTGTAGGCGTTAGACTGTGCGACATGTATTCAAATCAAGAGCTGGCAGAGATACACTTCATGTACGGTAAGGCGGACGGCAATGCTGCGCTGGCTCGTCGTTTGTACCAGGAGAGGTACCCACAGCGACAATGTCCAGATCGGAAGACATTTGTACGTCTCCATTACCGTCTGTGCGAGTATGGAAAATTTAACTCTCCTGGTTTGGGAAGGGGACGACCAAGATCTACAACTCCAGAAGTACAGGAGGATATTCTGGAGGCTGTGAACATGACTCCTTCTATCAGCACACGAAGGGTAGCGTTACAAGTCAATGTTCCTCATACGACTGTCTGGAGACTGTTGAAAGAGTATCAATTGTATCCTTATCATTTGCGACGTGTACAGGCCCTGTCACCAGCAGATTACCCTGCACGAGTTAGGTTCTGTCAGTGGTTCTTGCAGCAGTGTGGTGTAAATCCGAACTTTCCTGCCTTAGTATTATTTACAGATGAAGCACAGTTCACACAAATTTCCACAATCAGCATGTATGGGCGTATGAAAACCCACGTGCAACTGTTCCATCTCATCACCAGGTGCGGTTCTCCCTCAACATGTGGGCCGGTATCATTGGTGATCGATTAGTTGGACCCCATGTACTTGTAAACAGACTTACGGGGCAGGCGTACACAAACTTCCTGAAAAACACAATGCCTTATGTTTTAGAAGACACTCCACTGATCAATCGTCAACACATTCACTTCTTGCTTAATGGCGCTCCTGCACACTTCAGTCATACGGTTCGCCGATACTTGGATCGAAGGTTTCCTGATCGATGGATAGGTAGAGGTAGCCCAATTGCTTGGCCTCCACGCTCACCTGATCTGAACCCTCTCGATTTCTACTTGTGGGGCCATTTAAAATCATTGGTTTATTCGTCTCCGGTGCCTGATTTGGAATCCCTTCGGAATCGAATTGTGGCAAGTTCTGAGGACATACGCAATACTCCTGGAGTTTGGGATCGTGTTCGCAGGTCAATGAGACATCGATGTGAGGTATGTATTCAAGCAGGAGGTGGACATTTTGAATATCTTCTGTAACGACAACGACCTGCTGAAAGAAAAACGTTCCGGTGAATTTCTATGTGGTGAAGGCCATAACTCGGAAATAAAGCATTTCCGGACACATGTTGTAATGAACTATTTTGATTGTGAAACATCCTGTATATATATATATACGTAGTGAAGATGACGTTCAAAACGGCACACCATGTAGGTACAAAATCTTCTTGAGTCTTAATAATTGAACGCACTTTTTAAACTTCATTTTTTCAATATAATTCCCAGGTTTCATGCGTACGCGCATAGAAAATTAAACCTTGTAGATGCACCTATGAGCCACCGGCGTGTCTCAGTCGGTTAAGGCGCTTGCCTGCCGGTCTGAAGTTGCGCTCGGGCGCCGGTTCGATCCCTGCTTGGGCTGATTACCTGGTTGGATTTTTTCCGCTGTTTTCTCCAGCCGTAAAGTGAATGCCAAGTAATCTATCTCGGTATCACCAATCTCATCGTCGCTAAATAACCTAGTAGTTGATATAGCGTCGTTAAATAATCAACTAAAAATAAATATGCAGCTATACAGATGCACGACTATCTTAAAATGCCTACAGTTTCTGGATACATCCGAGTTATTACCAAGAATTTTATATATAGACAACAGAAAATGAAAATGTACTACATAATTTGGGAACTGTAATGTTGCTAAATACACTAAGCATGAAACCCTAAAACATATTCTACTGAATTAATAGATGGTAACTTATACTTCAGTTAACCACTGAATCGTAATTGACCTTATCATTATTAAAGAAAACGGACGAATTGTCGTAGTAATAATTGTAGTAGGTTATTTTACGACGCTGTATCAACATCTCAGGTTATTTAGCGTCTGAATGAGATGAAAGTGATAGTGCCGGTGAAATGAGTTCTGGGTCCAGCAACGAAAGTTACCCAGCATTTGCTCAAATTGGATTGAGGGAAAATCCGGATAAAACCTCAACCAGGTAACTTGCCCCGACCGGGATTCGAACTCGGGCCAGCAGCCAGTCGCGCTAACCGTTACTGCACAGGTGTGGACGATGAATTGTCAAGGCTCTTCATGAAGCCGGACAGCAACATCAAGGAAGATGTCATCTGTTGTCGTCGTCTTTGCACAATTTTCCAAGTTGTTCTAACCGCTCAAATGGAAGAGTGAGGAACAAAAAAAGAAAAAGAAAGGACGTCTGAACTACCACTTAAAGTAAGATGCTTTCAAAATAGAAGTGTAATTTATAAAATAACTGAAGAAATTAAAAAGTGAATAACTCATGAAGGAAGAAAAATAAGATAAA
Source organism: Periplaneta americana (assembly GCF_040183065.1). Taxonomy (NCBI): domain Eukaryota; kingdom Metazoa; phylum Arthropoda; class Insecta; order Blattodea; family Blattidae; genus Periplaneta; species Periplaneta americana. Next base: position 13,088,057 of record NC_091133.1, on the reverse strand, counting down.
ACGAAATAAAACAAGCTAAAGTAAAGAAAAGTGAAATGGTTGCCTAAAATATAAGTTCTACTGCTTCTTCTTCTTCTTCTTCTTCTTCTTCTTCTTCTTCTTCTTCTTATTATTATTATTATTATTATTATTATTATTATTATTATTATTCTCGCTTTATTTATAGACGTCTTATTCAGTAATGAGTCCGAATTTTAACATCTTTAACTCAAATTAAATATTGTACTTCGTCATTTCCCTCAGAAAGTATATTTATCATTCAATGTCAAATCTAAATGAAAAAAAAAGAAACATTGTAACCGTAAGTAATGTCATTAATTTCATAGGGTTATTCTTTTAGATACTTCAAACAAAGAAGTTTAGTACAATAAATTTGTCTCGTTTTCGTTTCCTTTACGAGATAAAAATTGTTATACATGAAACATTTCTTAGTGTGCTTTGGAAAAGCAATTGATTTAATTGTCAATATGCTCAGTCAATGTATTATAAATTGTAGAAAAGATTTTAGTTTTGTCCTTTTAATATGCAGAAATCTGATCGGAACATGTATACACGTTTAAAGAAAGTGGCCATGTTAAAAAGTCTCACACACTCAAAGACAGGATGTCCTCGATCGGAAGCTGTTTGCGCTGCTGTAATGCTTTAGGTATTGGCAAACTACGTCCGCATTTAACATTTTTGCATGAGGACGACCATGCTGCACACGATCTGCACTCTATACCAGATGTCTTTGGAGCAGACCATAACAAGGGTCTCATGTTATCGCTGCGCTCCCATTGGTTGGTGAATAATTACTTAGCTGAGAACGTTGTAGAAATAAATCAGGACAATATTTATGGATAATCTTGAATATGTTAAGTTATTAAAAATATTTAAAAATAAATCAGGACAATATTTATGAATAATCTTTAATGTGCTAAGTTATTAAAATATTTACAAATAAGTCAGGACAATATTTATGAATATTCTTGATTATGTTAAGTTGTTAAAAATATTTACAAATAAGTCAGGACAATATTTATGAATATTCTTGATTATGTTAAGTTGTTAAAAATATTTACAAATAAGTCAGGACAATATTTATGAATATTCTTGATTATGTTAAGTTGTTAAAAATATTTACAAATAAGTCAGGACAATATTTATGAATATTCTTGAATATGCTAAGTTATTAAAAATATTTACAAATAAATCTGGACAATATTTATGAATATTCTTGAAAATGCTAAGTTATTAAAATATTTACAAATAAATCAGGACAATATTTATGAATAGCGAAACTACAATGGGGTTTAGGACATCGTGCTTTAAAAATTATCTATAAAGGAGCAATAATACCGATGCTGACATACGGGTGCTCAGTTTGGAGTGAAGCCCTGCAAAAACAGAAGAACCTAATTAAACTACAAAGAGTACAGAGAATAATGAATATCAAAATAGCCAAAGCTCATAGAACACTGTCCTTTGAAGCATCTTGTGTCGTTGCCGGAGTTAGACCTATAGGTATAAGCATAGCAGAATCTGTGAAAATCTATCAAGCAACGCACGAAAGCAATGAAGACCCTGAAGATTACGACAGACCACTTCAAATAAGATACTGGCCACATCCAGCTGACAGGATAACAATAGGTGAAGTGAAGAATTCTTTCACATATGCTGTGGAAATATACACAGATGGAAGCAAAATTCAAGAGAAAGTGGGAGCAGCAGCCGCATTTTACAAACAGGGCACATTAATTCACACCATGAAGAACAGACTTCACAGTGACTGTTCAAATAATCAGGCGGAACAGATGGCCATCTTAAAAGCTATAGAAGAACTTAATAGACTAAATATCATACCAGAGGAAAGAACAGTGGCAGTTTTCACAGATAGCCAAATCACTATAGCTCTACTCAGGAACAGCCGCAACCATAGCTATATAATAGAACTAATCAGAAACCAAGTTAAGAGACTCCAGGATCTCCATTGGCAAATTCATTTTGGATGGATTAAAGCTCATGTGGGAATTCCTGGGAACGAGATGGCAGACAAGCTAGCCAAGAAAGCAGCAGCAGAAGAATATAGAGAATTAATATACACTAAAAAACCCAAAACTACTATTATTGGAAAGATCAAAGAAGAAGGATTAGCAAAATGGCAGGAAGAATGGACTAGTGCGACCAAAGGGGCTGTCTGCAGGACCTTCTTCCCATCGGTTCGACAGAGATTAAGACAGAATAGGATAATAATGACGCCTTCAATTGCAGCTATGGTAACTGGACACGGCATACTAAAATCCTATCTCCAAAGATTTAGGATAATAAATGATGCCACATGCTCCTGTCTTCAAGAGGCCCAAACTGTGGATCATGTAATATACAGGTGTAGAAAACTTCAGCAGCAGAGGGACATCTTCAGACATCAAATAGTAATGAATCGTGGAAAGTGGCCAGTTGCTAAAGATCAACTCATTTTGAAACACTACAAACAATTCAAAACATTCATACAATCAATAGACTTTAACACATTATAAACATGAAGACAAATAAGTACAACACTTTGTAAACATGAATCCAAATAAGCATACAATTATAAGATTTTAAATTGTGGATCTGTGATGTACAATTCAAATATGACTCCGTCTATTGCAATAGTGTATTGTTAAATGACTGTGAACATGTATGTAACGTAAAAATAGCATATAAATATATTAAACATAGTATGTAATATTGCAACACTTGTAAAAAAAAATTTTTCTGATAATGCATTTAGGCATAAGCTTTGTAACTGGCGAGCGGATTGATTCTGTATAGTACATAGATAATTTAATTGTGGATGTGTAATGTGTATTTGTATGTATTAATTAATTGTGCATTTGTAATGTACTTAAGCATAAGATTTATAATTGCTAGTTGATCATATATTGTGTAGAGTAGATAGTTTTTATTTATTTTAAATTTTGGATATGTAACATAAACATAGCATGTAGTATTGCAAATATTGTATGCAATGGAACATGCTGTTTTAGCACAATAAAGAAAAAAAAAAAAAAAAAATATTTATGAATATTCTTGAATATGTTAAGTCACTAAAAATATTTACAAATAAATCAGGACAATATTTATGGATAATCTTGAATATGTTAAGTTATTAAAAATATTTACAAATAAATCAGGACAATATTTATGAATATTCTTGAATGTGTTAAGTTATTAAAAATATTTACAAATAAGTCAGGACAATATTTATGAATATTCTTGAATATGTTAAGTTAATTAAAATATTTACAAATAAATCAGGAATATTTTTGAATGTGTTAAGTTATTAAAAATATTTACAAATAAGTCAGGACAATATTTATGAATATTCTTGATTATGTTAAGTTGTTAAAAATATTTACAAATAAGTCAGGACAATATTTATGAATATTCTTGAATATGCTAAGTTATTAAAAATATTTACAAATAACTCAGGACAATATTTATGAATATTCTGGAATATGTTAAGTTATTAAAAATATTTACAAATAACTCAGGACAGTATTTACGAATATTCTTGAATATGATAAGTTATTAAAAATATTTACAAATAACTCAGGACAGTATTTACGAATATTCTTGAATATGTTAAGTTATTAAAAATATTTACAAATAACTCAGGACAATATTTATGAATATTCTTGAATATGTTAAGTTATTAAAAATATTTACAAGTAACTCAGGACAATATTTATGAATATTCTTGAATATGTTAAGTTATTAAAAATATTTACAAGTAACTCAGGACAATATTTATGAATATTCTTGAATATGTTAAGTTATTAAAAATATTTACAAATAACTCAGGACAGTATTTACGAATATTCTTGAATATGTTAAGTTATTAAAAATATTTACAAATAACTCAGGACAATATTTATGAATATTCTTGCATATGTTAAGTTATTAAAAATATTTACAAGTAACTCAGGACAATATTTATGAATATTCTTGAATATGTTAAGTTATTAAAAATATTTACAAGTAACTCAGGACAATATTTATGAATATTCTTGAATATGTTAAGTTATTAAAAATATTTACAAATAAATCAGGACAATATTTGTGAATATTCTTGAATATGTTAAGTTATTAAAATATTTACAAATAAATCAGGACAATATTTATGAATGTTCTTGATTATGTTAAGTTATGTGTGCAAAAATGCACTCCTGCAGGACACAATTCCGGCACATTCGGCGACGCTGATATAACCTCTGCAGTTGCGAGCGTCGTTAAATAAAACATAACACTAACATTTAGTATCGTGTGAACCGTGTTTTCTTGCATTTCGTTCCGCTCCAAAGACATAGATCTGGTATAGAGCGCACACCAGAGCCTGACAACTCATTACGTAGCCTCCAAATCTTCCAGGTCTGACGCCAACCGATTTCTTATTGTATTTTGATGGATTATTGCACATCACAGAAGAAAGTTAGATACCAAAGGCCCAGCGGTGGCTTAGTGGTCAGACCTCCAGGCGGTCCGGGTTTGAACCCCGGTCAGGTCATTCAAAAATCCATAGTGACATTTGTAGCTGACAAAGTCGCAGTTGGAGTTTTTCTCGGGGTTCCTCTCTTTGTTCCCTCTATTAGGCATCCACATCATTCCATCACCATTTCTCCATTTCGTCATCATTCCATAGCATTCCCCTATCGCCGGGAGGCGACGTACGGAGGGGGCTGGCCTAGGGACGAGGAGATTTACCTGCTCGACACCTGGGTACGCAGAGAACCTTAGTGTAGTCAGCCGATGTGGGAATGCGCTTAGCTTGAGGGTTAGTGCAATAGATCGTAACAGCTGGCAGTGCTGGGCCATAGCGCTCCCAACATTGATTGAAAACACGTCGTTAACTGTTGGGGGCTCAAGTTTAACCGAATAATAACAGGCATTTCCCATACTTATTCTGCGTTTAATTTCCTCTCAAGTGTCATTTACATATTTGTTATTGTTGCCCTAAGGTACTGTTGCAAGGTGAACAAGGATGGTGCGTGAACCACTGAAACAGCTGTAAGCCGCACAAACGTACATAATTAACAAGAGTAAGTCACCCAAGATTAAAAATGGATTAATTTTTCTCTCTGCATTTGTTTTTGTATATGGCTCTTTGTATTATGGTGGTGTGGTAGAGAAGACGTGGATCATAACCTTAACTCCACCAGATGAAACAAATAGATAATTGAGGCGCTGACATGGGAAAGGTAGTAACTGCCAAAAACAAAATTTTTCAGGGGAAGCAAAAAACAAATTTATGAACACTTTCTCACTTACATTATTACAGAAACTACTTTAAATGAAAGGCATAAACTCATGTTTGTGTTACATATGAAATTTGAAAAGTCTGGCACAGATTTATCTGTGAAATCCTATTTTATGAAAATACAATACTGAAATCACTCCTTAGCCAAACTGAGAATTAACGTTATTTATACATTATGCATAAATTTTTCGGTAAAATGCATGATACTTTTCATCGAGGAAGTCTAACATAGATAACAAGTCTCTCTTTTTGACATCAGGGACGACTGGTCTTCTTTCAAGGCGTTGCAAGCACTGCAAGTTAGTGATTGACGTTAATGACTGTCCTTTCTTAAAAATCCTGTGCTCTGTCCACATTTCAAGGTCATTAAATGACTGTCTTGTTTTTATTAGAGCAAAATCAGCTCTTGAGAGTATAATCCAGTTGAGGGTGCTGATTTTGATAGGAGTTGTATTCAAAAACTTGTCACATTCTGCAGAAAAGTCGAAGAAATCCTCATCCTTCATCATTATTACATTATTAGGACTTACCTCTTCTGGAACCATGGTCCTGCATCTTTTTTTTTTTCTTTTCTCTACGATGCCAAATTCCCTATCACATGGCATGTAGGAATGTTCTGAAACCAGGAATTTCAAGTCCACTGAATCAAAATGTTTCTTGGCAATAATGTAAATCAGGACCATTAGAATCATCCGATTCTTATTCTGCCCTGCACAGTTATCAGGCCATATTTGTCTAGACACACTCTGCTGTTGTGAAAGGAGTTACTATCTTCTCCGCGCCAACAGCTGTGCACATACAACTTACAACATCTAGTGACTACGTTTCCAACTTCGTTCCATTACATACGGACATACTACCTTCTCTGTGCCATTGGCATGGCCATTTACTACCTTCTCAATGAAAAACATAAGAATTCGAATTTTTGGCAGTTACGACCTTTTCCATGTCAATGCCTCAATTGTCCACACCTGTGGAGTAACGGTCAGCGCGTCTGGCTGCGAAACCAGGTGGCCCGGGTTCGAATCCCGGTCAGGGCAAATTACCTGGTTGAGGTTTTTTTCGGGGTTTTCCCTCAACCCAATACGAGCAAATGCTGGGTAACTTTCGGTGCTGGACCCCGGACTCATTTCACCGGCATTATCACCTTCATATCATTCAGACGCTAAATAACCTAGATGTTGATACAGTGTCGTAAAATAAATCAATAAAAAATAGATAATTAACTAAATAAGTACCAAGTGAACCAGTAAATAAGTAACTAAGTGTAGGGTATAAATTAATAAATATGTGAATAGATGAAGACATGAATGAAGGAATAAAAAGTCAATAATAAATAAATATATAAATAAGAAATAGATACATAAACATAAATAAATAAAAATAATCACCAAATAAATAAGTTTTTAATTAAAAATAAATAAAAAAACGAACAAATAAATAGGCCTAAAAAGAGACAAAGGACGAACGAACAAAAAACATACAAAAAAATCAAACAAACGGATAATCAAATTAATTAATGCTAAATACATAAATAATAAATAAATAAATGATAAATAAGTTAATAATAAATAAATGAAAAATAAATAAACAAACGTACAAAAAATAAACGAATAAAGAAGAAAACAAAGATACAAATAAAAAATAATATGATTCCTACAAATTTTGTAGCTAAAGAGCTGAATTTTTTTCTTTATATTCACTATACAGGGTGTTTCCGAGGTGGTGTTACAAACTTTGAGGGATGATGGCGAAGGACACATGTATCAATTTGAGATGAAATGAAATAATTTTATTTCACTGTACACCTTATTTATGTGTATTTATCTGTACATTTTACACATACTGTATTCATCTGACGTTGTTTACGTTGTCTACTTACAGTATTCCATTCAGTGCGCTGTCTGAGGGATGGGGACAGGAAACTACACTAAAGCAATGCAAATAGCTTAATGTGTAACGGACATGGTCGGTCCTTATATGCACGTCTGTAGACAGCAGTGTATGTGTACAAGTTGCAGTGTCCAGTCGATCAGTCCTAGTGAAATGGAGGACTACAGGAGAGCGGAATATGCAGACCTGATTTTCGAATAGGGATGAGCCAACGGGAACAGTAGACAAGCTCACAGATTGTATCGGGTCAAGTACCCATGTAGGAGACATCCGGCCCATCACATCTTTCCACGACTATTTCAAAAGTTAAGGGAAGGTGAGCACGTGGTGCGAAATTACAATTCCATTTCCACACAACTATTTTTGCTTATAACTTTCGACTCAGTCACTTCCGGACCAGGTTTCCTTATCTCAAATTGATAGTTTGTAACACCACCTCGGAAACACCCTGTATATCACATTTAACAGTTCTGTGCATGAATTTTTTTATAACTCTCCCACAGTGAAAATAAAAATATATAGCCTATGTTCAAGTGATATAAACAAAATATATTTAAAGAATGTTTGGGTTATTTCAGAAATTAATTTTTCTCTGTAATCTGAAATTATTTAAAAATGAATGCATAGTTCTCTTTCTAACACAGCAGTAGTACTGCATAAACATATTCAGACTGATCAATTAAATTTGTATAGGATGTAAGCTTTTGAAAATTTGCCCCCCTTTAAAAAATTAAATAACTTGCAAAAAATAAGTGTTTGATGAAAATTAAATTTCGACAACTCTATTAGGTTGCTAAGATACATACGTGTACCAAATATGAAAGCTGTATCTAAAAAGTGTAGAAAATTTCATTTGATCTGTAGTCTTTTGTTAAGAACAGACCTACAACTCTGTAAGAAAATAATCACTTACTTCAGCTGCAATTACATGAAGTTAGTTAAATATATCTTCCCAATGAAGAGTACTTGGTCCTACGTCATTTACCCAAGCGTTGCCATCCAGGACTGAAGCGTCGAAACTATAGTTATTTTTGCCGCCGATTTAGCATTTCTCTTGGTACGTCATATAACATTACATTATGGTGATTAATAAAGCAATTATACAATTCCGATAGGGAGAATAAAGCACAGTCTTTGTCCATATCAAATTCCATTTCGAACTGTCGGCAGTCGAACCCGAGTTATCAATGTAGAAGTCCAATGATCTAGCCATTTAATTAGCCCTCTGTCTCAACATTAATATCTCCCTGAAGTGTCTTCTGAGAAGCTAACATTCCCTTAATAAACTGTAAAATATAATCTACCAGGTTCCCAACATAAAGAGTAAAATACGATGAAAGAGTATTGGAACGGAGAAAAATTCTCTCCGGCGCCGGGATTTGAACCCGGGTTTTCAGCTCTACGTGCTGATGCTTTATCCACTAAGCCACACCGGATACCACCCCGGCGTCGGACAGAATCGTCTCAAATTAAGCTCCAACTCTTGGGTTCCCTCTAGTGGCCGCCCTCTGCACTACGTCATAGATATCTATGAATCTAGGACCGAAGTCCACACATGTGCTGAGGTGCACTCATTATGAGTGACTAGTTGGCCGGGATCCGACGGAATAAGCGCCGTCTTAAATCACGAAGTGATTTACGCATATCATATCATATTATTTTAATGTACTGAAGTACATATATTTCCATACATATGATATTTCCTGCGCCGGAGAGAATTTTTCTCCGTTCCAATGCTCTTTCATCGTATGATGACGCAGAATATCTGCATGGAAATATCATATGTACTTCGGTACATTAAAATAATATATATAAAGAGTAAAGCCTGGATTCCTCCTATTCTTACGCTGCCAAGGAAACAAATGAAGAAAAGCAAATCTAAACTACTTTTAATATGGGAAAAATGTCAGTTACAATATTATTTTCTGTAATACTCCACACGCAACTTGTTGCTTAGCAACCAGCAACATATCATTACTCGAAAAAATGACGTCCGAATGCCCGGACACTGAAACCCTTGCCCACGTCCAAGGTCAGTGTAACAGAGGTTTACTCCTCCGAAATGTCAGACACCATCATGTTTGATCCTTAATTGCAACTGCTTTAAGAAAAAAGTCTTGGATAGTAGAAGAGGAAGTTTTTTGCCTTGCTACTAATGGCTCCTCTAGACGTATTGACATCATAGCGTATTCCCAGACTACCAAGAAAGGATATATAAATGATCCTACCATAAGGATTGAAACGGGGAGTAGCCAGCCGGAGGATGTGAATCAAGAAATGATCAACATTTATCTGCCAACAGTTAATTACTTCAAAGCAAAATACCAGCTTGAAGATATTGAGGTGATTGGTCTTCTTATTGGAGCTCGTGGTGTGATTCCGAAGTTCTTTGAAAGCTTCAGGAAGACTTTTGAACTACCACAGACACTTACTGCTGACATCATAACTTCAGTTTTGAAACGCTCTTGCCAAATTCTGAGCCATCATATTCACTCTGTTTATTTTTTTTTATTCACTTTATATTCATATATGTTTATTTTAATTTTCTTTCTACAAAATTTATGTAAACATTTAATATTGTAAAATTCATGTAGGAGAGCATACTGAGTCCTTCTGGGCTACCTCCAATGGGAGGCAGTTATTAAAAAAAATATTATATTAAAGACAGTTGTATAAACAATAATAAGAAATCAAATTAAACTTCAGTTACATTGCTAACTTTTGGTGGTATGAATAATAACTTTAGGTTATTTTGTCTTAACTTTAAGGTAAATATAATTGACAAATCTTCTCACTTTAATCACATTAAACTGAAGTTCACAGAAAATACTTTCGAAACGAAAGACAGTAAAAGTTTCTCCTTGTAAGTAAAATCGTGACTCAAATTTTATTTTCATTGTATTTAGACACGTTTCTCGACGTTTTCATATATTTTACTGCCAATATCAGTTAGGCCTAGTACTAAACCTAGTTAACTCATTTATAATTTAATGTTATATAACATAATTATAGACAAACTAATAACGAATTGTTTATTTATTTTTTTGTGGTTTATTTTACGACTCTTTATCAACTGCTTTGGTTTTCTAGTGTCTGAATAAGATGAAGGTGATAATGAGTCCAGGATACAGCGCCGAAAGTTACCCAGCAGTTGCTATTGTTGAGTTGAGGAAAAACTCCGGAAAAACATCAATCGCGTAAATTATCCCAACCGGGATTTGAACCCGGGCCCGCTCATTTCACGGTCACCAGTGGTGGACGAATTATTTATCAATGTTCTGTTAAAAATAACCTACAGTTCGCGACTTTCATTCATTAATTTGCTTGCTTTGGTTACGAAATTCATTACAAGTTCAAATTCTCTGTTTTATGATTTACTCTAAGGTGATTCTGATCAAGCTTTTATCTAGGGTTATTTAAAACTAATTAAACAAGGTTTTCTTTTGCATTACATCTATTAACGACCATTTCATAAAATCATAACCTACAAACAATTAACCCCATATTTTGACTATAGAAAAATTGAGAACGCAAATCATTCTGGTAGGTATATTAAGAGTGTGTTAAGGAATGACGTAATAAGATATCTATGTGCTTGGGGAAGACCTCCCACAGATTCTGTTGGCACAGTTCGTCTTGAAGTATGTTGCTTCAATTAAGAGATTTGCTTATTAATTAAAACAGACACAAGAAAGAGGGAATTACAGTGGAGGGCAAAGCTGTGAATAGGCGCAATCTGACAACAGGAAGTGTTACTCAACAAGCAGGTGCGGCGAAATTACAGGACGCTTCAGAATACTGTAGAAATGCTGGCCTGTTCTTATGTTAATCACTGGAAAATAATCAGAGAAACGACAGCTACTTCTGATATATTTTACAGAACAACTTAAAACTTTTAATTTACTGGCCTTAATTATGCCTGGCAAGAAGGCAAAGAAATGTAAGAAGTCGTGAGTGTGTTCTATTCTACAAAATCATGATACAGGCCTAACACATTAAAAATTAAAACTGAAAGTTGTTGTAAAGTAAGGATATTCATATCCCCGTTCCACAAAATTATGCGTAATTAAAAAAAATTAACTTCAAATTAGCAGCTGAAAATTTGCACATACCTTATTCTTTGTACATCTCGCAAACAGTTAAAAAATTGATGAAATCTGATTAAGGTCACGTGTTACAGAGCTTTTAGTAAGTTCTACAATTTTCATTGTATTTTCTTGAAATGGGAGTATAAGGGTACAGTACACCAGTTATTCATAGATTTCAAAAAGGCATATGACTCGGTTAGGAGAGAAGTTTTATATAATATTCTTATTGAATTTGGTATTCCCAAGAAACTAGTTCGATTAATTAAAATGTGTCTCACAATCAGTGAAACTTACAGCAGAATCCGTATAGGCCAGTTTCTGTCTGATGCTTTTCCAAATCACTGCGGGCTAAAGCAAGGAGATGCACTATCACCTTTACTTTTTAACTTTGCTCTAGAATATGCCATTAGGAAACTCCAGGATAACAGAGAGGGTTTGGAGTTGAACGGGTTACATCAGCTGCTTGCCTATGCGGATGACGTGAATATTTTAGGAGAAAACCCACAAACGATTAGGGAAAACACGGGTTTGGAAGTAAATCCCGAAAAGAAAAAGTATATGATTATGTCTCGTGACAGAACATATTACGAAATGGAAATATAAAAACTGGAAATTTACCATTTGAAAATGTGGAACAATTCGAATATTTTGGAGCAGCAGGAACAAATATAAAATGACACTCGAGAGGAAATTAAATGCAGAATAAATATGGAAATGCCTGTTATTATTAGATTGAGAAGGTTTTGTCATCTAGTCAAGAAACGTGAAAGTTAGAATTTATAAAACAGTTACATTACCGGTTGTTCTGTATGTCTGTGAAACTTGGACTGTCACTTTGAGAGAGGAACAGGGATTAAGGTGTTTGAGAATAAGGTGTTTAGGAGAATATTTGGGGCTAAGAGACATGAAGTTACAGGAGAATGGAGAAAGTTACACAACGCAGAACTGCATGCATTGTATTCTTCACTTGACATAATTATTAGGAACATTAAATCCAGACGTTTGAGATGGGCAGGGCATATAGCACGTACGAGCGAATCCAGAAATGCATATAGAGTGTTAGTTGGGAGGACGGAGTGAAGAAGACCTTTGGGGAGGCCGAGACGTAGATGGGAGGATAATATTAAAATGGATTTGAGGGAGGTGGGATATCATGGTAGAGATTGGATTAATCTTGCTCAGGATAGGGACTGATGGCGGGCTTATGTGAGGGCGGCAATGAACCTGCGGGTTCTGTAAAAGCTATCGTCAGTAAGTATCATAAAAAATTTAAAACGGATATAAGGCTCGATAAAATTAAATGTTGCACTTATTTTTCCGGCTCAATATACATTAATAAAACTTGCTGTGATTATTATTATTATTGTTATTATTATTATTATTGCTATTATTATTTGTTATTATTATTATTGCTATTATTATTTTGTTATTATTATTATTATTATTATTATTATTATTATTATTATTATTAATATTACTAGTATTATATTATTAGTACTATTATTATTATTTTTATTATTATTATTATTATTATTATTATTATTATTATTATTATTAATACTGAGTTTTCACCTTGACTGTCTGACAAAAAATACACGGCTTTCTTAATAATATCCACGCGTGAAAATGGGCTGTAATGAATTTGTATGCAAAGTTTCATTACTCCAGATGTTGCAGATATCTTATTTCTGGTAAGTTAAAATGTAAAAATTCTGATTTTCGCGAGTAATTTAATTAATATCAGAGGGTTAATATTTCGGCACCGTATTTAAGAATGACGAAAACTACCAAAATTGAACAACACTCAATAGCAGGTCCCTTAAAATTGTAAAAATTGCGATAAACCACTTTAAAGTTTATAATATAGATTCTGAATATTATAGTAACCACTTATATGGGATAAACATAATTTATAAGTTATAATATCGCGTTACTTGCAACGGAGTGCAATCAGGCAGAATTCATTATACCGCCGGAAGTAACAAGCAAGATTATGGAAAACTGTGCGATCACACTGTTACAGTATTTAATCATAGTAGTAATTTAGGCCCAAGAATATATAACAAATTTATATTTAAATATCCTAATCTTGTCAATTCTAACAGTTCTATTATTAAATTTAAAAAGTTGTGTATGGATTTTATAAAAATTGAAAAATTGTAAATTTAAATTTATATACTATAATTGAAAATTGTATTGTATAATTATTAATTACAATTGTATTGTATAATTATTAATTTCAATTCAGGAATCCGCCCCTGAGCACGAGTTCTACTCTTTCAGGGACGAGCTAAAGTTTCTCTGCATATTTTATAATTTATGTTACATATTAGCAAAATAATAAATAAATAAAAATAAATAAATATTAATTGATTTCCTGGCGCCACGGCTGTGCAATATGTATGCGAAGAAGATGCGATTCAGTCAGGGGCAGCATGTGTGGACAGTTGATTAACCCAGGTCAATCAACAAACAGTAAGGAAACCTGAAAGAACGTGGTGACAGATTTCAAGTGTTTCCATGGTTACGCAACATCCGTTGTCAATGAATGGCTATGTTGAAACAGAAGACTGTTTGTTTGTTTATTAATTAATTAGTTATTTCCTTATTTAGTACTTATCTATATATTTATTATTAATGTATTTACTCATTTATTTATTTACTAGCCGTACCCGTGCGCTCCGCTGCACACGTTAGAAATAAATACGAAGTAATTACATAATTAAAATAGGACATTTGATCCAGGGAACATTCGTGTTTGATATAAGGATAAATCGTTTATTATGTTACTTAATTTAAATTGTATTTGCATAATTAAAATGCGATCATTTTGATCCAGAGACCACTCATTTGGTCATAAAAATTATTTTAGGAAATACAGGAAACGAATGTACAGAATAGCCTATCAAGTTTTCTGTGCATAAGAAGCTATTTTAATCTTACCTGTCCTCGATTCACTCAGAAGTTACTGTAATAACATTATAGCATTATGTCCATCTAGAGAAACTACACTTTCCAATGGTGAATTAATAATTAATTATACAAATCGGTTAATTTAGCTTCCGATATTACTTCATACAAATACAGAAACATTATCTGTAGGCTATCTTTCATAGCTTTCGATTGTTGCTGTCCAAGGCCCCTTATAGACGAAGTCATTTGTTTTTTAATTCATTACACGGCCTTAGATGGCAGTTATTTTAATTTTAAAACTCATTTATCTCATTAAATATCAGTCCTATTAAAATTTTTCAAAGAATAAAACTTATCGGAAATTATTTTTAAAGAAACTTTTGTTATGTAACATTTTTCACAAAAATCAATAATAAGCGAGATATTTCGATTTATTTAATTCAGGTCCCCTTATAACCCCCCTTTTAAATAATGTATTTTGAACGCCATATAGCCTAAAATCTAAGTTACAACGAACTTAATTTATATTCCAATTTTCATCGAAATCCGTTCAGCCATTATCGCGTGAAAAGGTAACAAACATACAGACAGACAGACAGACAGACAGACATACAAAAAAATTTTCAAAAAAGCGATTTTCGGTTTCAGGGTGATTAATTATATATGTTAGGACCAATTATTTTTGGAAAATCGAACATTACCAGAAAAATTTCGGCTACAGATTTATTATTAGTATATATTTTTTACTATGTATTTATGTTTTACATGTTTACTATTTATTTACTTGTTTCTTATTATTTTTACGTGTGTAATAATTTTATTCATGTTTTTATTTTTTTATTAATTTATTTCTTTACTTATTTGTGATCTGATTTTTTAACCTACTTACTGATTTATTCATTTATTTATTTATTATTTATTTATTTATTTATTTATTTATTTATTTATTTATATATGTACTTATTTATTTATAAGAAATCATATGCTAATAGAGATACACATTTACAGCCGTAAGCAATATGGGATGAAAATAAATTTAAAAAAGACGAAGATGATTGTTACCGGAAGAGAAATAAAGAAGGTAAAGTGCGAATTCTAAATGAGGCAGTAGAGCAAGTGGACAGCTTCAAATACTTGTGGTGTACTATAAGCAGTAACATGAGCTGCTGCCAGGAAGTCAAAAGGAGAATAGCAATGGCAAAGGAAGCTTTTAATAGAAAAAGGAGCATCTTCTGCGGACCTCTGGAAAAAACTAAGGAAGAGACTAGTGAACTGCTTTGTGTGGAGTGTGGCACTATATGGGAAAGAAACATGGACATTAAGACAAAGTGAAAAGAAACGATTAGAAGCATTTGAAATGTGGATATGGAGAAAATGGAGCATGTGAAATGGACAGACAGAATAAGAAATGAAGCTGTGTTGGAAAGAGTGGGTGAAGAAAGAATGATGCTGAAACTGATCAGAAAGAGGAAAAGGAATTGGTTGGGTTACTGACTGAGAAGTAACTGCCTACTGAAGGATGTACTGGGAGGAATGGTGAACATATTTTTCAATTTTTAATTATTTAATTCATTCAATTGATAATTAATTAATTCATTCCGTGATTCATTCAATCATACATTCATTATTTAATTCATACAATCAATTATTCATTCATTCTTTAATCTATTCAATAAATTATTAATTCATTATTTAATTCATTAATTATTCATTCATTCTTCAATTCACTCATTCGATCTGTCAATGTTTCAAATTACCCTCTCTACGGTCAACGCATTTACTTTTTCACAGGTGTCACTATTACTAGTCTTAATTAGAGGCTTGCTAGGTGTGTTAAGACTGGTAATGAGAGTTCTGGTCATCGTTGAGTTTGAAATGTGGACGTGAGAATTGTTCGTTTATTTCAGTTATGGCATCCGAGACGCAAATCAGATAAGAATGTTAAATATTTTTACAGTTCGGAATTATTTTACAAATTGTTGTAGATCAAATGACTCCTTATAAACATAAATATAACGTGAAACCAAATGTGTTCGAAATGTCTATTCATTGCGACATGACAATGACGAAAACTTATGTGTCCTTTTAAAAGGACAGTAGGCATATCCCCATATATTTTGAAATTGTTTCGCTTTTCCAATTTTAGTGGATTTTCCCTGCATAAAATGCTATCTACGTTTGAAAATTATGCTACGGGCGAAATTTCATCTCAAATACAGACATATCACTATAATGCAGCCTACAAATGCTACACAGAATTCGTGTGCACTCAAAATTGAGGAGCGTTTTTTCAAAAGTCGATAGATGCAGAAATCCAGATTTTACAGAAATTACATTTTTTAATTTAAACATACAAATATTTATTTTACAACAACAATTTTCACAGGAAGCATTCTTTGTTCTGCGGTAATGAAAGTAGTTTGAAAAATATAAGCACTTTTTTTTTTTACTTGTCAGTTTTAGGCGCAAAAAAATAAGTTTTTTTTTTTCAAAAGCCAATAGATGCAGTCTACCTTCATATGAATCTCATTACAACACCAATAAAATTGAAGAAAATTATTAGTGTCAACACAAAAGTACAATTTTATTACAGAAGTCTAATGGGACACATCTGCTAGAACTGTTGTGTAGAAGTTCTTTGCCTCGCCAGTTACTTCGAAATACTGCATGAGTTTCTTAACGTCATTCCTTTTTTCTTTTGACACCATGTTGACTTCTGAAAGATCAGGGGATTTTAACACACTACCGCATGTTTTAATTCTTTGCTTTAGCACACACACTGCCACTGGACACGCTGTGTAGCCTACGTGTTTTGCACAGTAACAGAAATATCACGATGTTTTCCCAAAGTTTTACTGTAAGTGATCACTCGCTGCGGAGCCATCTTAAATGGTAGTGTCGATCTTAACACCTTTTGAGTACTCGATTTTATGTCCATGATTTTCCAGTCCTTATTGAGATTTTTGACTGTGCCATGATTTTCTGGTATCTTGTGGTAGCCATTGGGAGTCAGTATGTCTTCCATTCTCCTGTAGTCTTTTTCTGTTCTTCCGAAAACACGATCTGGAGCCATATAGCTATGACGGCGTATCGAAAAGAAATGAAGAATGCGAGTAAAAATATTGTTTTGCTCCGAAAAAAAAACCATGAGAGTTGCCATCATAATGCTATTCTTGTTCTGACTGGCAGAAGAATCAGAAAACAGATGAATGTTGGAAGAGGCATTGGTTGCGGATTTTTTTTCTAGATTAAAAAAAAATCTAGCAATACAGATGCGACTTAGTTACATCCCCTTGATGACTGGGTCTCCAACCAAATATAGAATGAAATGTCCTTAATTTCTTGTCTTTTTTATGTATCATAACACGTAGTTTGTACAGCCATACTTGTCTTGCGTAGAACACTTCGCCCACCGATAATTTCGGTAGAAGTTGATTTTGTTGCAAGTCAAAACATGTCTTTATTACTTCTGGATTATCATCTTCCATAATTTTGTAAAACTTGTCTCCACGAAGTTTATGTGGTCTATATTGGGTCCTGAGTTCATTTCTTTTACCAAGTCCGTCTCTGCCTTTAGTTGCAATAGGCCTATCTAGCGGGTTGAGCAGGAATCAGTACAGGGAGTTTTAAACGACAGGTTGGAATAACTCGAAAATATATGTTTATACTTCGAGAATGAGTAAGTCTTAAGTAGTCCAAGTTTTTTCTTTTTTTTTTTTACAGAAATGTGTCCACTTTTTCTTTGTATAGAGAGTTCTGGAGGCAGATATCCCCTACTAGATTTTCCCCTAGTATAGCGGCTCTCTCTGCATTTGTACATCTTTATCTAATTTCTGACTGCTATTGTAAGATTCTTCTCATACTTCTTACCCGCAGTATTTCCTCTCTATTTTCCCTTGGTGACTGTCCTATAGAGTAGAATCTATTTGCCAGAGGAGACAATAGGTCCTTCGAGAAACCATTAATGCCTTGGAAACTTGACGCACAAACAGGGATTATCTGTCCATCTGTTTTCCTGATGTATTTAATTGACATATTTTGTTTTCCTCTCGAAGACTTGATATTCACCACCCTACACTTTGGTGATGTGATGGTAATGAACTTAATAAGTAATTTGTCCTAATTTATTTTGCATAAAATCTTAAAATTATTGTGAAATGCACTAATGTCATCCAAGGTTAACTCTGCCACTTTACACTGCTTCCTTCATTTAGCTCTTGGATTGGAGGAAGAGTTTGCAAGTCCATGGGAGCATTTTATATTTGGTTCATGGTCCTTTGATTTACGCTTCCCTGTACGAGGACTCTTTTCTTTAGTTCTGGATTTCCTACCGTTCACTACTTCTTGAATCATAATCATTTCATCTCCTGGATCCATTATTCACACACAGAAACTAACTAGAACTTCAGAACATTTGAAAACGCTCTTATTTAAAACTCGTCTGAAGTCATACGTGAATGAATACTGCTTTGAAAAGTATTTCACTTCATATTCACCACTTCATTGTCAAGTTGAGTTGAAGAGATAGATAAATAGTTTTCGCTTCAGTAATTTACAGTTATGCGAGAAATCCTAAACAATGAAGCTTTAGTTTGGGGAGGGAGATCAAACAGCTTCCGTCTCAGCGATTTACCGCTAGGCGGCAAAATAATAGCATTCCAATTCTGCCAGCAATCATAATAAAATTAAATTGTCTGAAATACTATGCTGAAAACTATTTTAGTTGACCCTGCAAATATTTCAAATAAGTAATCGAGCATCTATCGAGTTTTGCTTTAACTAAGCGACAGCATCAATCGAGTTTTGAAAAAACCTGGAAGGTTTGGTGGTCTCTACACATGGTATGAATCAAGTTTTGCTAAATCTGATTTCATAGGTCGATTCCGGAGCTAGAAAACATACGATATCCATATATAACTCATTTTCGAAAATTTCTGCATCTATCGACTTTTGCAAAAACGCTCCTCAATTGGGGTTCTGGCGTCTTGTCAGCCCACTGAAGTGTGTGGATATGAAGGGAAAAGTTGAGACATTGTCGGGTGTAGTTGCTGGGTAGCTGGTCGGCATAGCGTTGGTGCGCTAAGCCAAAGGTCCTGGGATTGATATCCGGCCCCAGAACAATTTTTCCTTTGAAATTATTCAAGTCTGCTTCACAGGGAGATATACCTGAAAGCCAGATTTGCATAGCAAGATATGTTTACAAGTGGATTTTTATTGGGTTATTTTACGACGCTGTATCAACATCTAGGTTATTTAGCGTCTGAATGAAATGAAGGTGATAATGCCGGTGAAATGAGTCCGAGGTCCAGCAAATGAAAGATTGTCATTCTTTTGTCTCTAGATTTTCGTGCATTTCTCATTTGTCACGGCGCTAGTTACCATGACGACACTTCGTCTGTCGCACTCAATTTAGTTTCATGTCCGCTATTAGCCCGCAGTTCACATCACATTACGCAATACGACTGTCGTCTGTTTTAAACTTCAAAGTACAAACAATGTCATGCCAGACAAGTGCTTGTGAACACATAATGGACAACGTCGATAAAGTTATATTATAGTCACGAACAATGGAATTTGAAGCACCAACGGACACGGGGAGAGTTAAAAACAGTGAACTTGAAAGGTAAAGAATTTCAAGTCATGAGTCTGGAATTTGCGTAGTAATTGTGCGGTGATCTCCTTTCAAATATTTGCAAAGCTTTCAGTTTCAGCTTGCAGTCCGCAATTTATAATTCCACAATTAAATCTTCAGCCCAGTCTGTGCCTTTCACTTGTTGCTAGAATTCAGCGCCAAGAATGTCCGACCTGAAATCCTAACCGTTTCAGTGCCTCCAACTCTGTGTTGGAAAAGGAAACAAAGCAGTGTATTATGATAATAAATGATGGAAAGAATTTTAGTTTTGTCCTTTAAATGTGCAGAAATTTTGGACGAACAAATATAGGCCCTAACACTTAGTTCTGTAAAGAAATTTTAAAACGTTACATTTTGTTATTATAAATGGACTGAGCATACTGGGAATTAAATCAATTTATCTCAAAAGGAAGCAAAAACAAGCAATATTGGATTGAACTGTTTTGTTTGAGGATAAACTGTTGTGAAATTTTGTCATTTTTGGTCAAAAATATTGATTTTTTGTTTTTATCTTTAAAATATTGTTCATGGTGTAGAGATGTCCTCTGCCAATTTTCATGGCCATACGATCGGTCTATCACCTGTTAGGGCCACATTTCGAAAAGGTTGCGCACTCTGACTGGTAATGTAAATCCCCCGTCCACGCTCTCAACTCTGAATTCTGCGATGATTGTGGAAATTACGCTGTATTTCATATATTATTTATTACACTACTGTTTGTGAAAAGACAACACACAGAAAGAATGGCCCGAACGACTACAATCTCGGGAGATGTGTAGAACAGTGCACCATCAATAATTGATTACATTTCCAGGGCAATGGCGTACACATAGGCTCAACAGTGATGTCTCTTGTTTCACCAGCAAGGTCAATGCTATGCCTTGCTCAGTCAGTGCAGAGCTCCCAAAGGAAGTGGAAACGTGAATCTAGTGTAGGTATGCCTCGTCGACGAGGAAGGTCGCAATATCAGCACGTGAATGAGTTCGGGGGGAATGATTGTTCTCCAATAAGCAGGTTTGTCATACCGTGATATTTCGGCTCGTACAGGGTATGCTGTTATGACAGTGATGAGTGTGTGGAACCACTGGGTAGAAGAGGGTCGTACACAGAGACGAGCGGATAATGGACCACGTAATGTGACCACAGCACGGGATGACCGCCATCTTATCCTCTTGGCCGTGACGGACCGTACAGATTCATCCACAATGTTGAGTCGACGTTGGAGTACTGCATCGTGTGTTGATCTATCTGCCGTCGTTCGTCGCCGTCTTTTGAGGGATGGACTAGTGGCTCGCATGCCGTTGCGACGGCTTCCATTGTCCAGAAACCACCAACGCCTCAGACTATAATGGGCGTGCCGAGTAGCAAAATTTAGTATTTTCGGACAAGTCATGCTAGTCCTACTTGTCCTACAATGATGGTTGCATACATGTTAGACCCTACCGTGGTGAACACAATCTGAGAGCCTGCATTGTTGAGCAGCATAGCGGAGAAACGCTAGTGTGATAGTGTGGGCGCCATTGGATACAATATGCGATCTCGCCTTCTACGTATTCAGGGCAATCTGAACAGCAATCGCTACATTAGGGAGGTTTTAGAGCCCGAAGTACTGCCCCTCCTTCAGGCAACTCCACATGCCACATTTCAGCAGGACAATGACCGGAAACATGTGGCGAGGATTGTGCAAGCCTTTTTTGAAGAACGATGGGTATCCTCTTCCCTGGCCTGCACGTTCGCCAGACATGACGCTCATCGAACATGTCTGGGAAATGGTTGGTTGGCAATTTGTTCGTCATGGTCCTCCAGCACCAACCCTTGATTCGCATACAAACTGCGTGAAGGGAGATTCCCCAGGAACATATCCAGTCTCTCTTTGATTCCATGCCACGACGCTTAGAAGTTCTGATTGCAGCGCATGGAAGCTTCACGTCATACTGAAATCTCACGGTCACAGATCAGGTACAATTCTGTAATTCTAATCATTTGTATATTGTTACGTATATAATCTGAGGTATCAATTTCATTTCAGTCACATGTATCTTTCTTAGTGTTGCAATTTCCACAAATATTTGTGTACATTAGATTTCCAATTCAGACAGTGTAGCTTCTCGACTTCTCGAAATATTTCTTCATAGGACCCAAGAGATGTCACTTCAAAGGATGCTTTCCTTTGAAAAAATATTCAGTTACCAAGGAGACCACAACTCTTGTCTAGAGAAAAATTCCATTTGTTGCTAGTAGCCATAACAATGTATTTTCCATGCTTGGTTTTTGTTTTGTTATACAAGAAATATTTGCAAGTTTCTAACAGTTTTATTGTTAGTGTTATAATAGTGTCTACAGTCTACAGTGATTTGTTTTCATAAGTTTATATGTTTTTTTTTTTCAGTCGTCATCTTTATTTACTAGTGCAGGTTAGGTGTGCACTGCATGGTAGTGTATATAAGAGTAAGTTCTGCGTATAATAAGCAACGCCTATATATCTCAAAATGCCTAGAAAATAAAAAAGATAGAGTTCTTGTTTATTATTATCATCCCAAACTTTGAAGTCAATTTTCTCCCCTTCAGTTTTTGTAAATTTTTCATTGCTAAAAATGCTACTCTTCCTACAAATTTTGTACTACATGCAAGATTTTTTTTGTAGAGGTTTCTGAATGTGTTCTTAACGAAACTTACTATCAGGATTATACCTAACATTCATATTTTATTTAATATTAATTTTTCTTTATGCTCGAGTTGTTTTTTTTTTTTTCGTTTTTACACTTTAGTGCATAAAATATTTTTTATTTTATTTTTAGTAGAATAAAAGGAAAAATTGTATAGTAAGTTTTATTTCCGAGGGTCTGACAAGTATGTAGACAAAATTTCAGGCCAAACTATTTGAATTTGTGGGAGGAGTAGCAATTTTTGAAAAGCTAAATTTACACAATTTAAAATTACAAAATTATTAATAATTCATATATTTCTGCATCAAATGAGACGAAACTTTGTACACAGACTATTTGTATACAGTAGGACAACTGTACAAAATTTCAGAGATCTACATCGAATAGTTTAGAAATTTTAAATTTCACATCAGTGTACCCTTAAAATACTTCAAAGAATAAGCTTCTGAAATCAATGACATTATAGTTACCGCCACTTACGGAGCTTATTTCCGAAGACATTTGAATTAGAAACTGTCATATAAACATGAGTCCTATTCTGAATATTTTCAGAGTTACACTAATTTGAAGTTAGTAAAATACCTTTATTATTTAGTTTTAAGAGTAAAACAATGTTACAAATAGAGAGGGAATTATTCAGAAGTGTAATTGATTTAATTGGCTAGTGTTCTGAAACTAAAAAATTCCTTAGTTGCTTTGTACAGATTTTTTTTTGTTCTTTTCCCATTTTTAACTAAAAATTAAATTATTTTTACACACTAATCACAAGAACTGTTTCAAATCATACCACTTCTAGCAACTTGATTCTTTACAGTTCAATTTTGCATCCTAATGTAAATTCTTAAATAGTTTACAAGTAACAATTATTGTGATAAATGCGTAAGAAAAATGTAAATTTGTAGTTAAAAATTGAAAGAGATTTCCGTACAAAGCTACTATGGAATTCACAACACATTTTTAACTTCAAAGTACTAGCGAATTAAAGAAAGTACACTTCTGAATATTTCATTCTCTATATATTACTCTTAAAACTAAATAAAAAAGGGTATTTTTAACAACTTCAAATTAGTGTAACAATTATTTATATGACAATTTTTGCTCAAAATGTCTTTGGCAATATGCTCCGTAAGTGGCGGTAACTCGTCATGAATCACGCTGTAGATACATCTCCTGTGTGTTGTGTAGTTTATGAATGTATGATAATAGAGCAATATACAATGTGTGTTCAGTACAGAATGTGGCTAATTATATACAATTTTATTGCAAAAAGGGAGTAGCTTCATTATTTGTTTATATTTTACCCTCCTAAATTGCTGAATTCAATAAATGAGCGAGTCGTAAAATGAAACTCCTGGATACCCAGAACATACTATGAAAAAGGAATGAAGGTCCGTTAAAAGTTGAATTTTTTTAGAATGCTTTCATCATTTCCCATAACTTCGTAAAAATGGAGCTACCTCCTTTTTGCAGGGAGCCTTTCAATCATTGTTAAATGCAGTGTTCCCTTACATAAAATTATCTTTGGTTTCGTCTGACATTTAGGAGAAAATTATCCCAATCACAAAAATAATTATTAATTGTAGCATTTTTGAGAACAGAATAATAAACGTTTTCATTATGCACAATTACAATAAAATTTCATAAAATGGAATATAATATCTGCCTCATAATTCAGTTTGTTGAGTTGAACACATAGCAATACACCTACTGTACGTAATCTGTATCTAGTCTCTTTCATTATAAATCTTCAATCTTCGCCGACCACAATTCTGATTTAATTTACTACTTGAGAAATTGCAGATTGTTTGCAGTATGATGCTATGTTACAATCATAGCGGTGTTTATAATATCATTAATAACCCAGCAGTGAACGTTAGGCCGGCATACAATATTTCTCGCTAATTTCCCTCGCGCCTTCACATTACAAAACGAACCGTGCAACAATAGGCAACGATAAAATTAATCAACCTTCGTCTTTGTGAACATAGGCCAGCAGGCATTGATAATAATTGCTATCGATATGATAGCTAGATACGAGATCGCAAACGTGTTAAACTCTACTGGGGATATTTTATATTTTCACATTACATGTTATGAGGGTCGGCTGAGATAAGAATATTGTAATTTGGTCGTGACATAGGCCTACTGTTATTAGGTCTCTTGCGCATATAGGTCATGACACTAAAATGTGACGTAACAATAACAAGCTGTAGGAAGGGAACGTAATATATTACAATAAAGTTCATTAATATTTTTACATGGGAAGTTCCTGATTGCGAAACTCGGCAACTTAGGTTCGATTCCAGGGTTGTGCGATCGTTCCGGTCAGACAATGAGTTCAAGAATTGCACAACCTATCTTAAAATATCTCAATTTATTTTAATATCTTTATTTTTTTCAGCTAATTAGGACTTATAACCAATCAGCGACAGATGCCGTTAGATAAGTTAAATTAGATCTGTAGGAAATACAATTTTTAGGGGAAGGAGATGGTAAAGGTATCGTGGAAAGCCAGAGAATTAAAGAAATGTTTTAAAATACACTTAGATATGACGTGAAAAATATATTAGATACAATTTAATAAGCATTTATGTCCTCCACAGCTGCTATGATGTCATTTTTAAAGCTTTGCTGCACAGGGTTATTAAATTAAACTAAACTTTGATCACAATATCCCGTAACTTTCTTTAGAGATATGAATAAAATTCAAGTCATCATTTGTATTCTGCTGTCGTTTTATAACGATATGAATAATAATTATTATTACTGTATTTCCAATGGGGGTTAGCCCTATTTTACATATGTATGTTAGGGCTATAGTTTTATACACAAAAAAGATAAACATAAAGAGAAATGGAAAAGAAAATTAAATTAGCTTACGCGATGTAAACAAAACATAAACAATCCGTAAATTAGGCATTGCGATTGCAAAACAAATATCAGTTATCAATTTGAAACATACAAAAACATTAACAACACACATACGTAACACTTCTATAACACAAATATGCAGATTTCCGTACCATACATAATAAATTAATACACAATAGTCACACAAACACAATCAAACTATAATTACGACATTGCGACGACATCAAGCATCCCATAACTGACTTACATACATAACAAATCAAGCATCCGTTCAACATAGTAACCACACTTTTAAAAGTTACAAATTTGGCTCCAAGAAGAATAAATAGGACTCTGTTACTAATTACTATTCTTCTACAATTTCTTAAATACATCTGTAATAAATCTGTGAAATTCCGATAGGAATAATATTCACGTTTTTATATTGTTATCGTTCTTTAGCGATATAAATAATATTCAAGTTATCATTTATATTCTGTTTTCCTTCATTAGCATTATAAAATAATATTCAAGTTATTTATACTGTTATTGTTCTTTCGCAATATAAATAATCTGTATTTTATGTAAGTAATTATTATAACACAAATAACCATCTTTCTTTGTAAAATAGGTTATTTTATTTAGATAATTAAATACGTATTATATAATATCTTATATTAATTAAACAAACCGATATTTATCATTTATATTCTGTTATCGTTATTGAGTGATACTGTATAAATAATATTCAAGTTATTTATATTGTAATCGTTCTTTAGCGATATAAATAACATAAATTTAATATTAGGTTTGGAAAAATCCAGTTGCATAATACTGGTATTAGTTTTTCTTCTTGTATTATTACATTATACTATCTTGAACCACAAGAAAATGAAAAGGAGTACCGAGGAATTGAACCTGAGACGTTGACATCTAAATTCCGACGTTCGTCCGGTGAGCTACGAGGGCAAAAGTGTGGAAACATTTTCGGAAAAATTGGCCCAATCACACTTTAAGATTTTCTGATGATTCGTAGAAGCTAGTCCAGGATGCGGGGGGCAAAGGCTAATTGAGATTTCCCGGTCTCTGATCGGGTCAAACATCCTGATAGAATTAATATTTAACCCTTGCCGTGACTCTGGGTGAAGTCCGGAGGGCCCAATTAGTCAAATCCACTCTCCTCATCTCCACGCTTGGGCCCCCTGGAATTTAATAAGATGCGAAAGAGATAATGGTGTGCGGAAAGCAACGGGATGTTACCGCATTTAGGCCTATCCTTCCCAAGAAAAACTGCAAACATGAACAAAGGAAGCTTTTAATAGAAGAAGAAGGATCTTCTGCGGACCTCTGGAAAAAGAACTAAGGAAGAGACTAGTGAAGTGCTTTGTGTGGAGTGTGGCATTGTACGGGGAAGGAACATGGACATTACGACGAAATGAAGAGAAACGAATTGAAGCATTTGAAATGTGGATGTGGAGAAGAACGGTGCGTGTGAAGTGGACAGACAGAATAAGAAATAAAATTGTGTTTGAAAAAGTGAGTGAAGAAAGAATGATGCTGAAACTGATTAGAAAGAGAAAAAGAAATTGGTTGGGTCTCTGGTTGAAAGGAATAATAGACGACATTAGGATATGTGGATCATATGCGGAGACTAAGAGGAAGGCAGAAAATAGGAAAGATTGGAGATTGCTGGGTTTGCAATGAAAGACCTGCCCATGGACAGAACACTTATGTATGTATGTTCAGAATGCCTGGAATATCGTGTCTAACAACAGTCGCTATTTGCAAAGACTAGTCAATTCCATGCCCACTCGACTGCAAGATGATCGAGATAAGAGGAAGATAGACTAAATATTGAACTGTGGCTTTTTGTTTTGTTTTTTGAACGCTTAATTGTTTGAATGTTTTAAGTCCGACGCCAGTAAATTTGTTTTGTTTATGCCACGAAAGATATTTTTATTGAGAATGAAATCTTTTTTCTTTCCATTTGCAGCCACAATATCATAATGATAAAGTCATGGCATAATATATTAATGAACCTGATGTTAATTACTAAAATAATCGTAAAAGAGAAAGGAGCCATTATGTATAGTTTGTCTCTCTCAAAAGCAGAACAAAAAAGAACATAAAAAGCACGAGGTTGTAGTCGAACTCAGGACCTCACGAATAAGAGGCCTGAACGCTACCATTACGCTATCGAATAACACACAGAATACTTCAATTATAACTGTAGATATCAGGCAACGTGGTCCAACAACATGTAACATCGCCTGTCTCCGAATTGTAGCGAAGATACACGAAGGGAACTTTGTTTCAGGAGAGCGGCCACTTTTTCTTTTGACAGCTGTACGTGACAATGAACTTCAACTTCCCTGTTCATGACAAACCAGATGAAGAAGTTGTTGAGAGCAACACAGCCTTATGTGCACTCCCTGCCGATTACACAGCGTTGCACGATCTCATAATTAATTAATTTCAAAACGCACATTTTCTGGAAAACTATTCAAAATACAGCAAAATGCTATTTGACTTTATTTGTTGCCCTTTACTAAAGGAATCATCCACCAGAATTAATGACTTAGCTTACGGTTCACCCAGCACAAAATACTTTCGTTGAAGAGAAGACAAAAGTTCTCATAAAATAACCAAATTCCATATAAGTACCGATTTAAAGATTAGTGAAAAAATGCTGTGAAATTGGTTCACAACTATAAAAATGACGTGAAATGCTCTCATAATCGGCCTAACGTACTAGAGATTTGATTTAATTTTAATTGGTATTACTTTTAACCGAATGAAAGCAATTCGTCAACAGACTACCATTTTGTACGTAATATTTTCTGTAATGACTTCTATCTCTCGTTTACTAACCCGCAGTGAAAAATAATCCCTACAATAAATTCTTCGAAGAACTTGGCGGTAATGCAAATTATAAAATATTCTGAACGTAAAGTTATAATCATAGCTGAAAAACAACAATAAATACCTACCACTGAACTATCCAGTACATTCATAATTCTACTGAAATGCTAATACAGGGACATAATTTTATTTTTACTAACATTTTTAATATTAACCTGTCTATACCTTTAGAGAACCGGAAACATCGCTTGCTCCCCCCTCCAAGACTGGAGTTCGATGATACTGGCCTAAAACACAAACAAATCACTCTACTAGGTATAGGAAGGAAGAAAAGTAGTTCATCCATTTACGTAAACTAGGAAATATCGCGATTTTGAGTTTGATAATTTTCATTAGGTTTTTCTTTAATGAAAGTACAGTACTGTATTAAGAGTAAGTGTTTTTACTCACGAAGTGAGTTATCCATGCGAACGTATTCATTATGCGGTGTATATTATACTGTCTACAGCACATTAGCGTACAATATAGAGAAAGAAGTTAAATTGAAAAATAATCATAATATGAATATTTAAACACAATTTTGAAAATGGTGGCCGTTCATTTCGATACAGGCTTCAGTTCTTTTGTGCATATTATCGCACTATAGACTATTGCATCTAATTCCAATTGCCAGTTTCGTCCTTCGTACTAGTAACTCATGTTGAAATAATTCTATACCTACTCTACGTACTGTTAATTCAATCTTCACTTCTGCCCAACCCGAAAATATAAAATTACTCAGACATGCTATCTACTGTCCGTCCAAGTGGTTATGCCGCAGGACTGTAGAAAGGGAGG
The DNA here is from genome assembly GCF_040183065.1 of Periplaneta americana. NCBI lineage: Eukaryota > Metazoa > Arthropoda > Insecta > Blattodea > Blattidae > Periplaneta > Periplaneta americana. The sequence goes on along the minus strand of NC_091133.1, from coordinate 13,059,035 downwards.
AAATCATGTGACAGTTAATTACTTAACGAGGCCCTTTTATTTAAGTTAAATTAAACAGCTGTATAATATTACGTAAACGCCCAATTCCTAAGAGAAATTAATGTTTTCAGAAAAGAGCTAAGACAGCCCAGCTTTTATAGAGGGGCGAGCAGAAGCAGGTGGGGGAAATCGGGATGCGACGTAGGCAAACGGACAGTACCTGTGCGAAAATATGATTCAATATTGAAAGCTCTTTCGTCACTGGAAAACGCGAACATATTTCTGGAAAGTACTATACTCAGTAACTCAGTACTGCTTACTATCTGCTGTCTTGGCTCTGTGTGGAGTTGGAACTTCATTAGTAGAAGGGGTGGAAGTGAAGTACATTAAAAAACTCAGGTACAATAAAAATTGAAGTAAAAATAAAATTATGTCCCTGTACAACGCTTACAAATAACAAAACGGAATTCAGAAACAAGTGAATGCACTCACCAAAGGTGCGAGTCTGGCATCACCTGAAACAGAAGAGCAGCGGTTGCAGTTACCAAAGGCAACGTAAGAAATAGACAATACAATATAGAATTTTTTTATCTAATGTCACCAGGTTGTCTTATGACATTTGTGGTCTTCTCTCGTGGCAGTGGCTTAAATGTAACCCACTTCTGAGGTTGGGGCGCCCCGATGATCGTGATTATGTGGCGCCTTTAGGGGTCTTAAATCTAAACTTAACCTAAATTCCAGACCATAGAAGAACAAAGGAATAATTCCCTTTAAGGAAACATTCCTCTGCTCTAACCGGGAATCGAACCCGGGAGCTCATGAACTACATACAGCCAGAAGCTCTGACCACTGGACCATGAGGCTGGCCTGTAGGAAATTTAATGAATGTTGTAAATTTTAATATTTCATCAGATCTCGCAATTAAAGGAAAACGGATTTGATTATGGATGAAAATTTTATTGTTTTTTATCAATATATTATTCCGGTTTCCCTGTTTAAAATGGTATATCACATATGAGTTAACTCAAATGTTACCCATTTTAATTTTTCGATTTTCTGAGAAGGGGTGTCCAAGTATTCATTTTAACATTCATTCTTATAAAAAAAATTGCGGATTTTGGATGGATTTCTTTTTTGCAATTAAATCTTTGCCTTTTCCTCTTTAAAAGGGTATATCACATTTATACTAAAATTATATCCATGTTAACTTTTCGTTTTTCTCGTGAGAAGGTGTGGTATATGTATATATGTCTTATTTTAACGCTCTTTCAATCTATCTTACAAAATGGCCAAGATATAAAAATTTTAGTGAATTAATGCATCCTGGTATTTCTTTTTTTAATTTGGACCGCAAATATGTTTTTTAACCAACTTCAAATTTGAATTGTTTGCAACAATGATATTTTATGCATACAATAAATTAAAAACGTGCATCAATTAGCAAAAGTTAAAAAAAAAAAAAATACCAACCTCTTCACTTAAAGACAAAAGGAAAAAAGAAATGACGAAAGAATGAAATTACTGAAAGATAGAAACGAACACGCATTTTGTGACAGGGTGTGGAGACGAGCCATCGTGTGGCGACCAACTGGTATGTCTACATCGATGAGCGACCTGCTTGTTGGCGTGCATTGGTTGTTGAGCAGAGAAAGAAAATTCTACAGTTTAATAAAATAATAAAATAACTCTTAACAAAATAAATGAATAACTGCTTTAGTAGGCCTAACTGTTATCATTATTACATTAATGACGTCATAATTTTTATATTTTATTATACAGGGACATCATTTTATTTTTACTAACATTTTTAATATTAACTTGCCTATACCTCTGGATCGACGCCGTTTGCTCCCCCTTCCACGACTGGACTTCGATGACACTGGCGTAATATACAAACAAATCACTTTACTAGGTATAGGAGGGAAGGAAAGTAGTTCATCCATTTACGTAAACTAGGAAATATTGCGCTTTTGAGTTTAATCATTTTCATTAGGATTTTGTTTAATCAAAATACAGTACAGTATTAACAATGAGTGTTTTTAACTCACGAATTGAGCAGTCCATGTGGCCGTATTCATTATGCAGTGTATATTATACTGTCTACAGCACATTAGCGTACAATATAGAGAATGAAGTTAGATTGAAAAATAATCATATTATGGATATTTAAACACATTTTTTTTTAAATGGTGGCCGTTCATTTCGATACAGGCTTCAGTTCTTTTGTGCATATTATCGCACTATAGACTATTGTACTTAATTCCAATCACCAGTTTCGTTCTTCGTACTAGTAACTCATGTTGAAATAATTCTGTATCTACTCTATAAAAGAGTACCTGACGTACTGTAAATTCAATCTTCATTTCTGCCCGATCCTAAAAGATAAAATTACTCAGACATACTATCTGCTGTCCGTCCAAGTGGTTATGTCCTCGGTTAGTAGAAAGGAGGGAAATCCGTGAAAGTTAATTACTTAACGAAGCCCTTTTATTTAAGTTATTTTAAACAGTTGTATAATATTACGTAGACGTTCAATTCCTAACAGAAATTAATGTTCTCAGAAAAGAGCTAAGACAGCCCAACCACTAGCTGGCGAATAAAAGCTGGTGGGGGAAACCGAGATACGACGTAGGCAAATGGACGACAGTACCTGTGCGAAAATGATTCAATCACAGTCTACTATATACAGTCGCGAAGCTTGAGGTGATTTTTTGCAAATCTCGTGATAAAGCGCTCCAAGCGGTTAGCAACTAGAAACAATAGACTGTCCACGGTCGACTTTGGACTGTGTCGTATTTCCATCGAGTGCTAGCTCGTTGCGTATTTCACATTGATGCTTGTGAAATGTTCGTTATTGGTTGTAATGAAAATGTTAATGGATAAAATAGAATAATTGGAATAATAATATTTTACTAGAGACGTAGAAAAATTAAGTTTGTTTTAATGAAATTTATTGATCACGTTTTATTTTCAATTCTGGTGGGATTATTATTGCTTAGGCCTACTTTTTTTTTCAAAGGATATGTTTTTAATTATAGCTGTTAATTTTGTTGTTATTTTTATTTGTTACTTTACTAGAGACGTAGAAAAAGTCTGTTACAATAAAATTTATTGATCACGTTTTATTTCCAATTCTGGTGTGATTATTATTGCTTAACCTCATCCCACTTTGTTAACTACGTAAGCCTACACTACAAGTACCGGTACACGTAAGTTACTCCATTAATTCATATTTCCATTATTATTGTTGTAAAGGGAAATGCAAATTAATATTTATTGGTTTCATAGTTAATTATCGCAATAATCTTGAATGAGTGAAGCGATTATAGTAAATTTCAGTTCGTTTTGCACAAACCAAAATAATATTAACCTATTTCTTGCAGGTACCTTCGAGTTTATGGTGGAACTTAATATACTTCATTAAAATAATAAATTAACTTTATGCATTTAATATTTAAATAATGGAAGGAAGGTGTTAATATTTCCAAAAGAACATGACAACGAAAGTGTAACATATTTTGTCGTCTACTAGGAGAGAGATCTGCGATGATGAGGCGATAGTAGCGATCCTAGTGGTGGGCAACTACCCATGTTTGGATTTTTACTACATATTGAGCTTCGCGACTGTATATAGTAGACTGTGATTCAATATTGAAAGCTATTTCGTCACTGGAAAACGCGAACATATTTTTGGAACGTACTGTGGCTACTATTACTGTATATGCGGTCTTGGATCTGTGTGGAGGACGGATAAACTTCGTTAGTAGAAGGGGTGGGAGTGAAGTGCATTCAAAAACTCAGGTACAATAAAAATTGAAGTAAAAATAAAATGATGTCCCTGTATAATCAACAAACAGTTTGAATTTTATTTTTATATCACAGATTATAATTTGTTATTAAAGTTTTTATTTTGTATAAATTAATCATTGTGGACTTTCTTTTCCTACTGTTCTTTATTATTATTCAATTTATTACTTAGTAGATCGCCGTCTATCATGGAAACATCACATCAACAACAAACTTAAATCGGCCTACTCAAGACTCACTATATTATATCCGCTCCTCAACAAGAAATCATCTCTAAAGCTACAAAATTGCATGCTACTTCACACATCTCTATTACGACCTCTGCTGCTTTACGCCTGTCCTGTCTGGGGAGGAGCTGCAATAAGTGAAATTAAACACATCCAGTCATTTCAAAATAAAGTCCTACGAATTTCACTCAATTCTCCTTGGTTTGTCCGTACACAGAGAAACTGGTATTGACACAATCAAACAGTTTATTATTCACAAGCTAAGAAGTTCTATAACAACCTAGAAAATGTTCTAGGAGCCATCCACTACTCTCTCGGAAGGAAGTCCACATTTCCCACCAGAATCAAGAGCCGACTTCCAATGGATCTCATATTTTAATCAAAATTTATCATCACACCAAATATGTAAATAATTATTTATTAACAATTATTTTTGTTTATTGAGCAGCCCAATCTAGGCTGCCCTCAATTCAGTGTCATGTAATGTATTTATATTTTATTTAGAAATAATCTGTAGAACGCTAAAAGCGCTGATAGATCAATAAATTATTTTTAAAAAATTATTACTGTTTTGATTCGTGTCTCTGTGCTGGACTTTTATTGGTCAAATAATTAAATAAATATGTAAATAAACTAGTAAAATATCGGAATATGTATGATAAGACTTTCTTGTGTTAAATTTTAACTTACCTTGTTTACATATTTCGACCTATTTATGGGTCATCTTCAGAACTGGTCGTTAAAATTTAACACAAGAAAGTATTATCATACATATTCCGAAGTGATACAGTGTTAAACGTTGTGTAATCAAGATGTATACTAAAATTTATTTAAAATCATCCGTCCTCAAGTGAGGTTGACCATTGAGATACGGAATTACAAATATATAAAAATAAAGGGAAATGAAACGAGTAAAATAATTATTCCATTTGTATATTAAAATAAAAATTTATGTGATGATATATAAATGATAGTGCAGAATTTGAAGACAGGCCTTCAGAATTTTCATCACAATCTTCTGAACCTCATAAAAAGGAATTTTAAAGGATTTAAGGATATTACATATAAATTTTGGTAAACAACCCATCGGTCCAAATAGTAACTCTGTAACATCCCAGTTATAAACAAACAAACAAAAGATGAGTAAATAAATAAATAAACAAATAAATAAATACGTAAATAAATAAATAACTAGATAACTAAATAAATATATTATTATTATTATTATTATTATTATTATTATTATTATTATTATTATTATTATTATTATTATTATTATTCCATGTATTGTGGGTCCCTACCACCACGGCATGGCGCGTCCTCAGGTTGCGGATAGAGGAGACGGCCTCCAGATATGGAGGGTAGCTGCGAATATATTGAATAAGCAGTCGTGGACAGCCGATAAGGGGTGGTCCTCCAGCTTAGGGGTTGGGCGAAGGGCTAACAACCCATCACCGTAAAAAAAACAGCTTGTTACGTATCCCTATAATAAGCCTCGGAATAGGACTGATTCTCTGGCACGACCACAGCAAAGGAATAAGGTTTTGAGATTTGGCACTTGGAACGTAACTAGTCTTTATAGAACAGGAGGGGTAACATTAGTAGCAAAAGAACTAGCTAGATATAGAATAGACTTCGTAGGAGTACAAGAGGTTAGGTTAGATGGGAATGGCATATCACAAATAGGAGATTACTTGTTGTATTATGGGGAAGGAAACAATAATCACCAATTAGGAACAGGATTCTTTGTTCATAAAAGAATAAAATCAGCAGTAAAAAAGGTCGAATTTATCAGTGACAGCTTATCATATTTAGTACTTAAGGGTAGATGGTGCGACATCATAGTTATAAATGCTCACGCCCCTACAGAAGAGAAAGACTATCATATAAAGAATAGCTTCTATGAGGAATTGGAACATACTTTTGATCAGTTCCCTAGATATCACACGAAAATTTTATTGGGGATTTCAACGCTAAAGTAGGACGGGAGGATATTTTTAGACCAACTATTGGAAAAGAGAGCCTACACGCAATTAGTAGTGACAATGGAGTTAGATTAGTCAACTTTGCCACATCGAAAAATTTAATTGTCAAAAGTACAACATTCCCCCATAAGGATATACATAAATATACTTGGACTTCTCCAGATGGATTGACACACAACCAAATAGATCACATCTTGATAGATAAACGGAGACATACTAGTATAGTACATATTCGAACTTTCAGGGGTGCAGACTGTAATTCTGACCATTATTTGGTGATTGGAGAATTAAGAGAAAGGTTATCAGTAGCCAAGCGAGTAGAGCAACAAGTTAAAATTACTAAATTCAATATTTTGAAATTAAAGGACGAGGAAGCTAAGCAAAATTATCAGGTCGAAATTTCGAATAGGTTTGCCACTTTAGAAAGTTCCGACGAAGTTGAGAAAGAATTAGATGTTAATAGCGTGTGGGAAAATATCAGAGATAGTATCAAAATTGCAGCTGAGCAGAGCATAGGTTATTATGAAACTAAGAAAAAGAAACCGTGGTTTGATGAAGATTGTTGCATGGTAGTAGAAAGAAGGAAACAGGCAAAATTGAAATTCTTACAGGATCCAGTTGAGGAGAAGAGAGATAATTATTTCAATGAAAGACGGGAAGCAAGTCGTACACTTAGGAATAAAAAGAGAGGTTACTTGAAGGAAAAACTGAATGAGGTAGAAACAAATAGTAAGAATAAAAACATTCGAGATTTATATAAGGGTATAAAGGAATTTAAGAACGGATATCAGCCAAGGGTAAACGTGATCAAGGATGAGAATGGTGACTTGCTTGCAGACTCTCCATCAATCCTAAACGGATGGAAAAACTATTTTGCGCAACTACTAAATGTACATAGGCCAAATAGAAATGATCAGGACGAAATTGAAATACAAACTGCTGAGCCATTTATATCCGAACCCACGCTTTCAGAAGTCGAAATTGCGATAGAAAATTTGAAAAAGTACAAGTCTCCAGGTATCCATCAAATTCCAGCAGAATTAATACAAGAGGGTGGAAGTGCATTATATAGCGAAATTTATAAACTTGTACTTGCTATTTGGGAAAAGGAAATTGTACCATAACAATGGAAGGAGTCCATAATTGTACCTATTTTTAAAAAGGGGGACAAAACCAACTGTGGTAACTTTCGAGAAATACCACTTTTGTTGACGTCGTACAAAATTTTGTCCAATATTCTTTTGAGAAGATTAACTCCGTACGTAGATGAAATTATTGGGGATCATCAGTGCGGTTTTCGGCGTAATAGATCGACTATTGATCAGATTTTTTGTATTCGACAGATAATGGAGAAAAAATGGGAGTATAAGGGTACAGTACATCAGTTATTCATAGATTTCAAAAAGGCATATGACTCGGTTAAGAGGGAAGTATTATATGATATTCTTATTGAATTTGGTATTCCCAAGAAACTAGTTCGATTAATTAAAATGTGTCTCAGTGAAACATACAGCAGAGTCCGTATAGGTCAGTTTCCATCTGATGCTTTTCCAATTCACTGTGGGGTAAAGCAGGGAGATGCACTATCACCTTTACTTTTTAACTTCGCTCTAGAATATGCCATTAGGAAAGTTCAGGATAACAGGCAGGGTTTGGAATTGAACGGGTTACATCAGCTTCTTGTCTATGCGGATGACGTGAATATGTTAGGACAAAATACACAAACGATTAGGGAAAACACGGAAATTTTACTTGAAGCAAGTAGAGCGATCGGTTTGGAAGTAAATCCCGAAAAGACAAAGTATATGATTATGTCTCGTGACCAGAATATTGTACGAAATGGAAATATAAAAATTGGAGATTTATCCTTCGAAGAGGTGGAAAAATTCAAATATCTTGGAGCAACAGTAACAAATATAAATGACACTCGGGAGGAAATTAAACGCAGAATAACTATGGGAAATGCGTGTTATTATTCGGTTGAGAAGCTCTTATCATCCAGTCTGCTGTCAAAAAATCTGAAAGTTAGAATTTATAAAACAGTTATATTACCGGTTCTTCTGTATGGTTGTGAAACTTGGACTCTTACTCTGAGAGAGGAACATAGGTTCAGGGTGTTTGAGAATAAGGTGCTTAGGAAAATATTTGGGGCTAAGCGGGATGAAGTTACAGGAGAATGGAGAAAGTTACACAACACAGAACTGCACGCATTGTATTCTTCACCTGACATAATTAGGAACATTAAATCCAGACGTTTGAGATGGGCAGGGCATGTAGCACGTATGGGCGAATCCAGAAATGCATATAGAGTGTTAGTTGGGAGACCGGAGGTAAAAAGACCTTTAGGGAGGCCGAGACGTAGATGGGAGGATAATATTAAAATGGATTTGAGGGAGGTGGGGTATGATGATAGAGACTGGATTAATCTTGCACAGGATAGGGATCGCTGGCGGGCTTATGTGAGGGCGGCAATGAACCTTCGGGTTCCTTAAAAGCCATTTGTAAGTAAGATTATTATTATTACATGTGTTATTTTTAATTTTCTTTTCTTTCACGTACTGTTTGTCTTCTTACCCAGACTCAAACCCATCATAGATTAACACAAAGCTTTACTTACATACCAGTAAACTGTCAGTAACAGTTGACATTCATATTACTGGTTATGATTACTTTTCTGTATTTTGAGACATTCTTGGCACATAAATCGTAATTTTTACACTACGAAATCCGCAGGTTTATAACATCTGCAGAATGAAAAAAGATTCCTCAATGTGTGGAAAGTTCCTTGCAATGAAATTCCTATTGTAGGAACAGTACATAAATCAGCATTGTTAAAAATGTTTCGTAGTAAGTACGTATGAAAGTAACCTATTGTTGTAGCTTCAGAAATATGATACAACCACGATAACATGAATTTAACAATTGAAGACCTAGCAACAATATAAGTAGATATTGTTTGCAAGATTGAATATTTATGACGTTGCCATGGACACCAAGTCTCACCATTGAATTGATCGAATTCGCAGCCATGCATGGTGGCATTTTAATGCAGATGGATTGACACATTTTGAATTTATAATATAGAAAAGTTTTTTAACTCTGATATCTTTCATCGGAATACGAAAGCTCACATTGCTCGTGAAAGAGTTACAAGTTCACCTTTAAGGACCTTACGTAAGAACAGAAATTTAAGTTCATGTCGTCTAGCCTATAAGCTTCGACAATGAAACACATTTTAGCTCATAGCTACTGTATATACTCGGAGTTATCAGGCACATCTGAACGAACATAACGATGTAAATTTTCTTTCATTATTTTCGAATTTAGCTGAATTAGTATTTGTAATAGAGTTCCAAGCTACAGATGCACATTCAAGTTTCGATGGCTTTAATAGACTGTATAATATAGTATTAAAAGTGAAACAGGCGTAGAAACAGAAGAAGTTTTGACCATATTATTCCTAACTTTCTTATTGCATGACTTATTTATACTATATGTAACCAGTGTGACTGAAAATACAGTTTGCTGTCCATGAGTATTCTTTACGTCTTTTACGCAATCCGTTCTGTTTATTAGAACATTATTAAGACAATAATAAAATTTTGGTGAAGAAGTTTTTTCGAAAAGTTAATTAGGCCTACAATAGTTTTGGAGACGTTAATTTTCATACCAGTATCTTCCGGCCATTTTGCGATTGTGTTAATAATAATAATAATAATAATAATAATAATAATAATAATAATAATAATAATAATAATAATAATAATAATTGCTCGATGTCGGTTTCTTTTCTTGCACAAGTTAAAGGACTATCATTGGAAATGTCCAATTAAAATATGAAATGAAATGAAACAAATAGGTACGTGGCGTCACAGCAGATGGAAGGCCAAGATCTAACAACCTACAGCTGACCTCTAGTTCATGTGCCTCAGCAGGACTGAACGATGGTTCAGCAGTTACACTTGGGTTACGAAACCGGAATTCGCTACTCATTGTAGCTACCCATATTCATCACGGTGTTAAGTGGGCACCGATCCATTACATCGTTACGTCATTCGGCATTTCTAGTCGAAGGCATGGCGCCTAAGATCACGCGGGTACGAGGAGCGATAAATGAAAGGAAAACAAGCAGAAACAACAATCTCATTAAAGACTTACCTTTTGTACAGCTTCGGAATCCAACGCTGCTTCTTTGGCCGCCACTGAACGCACAACACGCGTCGTCCTTGTACGACAATTGAATACTTACTATAAGCGCTTTCATGTTTATGCAACGCGAGTGTTAAATCCTTGATAATGCTAAGCGATATAAAATCCAGACCACAATTAAATAAGAAATATTGGTCAAGGTAGAGTATCCAACGGCCACTGAACGAATACTGCATACGTTTATCACTGCCAATGTGGCGCTATAAACCAATTTTCAATACTTTTATCACAACCAGAAGACTCCACCTCAAGAACTGAGGAAGAGAAGGAAAACTCAAATAAAACCACTTCAAGTCGGGCTAATCACCCACTCGAAGGTTGGAGCGATTCAAAGAAACAATAATAGCCATGGATCGGACGGACTAAATAATAATAATAATAATAATAATAATAATAATAATAATAATAATAATAATAATAGTAGTAGTAGTAGTAGTAGTAGTACCTAGTAGTAGGCCTAGTATTAATAATAATAATAATAATAATAATAATAATAATAGTAGTACCTAGTAGTAGGCCTAGTATTAATAATAATAATAATAATAATAATAATAGTAATAATCACCAATAATAATAATAATAACAATAATAATAATAATAATAATAATAATACACTTGCTCGATGTCAGTTTCTTTTCTTGCACAAGCCTAAGTTTTAATACACTAACGTTATCTATTTGTAATATATTTCAGTTTCATAAACCTAAATTTCAAACGCGTGTCCCTAAAATAGAACGAAACACAGATTCACACGACAATGGACAACAATGACAACATGATGTCGTACCACTTTCGACATGTTGTCAAATACATTTAATTTAAATTCAGAGAATTAAAACTCCCGTACAAAATTAACAATCTTATCGAACTGAAGCTATTCGTATTCACAGTATGCGTGAAATATTTTCTGTTTCCACACAATATGGCGCACATTCAAACCGGTTTCGAATGTCTTCCGAACACGAGACAAGCGACGACTGCTTAGCACACAAAAAATGAACGCTACTGACGCTATTAGTTGTTCACTTGTTTATGTTATGTTATTGTAAACTGTGACGTATTTTAGTAGCTGTGAAGTGTTGTTTCTTTTTAATGCAGTAATGAAATATTTTAAATCAATTAACACTATATTGGAGCAATAGTAATAACACGTATTTATATATAGGCTATCTACGAGGAACTAAATCTGTCTTTCGTCTTATGATATTCAACTGTTCTATCATCGGGTTTCTTGGGGGGGGGGGGAGGGGATAGAACAGAATGTAGAAAGGAAGTCCAGCGAATAGGGATTATAAAGAATGGACACTAAGCGAATTTGCCTATGTTTTGTTTCTCTGTGCGCCAGCGTTTAGTTCTACTTTCAAGCGCTAGAGGTTAGTGTAATCGAGCATAGGCTAAGATAATAATTGAGAATAGAGTTGAGACACAGGATTCAAATATCGCCTACCTTATTGCATAATCCAGTAACGCTTTGCTTCAAATAAATTCAAGTTAACAGCTTTTCCTTATTTCTCAGTGACGAACTAGTTGTAATAATAATTGTTTATATTTCAAATAATATATAATAAATTATATTATAAAATAATATAATACATTATGAAATTAAGTATCAAATTCGTTTAATATTTGTATATAATATAATATAGGTATATGGTTTTACTTCTCGTAAGAGTTTTGTTTTTCCGTTTTCAGTGCTATCAAATCATTACATATTTTAATTGTTGTTGGGGTCAACGACTCAACTCTCATTATAAAGGAACTCTAGAGTTTAGACATTACAGTTAATGACGGATTTATTATTTTATGGATCCAATTTATTTTATTTGAGTATATAATGTACCTAGATGTATTAATTATATATGTTATATTTCCGCTGTGTCGACTGCTAGCTGGTGTGATGTCAGCGCCAACTCTAGGGAGAAAGCCGAATCTCACGCTTTTTGAAGGTCATTGAAATCAGTCCGGCTACATCAAAGGTACCGACGCGAAGTGTCCATTCTTTATAATCCCTATTCGCTGGGAAGTCCATACGCAAAAATATATTCGAGAATCACAACATGGCGGATGGAAGTTAATTTCTTGTGTTACCTTTATCAGATATTGATTGAAATTTAGGTTCTTCAGATTCGTGTTTTATATTTTTCGGTGTTACAAATTATCTTGCAAGTGAATCTGTTTTTATAGCTGTGCAAGAATTATACAGAGACATCATTTTATTTTTACTTCAATTTTTATTGTACCTGAGTTTTTTAATGTACTTCACTCCCACCCCTTCTACTAATGAAGTTCAACCGTCCTCCACACAGATCCAAGACCGCATATACACTCATAGTAGCTTTACGTTCAGAGTAAACAGTACGTTCCAAAAATATGTTCGCGTTTTTAAGTGACGAAAGAGCTTTCAATATTGAATCATTTTCGCACAGGTACTTTCGTCCATTTTACTACGTCGCATCCCGGTTTCCTCTACCTGCTTCTATTCGCCTTTCTGTAAAGGCTAGTGGCTGGGCTATCTTAGCTCTTTTCTGAGAACATTAATTTCTGTTAGGAATTGGACGTCCACGTAATATTATACCCACACAATTGTTTAAAATAACTTAAATTAAAGAGCCTCGTTAAGTAATTAAATGTCACGTGATTTCCTCCTTTTCTACGACCCTGCGATACAACCACTTGGACGGACAGTAGATAGCATGTTTGAGTAATTTTATCTTTTCGGATCGGCCAGAAATTAAGATTGAATTTACAGTACGTAAGGTACTCTTTTATAGAGTAGGTACAGAATTATTTCAACATGAGTTACTAGTACGAAGGACGAAACTGGTAATTGGAATTACGTACAATAGTCTATAGTGCGATAATATGCACATTAAAACTGAAGCCTGTATCGAAATGAACAGCCACCAATTAAAAAAATGTGCTTAAATATCCATATTATGATTATTTTTCAATTTAACTTCATTCTCTATAGTGTACGCTAATGTGCTCTAGACAGTACAATATACATTGCATAATGAATACGTCCACATGGATAGCTCAGTTGGTGAGTAAAAACACTCAATGTTAATACTGTACTGTATTTTGATTAAATAAAAACCTAATGAAAATTATCAAAGTCAAAAGCATGATATTTCCTAGTTCAGGTAAATGGATGAACTACTTTTCTTCCCTCCTATACCTAGTAAAGTGATATGTTTGTATTTTACGCCAGAATCATCGAACTCTAGTTGTGGAAGGGGGTAGGCAAACGGAATTTGCGGCTCTCAATCTTGATCCAAAGGTATACCCAGGTTAATATTAAAAATGTTAGTAAAAATGAAATGATGTCCCTGTACTAGACTTTTAAAATAACAATGCAACACATTTTCACCAACGCCTCAGATTATAGCGTTCTTGTTCATACAGTAACTCTATGAAAAATGCAGAAATATACCTTCAACATAATACGTAACAAAACACATCATTACCCAGTCAATAATATGTGCCAATCAGCGTAAACTAAGTAAACTTTAAATCCTGTAAACACGAAGTGAAAAGAAACGTGTTTATAACTAATTTATTACAAAAGAAATAATATTAATAAATAAACGTTGAAAACCAACAAGGTGAGTGTATGCACGTACAAATTATACTGTAGCAGATATTCCTAATCTTCAACGAAATTGCAACATTTATGGGATCACAAATCAGCTGTTTACAATGAACTTGAAAATCAACGGCATATCTTTATTGATATAGCAGGCGAGACCAACAATTTGGCCAAATGAGTCCGAGATCCTACGCTGAATTCTGCTTCAAATGGCTGAGGGAAAACCCCGGAAAAAGCCCAACCAGGATTTGAACCAGGATCCGTTCATTACGCTGTCCATCACCCCACGGTGTAGAGTGCAATGCAGTGAACTGAGTACTCTAACTTCCTGCAAATTGTAACCGTTTTGTTCCGCTTTACATTTGCACAGTCAGCTACGTAGACTACTTCTAGATATTTAATCATTTTTCTTAATCACTAATATATACTGCATTAGTACGTTTTGTGAAGATTGTGATATTTCTCTCATTCTTCTTGCACTTGTGCTTTTTTTATAAGTATCTGTAATTTTATTTCAATTTTTTATTTGCCTCTTCTTTCTGCATTTGTTTTTTGTATATGTCTATTTGCATTCTTGAGATGTAGTGGTAGAGAAGGCCTGATGGCAAATCCGCCAGATTAAATAAATCAAAAAGTAAAAGAAGGAGGGAATAAATGAATTAATAAATAGATAAATTAGTGAATAAATGAATAAATAAATAAGTAAATAATTAAAACAAATCAATAAGTTATTAAAAAATTAATAAACTTATCAATAAGTAAATAAATAAACAAAATAACGCGCTAGAACATGAAATGCTTACACAAGACAGAAGACCTGTTACATGTATCACTGCATGAAGTAAAGAAAGAGCAGCAACACATCTTGGTATATTATTTATGTATTAGTAAGCAAACTGAATTCAAATATATATTATTCAATTTCTATTTGTCAGTATTTAATACTCGTCTAGATATAAAATAATAGGCCTAATCTCCTTTTCTAACATAAATGTAAGGAATAATAATATCTTAAAGATAAAAGATGTGAAAACGTTCACATCTATTATTGTATCGGTATTTCAACGTAGTCGCGAGCTTGGGTATTGTCGTGCCGACGTCATCAACAATGGCCGACGGAAACGACAAGACGGATCGTTTCCATGGAAACACTGTGGTTTGCTTTTCTCGGAAGAATAGTTCGGTATGTCTGGAATGCGAACTGCGTTTCTTTTGCTGAAGAAGGGAGGCTATCCCTTCACGGGGGCAGCTGCATTTGCTGGGGGCTCTCGTACGGGAGCCTTCCAGACGGCGGGAAGACCTGCGTATGCGGTTGGACCGCGGAAGGAAGGACCTGCGGGTGCGGAAGGCGGACCCCGATTTTCGTTCGGTAAGCACGATTTCTTCAAAATTGTGGGGATGGTTGGGGCGATAGGGTTGGGGGGCTACTACCTCTGGAGTAGTGGCAGTCCAGGGGACACGAGGGGTGCCTCCACGCCCCCTGAGCCTGTCCCTCCGCCTTCATCGCCTCAGCCTTCCCCAACACACCCCCGGTACTGTACAAAATTCAAATACTTTTATGCTCCCCCCTGCACTGAAATACATCCACAACAAGTGAGACGACGATCACGCCGCTCACGCCGCACACACCCACCGCCATCTTCGCCACCTACACCAGTACCGCCACTACCCCCGCCTCCCCCCCCCCATGGTATTCTCAGGAGTACTGAGAAAGACCAGGGGGCCGACCGTCCGCGCCCGAGGGTCACGTTTGACCTTCCTCCTGAGGACCCTCAGGGGGAAGCGATGGCGGGACCTTCTACAGCGGGCGGCCTAGGCACTGACACTACCCCCCCACACAATACAGACGATAGTCCTCCCCAGTCAAGTAGGCAGGATGACAGTGACGACTCTGACTCAGGCATGATGTCGGAGGAACAGAGACCCTTTGAACCCTTTCGACTTTGTAAAAAAACCCCGAACGAGGAAGCTTTGGAAAAAGTTTTCGAGTATTCTAGAAAACCGTCTGAACGGAAGTAGGGGACCACTTCCGCGGCTGCGGTCCTGGATCCAAATTCTGGTCGACCTGGTTGGCGAGTTGGTATAGCGCTGGCCTTCTCTGCCCAAGGTTGCGGGTTCGATCCCGGGCCAGGTCGATGGCATTTAAGTGTGCTTCAATGCGACAGGCTCATGTCAGTAGATTTACTGGCATGTAAAAGAACTCCTGCGGGACAAAATTCCGGCACACCGGCGACGCTGATATAACCTCTGCAGTTGCGAGCGTCGTTAAATAAAAAACATACCATTTTATACAGTCGACCTGGTTGGCGAGTTGGTATGGCGCTGGCCTTCTCTGCCCAAGGTTGCGGATTCGATCCCGGGCCAGGTCGATGGCATTTAAGTGTGCTTAAATGCGACAGGCTCATGTCAGTAGATTTACTGGCATGTAAAAGAACTCCTGCGGGACAAAATTCCGGCACACCGGCGACGCTGATATAACCTCTGCAGTTGCGAGCGTCGTTAAATAAAAAACATAACATTTAGGCCTATATATAGTCGACCTGGTTGGCGAGTTGGTATAGCGCTGGCCTTCTACGCCCAAGGTTGCGGGTTCGATCCCCGGCCAGGTCGATGGCATTTAAGTGTGCTTAAATGCGACAGGCTCATGTCAGTAGATTTACTGGCATGTAAAAGAACTCCTGCGGGACAAAATTCCGGCACACCGGCGACGCTGATATAACCCCTGCTTTTGCGAGCGTCGTTAAATAAAACCAAATTTCCTAAAAAAAAAATAAATAAATGAATAAATAAAAAATAAAAAATAAATAAAAAAATTGCAAACCACAAAAATTTAATGCACTGCCCAATGGTAGGGAGGTTGGGACGGGCAGGGCGGAACTCGACATGCAGCCACCTCCACGTGGTGAGTTCTGGGTTGTTTCAGTTTATACGGAATGAAACAAGCGAAGAGCTGCATCTCAACTGTGAAAGGTGGTACAAAAATTCATACAGGGTGGAAGATGTTCAATAACAGTAAGTTCACACACTAAATGCTTAAGATTAAAAGAATAGAAGCTTCCTTCTCCATTTCTTTATTTTTATTTAGTAAGAAATCGATTTTGTTTCTAGGAAAGATCGCTATATCGCAGTGAATTCAGTAGCAGTTGCCAACAGACGGCAACACTCTTCCCTGCAGCACAGATGGCAGTCACGAGGAGATCGCCCTCACACCCTGTACCCGCCGTGCTCTGGCTTAAGATGAATGTAACAAAAACATTATCGTCGTTGTTCCTACAATATCTCCTATGTGCAAAATATAATGTTTTTCAGTAGGAAGAATAAACACATTTATTAGTGGGATTTTGTTCATTTATTTATTCTACACATTTAAATAACATCTCTGTGCAGTCAGACTACATAATTGATAACAATAATCTACGCTTAATAAGCCCGTGTGTCACAACTACAAAAATTTATGCTTAATATTCACATAGGAGATTACATGTTCATTTGAGATAAGCCATATAATAATTTCAGAATGAAAATAAGATTATGATGAGAATGAAGATGGATTATTATTATTATTATTATTATTATTATTATTACTATTTTATTATCATTATTATTATTATTATTATTATTATTATTATATTATTAATATTATTATTATTATTATTATTATTATTATTATTATTATTATTATTATTATTATTAGTGTGATTAGGAGCAAATCAAATAGATATATTAACGAAAATATAACATTGACAGAAATGATATAAGGTACTTAGAGAAAAAATAAACTTGTTTTAAAATACATTATACATAATATAAACTAGGGAACTCTGTCCTATGACTATTTGTATGTGGAATCGAAACTTTCATTACTACAAGACGGCAATTCTAGCTGAAGTTTTATTATCGAATTATATAGACATGGGCCATTATTTGCACTACAGGTATGTACAGTTGTAAAAAGAAAAAGTGGCCGCTCTCCAGAAGCAAAGTTCCCTTCGGGTATCTTCGCTACAATCCGGAGACAGGCGATTTTACTACATGTTGTTGTACCACGTTGCTTGATATGTACAGTTATAATTAAAATATTCTTTGTATTACTTAATAGCGTAATGGTAGCGTTCCTGCATCTTATGCGTGAGGTCTTGCGTTCGAATACAACCAAGTGATTTTTATGTTCTTTTTTGTATTGTTTTTAAGACAGACATACAAAACATACATAATTGCTCCTTACTCTTTTATGATTATTTTAGTAATTAACATCAGGTTCATGAATGTATTATGTCATGAATTTATCATTATTTATTATGACATTATGGCTGCAAATGAAAAGAAAAATAGATTTTATTCGCAATAAAAATCTGTTTCGTGACATATACAAGGTATTCTGTCTGTTCACTTCACATGTTCCATTTTTCTCCACATCCACATTTCAAATGCTTCTATTCGTTTCTCTTCCTTTCATCGTAATGTCCACGTTTTATCCTCATACAGTGCCACACTCCACACAAAACACTTTACTAGTCTATTCCTTATTTCTTTTTCCAGAGCTCCCCAGAGGTTGCTACTTTTTCTGTTAAAAGATTCCTTTGCTCATCTTTGCGATTTTTCTTGGGAAGGATAAATAAAGGCGGTGTGAGTGGATTTGACTAATTGGGCCCTTCGGACTTCACCGAAATTCACCGCAGGGGTTAAATATTAGTTCTATCAGGTTTTTTTGACCTGATCAGAACCGGGAAATCCCAATTAGTCTTTGCCCCCCGCATCCTGGACGAACTTGTACAAATCGTTAGAAACTCCTGGAGCGGGATTGGGCCACTTTTTCTGCAAATCTTTCTTTACTTGTGCCCTTGTAGTTCAGTCGGAAAAACGTCGGAATTTAGATGTAAACGTCTCAGTTTCAATTCCTCGTCACTGCTTTTCATTTTATTGTGTTTGAAGATAGTATAATATAATAATATAAAAAGAAAAAAAACTAACACCAGTATTATGCGACTGTATTGTTCCAAACCTAATGTTAAATTTATGTTATTTATGTCGCTTAAGAACGATAACAGAATATAAGTGATAACTTGAATATTATTAATATGGCTAACAACGATAACAGAATATAAATAACTTCAATATTATTTAGACAGGATCACTAAAGAATGATAACTATATAAATGGTAAATATCGGTTTGTTTAATTAATATGAGATATTATATAATATATAATTAATTATTTAAGGCGGTCTTGGATCTGTGTGGAGGACGGTTGAACTTCATTAGTAGAAGGGGTGGGAGTGAAGTATATTCGAAAACTCAGGTGCAATAAAAACTGAAGTAAAAATGAAATGATGTCCCTGTAGTAAACCATTCGATGTGTAGATTTAAGGTTCAATTAAAGTAACAATTTTATTTCATTGGTTTGAGCTACAAAATTAATTAAGTTTCCATCACAGACATTTCATTTAAGAATATTGATATATTTGGTTAATACTAAAAACGTTTAATTCGGAATGGATCAAGTTTGTTGAAACGAATTGAGTGAATCACAAAATTTATCAGGAACACGCGAAACTTGTTCCTGAGTTCGTTGTGCGCAAGAAAGTGGCTTATATTCAGAGAGTTAAGAATCTATTTCTCTTTAGAGAGCCAATCACTGTGAATCAAACTGTAAGCCGTCTCCACCTACGCTACTCATGAAATTTATGCCCAACCAACATCTACATAAGCGATTCACATATTTCCGGGTAGGTGAATCTAATCAGGACGCGAAGTCTAAAAACAAATTAGCTATTGAAGTTGTTGTTCGCACTAAGAACAAACTATCAGGTAGAAAAATAATACAATGTAAAGTAATGACAAAGATTATTTTCTCACTCTTCGATACATAGCAATAAGTTATAGCTGTAAGAGAAATAGGCCTACAACTAGCATCGGTCTGTTTTGTTTTTTTCAGAGCGTGTTGGTAATTTGCTGGACTGTGTTTGCAAGCGCTGGGTTATATACGTCTATTTGATATTGCTTTTATTTATGTTTACTTAATTATTAGTCTTCTTACTTTATTAATACTTAAATTGCAACAGCGAAATAAATATACTCCTATGAAGAACACATCTATGCAACGAATATTGGAAACGTGTACTGTAGTTGCTCTATTTCACTTTGAAAATTGTTCCCATAGTAACACTAGAACAATGCATTTAGGTTACAATGATAAGCAGTGTTATAGTCCCGACGCTGTTATTTCCGGCGTGACTCCGCCTCTTTGCTTACGTCTTAGAAAGTGAATGCTCTATAAAGTCTAGGTAGGTAGTATCGTTAGCCATTTTTGTTCTTACATTGCCCAGCTACCATACGAGGAATCTATTTGGCACACCGTTAAACATTATCATGTCGTAGCTCCTATGATAATAAATCAAACGCAATGTAATTCAGCAAATAATTGAGCGGCAAATAACGTCTTCGTGTGCTTTCTGCGAACGCCAACGAAAGAGCTAAAATGGCGTGCGATTATATTAAGTATTTATAGAGCCTGAAAAAATGAATCAGCTAATCACAAGACGCACACGTTTAAATGTAGCCGACCTGCAACGCGATTCGCTGCCGGAAATTAGAGCGACGGGACTATAATGCTCAGTTTGTTGTGTATTTAGCTATAGTATTGTCGTAACGTTAAAAAAATAGTTGTATTGTTAGTGGAAGCATGGAAACATGTCATCTGAATGATTTAGCGACTAGCTGCCATCCATTCTGAAAACTCGTGGATAAGAAATCCTTTCGAGTATGGTGTAATGCAATTAAAAACTTTGTCTAAGGAGGACCAAGATGAACTTGTTGATGTTCCTTGGAATGGTTCATTTATAATATTTTTCAAAGAATGTACACTTGATCACTTGAGGTCAAGGTATTTTCTGAGTATAATAAAATAGGTGAAAATACATTGAAACACCCAGTTCCATGTTGTAGCACGTACTGTATCTCTGTGAACAAACATTTTCAATATTTTGTTTCCTGAAAAACAAACATAGAAAGTGGCTCGATGTTGAATCTGATTTAATGCTAAAATTAGCAAATATTGAACTAGATGTGGTAAGAATTGTCCCAAACAAGAAAAGGTGTGATTTTTTCCATGACATCTAGATTCAGGATTTACTCTATGTTCAATTTAATTGTTGTTAATATTGCTACCTACGTCTCAACTTCTAATTCTACGCAGGTACTAAAATTTAAAGTTGTGGGTCCTAGCACGCCTTAAACACAAAAGGAGGTCCACAACTCTGAAGTTGGCTCATGGTGCGTGCGGGCTTGCTTTCTGTATGCAACCATTTGGTTTGTTATGTCTGTCTGGTAACCGCTAAACAGGTGCGTTTTTGGCGGCAATTTCTAATTTCAAGAGTATTGGTACGCAAAAATAGAAGTGAATAATGTTTCTTTGTATATGCGAAAGTATTAGTAGCAGTAGGATCTCTGTCCTATGTGCTCGTCTCATATACCTTCAAGGAAATAACTCTGGTGTCACCAGACGGATTAGAATTAGATTAATGCTGAAACTCCATAACTGGAGTCGAACCTGCAGTCTTCCAGCTTGCATCACAGCACTGAACCTCGAGTGTAGTGCGTACCTCACATGAAATTATTTATCATAAATACTTTTTACTCCCTCTGCCCCATAATAATTGTCCGGTACGCTTTTATTTCTTGTCCCATAATAATTGTCCGGTACGCTTTTATTTCTTGTCCCATAATAATTGTCCGGTACGCTTTTATTTCTTGTCCCATAATAATTGTCCGATTTCCATAATTTTACACTGACGGTTACATAGGAGCAAAATGAAACACGTGAATGAGTAATACAACTGTATTACTCCAGAATCCGTACAAAATTGTCACTCAATTAGCAAAAGAAAAAAATTATTAGTCCGGGATCTGTATAAATTGGCCTATCATTGAGCCATATAAAGAACATGAATACTACTCGTACAACTTTATGACTCCAGGATCAGTACAAATTGGCTAGTCATTGAGCCAAAATAAATACTCCTAGGAGTGCAACTTTATTAACTCCAGGAATAGTACAAATTGACCAAGAAGTGAAAGAAAGAAAACCATTCTCCTACGAGTAAAGACGAAAGAACTGCCTGTTAGACCGGGAAGGTTGTCATTCTAACAGCTTGCCACAGATCTACTGCTGCAGTGCTACTGTAGCCTCGTCGTAAATGTTCCGAGGACACTCCTAGCGAGATGGCAGGACGTTGAGGTGGTCCAGGTGCCCCTTCTGCATATGGGAAATCTTGTTGTTCTTCCCGTCATTGACTTTCATTATTTCAATAAGATTGAACTACAAAGTGAGGAAGACGTTGTTGAGCTTGTTGCGTGTCAGCTGAGAGAAAACTGTTTCAATGGCGGCGATCAACTCATCAATTGTTTCTGGAGCTGCCTGAGACTGAATTGCCCGGAAGTAACCCAGATCTAAAACATTCATATCCGGACTGTTTGGCGGTTGGCACACGAGTTCCAAAGTGATTCCACTGGCTGCTGCAGCGTCCATCCAGGTGCGGTCATTGGGAGCGATATGCGGACGCGCATTGTCCTGCTCAACTCAACGAGCACAGAATACATAGAGTAGACACTAGCATCTTAATAGCATTGGACGGAGTGAAGCCGGTTTGATGGACCTGACGCCATCTTGTTGCTACCAAAACATTGCAAAATAGCTATTACGTTATAGAAGATCTTATGATAATAAGAATTCCATATGTTCCTAATTTCCTGGAGGACTCACACTTTCTTGTTTGTTTCGTAATACACTATCGCTAGGCACCTATTTTTAGCAGAAATTATAAAACTGTCATCGATAAATCACATATGTACAGGTTATTTAAATTGACAGCACTTCAAATGGCAGTATGGTATTTAATAGGTAATCTGGAAGGTTAAACAAACAATAATGATAAAAAGGAAGATAACAGTTTGACCCTATTTTGCTGCTAGTCCAATAAAACTGCTACCCTATAATAATTACTTTTATAGGTTGATCCATTTCCTTCGATTTAACAGTGCAACTTGCTTCTTAACGCAAATTATCATTCTCTTCGTTTTGCCAATATTTCGTATAGATGTCCCGATTTTGTTTAGAGAAAAAGTGGAATGCTCTTAACCATATAATATTTGATAGGCTCTTCGTTTATAGTATATAATTAGATTATAACGGCGAACAAAAGTGAAGTTTTATTACCAAGTGGGTCAAGTTAGTTCACGACCGAGTTAATGAAGCTACTAAGTCTGCAAAGCATAAGTCTGATTTCGTGATTATAAAAATTAATTACAATAATATTAATACACTATTTCTTTTTCTTCATCAAACGAATACGTGCATTCTGTTTAAGAGAAACCTCGGTACACCCATTTTCTATAGCACGCGGCATAAACTTCCAACATGGGTTGTTAGGTTAGCTTCGCTCGTAAATGCTAAGTTTACAAAGCGTGTCTGATTTAGTGATTATAAAAATTAATTACAATAATATCAATACACTAATCCTTTCTCTTAATCAAACAAATACATGAATAATACGAATCTAACCGACTAACCTGGGCTAAATAATTCATTATCTATCGGTAATAAGTACATTTCACACATGCATATTTACCTGTGAAAAGTTATTCCAGGAATTTTTTTGAAAAACCTGTTTGTGCAGCCATACGCAGTACATGTAGGCATATTGAAATTACTTCATTTATTAATTAAAACAACGATGCAACATCACAATCAACTGCCCATGTGCTAACCGGGAGCCCAATGTTTTGGTAGCATCATAATGGCGATGGTCTACAAAAGCGGCTTCACCTCCAAGCTGTTCATGTCTACTCTATGTATTCTGTGCTCGTTGGCTGAACTGACACCTGATTTCTCCCTGTGCGCGGTCCAGGAGGCCATTTTGTATTTATTGCTGGGATTAATTTGGTGATGAGCATGGATCCACTTTCCAAAGATTGACATGAAATTTCTCGGCCGCACCTGTTATGCACCTTTCTTCACTAAGTTAGCCATAGTGTTTTTCAACAAAAACTCCTATACCGCCTGCCGTTCACTGTCTGTAAGGTTCTTGCTCCCCCTGTCACTCACTACCGCCAGTTGTGTTCCCAGGATGTCCAAGTCTGTTCAAACGCACGTACTCACTGCAGGAGTATGCTCCACTAACGATTTCCAGCTTGCTTTGCTACACTGGTTTGTATAAGTGCCACATCGATGAGTTGAACACCAATACCCACTTTCGGTAATCTTCTGGGTGGTGTGTGTTGCTTGTCTCAATAAGATCACGTTATTGCCCTGCATAACCTTGTGCACTGATCTACTACGCTTCTCCTCATGCGTCCACTTCTCATTTGCCCCGTCGTCTGTAATTACTGTAATACCATTTCGGCATACCGGACAATTATTATAGGACAGAGGGAGTACTTCGTTATTTAACGACAATGTATCAACTACTAGGTCATTTAGCGTCGACGGGATTGGTGATAGATGGTATTAAGCGTGATGAAACAGAGGATTCGAAATAGATTACCTGACATTAATAATAATAATAATAATAATAATAATAATAATAATAATAATAATAATAGTAATAATAATGTTTTATTTTCGCTGGCAGAGTTAAGGCCATAAGGCTTTCTCTTCCACTCAACCAGCCTTAATCAATACAATACATATTTAAATTACAAATATTTACACTACACTTAAAAAGTTCTCCAGCTATATTCTTCTGTTAAGTTTTAAAGTTTTAAAGACTAGTAGACTAGATATTTATTTAAATTTAGATAAACCTATAAGGTAAAGTAGTAACATAATTTATGAGCTAATTTAATCCAATCAATTATAATTAATTTAAGATTTGAGTTAGCTAGTAAAATGATGAAAATTAATTTAATATAAGCTTACTAGAACTATGTTACAGGGAGAAAAATATATTTCTATAATGAAAATATTAATGTAATTGCCATCATAGGTTTTGTAAATCTATTTAGAGAAATTAATGGTAATAATAAGAATGGACAGATGTTAGTTTCATTATAGCTAACAAATATTTATCAGCAATTAATCTGTTAAGTAAGAATTTATGTAATTTTAACCTGAATGAAGTTATTGTCCAACAACTCCTTACATCACTCGGAAGCGAGTTCCAATTTCTAGCAACTGAAACTGTATAAGATAAAGAATATAAAGATGTCTTGTGGTAGGGTATAATGAGTAAATTGTTATGATGAGATCTTGTACTTAGCTGATGATATGCGGATAGATTTTGAAGACGAGAAGCCAAATAGATTGGGGTAGCGGTGCGCAGAATTTGAAATAAGAGAACAAGAGAATGCAGGGCTCGTCGATCGCTTAGCCTTAGCCAAGACAGAGTTTGGAAAGACGGGGAAACATGATCATACTTACGAATATTGCAAATATAACGGACCACGCATTATGCACACGTTGTAGCCTGCTGCTAAAAATTTCCATTCTCCTTACGGTTCGAGAAAACCTCGGAAAAAACACAACCAGGTAATCAGCGCAACAGGGACTCGAATCCACGCCCGAGCACAACTCCGGATCAGCAGCCAAACGCGCTTCTGGCCGAGCCACGCCTGTGGCTTCACAAATAAATTTGCAAGTGGTAGATTATAGTCCCTTCCTGAATCCGTAATAAATTGTCGCTATAGTTTCAAAGATAAAACATTTAAAAACTGACATGCAGCCAACAGGCAATTAGAAAGCGAACATAGTGTGAACAGCTGCTTTCGTTAGCTTGCAAGATGCCGCCAGTGTCAGCACATCGAAAATGTCCCCGCGAGCTGAACTCTGCGCTAGGAGCGGAGACGAACACAAATCTCTGGCAACGTGGATATTGACATTATTTGACAGTTTTTATTTATTTGGTAGTTTCCTCACTGCTGAGGTTTTCTTGGATTAAAAGAAAACAGATATAGTACACAATAATTCTCAAACACAGTACAAATTTTGAAAGTAACTTCTATTAAGATTGTTTTATATTCTTTCTGAAAAGTTCTCTGTCTGTTATATATTCTCCCGTAAGCACATGTGTCTGTATACTTCGTTGCACCTTGTACATAGCACCTTATTGCACACATTAAGGTAAGGAAAAAGTTTTTTAAAAGAGTATAGCAGCCATATTGCGAACACGTGATATCTTTATTCTTGCAGTCGGTCAACATTGTGTACACGTGAATGGAATAGCGAAAAGCAAATTCAAGTTTCTGTCAGAAAGCGTACTTACATTGCAAATAGCCATTATCATATTACGTGAAATTCAGCCTTGGTTACAATAAGTTATGAATGAGAAAAATGGTTCTTAATTGGTTATTTTACGACGTTTTAACAACTGCTATGGTTATCTAGCGTCCGAATGAGATGAAGGTAATAATGCCAGCGAAACGAGTCAAGAGTCCAAAGCTGAGGGTTATCCAGCATTTTCCCTCCACAAGTTGAGGGAAAACCCCTGAAAATACCTCAACCAGATAACTTATCCCGACTAGGATTGAAAATCGGGCCGCTCTGATAAATGTTGAACAATAGCCAAGGAGATTAAATATCTCTTTTTAACCAACAACGTACTACTTGAATAATTTCGAGGGGGAAAATGTTCCGGGTCTGGGTATCGATCCCGCGTTCTCTGATTGAACGTACCAGAGCTCTACCGACTGAGCTACCCAGGAACTCCACCCGGCACCGTCTCAATTTTTCCACTTATATCCACACAACTCGAATGGGCTGACGAGACGCCAGAGACCCACATCGAATGCACACAACTCTGTGTGACTTGGAATTGTGGTTTTCTGTTCACGTACACAGTGACGTATATATTATGCAAATATCGATGTGGGTCTCTGGCGCTTCGTCAGCCCACGCGAGTTGCGTGGATATAAAGGGAAAAGTTGAGACGGTGTCGGGTGGAGTTCCCGGGTAGCTCAGTTAGCAGAGCGCTGGTACGTTCAACCAGAGGTCCCGGGATCGATAGCCGGCCCCGGAACAATTTTTCCCTTGAAATTATTCAAATCTGCTTTACAGGGAGCCTTACCTAAAAGACTAGATTTGCAAGAATACAATACATTTTCACCACCGCCTCAGATCATAGCGTTGTTGTTCCTGCAGTAACTCCTACGTGCAAAATATAAAATTTTTGAGTAGGAGGAAAAAACACATTTATTCATTCCATGGCAATGGTAATACATAGGAGATCGTGAATTCTTATATTTTCGAAAGAAATAAATATAATTACATACCACTATATATGCTGTCAACACTATTTAAGCTATTTGAAGGGTTCAGAACCATAGTGGACCAAGCGCCATTTACTGAAGACGAAAAAAAGAAGGGTTAAAGTTAAGTTATTACCATAATTCAATGGAAACATCTAGCAAGTAATATAAAGTATACACATTAAAACTAAATTATATGTCAATCTTCATTAAACTATGGTTGCATGTAATAACAATTAAGAAACATGTTAGAGAATTGTCATGGCACCAATGATTCCTCTCTGGTCCAAAATGATCGCATTTTAATTTTTAAAATACAATTTAAATTAAGTAACATATTAAACGATTTATCCTTCTATCAAACACTAATGTTCCCTGGATCAATCGTCCTATTTTAATTATGTAATTACTTTATATTTATTTCTAACGGGTGCAGCGGAGCGCACGGGTATGGCTAGTAAGTAATAAAAGATAAAATCAGGGATATTTAAACTACAACCTGTGCACAATGAGACTACAACGGTCTGAAAGCCTGTAACTTTTAAATTTCAAATTGTATAGCTATGATCCCGCAAAGACGAGAAGCAGAACTTGATGTGGTAAAGTTGTAGTGCGCGCAATAGCCGTAGTGGCGCTGTTTCTACAAAGGAGATTCTAAACTTGCGTGCATAGGCTGTGTGGTGTTATGCAGAAACAAAATATATATAGTTCTAAAATCACAGCTCTAAGATCGATATGTGATTGAAAACGATGGTTGTTTATGTGCGTATACAAGGTGTTTCGGTCTACATCTGTGGAGTAACGGTCAGCGCGTCTAGCCGCGAAACCAGGTGGCCCGGGTTCGATTCCTGGTCGGGGCAAGTTACCTGGTTCAGGTTCTTTCCGGGGTTTTCCCTCAACCCAATATGAACAAATGCTGGGTAACTTTCGGTGCTGGACCAAGGACTCATTTCATCGGCATTATCACCTTCATCTCATTCAGACGCTAATAACCTAAGCTGTTGATAAAGCGTCGTAAAATAACCTACTAAAATAAAATAAAAAAACAGGTGTTTCAGACCACTCTTATCAGCCTTTTTTCTCGAAAACTATGTTCATAAAAAATTTGATAACCAAAACTTATGTGAAGAATTGATTGTGGTAGTACCATTTACAGTAACAGACAGAAAGTAGGGGTACCTGTGGTCAACTTCGAAATTTCAAATGAGAACATGGGTCATTGAAGGTACAATTGGAAACTACTTTTAAAAAGAAACAACTTTCTCTTCTAACTTTTATTGTTTACTCGCAAAGCAACAAAAGTGATTTCTTCTGAGAAACGCAGTATGTTGTTTATGTACCGTAGAAAAGGGTGAAGTCAATCAAAATTTTGCAATATTTTATTGATATTGGGGTTATGCAATGGAGCTAAGTTCCTCAGAAAATAGCATTTTGTCGTCAAATCTTTCACTTATGAAGACACGTTACAAGAATTGAATTACAATCTATAAAAGAACTGTTTTTTTTTATTTGACTTGTGATCGAAGTTACCTGCTTAAATAGGGAAAAGTCGATCATCGTTGAATTTTTAATTTAAGATCCATTTTAAAATATTGCGGAGTAAAGTCGATCACTGTTTATGTTAAAAAAAAAACAAATTAAGTGTATTACATATATTTTATTATTGTTATAAGGGGTGTAAAAAACAATAATAATCCTCAATACATGCCTATAGCATTATATAGTGTATCTTTTGTTACTGTGATCATAATATTCGATACAATTAGGCCTATAGATCTCCACTGTACAATTGTGACTATGATTGCCAACTTATAAAACATAGCAACACATTTTAATACTTCACATACCAACAAACAAATATTTAAGAATTCAAAGTTTACATTGAAATACCACCTTTCCAATTATAACCTAAAATGCAGTTCAACATTGCTTAGGTTTATATCAGATGTTATTTGAAATCTTCCCCTCCTCATGTCACTTTATAAACTACGCTGATCGCATAGTCAGGTACAGAGGGGTGTACAAAATATGTTCCTTTGGCAGTGCTTCTCTTACGCAAGAAATTCACCATAATTTCGTCTTCCTTTTTCCCCGCTATTCCATCAATATAAGTTATACTATGACACTTTTCTGTTTATAAGTGTTAGTTGGAGGTATTTCGGTGAACAATTTATTCTTCCTGCTGGTCCTATCTGTTTCGAGTAGGTCGATGGCATGATCGATTTAACCCTACAAAGGTACAAGTTTTCTTAAAATAACAAGTTTCAATACTAACATTTACAAACTGCAAAACTATTATTTCAGGATACAATCTCAACGAAAAGTACTTACGTATACTTCCTGCCTCCTTTCACTGCTGACGATAATTTAGAGTTTGTAAGACTTTGATTTCATTTAAGAGAAAAAGTTGAGAATAACAATTTTCACTTCAACGGTAATTACACAGTGTTCCCATTGTTGGCATTCGCAGGCTTTTTGTTGTCCCTCTCGCTTACATTTACAATGTAAGGCAGTGAAGTCAGCGTAACAAAATTTTAACAAGTAAATGAGAAAACACATAATGTTCAATAAAAATGATCGATTTTACACCCACGGCATGTACACTCTTCACAGTAAATGTTCAAAATGTACGCCACCCTGTGCTAACCAATGTTCTGATCACTTCCTAACTTCCGTGATTCCACTTCAGCGAAGCTGGGAGACCCACAAGCTTCTTTAATTCTTTGTTTTATGTCTTCTCTAGTTGTTTGACGCACCTGGTAGCACATGTCTTTAATTCTCTCCCGTAAGAAGTACGAAGTCAGATCGGGCTGGCCAAGCTACTGGTCCTCCTCGTCCAATCCATCGTAAGGGAAATGACTACGTGAAAAGTGAGCTATACAGCCATCCTGCTGAAGCCACATCCTTAACCGAAGCGCAAGGGGAACGTCAGGAAGCAACTGGTGCATGTTTCGGAGGAAGTGTGCGTTCTC
Source organism: Periplaneta americana (assembly GCF_040183065.1). Taxonomy (NCBI): domain Eukaryota; kingdom Metazoa; phylum Arthropoda; class Insecta; order Blattodea; family Blattidae; genus Periplaneta; species Periplaneta americana. Next base: position 13,029,029 of record NC_091133.1, on the reverse strand, counting down.
CTCAAAAAAGTATGG